>NC_135236.1:300990077-301605077 GCF_051348905.1 Ranitomeya variabilis | reverse complement strand
GGGCCCTATTTGTCATTTGCACCTTATTTTTCTAACTTTGCTTTTTATTGTCTTGTGGTATTCACTCGCTCTTTTTGAGTCAAATCCATGAATTTTGCGCAAAGTTAAAAAGTTTGCCTCTTCTCCCCCTGTCTTTAACGATTTCGGAACTTTTCTAGTGCAAAATTCTACACATTTTACAACATTTTGGGATGGCGGGGGGGACTGAGAACATTTGTGACTTTTTGAAAAGCCAAAACATCTGGAGATCCTAAACCATGCCCATACTGGCAAACTAAAAAGAAAACAAAAAACACCAAAATAGGCAACCACATATAAAATAAATGTTACAAAGTCACCAATGGAAAGATGGATTTGGAGTAAACAATAAGTAGGTGCAAAGCACCAAAATCTCAACAAGAAAACAGGTCCAAGTGAAATAGTGAATCCGGCTCATAGTTTTATTGGTGTTTCTGAAACTACTTACAGATGCATAGTAACATATGTTTTTCAGAAGATGCAAAACGTTTACATTCTATGTACATTTTATATATACTGTGTGTGTATGTATGTATATATATATATATATATATATATATATATATATATATATATATATATACTACTACTACTAAATTGCGCACAGTATGCATGTGAAACACCCATATTATATAATATGTCGTATTAAGGATATCCTTAGGTATTACGTCTCCAGGAATAATTTGTAAGCTGCCAATCCTGTCTATGCATTCTTTGTAGAACTGTGACAAATGTGTGTACTTACAAGGAACCATGGTCATTTACTTGCGATAGTGGCACAATACACACACTTAGGCGATGGATCTGCATTCATTGCCATTTCCATGGTCCATTCCAAGCAATATTGTCATTCATTTT
Source organism: Ranitomeya variabilis (assembly GCF_051348905.1). NCBI lineage: Eukaryota > Metazoa > Chordata > Amphibia > Anura > Dendrobatidae > Ranitomeya > Ranitomeya variabilis. The sequence goes on along the minus strand of NC_135236.1, from coordinate 301,604,201 downwards.
TACAAGGTATAGATTGTGGCACCTAGCATTAAAAACCATAGCATTAAATAGCCACCTTTAGGCTCCATTCACACATAGTATATTTGTAGCTTTATTTCAGCTTGTAAAAGAACAGCCTAAATATGACGTGCTTCTTCCAAGCATTTACTACGATATTTTGATTTACTCATACATTTTAGTATGTGTTTAGTTTTACATTTCCATGGAGAGCCTATAGAAAAATGATTGAGAACAAAAGCCACAGAGTAAGCTGTGCAAGAAAGGATACAGGGTTTTTTTCATTTTTTTTTTTTCTTCAGAAAAATGGTGTTTGAGGCCTTAATACACTTTAAGAGGCAAATATCATGTAGAACGCTAGATTCCCTATTCCTGGTAAAAGCCTGAATACACTGGATACATGTGTAATGTCATCTTTGGGAACAGATTCTCCAGCTGATGATCTGCGCTTTCAGCAGACAGATTTAAGTCTTCTCAATTGACCGCTATCTGCAAATACAGCGTACAACTGAGTGTGATGGATTTAGACATTGCTGCAATAAAAGTAGCAATTGTGAATCTGCACAGTCCTTTCAGTGTAGGATCTGCTTGTTTTTGGGAGCATATTACTGAAAGCTGATCCAACATCAGATAGATTGGGTTTTAATTAACATGTTTTATAATATCCGTTTGCCCGGATCCCTCTCTCATACAATATAGGTGGCAGTATGGGGAAGATATGGTTGTCTCCTGTGTATGGCCAGCTTAGATTGAGCCTACATTATTGCTTTCTGTGGCTTTTACACTCATGTTCTAGTTTGCATCAGATTTCAACAGTCTGGTCAGGATGATTTTTTTTTTATATGAATAATTATCTGTTCTTCTGGTTCATACATTACAGCTGGTGACAGATTGAGAAAACTAATTGAAACCAATGTCAATTTGTCATCAAATTTTATAATCAATTTAGATTAGTTGTAGTGTCATAAAACTAGTAAAGCAGAAGTCATTACTATCAGTGTGGTTAGCAGCACCCAAATGGGCTGTATTCACACTAGTGATTTTCCAATATACTCTTTTACTGCATATTTTGAAAATAAAAAAAATATATATGGAAGGGAACCTAATGCAGTTCAAATTCATAAGTGATTTAATCAGGATCTGTATTTTTTTTTTTCGTTAAATTAATGAAACCTTTAAACAAAACCTCAATTTATTATTGCGAACAGGGTCCAAAGGACTGATGCAAACTAGTATCATGTTGCCTGTATATTGTCCAATATAGAAAAAAGTGACCATTTTAGAAGCATGTATAGAGAACCGGTCAGGTCCGAGAAAACTATTACAGTAATCTGCAGATATAACGTTAATCTGTAAATGAATAACATTATGAAGTACTGAAAGTGCGGCACCTGGGAGAAAAGTAACTTTATTCCTCCTGGGAGCCTCTGGCTTTCAGTCATGCCTGCAGTAAGTACAGTGACTGCTCTCAACATAGAGAGCGATGACTGTAATCACGCCCCAGAACTTTGATTTATGTCTCGCTCTGCACTGATGCACTGCAGAGCCGGCTGTCAGTCAGGGCTGGGGCATTGCTTACAGCCACCATTCTCGATGCTGAGAGCGGTGACTAATTGTTTCAGGCATGACTGAAAGCTGCATAAAAAATACTAAGTGGAACTTGTTATGTTTTGGGCTAGAATTTGGATCATTTTGTATAAACTTACACTTTAAAAAACTTTTACAAAAGACCTAGCACTATTTTGAAAGCAATTTTGTGCCAAGTCCATCTTTTTTCTTAATGCGTCAAAAGAGGCGGGTGCAGAATTTTCATTATTTTAGCCATATTAATCACATGTGACTTTTGAAAAAATGTTGCCCAAAATGTAGCAAAATTACTGTAGCAGGAAGGTAGCATGGGAAATCGGTCCTAGCTAGAAGTCTTACATCTAAAGACAGGCTAAAGTTTATTAAATTTATCAAACATTGTGTGACACTTTCACAAATTCAGTGCAAATAATGATAATGCAGCCAGAAGGAAAACTGACTTAAAATAATCATCTCTAGATAAATTCTTCCTTAAGGTACCGTCACACTCAGCGACGCTGCAGCGATATAGACAACGAGCCGACCTAAACTAGATCGCTGGAGCGTCACTGTTTAGGTCGCTGTAGAGACGTCAAACACAGCAACTCCAGAACGATGCAGGAGCGATCCAGTGACGTAACAGCGACTCACTTCTCGTTCTCGCTGGTTGTTAGCTCCATGTCAAACAGCCGGAGTGTACAGACTGGCTAGAAGGAGACGCTGTGATGCCCCCTATGCTCGTTGCTGGCGTCGTTGCTTTTGATATCAAACATGACGATACACGCCGACCTGGCGATGAAATAAAGTTCTGGACTTCTAGCTCTGACCAGCGATGGCACAGCAGGATCCAGATCGCTGCTGCGTGTCAAACACAACGAGATCGCTATCCAGGACGCTGCAACGTCACGGATTGTTGTCGGTCTCTTTGCAAAGTTGCTGAGTGTGACGGTACCTTTAGTTTTCTTCAGCTCAGATGAGCATCCAATCTATGTTTGATTGTAGAGAGCTTGGCTAAAAAAAAAGTAATGCAAAGTGTTTCATTTTTTAATTCTAAAAAAACCCCGACACTACGGAAAAATTCAAATCTACCACATACTTTATTCAAATAGGAAAAATGCAAACACAACACATAAAGCTTGGACAATTTCTGCAATAAAGGCAAGAACCAGAACGTAATAGAATACAGAGGTGGGTTTTGGTTTGGAACTCCCATTAAAATGATATTAAAGTTTTATATAGAAAATACACTACATGGACACTGTGACGCTGAGTCACTTCTCACGGAGAAGTCGTGAGCCGTGGTAGTCAAGGAGTCCGTGGTCAATAGCCAGGAATGTTCATCATAATTGGAAGGAAGAGACAAAGGCATAGTCAGGTAACGGTCTGAGGTCAAAATACCAGGAGGATAACCGATCAGAGCAAAGGGGTTCACCAGATGGATGGTCATAATGAGGTTCATGGTCAGGCAATGAAAGATCAACAAACAGAACACAAGGTGCAGAGTGACAAACCACTCATAGCTGAATGTACAGTACGTCTGGCAGAGGTCTGGGACTAACATCCCAGCTAAATAGCAAAACAATCACCTTGCACAATGAACACTTGGAGGCAGCCAGCACCTCCCAGTCTACGATTGGACGGCCTAGCTGTCAAAACACTGACAGTTCAGCATGCCCTAGCACCAGACTGGACGACTGAGCTATCAAAGTACTGACAGTTTCAGCCGCCCCTGTACCAGATTGGATGGCTAAGCAATCAGAGACTGCATCCCAGACACATTAAGGGGTGGAATTGAGACAGATCCCCCACTCCTTACACTGACAGGAGCTTTTATAGCATTCCATTCTAAATCCATAGATTTTAATATGGCGTTGGTCCTTGAAATTTCCATTCTTCTGGGAGGACTTTCTACAAGATTTCAACATTTTGGAGTGTGTCTGTGGGAATTTTTGTCCATTCACAAAGAACAGCATTTATGAGGTCAGACACTGATGTTGGATGGGAGGACCTCACTTGCAATCATAGTTTTAGTTCTTCTCAAAGGTGGGTGTACTATAGATTTGGGGTTAGAGCTTTGTGTGGTCAGTCAGGTTCATCCACACCAATCTCATTCAACCATGTCTTTATGGCTGTTGCTTTATGCACTAGGGCACAGCCATTCTAGAGCAGAAACTATTCCCGCAAAATGATATATATTTTTAATTAACCTGAAGAAGACTTCGGGATGTTGGAGTCGAAACGCGTTGTTTTATCCTGTAACTCCTAAATAAATGATTATGTTTGATATCCACGAGAATCTTGTGACGGAAGCGCTGACAACTATCTGGGTGTTCCTTTGTCTATTGATTCTCGCAAAGTTGGAAGCACACAATTGTCCAAAATGTCTTGGCATGCTCTGTAGCTTGGTTGTCATGGTTGTCACTTTGTGGCTAAGTTGCTGTGGTTCCTAAACACTTCAACTTTTCAATAATACCACTCACAGGTGACCGTAGACTATTTTTACAAGCTTGTTACACCGATGGCTCCAATTACAGTACCATTGTCATATTCAAGGTGCAATTTAGAACAACCTATTATTTCACAAATGTTTGTAAAGGCAAAAAACATGTCTAGTGAGTTGATTGTATATACGGTACCTGTAGCAATGGAGCTGAATGAAAGAGCTGGATTCATTGATTAAGAGGAGTGCCACAATACTCTTCTCCCAGTGTAATTCAGATTCCCCCAAAATATAAAAATATTTAGTAGTCCTACATAAATGGTTTTATGGCGGTCATTACACACTGCTGCGTGATGTTTCAATACAAATAAATGATCATTTTGTGTACTGTGGGTTATGGATCACAATGTATGACATGTTTGATTTTATTGCCATGCTTGTATTGCGTTATTTTATATTTGACGCAAGGCTCCTGTTTGATCTTCAAATAGACTATAAATGTCCTTCCTACAATAAGTGACATAAAATACAAATTAAGTTGGATTTGTACTGTCACAGGTGGATACTGATACCTGATACTGTATAATTAGGTTACCCCCCAAGGACAGAATATCCCAGTATACCTAACCTAAGTGTAGGATAGCACTACAATTATATGTTATCTGCAGCCTTCAGTGTAAATGGTTTCCCAGGTCTTTGAAACCTGGAATAAGATATACTCTTAATATTATGTAGCACCACCTTATTTTATGTGATAGAATAACTCGAGCACATGGGTCTAACATGGAAAACATCACTGTAGTGTGTAAGGCTGGTTTCACACTTGCGTTTTTGTCTGCATGCGTTTTTAAAAAAAACCGCATGTGTGAAAAACGCATGTAAACGCGGTAAAACGCATGCGTTTTTTAGACGCATGCGTTTTTATAGAAAAACACAAGAAAACACAAGAAAACACAAGAAAAAACAAGAAAACCCTAACCCTACCCCTACCCCTACCCCTAAACGTGACTGAAATACGTGGCACTGAAATACGTGCAACTGAAATACGTGGTACTTAAATACGTGGCACTCAAATACGTGGCACGTGGCACTTAAATACGTGGCATGTGGCACTTAAATATGTGCCACGTGGCACTTAAATACGTGGCACGTGGCACTTAAATACGTGGCACGTGGCACTTAAATATGTGGCACGTGGCACTTAAATACGTGGCACGTGGCATACGTGGCACTGAAATACGTGATACGTGGCACTTAAATATGTGGCACGTGCCACTTAAATACGTGGCACGTGGCATACGTGGCACTGAAATACGTGGCACGTGGCACTTAAATACGTGGCACGTGGCACTTAAATACGTGGCACGTGGCACTTAAATACGTGGCACATGGCATACGTGGCACTGAAATACGTGATACGTGGCACTTAAATACGTGGCAATATGACTGTCAGAAAATGTTCATTAAACGGTTAGGGGTGAGGTTAGGGGTAGAGTTAGGGTTAGGGTTTGGATCCCTTTATCACCTTGATGGTGGTGGGTGGCTTTTCAGTGTGTTTTCTGGTTTTTTTCTATAAAAACGCATGCGTTTTTAGCGCAAACAAACGCATGTGCTTAAAAACGCATGCGTTTACATAGACAGCAATGCATTTTTTTGCCGCGAAAAAACGCATGCGTTTTTTTGCGGCAAAAAAACGCGCAAGAAAATACTGCAGGTAGCATTTTTGAAAATGAACGCATGCAGACAAAAAACGCATGCGTTTGAAAACGCGACCAAACGCATGTGCAAAAAAACGCATGCGTTTTCAATGTTAAATATAGGAAAAAAACGCATGCGTTTTTTGTGCAAAAAACGCTGCAGACAAAAACGCAAGTGTGAAACCAGCCTAAGGCTGTGTTCACATGTTGCATTTTTGCTGTGGTTTTTTTCTGCAGGCAAAACCTGCTCTCTTGACAGTGAAGAAGTGCTTACAAAAAGCAGGTTTTGCTGCGTTTTTTTTTTATTGTCTCTTGTGCGTGCTGATAACGTTTAGTGCCCCTCCCAAAAAACATGATGCAACTTCCTTTGGTTTTTGCACCAAAAACGCAGCAAAATCTGATACCTGCATTTTTTTGCACTTACTGATTACTTTTTGTAGGTGAAAAAATGTTGCAAAAATGCTGAAAAGACACTTAGGGTATGTGCACACATTGCAGATTTCCTCCGTGCAGAAACGCTGCAGATCCGCAAGTGATTTACAGTACAATGTAAATCAATGAGAAAAAAAATGGAAAAAAAGAAAACGCTGTGCTAATGGTGCGGAAAATTCCACGCGCAATCGCTGCGGATTAAAAGAATTAGCATGTCACTACTTTTGTGCAGATCTGTAGCGTTTTTGTACCCATTCCATTATAGAAATCCGCAGGGGTAAAAAACGCAAGAAATCCGCAGTAAATCGGCTTAAAAAAGCATCAAATCCACACCTGGTTTTTCTGCCAAGAGATGCAGAATCCGCACAAAAAATTCCACAGGCAATTCCGCAACGTGGGCACATAGCCTTAGGCATCTCCTGGCAGAAAACGCAGGTGCAGATTAGATGCGTTTTTCTTGCAGATTTTGTGCGGTTTTTCTGCGTATTTGCTGCAGATTTCATGCATTTTTTACCCCTGCGGATTTCTATAATGGAATGGGTGCAGAAACGCTGCAAAGAAGTGACATGCTCCTTCTTTCAATCCACTGCGTTTTCTGTGCGGAATTTTCCGCACCATTAGCACAGCATTTTTTTTCCTATTTATGTACATTGTACTGTAAATCTGCGCAGAAAAAAATGCTGCGGATCCGCAGTAAATCCGCAACGTGTGCACATAGCCTTAAAGAAGTGACATGCTGCAGTTTGCAAAAACACAGCAGTATTCTAAATCAGTCAGGAAAATAAAACCAATGTGTTCATGAGATTTCTGAAGTCTTATAGACTTTGCTGGTGCTGTAAAACACAGCTAAAAAGTTGCATAAAAAAGTAGCAAAAAAATGGAAGCTTTTTAAGTTTAAAGAACTTTCTGCTCTAAAAATCTTTCCTTCTAAAATAAAAAAGAAACAGAATCAGGCATTAGGTGCTTCAGAACTGTGCTCTGGTGATCATCTTCTCTGCGGTAATCTTTGCCTCACAGACTCCATATTTGCACACGTGACAATCATTATCAGTCAGTGTTCCAGCGCCCATACAATCCATACACCATGCACAGCATTGCCGGGTGTACTAACATATGGTAGTGAGTGCGGGTGACATGTTTATTAGGCCACATACATTCACTAACCCATCACCCCTGTGTCTGTCAGACAGCACAGTAATTATGGCACTTACACTGTTCAGCCTTATATCCGTGACCTGGTTTTCAAAGTTTTTTATTTCTGTCATTTAATAGGAACCTTAATTATTTAGTCAAAAAAGACAGAAATCTGTCCTGTTCATGTGAAGAACACTCCTGTGCATGGCAGATGAGAAGGCATGGCTATAATAACCTTAAGGCTGGGGTCACACTTGCGAGTGCAATGCGAGAAACGCGAGCATCAATACCTGCCGCGAGTTTCTCGCATTGCACTCGCAAGTGTGACCCCGGCCTAAGGCTGTGTTCACATGTAGTGTTTTTGCAACATTTTTTTTCTGTAGAAAAGAAGCTGCGTTTTAGGCTATGTGCACACGTATTTTTGAGGTCTGCATATTTTTCCGCAGCAGCTTTGAGAAATCCGCAGGTAAAAGGCACTGCGTTTTACCTGCGGATTTACCACTGATTTACCACCGATTTTATGCGGATTTTGTGTGGATTCCACCTGCGGTTTTACACCTGCGGATTTCTATTATGGAGCAGTGTAAACTGCTGTGGAATCCGCACAAAGAAGTGACATGCTGCGGAATGTAAACCGCTGCGTTTCCGCGCGTTTTTTTCCGCAGCATGGGCACAGCGGTTTCTGTTTTTCATAGGTTTACATTGCACTGTAAACTCATGGAAAACTGCTGCGAATCCACAGAAAAATCCGCAACATGTGCACATAGCCTTAAAGTACCATCAAAAGCAATGAGATTTCAGAAATGTCATGCACACACTTGTTTGTTAAAGGGAACCTGTCACCAGAAAAAAAACACTATTAGGCCGGCGTCACACTCAGCGTATGAAAATATGGTCCATTGTTTACGGCCGTAATACGCAGAAATGTTCCCAAAATAGTGGTCCGTATGTCATCCGTAGGCAGGGTGTCAGCGTATTTTGCGCATGGCATCCTCCGTATGTAATCCGTATGGCATCCGTACTGCGATATTTTCTCGCAGGCTTGCAAAACCGACATCTAATGGATTTATGTGCTCAAATGTTCGTTAAAAAAAAAAAAAAATATATATATATATATATATATATATATATATATATATATATATATATATATATATATATATATATATATATATATATATAGTATATATATCTCATTGAGACACATATATATATTTATATTTCAGACAGCGCTAGATATCATAAAACCAGTAATTCAATTGCCGGCTTTTGCTCTCTCCTTCCCAAACCCGACATGATATGAGACATGGTTTACATACAGTAAACCATCTCATATCCCCTTTTTTTTGCATATTCCACACTACTAATGTTAGTAGTGTGTATGTGCAAAATTTGGGCCCTCAGGCTCCCGCGCAATTTTCTCCGCCAGAGTGGTAAAGCCAGTGACTGAGGGCAGATATTAATAGCCAGGAGAGGGTCCATGGTTATGGCCCCCCCTGGCTAAAAACATCTGCCCCCAGCCACCCCAGAAAAGGCACATCTGGAAGATGCGCCTGTTCTGGCACTTGGCCACTCTCTTCCCACTCCCGTGTAGCGGTGGGATATGGGGTAATGAAGGGTTAATGTCACCTTGCTATTGTAAGCCAGATTAAGCCAGATTAATAATGGAGAGGCGTCAATTATGACACCTATCCATTATTAATCCAATAGTACGAAATGGTTAAAAAAACATACAAACATTATTAAAAAGTATTTTAATGAAATAAAGACACAGGGTGTTTTAATATTTTATTAGACTCTTAATCCACCTGAAGACCCTCGTTCTGTAAAAAGGAAAAATAATAAAACAACAATATCCCATACCTTCCGTCGTTCTGGTCACGTCCCACGATGTAAATCCATCCGTGTGTAATCCGTATTTTTCTCGCCCCCATAGACTTTCATTGGTGATTTTTTTGCCCAATACGGTGACAAACGCAGCATGCTGCGATTTTCTACGGCCATACAAGACTGTATAATACGGATCAGTAAAATACGGCAGATAGGAGCAGGGCCATAGAGAATCATTGTACCGTATGCAATCCATATTTTCTGCACCTCTCATACGTCCGTAGTGTAGTGTGACGCCGGCCTTAACCTGGAGATATGGGGTTAATCTGACGGTTAATAGTATTCTGAACCTGTACGGCACCCGCATTTAGCCGAACAATACAGGGAGAAGATTAACTTTTTTCTCCATGGCAGCATTCCGATTTCAGTCACCGCTCAGAGACTACAGAGCGACGGCTGTAACCGCGCCCCTGGCCCTGACTGACCGCAGGTCCCAATGCACAGGGAGTGTCAGTCAGCGCCAGGAGTGTGGTTACAGCCGTCGCTCTGTAGTCTCCGAGCGGTGACTGAACCCACGCTAGGGACGCCCCCATAAACTTCATTTTGTGCCCCCCTCTTCAAGTGCTATAAGTAATAACATTATTACCTGCAGATTAACCCCATATCTGCAGCTCAGTGTTTTTTCTGGTGACAGGTTCACTTTAAGAACTGCAATGTTTTGTAAATTTGCAGCATGTCAATTATTTCAGTGTTTTTTTTATCCATAGAAAGCAATGAGAGTGCTAACATGCAGCCAACAGGTTTTGCTGGGTTTTTGATGAATAAAACTAACTTTATTTACATGTACTGTAGACAAATCACAGGCAATCTACAACAAAAAAAAGCAGCAAAAACTGCATTTTTATTGCCAAGAGAGAAGGTTTTGGCTGCAGAAAAATGCTTCATATGAACATAGTCTTAGGCCGGTTTCACACGTCAGTGATTCCGGTACGTGAGGTGACAGTTTCCTCACGTACCGGAGACACTGACACACGTAGACCCATAAAAATCAATGCATCTGTTCAGATGTCATTGATTTTTTGCGGACCGTGTCTCCGTGTGCCAAACACGGAGACATGTCAGTGTTCGTGGGAGCGCACGTTTTACACGGACCCAATAGTCAATGGGTCCGCGTAAAACACGGACCTCACACGGACATTCTCCGTCTGGGGTCCGTGTGCGTGCAGGAGACAGCGCTACAGTAAGCGCTGTCCCCCCCACATGGTGCTGAAGCCGCGATTCATATCTTCCCTGCAGCAGCGTTTGCTGTAGAGAAAATATGAAGAATAGTGTTAAAAATAAAGATTTAGGTGTCCGCCGCCCCCCCACCCCCTGTGCGCCCCCCCGCTGGTCAGAAAATACTTACCCGCTCCCTCGCTCCTTCCTGGTCTGGCTGCGCCTCCTACTGTATGTGGTCACGTGGGGCCGATCATTTACAATCATGAATAGTCGGCTCAGCCCCTATGGGAGGTGGAGCCACATATTCATGACTGTAAATGATCGGCCCCACGTGACTGCATGCAGGAGAAGCCGCGGCCAGACCAGGAAGCAGCGAGGGAGCGGGTAAGTATTTTCTGACCAGCGGGGGGGCGCGCGGGGGGGCGCACAGGGGGTGGGGGGTCGGCGGACACCTAAATCTTTATTTTAAACACTATTCTTCATATTTTCTCTACAGCAAACGCTGCTGCAGGGAAGATATGAATCGCAGCTTCAGCACCATGCAGAGTGGGTACCACACGCTCCGTGTGGTACCCACTCGCCATACGGGCGGCACACGTGTGCCGCACGTATGGCCTCCGTGAGTTCCCAGGCACACGGACACGGATAACTCCGGTACCGATTTATTCCGGTACCGGAATTATCTGGACGTGTGGGACAGCCCTTAGGCTAGGTCTGTATGATGACATTATGCCTAAATAAAGGCATATGCAAGATATAATAATAAGGACATAAGTCCTATTAAGTTTCAAAAGCTGCTATTAGTTACTTGTAGTAAGCATTGCAAGATAGTATAAATACAATAAAATTCTTCATTGATATTTGCATGGACACAAGGCAGATACTTGCTGCAAAGCACAGCCTTCAGAGCTGGAGTCGCCAGTGAGTCCTGGAGGCGATCCAAAGCAAGTTTGTGGCGTGAGATACAAGCAGCCTTCATGGAGACCTTATGGACGTGCAGCCACTCACCTGCTGCGACATTTCACTCACCTTTTTCAAGCAACATGTCCCTCCACAGTGTCTACACTAAAATCAAAATCATGGTGAAGCATTTTGACCTATGAACTTATATGAATGTGACAAGAATTACAAATGTTTCCTAATGTATTGGATCTACTCCTGCAAGTAGTGCCAGACTCTCTTCACAAACACTTCGCGCACGACTGTGACTTATCTGCCATTTAGGCTTTTTTTCCCAGCAAAATCAGATCTGTCAAAGGGTATGTGTCCACGTTCAGGTTTGCTTCAGGCTTTGGTCAGGATTTTATGCAGGTAAAATCCTGACCAAAAATGCACCTGAGGTCACTGGCAGGTCACCTGCGGTGTTCCTGCGTGTTTTGCTCATTGTAGCAGCATGCTGCGTTCTGAAAAAACGCACCGCATGTGCGTTCTTGCGGGAAAAACGCATGCATTTTTTAATGCACAGTGGAGACGGGATTTCATTAAATCCCCTCCACTATGCTGTAACATCTGGACGCTGCGTTTTTGACGCTGCGGCTCAACGCTGCGTCAAAAACGCAGCGTTTCCTGAACGTGGACACATACCCTTAGGCTGCCGTCACACTATCAGTATTTGGTCAGTATTTTACATCAGTATTTGTAAGCCAAAACCAGGAGTGGAACAATTAGAGGAAAAGTATAATAGAAACACGTCACCACTTCTGCATTTATCACCCACTCCTGGTTTTGGCTTACAAATACTGAGGTAAAATACTGACCAAATACTGCTAGTGTGACGGCAGCCTAATAGTTGTTCGACAGTAACAAGCTGCACAGATGTTTTTAGTCACGCGACTTGTCTGAAAATTGTTGTCTCACGACACGTCACCATGTTGCCCCAGCTTTACAAGCCATGCACTAATGTCTTCTTCATATAATCAGGGCTAATTTTTATTGAAAGTAATTAATAGAGACTTATATTAACCCCTTCTCAACATCCGTCACATGTCTGAAGTGGGTGTATGGAGCGGGCTCCCGCAGCGAGTCCGCCCCATACCCTGCAGGTGATGGCTGTGTACTACAGCCAGGGCCTGCTGCTATCAGTTGCAGCTGGAGCCAGTGGTGTAGGAAGGGGGGGGCGGGCCGCCCCGGGCGGCACAATGCCGGGGGCGGGTCTGACCCAGAGAGGAGGAGGAGGAGGAAGAAAAATAAAAGAGAGACGCTGGCTCTTTAAATCTTAGGGCGGCGCCGGGCGCCGACCGCCGCCACAACCAGGGCCCCCCGATGCCACCGCTGGCATTGGGCCCCCCTTCTACAGCGCTGGCATTGGGCCCCCCGTTTTCTAATACTCACCTCTCCTGGTTCCTGCGGCAGCTGCAGCGTCTTCGGCGCCCTCTGACTCTGCGACGTCTCAGGGCAGAGGGTGCAATGACGTCATCACTGCGCGCTCAGCCTCTCTGTCCTGAGCGTTGCAGAGCCGGAGAGACGCTGAGTGCACCGGACCTGCGCTGGGAATGGGAGAGGTGAGGATTTTACTTTTTTTTTTTTTTTTCTTTATGTCTGACTCAGACACACTGGGGGTAATATGCTGGACACACTGGGGCAGATTGCTGGACACACTGGGGCAATGCTGGACACTGGGGCAGATTGCTGGACACACTGGGGCAATGCTGGACACTGGGGCAGATTGCTGGACACACTGGGGGCAATGCTGGACACTGGGGCAGATTGCTGGACACACTGGGGGCAATGCTGGACACTGGGGCAGATTGCTGGACACACTGGGGCAATGCTGAAAACTGGGGCAGATTGCTGGACACACTGGGGCAATGCTGGACACTGCGCCTGTGCGGCCGCCCTGCTTGTGAATCCCAGCCCCGCACTCTGCATAATGCATAACACACTGCGGGGCTGGGATTACCAAGGTGGGTGGCCGCACAGGCGCAGTCTGCAAGCCTGGCTGTGACGTCAGACGGCCAGAGCTCTCTGTGCCTGCACCAAACAGCGATACACAGCGCAGGCGCCGGATTTCATGGGTAAACAGCGCTGAGGGGGCGGTGCCCGGCGTTGAGTGACGGCAATGGGGGGGGGGGGCGCCAAACTCGGGAACAGCCCCGGGCGGCAAAAGCTCTAGCTACGCCAGTGGGTGGAGCGGTGCGCCCGCAATTGTTAACCTGTTAAATGCCACTGTAGATATCTGACAGCAGCATGTAACAGGCTCCAACATGCGTGCGCATCATTCCCTCCGCCAATCGGTGTGTCCATGACATGATTATATTTTGTCATGACAGCCGGGGGGTGGGGGGTAAGCTGAAGATCCCCGTTCTTGTCATTACCGAGCTTCTTGAAACCCTGTGCCTGGGCTTAGGAGACCATGATTACTGCTATATCAAAAAAAAGGAGAACCAGGAGCCAGAAGTACAAATATATTAAGAGAATCTTTATTAATACAAAATATTAAAATCAGGACATAGGTATTTGTACCAAACATTCACAGCATTACATGAAAGGGGGAAGGAAACAAACCCTTAACCATTCCACCCCAACGCTATGAGAAATAGTAATGCGAACAATTGTAAGCGATGAACACCATATAGCAAAAGCTATAGGGAATAGTCCTACACAGATGTATGAGCAGTAAACACTACATAGCGAAAAATAATAGTCGCATGGGAAGCAAGGAACACAAGAGTAAAGCAACTGTGTCAGTGACCGGCAAAGGGTCTAAAGCAAGTGCACTAATACATAATGATAAATAGCCCAAGGCACAGCGGCAACAAATGTGAAAACCATGCTTACCCATGCAGAGGGGGGAAGAGGAGAAGGGATCCGGCCGGTGGTCTTTCTACCCTTTGCCGGTCACTGACACAGTTGCTTTACTCTTGTGTTCCTTGCTTCCCATGCGACTATTTTTCGCTATGTAGTGTTTACTGCTCATACATCTGTGTAGGACTATTCCCTATAGCTTTTGCTATATGGTGTTCATCGCTTACAATTGTTCGCATTACTATTTCTCATAGCGTTGGGGTGGAATGGTTAAGGGTTTGTTTCCTTCCCCCTTTCATGTAGTGCTGTGGAATGTTTGGTACAAATACCTATGTCCTGATTTTAATATTTTGTATTAATAAAGATTCTCTTAATATATTTGTACTTCTGGCTCCTGGTTCTCCTTTTTTTGATATTTATGTTTGGAGCGATGAATTAAACATCCGGGCTATTACTTTATATATTTACTAGTACCTCTCCCCGGATTTTGTCTGCTATGTACTCGGATCTCTTGCTATTATTGATTACTGCTATATGTAGCGATACTTTGGCATCACTGCATATACAGTGCCTTGCGAAAGTATTTGGCCCCCTTGAACTTTTCAACCTTTTCCCACATATCATGCTTCAAACATAAAGATACCAAATGTAGTTTTTTAGTGAAGAATCAACAACAAGTGGAACACAATTGTGAAGTTGAACGAAATTTATTGGTTATTTTAAATGTTTGTGGAAATTCAAAAACTGAAAAGTGGGGCGTGAAATATTATTCGGCCCCTTTAACTTAATACTTTGTTGCTCCAGCTTTTGCTGCAATTACAGCTGCAAGTTGCTTGGGGTTTGTCTCTATCAGTTTTGTACATTGAGAGACTGAAATTCTTGCCCATTCTTCCTTGTCAAACCGCTCGAGCTCAGTGAGGTTTGATGGAGATAGTTTGTGAACAGCAGTTTTCAGCTCTTTCCACAGATTCTCGATTAGATTGAAGTCTGGACTTTGACTTGGCTATTCTAACACCTGGATACGTTTATTTATGAACCATTCCATAAATTTCGTTCAACTTCACAATTGTGTTCCACTTGTAGTTGATCCTTCGCCAAAAATTTACATTTGGTATCTTTATGTTTGAAGCATGATATGTGGGAAAAGGTTGAAAAGTTCCAGGGGGCCGAATACTTTTGCAAGGCACTGTAGCATAAGCGATTGGGCAATCGCATCTTTAAGTCCCCTAAGTGGTCCAACAATAGACACGTGCACATGGAGCGCCCCCAGAAGCAGGGCCGCGGGGCACTCGGTACCGGGCTTCTTTGTCTCGGTTCTGGGGTTGTCACGGTGGCTAGGCCCGGCCCGTGACCCTTTTAAGGGGCGTCCAATGAAAGGTGTAGGTGGTGGTGCAGGTCACGATGAATAACGAGGACACAGGGTTGCAGTCTCTTTACCTCTTTACTGAAGCCTTCAAGGTCCTCAATCCAGAGTACGGTTAACAGGGCTGTCTGAGACCGGCCGGTCCGATGGCACCTCCAGAGTTCGCTTTGCAGGTGGAAATCTGTGCCTACCTTCTAGCGCCTGTGTGTTGTAGTACCTCCCTGCTGAGCACCACGGGATAGTCCTCACAACTGTTGTGTCTGCTTCTGATGTTGTTTCCCACAACTTATGTCTGTTCTGATGTTCTTCTCCGTCCCCCAGATGATATGGATAGGACGCACCCGTATGACGGGAAGGCCTGGAGTTCTTCCGGGACTCTAGCGTCGCCCCTCTCCCACAGTTGCCCCCTATGTCTTCTTAGGTGATTTTGGTGAGACAGCCAACCTAAAATTAACTGTCCTGCCTCTGTTTGAAGTATTGCTTGGAGCCTAATACTTCCTCGGTGTTCTGGCCACCGGCTACGCGCCTCAATAGGATGTTGCCTCGATCTTACAGCACGACTCCTACTGGTGTTATCTCCTTTTTGCTTTGATCTCGTTTCTCACTCTTCGCAATAAACCTCGCTTCTTGTCCTTTCTTGAGATACCGCCGCGATGTAGTGCAGGCGCGGTTCCTTAACGTTCTTTCCTTTTTCGCTAGGCCTCTGTCAGGATCCCACCCCTGACAGGGACCCCCCTGAATCTTCCCCTGCAACACCCTCTGCCACAGGATGTTGCCTGGTTCCAACCCAGTCAGCTTTCTCTCTAACTTTCTATCTAACCCCCAGTTTTACCAGATTGTGAGGAGTGGCCTAATACATAGCGCCCTTAGCTCCCCCTGGAGGCCAGACTATGAAGTGTATTGGTGTCTGCACACACATTCAGTATTTCGTCAGTATTTCCCATCAGCATTTGTAAACCAAAACCAGGAGTGGGTGATAAATACAGAAGTGGTGACGTGTTTCTATTATACTTTTCCTCTGTTCCACTCCTCGCACAAATTAGCCGCAATGGGAAGGGGTTAAGGAAAAGCAAGCAAAGAGCTTGAAAAATGTAAGTTTATACATAAAGTATTTTGGAGAATGGTATTTTTCACTACACAATAGTCATCAGGGACTTTTATGAGAAAGGTACGGTAATTCAAATAAGTGCAGGGGTTGCAATCACACATGGACCTTGGAGACTAGGGGGCTGTTATGATCCGGTGACCTTGGAGCCGCATGAAACTTTCTCTGGAGTTGGTGGAACCTATACTGACCGCAAATCCTGAACTAACACCGTAACTAGAAGTAGCCGTGGGGTGTGCCTAACACGAACCTAGACACCTCGACACAGCCGGAGGACTAAATACCCCTATAGATGGAAACAGGAATGCTATCTTGCCTCAGAGCAGACCCCCAAAGGATAGACAGCCCCCACGAATAATGACTGTGAGTAGGAGAAGAATTGACACACGCAGGTAGAAAACAGGATTTAGCAAAAGAGGCCACTCTAGCTAAATAGGATAGGATAGGACAGATTACTAGGCGGTCAGTATTAAAACCCTTCCAAAAATATCCACAGCAGATAATACAAAAAGTTCCACAATCTAACTAAAGACATGGAATGTATATCTGCCACTCCAGAGAATCCAACAAGACTGAGGAAATACTGACACAATCTAAGCTGGACAAGAAAACACAAAGAATAGCACTGAATTGTGAAGCACACCGCATGTGTGCCACAGGAAAAAAAAACCCAGACACTTATCTTTGCTGATTTGGCAGAAAGGCAGGAGGAACCAGGCAGAGGTCCATAACCTCCCAAGAACAATTGACAACTGGCAAGGACAAATGAATCCTGCACGCCTAAATACCCCAGTCAGAACTGCAATCAGCAGATACACCTGACCAGGGCTGCAACTCAGGGGAAACTGCATTACCACCTACAACCACCGGAGGGAGCCCAAAAGCAAAATTCACAACAGGGGGCCTAAAATGTTCCTTTGCCTCATATATTATTATTATGCTTTGCTTATATAGCGCTATCTTATTCCACAGCGCTTTACATACATTGTCATCCCTGTCCCCATTGGGGCTCACAATCTATATTCACTACCAGTATGTCTTTGGTGTGTGGCAGGAAACCCATGCAAACGCAGGGAGCACATACAAACTCCTTGCAGATGTTGTCCTTGGTGGGATTTGAAACCAAGACCCCAGCGCTGCAATGCTAACCACCGAGCCACCGTGCTGCCCATATAAAAAGACGATTACTACTAAAGATGTGTGATAGTTGGGGGCTCTGTTGGAAATTTTGTATTCGTGCCCACAAGCTTCAGCACTCTGTCTTACAGTTTATACACTGCTCAAAAAAATAAAGGGACACTACAATCCTACATCCTAGATATCAGTGAATGAAATAATCCAGTTGTAAATCTTTATTCATTACATAGTGGAATGTGTTGAGAACAATAAAATTTAAAAATGATCACTGTAAATCACAACTAATATCCCACGGAGGTCTGGAGTTGGAATGATGCTCAAAATCAAAGTGGAAGTTACAGGCTGATCCAACTTCAGTGGAAATGCCTCAAGACATGGAAATGATGCTCAGTAGTGTGTGTGGCCTCCACATGCCTGTATGACCTCCCTACCACGCCTGGGCATGCTCCTGATGAAACAGTGGATGGTCTCCTGAGGGATATCATCTCCTCCCAGACCTGGACTAAAGCATCTGCCAACTCCTGGACAGTCTGCGGTGCAACGTGACGTTGGTGGATGGTGCGAGACATGATGTCCCAGATGTGTTCAATTGGATTCAGGTCTGGGGAATGGGCAGGCCAGTCCATAGCTTCAATGCCTTCATCTTGCAGGAACTGCTGACACACTCCAGCCACATGAGGTCTGGCATTGTTCTGCATTAGGAGGAACCCAGGGCCAATCGCACCAGCATATGGCCTCACAAGAGGTCTGAGGATCTGATCTCGGTACCTAATGGCTGTCAGGCTACCTCTGGCGAGCACATGGAGGGCTGTGCGGCCCTCCAAAGAAATGCCATGCCACATCATTACTGACCCACTGCCAAACTGGTCATGCTGAAGGATGTTGCAGGCAGCAGATCGCTCTCCACGGCGTCTCCAGACTCTGTCACGTCTGTCACATGTGCTCAGTGTGAACCTGCTTACATCTGTGAAGAGCACAGGGCGCCAGTGGCGAATTTGCTAATGCTGGTGTTCTGTGGCAAATGCAAAGCATCTTGCACGGTGTTGGGCTGTGAGCACAACCCCCATCTGTGGACGTCGGGCACTCAGACCATCATGGAGTCGGTTTGTAACCGTTTGTGCAGACACATGCACATTTGTGGCCTGCTGAAGGTCATTTTGCAGGGCTCTGGCAGTGCTCCTCCTGTTCCTCCTTGCACAAAGACTGAGGTAGTGGTCCTGCTGCTGGGTTGTTGCCCTCCTACGGCCCCCTCCACGTCTCCTTGTGTACTGGCCTGTCTTCTGGTAGCGCCTCCAGCCTCTGGACACTACGCTGACAGACACAGCAAACCTTCTTGCCACAGCTCACATTGATGTGCCATCCTGGATGAGCTGCACTACCTGAGCCACTTGTGTGGGTTGTAGAGTCTGTCTCATGCTACCACAAGTGAGAAAGCACAACCAACGTTCAAAAGTGACCAAAACATCAGCCAGAAAGCATTGGTACTGAGATGTGGTCTGTGGTCCCCACCTGCAAAACCACTCCTTTATTGAGTGTGTCTTGATAATTGCCAATAATTTCCATCTTTTGTCTATTCCATTTGCACAACCACATGTGAAATTGATTGTCAAACAGTGTTGCTTCCTAAGTGGACAGTTTGATTTCACAGAAGTTTGATTTACTTGGAGTTATATTCTGTTGTTTTAAGTGTTCCCTTTATTTTTTGATCAGTGTATATAGATATATTCTATACAAAATAGTTACTGAGTAGACTGCCTTAAACAGTGAGATCTAGCTCTTGTGGCATAATCACCCTGTTAAGAGCACAGGGAGCTTTCTTCAGAATGTCTATAGGGATGCAGAGTGCAGCGCAGTGGAGCGACAGTGATAGCTGTTGAAATAAAGTAAGAATATTGTTGGGAACATCAGCTTTCCTTCATGCAGTGCCTTGGGATTGTGGGCGCTTACCAGATCCCTAGAACTTGGGGCGTCCTAGTCTATATGGGTCCTCTAGATTACTCCTGAAGGTGGAGACGCCGGAGTCACGTGCCTTGCTATGCTCCTTTATCAACCCTTTTCTGTCCAATCTCACACCCAGGGAGGTGCGAAGTGTATAGGATAACACTAACCAGGCAAACAAGAGAAGATGGACAGGGATAAATGAAAATAACAATCATGCAAAATACACTCCCCAAACAGAGTGGAACCCAGTGTAGTTAAAAGAAGGATAAACCAAATAAGAGAATATGAGGATGTGCACACAAACAAAACTCCAAACAAAAATTGACTGAACAAATCTCCAAACACCAACTCCAACCACGAACTACACTTTCAACTTCAAACCAGGCAGTAACACTGGCCATTCCTAAGTGCCAGATCCAAGCATATATAGCAGAGGGGAGTGTTCAACACTGAACAGTCCAGACAATCCAGGTAGGAAAGCTCCAGGAGCTTCAACTGAACAGATTAACCCTTGAACTGCCAGCAAGGAAAAAACTTGCACTTTTAATAAGATGGTGAAATACTTCTTACCAGAGCAGGAGTTTGTGAAACCAGGCGGCACGATCTTTTTGCCCCACTCTGTCGCGGTATCTCCATGACTCTTTCATTGCCTTTTACTAAACATTCTCTCCCTGTCCTACGCCGTGAGATCTCACAATATCTTGCAACAGACATCATGCTGTTTCGAAGAGCGAGTGTTCTGTGCTGGGGATATTCAGTGGGTGATACCTTTTACTGGCTAAGGCCACGTTCACACATTTAGTATTTCGTCAGTATTTTACATCAGTATTTATAAGCCAAAAAGCAAAAATGGTGCATGTGTTTCTATTATACTTTTCCTCTGCTTATTTCACTACTGATTTTGAATTACAAATACTGATGTAAAATACTGACCAAATACTGAATGTGTGAACATGACCTTAGCCATGAAAAGGTATCAACCACTGAGGACTCTCAAATTTTAATATTTTTCTATCTACTGGCTAACACAGAGCAAAGATATATTTTTTGCTGTAGAAGAATGTGGTGATCCGTGCTCTTTAAACAGTCATAGCATGGGCTATTAAACAATACTACTCAATTAGGTACAACTGGGCTAAAGAGCATGTTTGACAAGTCCTGGAGTTATTCGATACTAGCTTTCTATCACTGCTGTGTTGGAAACGTACAGCTAATGTAGTTATGCTTGTTTATAGATGTGTGTTTTATAGGATTTGACATCTGTGAGACTAGTCAGACTGCTTTGTGTACTGCTACATAACTGATTGATCAAAGATTGTCATTTATTCCTATGGTCGTGACTTAAACCACTTACACGCAGCAGTTGACTCATCTGACAATACTCATTTTTAACAAGTCTCATTAATTTAACTTACAATGACAAGTGCTATCGGCAAATGGAAACAGTCACAACAGGTTGTTTTTAGACATTGAAACTATTGGAAAATGTAAGTGAAGCAGATTTTTTCAAAGGAAGGTCTGCATAGGCTTCATCACTCTTCATATGTACAAAGTAATCTCCCCTGAAAAACATTGCTGGCCCTTTCCGTTAAATGGAAAAAGTAATTTTTTCTTCTTTTCATTATTTTGTACAATGATACAAAATGCATCAGTTATCTGTTTATTCACATACATAAAACGTTCAAGTTCACAAGTCTAAAGAAGACTACATTATAAGGACTTTTTCACATGCTGTGTTTTTGCTCGTTTTGTCAGGAAAACACGCAGCGTTTTACAATGCAGGCAAAGTGAGTGTGATTCTGAAATCTCATGCACATGCTGCTTATTTTTTCCTTGCGAGTTTGAACCATCAAAGCATTTTTTTTTTTCAAATCTGCATGTCAGTTCTTTCTGTGTTTTCAGCATTTATCACCGGATCAAATATATGAGAAAAAAAGCAAAACTGCATTAAAAAGGTGCACATTTAGGCTATGTTCACATGCTGCGTTTTTTATGCAAATTTTAAGCTGCGTTTTACAGTACCAGCAAAAGTTATGAGATTTTAGAAATCTCATGGACACACATTGTTTTTTTTCCAGACTGAATTGAAAAACTGCTGCATTTTTGCAAACTACAGCACGTCACTTCTTTCAGCGTTTTTGTCAGTGTTTTTGCAGCGTTTTTTCACCCATAGAAAGCAATAAGTAAGTGCAAAAATGCTGCAAAAAAACCCGCAGGTATCCTTAGGTGCAAAAACCTATGTAAATTTATCAGCATGCACAAGAGAGAATAAACAGAGGCAAAAGCGAAGCAAATACACAGGAAAACCTGCTTTTTACTGCCAAAGAGCAGGTTTTGCAGAAAAAACGCAACGTGTGAACATAGCCTTACACAGCGTTTTTTCCGCCAACACTGCTGCAAATCCTCAAGGAGTGCACATACCCCAAGATGGACTGCAGTGTTAAATGTACAGTATTATGCTGCCCAGTCAGCACCCGCTATATACCAGTTCTTGTGCAGCTTTGTGGCTAATTCTTGTTTTACTTCATAATTGAATAGATGTTGAGTTATTTAATATTCCTGCTCTTGAAGAAAGTAACGGAACCTCAAAAACTCACACCAACGATATTCATGGCTTCTATGGTATTTACAAAAAGCCAATTACTTTCTCATGCTTGCTTGTGACTTTATGTCTATGTTTGTTTTGCTTTTGTCAAAAATGTTAGATGAGATGGGTGCCAGGACTGCTGTCTTCTCAGTCGATATATTAAATGGAATCTGACAGCTCTTTATTGTCCCCAGCCCTCCACCATGCCTTACTATACAAGCTGAACAGCCTTCTGGCTTGCTTGACATCTTCCCAGTCAGTGTATGTCACCAGCAGCCTCTGCCAACAAGAAGTCAACCAGCCAGGAGGAATAGTGTTAAAACACTGATAAACTGTTCCGTGTCTGAACACTGTCCAGATGACTATTGTACGGTCATTTCGGCTACTTTCACACTAGCGTCGTGCACTGCACGTTGCTGTGCGTCGTTTTGTAGAAGAAAACGCATCCTGCAAAAGTGCTTGCAGGATGCGTTTTTTCTCCATAGACTTGTATTAGCGATGGATCGCGACGGATTGCCACACGTCGCAACCGTCGTGCGACGGTTGCGTCGGTCCGTCGCCACCAAAAAACGTTGCATGTAACGTTTTTTGGTGCGTCGTGTCCAGCATTTCCGACCGCGCATGCGCGGCCGGAACTCCGCCCCCGCCTCCCCGCACCTCACAATGGGGCAGCGGATGCGTTGAAAAACTGCATCCGCTGCCCCCGTTGTGCAGCGCTTGCACAGTATGCGTCGGTACGTCGCAACGTCGCATTGCCACGTGCGTCGTACGACGCTAGTGTGAAAGTAGCCTTACAAAGAGGTTACAGTGTTTTCTACAAATCATTTCTGTGATTGGCTCGTTTGGATTTAGCATTCAGGGAAATGTTCCGAAACATCTATATATGTCAGTTTCCCTTTAAGGATAGCCAGATGTCCATATCACAGATTATGTTATTGAAGCATTCGCCCATCTCCATCTGGACTCAGTCTCTCTCATCATTGACTACTGCACATTTTCTTATTATAAAATCAATGAAAACAATATTTACAATCTTAAATTGTTGCATATCGATGTTATAAACAACAATAATTACACTAGTAATACCAAAAGTAAAAGTAACTTGTGGAAATAAACGAATGTGTCTGTTATTAAAGAGAATAGCAATGAAAATACAAGCTTGCTCTTGTCGGCTTTACAGCCAAGCCTCTTTTCCTGCACATATTTTTAATACTGATGAAAAGCTGCTTGGAAAGTGAGAACCAACACAGTTGTAAATAAATAGATCTATATGCAAATATATGCCCTGATCAACAGCATCTCTCCAGAAATAGTGACTTCATAAACGCTGCATTGATATAAATGGAATCAATAAATCACTGCCACATCTGCAGTTATTCTCCTGCAGAAGACATGAACAGGAACTTGGAGATAAAACTGTAGACAGTTATTTTACTTGAGCTTGATGAATGTATGTAAGTGAAGCATGGGCTTCTTGGCTACACCTCTGTTACCTGAGACTCGTGTACATGGAAGTCAAAGGGAATTGAAAAGGTAAGGGGAGTGCTCAAATACATTGTCATGTTCCATGAATTTGTCTAATGCATCATTTCAGGTGATGGGATCAATAGATTATTATGCACCGAGGAACCTGCTTAAACATCTAAGTCTCTAACTACAACATATACGACTTGGCAGATCCTATCTCCAGATAACAAAAACTCAATGACATGTTGACATAGAATTCCAGATGAGATATTATCCAACACTAATGTTCAGTAATGCATACAGCATGATGAATCAATTAGATTGAGGCGCATTCCGACAATAGGTATTTACAGCATATCCCTACGATATATCCTAAATGTCTGATATATGCCCTGCTGCTTCTGTAATGTTTCACAGACTTGGGGCTCATACTCACTTGCGAAAAACTTGGATGAGTCTCGCACGGCAATACCCGGCACTGCACCCGGCACTCAGGAGTGGAGCGTGCGGCTGCATGTATTCCTATGCAGCCGCAAGCTCCGATCTGAGTGCCGGCAGCAGCATCGGGTATTAACGTGTGACGCCCCAGGGTCCTGGTTGTCAGTGGCATTGCTTTCCTCATGGGGAGAGTGATGTCACGCTTGGAAGCGATGGAAGATTCCTCTTAACAGGTAATTAGCACATACAACACCGTTCTGACTCCAGGCCAGAAGGGGAAGCTCTACAATTGACTTCAGGGGAGCTGCTCTTTCTGGTCGGGAGGAGTTAGTTGCTAGGCAGTTGCTAGGCAGTTAGGAAGATTTAGACAGTTGGTGCCAGACAGCAGACTGGAACAGTCTGAAGCAGAAGGATGGGTGAGGGGCCATGTAGCCTGAAATTCTGCAGCTCCTAGATAGCGAGATACAGAAGGAAGAACAGCTTTTAGCTAATGTGCCAGAGAGCGAAGCACAGGAGTGTGACAACAGGGGAGAATAGCTGGGACTGGGCTACATCCCTGATTGAGTGCAGACACCGGTAGCTGGAAGACCGAGGCTTTTGTGGAACTCTAAGACACATAGCAGAAACCGGCAGGACAGCTGGATTATACATCACCTGTTCTCCCTAACACCCAGGAGACACAGTGACATAGAGCCCGGGTCGTGATAGAGACCCTGTAAAAAGGCTCGAGTCACCTGTCATACGGGTTTGTGTCCCACTTCAACAAAGGACAAAAAACTGAGAGGACCTTGTTACAAAGCCATAGGCAGTAAGGGACTATAACAACACAGTGCTAGAAGGAAGGCTTTTAATTAACTCCACCTGATAAAGCTGGACTCTGAACTCGCTTCCAAGTCGGCCGGACCCTGCCTGTACCTGTGATCTGGTGCCCTGGACTGTGGCTGCCTGCTACCATCAGTAAACCAGGTAAAAAGACTGCACAACTGTGTCCTTAGTTCTTTACTGCACCAGTCACCATCCTCCATCTATTCACCAGGAGCCCTGGGGACCTACTTCACCTGTGGGAGGTTATACCATCTGGCTGCCATAACATCACCCCAGAGGACCCCTTTAAGCAGCGTTGGTCATCCCAGACCGAATACCACAGGTGGCGTTACAAACTTTCCTAATTTCAAAAACCCCTTTAAAGACCTTCCCTTTAACATGGGCGCCCAGGGCCACGGACCGGTTCGCTGCCGCCGTGACACATCCCTTTAAGTAATGGACCCGGTACCAAGTACCCCACGGCCCTGACGGGCGACTCACATGCGAGACTCATCCGAGTTTCTCGCAAGTGAGTATGAGCCCTAAAGTGCAACATACTTGGGTGTAAGAGCGGACACAGTCAGAAGAGGGCCACTGTGCTACAACAATATATGGGCCCTGTGCAGTCCAATAGCTCAGCATAATGCATAATTCCCTTTGGAGGTAGGAGTTGCCCCTTCTTTACCTCTTCGGCCCCTGTGCACCAATAGTATGTCCTCCCTTGCTTGGGTGTTTTACTTACCCCACTCACTTTTTCATCACTTTTTACACCAAGGTCACAAAGAAGGGCACAGCATAGGTATGGGTCTCAGTTGCCAGACATCTATGGCACATTATAGGGATATCCATTAAAATGGACTGCAGTCCACAGTAAAAATTGGACCAAATGTAGCCAATGTGTAGTACAAATACCTGCTACTCCACTATTGAACGCTGCGGCCGCCATTCATATGTTCGAGAACCTAGTAGTGACAAGTCACCGTAATATAGGACTTTTCTAGTTTTATGTAAACCCATATGTAACTTTTGAAGAACAGAAAAAAGGACAGACCATGCAGTGCGCATAGTGCGACCCATCAAATGTTGGCCACATCCCAATCCGCGCCCATTTACCATTTTTCTCCCCTAGCAGGAGGAGATGTCAGAGGAGCAATGGTAGTGAAGTACATTCAGCAGACGCCCGAGACTGCAGGACGTAGACACAAATCCAGGACTGTCTGGGGTATCCGGGACAGTTGGGAATAGAGGTGAGCGGATCTATCCACGGGAATCTGGTCCAGCGTGCAGGTCTATGGTACTGGGTGACTGGACAGGAGGCCATAAATCTCTTACCTTCCAACTTCTTTGCGCGACTTTTGATTAGTCTGAGCAGTGCGACTTCATCTGCTTGTCCTGCTTATCTGTTGTTGGAACCTGTGGACTTATTTTTCTGTTCATTCATTCACATTTGGAGCCGCCAGAATTTTTTCATCTTGATGTACCCTCACTATGTGACATCTGGCTTCTTGTGTCTGTAAGGCAGTGTTCATACGTTGCATAAATACCAGGATCCGCACCAAACTACACAATAACAAATTTGTCCCCCTTATGTGATGCGTTTCTGGTTTTGAATGAGCTTTTTATAGTACAAAAAAAAGCTTTGATTCTGCATTTAAAAAAACATTCTTTTACATGCATTTCATTTAGGCTCCACAAAAAAATCCCCCAGAGAAAAACAAAACAAAACACCAAAACTGCCCAGTTCATCAGCATCTTCAGACCACAGGGGGCGCAGTTCTCATGAAATCACATCCACTTTGCTTGGACAGTTAAATACAGCTGAATTTTTGTGCATAAAAAGTTGCAGAAAATATGCAACATTTATGCTACATGTGGACACGGTCTATATTTCGAAGCAAAGTGGATGTGATTCCATGAAATTTCCACCCCTTGTACACCTAATGAAGCTGCTTAACTCTGCGGTCTTGGTGCATTTTTTTCTGTATAGGCTTCTTTTGAAAAAAATGCATGTAAAAAAAAAAAAGCCTTCACATTTTTAAGAGCAGAATCAAAGCTTTTCTGTACTATTAAAAAAGTGTAAAAAATCTCTGCTCCATATCTACACCAAAATCACATCAAATATTTGGGAAAACACAAAAGAAACTCAGCAAACACACAATAACAGAGAAGATTGTTATTGCGTTGTGTGGTGTGGCGTTTACGCTATATATGAACACGGCCTCAGTGTTACAGATTTATAAAATTTTTATGGGTTTAATATAGAAAAAAATATCAATCACACCATTTATTTAGCGTCATTTACCGAATATTAAATAATCTGATCGCTGTGTTGTTACAGTTAGGCCGGGGTCACACATACGCGAGATACGGCCATGTCTCGCAGGTGAAAACCCAGCTCTGGCGCCGGCACTGTGTGATCCCGGCCTTATAGGGACACCAAATATGTCTGGGGTATTTTGCTGATGTGTTTTTCATTTTTTAGTAATTTTATAGGATTGAAAATTTCTTATTCTCCCACTAGAATACAGAAAAAATAGAAATCCACTGTTAGGCCGGGGTCACACTAGACCGTAATACGGACGAGTGCTATGCGATAAAAAATCGCATAGCACTCGGCCCAATGTTAATCTATGGTGCAGCTCCCATCATCCAATATTTTCTCCACCGTATTTCGGATCCGAGGGAACTCGCATCAGGCTGCGATTGTCAGCGTATCTCGGCCGAGACTCGCCAATGCAAGTCTATGGGGGCGAGAAAAAATCGGATTACACACGGACCATGCGTGTGCATTGCGAGAAATACGCAGCGGTGTTCTATAGAAAAGCCAGTAATTCAATTGCCGGCTTTGCATTTCTCCTTCACAAACCCGACAGGATATGACACATGGTTTACATACAGTAAACCATCTCATATCCCCCTTTTTTTTGCATATTCCACACTACTAATGTTAGTAGTGTGTAAGTGCAAAATTTCAGCGCTGTAGCTGCTAAAATAAAGGGTTAAATGGCGGAAAAAATTGGCGTGGGCTCCCGCGCAATTTTCTCCGCCAGAGTGGTAAAGCCAGTGACTGAGGGCAGATATTAATAGCCAGGAGAGGGTCCATGGTTATTGGCCCCCCCGTGGCTAAAAACATCTGCCCCCAGCCACCCCAGAAAAGGCACATCTGGAAGATGCGCCTATTCTGGCACTTGACCACTCTCTTCCCACTCCCTGTAGCGGTGGGATATGGGGTAATGAAGGGTTAATGCCACCTTGCTATTGTAAGGTGACATTAAGCCAGATTAATAATGGAGAGGCGTCAATTATGACACCTATCCATTATTAATCCAATTGTCTGAAAGGGTTAAAAAACACACACACACATGATTTAAAAGTATTTTAATGAAATAAACACAGCGGTTGTTTTAATAATTTATTGCTCTCTCAATCCATCCGGAACACCCTCGCTTGGAAAAATAATAAACGCACAAGATACATACCTTCTGATGTCCTATCACGTCCAACGAGGTAATCCATCTGAAGGGGTTAACTAATATTACAGGCACGAGCTGCGATAAACCACTCGCTCGTGCCTGTAATCCCCGGGTGCTGAAAGGAAAGCAGTGATCTATACTTACATTGAGTCGCGGTGATGCGCCCCCTGCTGGATGTTCTCATGAACTGCAGCCTGGGAACTTTTTCCCACGCTCCAGGTCATATGAGGACATCCACCAGGGGGCGCATCACCGCGACTGTAGGAAATGTAGGTCAATGACCTACATTTCATTCATTCGCCGGGGATTACAGGCACGGAGCACAGCTGCATTTGCAGGGCTCCTGCCTGTAAAATATTTTAACCCCTTCAGATCATGGATTACCTCGTGGGACGTGACGGTTCAGCTGAGGGTATGTATCTTGTGCGTTTATTATTTTTCCAAGCGAGGGTGTTGCTGATGGATTGAGAGAGCAATAAAATACTGAAACAACCGCTGTGTTTATTTCATTAAAATAATTTTTAATAATGTGTGTGTTTTTTAACCCTTTCATACAATTGGATTAATAATGGATAGGTGTCATAATTGACGCCTCTCCATTATTAATCTGGCTTAATGTCACCTTACAATAGCAACGTGACATTAACCCTTCATTACCCCATATCCCACCGCTACAGGGAGTGGGAAGAGAGTGGCCAAGTGCCAGAATAGGCGCATCTTCCAGATGTGCCTTTTCTGGGGTGGCTGGGGGCAGATGTTTTTAGCCACGGGGGGGCCAATAACCATGGACCCTCTCCTGGCTATTAATATCTGCCCTCAGTCACTGGCTTTACCACTCTGGCGGAGAAAATTGCGCGGGAGCCCACGCCAATTTTTTCCGCCATTTAACCCTTTATTTTAGCAGCTACAGCGCTGAAATTTTGCACATACACACTACTAACATTAGTAGTGTGGAATATGCAAAAAAAAGGGGGATATGAGATGGTTTACTGTATGAAAACCATGTCTCATATCCTGTCGGGTTTAGGCAGGAGAAATGAAAAGCTGGCAATTGAATTACCGGCTGTTCACAGATATCGCGCTGAATGAAATCTAAATACAGAATATATATATATATGTGTCTCAATGACATATATATATATATATATATATATATATATACTGTATATATGTTTTCCCGAACATTTGAGCACATAAATCCATTAGATGTCGGTTTTGCAAGCTTGCGAGAAAATCTCGGCATACGGATGCCATACGGATGTCACACGGATGTCACACGGATCATTTGATGCGAGGAAATCGCATCCTCGCACTGCACACGGATCACTGTTTTTGAAACATTTGTGCGATTCTCGGCCGTGAAAAACGGACCGTTTTTTTATACGTTAAGTGTGTCCCCGGCCTAAAGTATACAAAATTCTCCTCATTATATCCCTAGAACCTCAATAGCTTTAGCTCCTTCCTGTAATGTTAATGTTGTGGATTCGATTGCCACAGAGACCGTCACAAAAAAAGAAAAAATTACATTTTTGTAAATGCTTATTATTTTTACTACTTTAATAAGAACAGAAAAAAAACTTTTTTATCTACTCAGTATACAGGTACCATAGAAATACATTGTTATACATAACATTTCTCTATGGACATGTATAATCTGCTTCTGGGTTCACTGTTAGCAGTACAGGTCAAGATTACCAAATTCTCCTATCTACGTCATTGTGGGCTGTTGCTGATAGTTAGAGCCACAGCCTATGAATATCAAGATGTGAGTTTGAGTCCTGATCACAGGAGGGAGGCAAAGTGAATAATTTAATTTAGGCCTGTCCCACACGTCCAGATAATTCCGGAACCGGAAATAAACGGTACCGGAATTATCTGTGTCCGTGTGCCCCTGCGTTTCTGTGGCACATCAGTGTGGCACACGTGTGCCTCCCGTGTGCCCACTGGGTACCACATGCACCGTGCAGGAGACAGCGCTAAAGTTTAGCGCTGTCCCCTGCATCGTGCTGAAGCCGCGATTCATATCTTCTGTGCAGCAGCGTTTGCTGTAGAGAAGAAATGAATAATCCATTTTTTTTAGTGGTATTTCGTGTTTAAAATAAAGCTCCATGTCCCCACCCCCTGTGCGCCCCCCCTGCTGTTCTGAAAATGCCCGGCTCCCTCGTTGGCTGTCGCTGCTTCCTGTCCTGGCCGCAGCTTCTCCTGTATGCGGTCACGTGGGGCCGCTCATTTACAGTAATGAATATGCGGCTCCACCCCTATGGGAGGTGGAGCCGCATATTCATGACTGTAATCGGCGGCCCCACGTGACCGCATACAGTAGAAGGTGCGGCCAGGACAGGAAGCAGCGACAGCCAACGAGGGAGCCGGGTGAGTATTTTCAGAACAGCGGGGGGGGGCGCACAGTGGGTGGGGACATGGAGCTTTATTTTAAACACGAAATACCACTAAAAAAATGGATTATTCATATCTTCTCTACAGCAAACGCTGCTGCACAGAAGATATGAATCGCGGCTTCAGCACCATGTGGGGGGGACAGCGCTTACTGGAGCGCTGTCTCCTGCACGGCACACGGAGAACGTCCATGTGCGGTACGTGTTTTACACGGACCCATTGACTTTAATGGGTCCGTGTAATACGTGCGCTCCCACGAACACTGACATGTCTCCGTGTTTGGCACACGGAGACACGGTCTGCAAAAAATCAATGACATCTGCACAGATGCATTGATTTTAATGTGTCTACGTGTGTCAGTGGCTCCGGTATGTGAGGAAACTGTCACCTCACGTACCGGAGCCACTGACGTGTGAAACCGGCCTTATGCAGAGTAAAGCAGCCCGCCAGCAAAAAATTTCAAACAGGAGACAGGTGAGTCACTAAGCAATGACCTGTGAAGGAACAGATGATTGGCCTCGGGGAGACCAAAACATCCAACACCGCGGAGACACCATCACGTGTTTCTCAACGCAGTGATCCAGAACACTGCCCCCATCCCTTATGGGAAATATGCAAATGCATGTAGGATAGCTGCGGAGACACCATCACGTGTTTCTCGACGCAAGCAGTGAATAGCCAGACCTTTCCCCGGGAAGGAACAACCACGGGAAGGGCAGCATCCAATAAAGGAAAACATCCAATACAGGAAAACCACCTATGCCAAGCATGGTATCCATCCACAGACAGCTGTTTCGGGGGAAAGGTCTGGCTATTCACTGCTTGCGTCGAGAAACACGTGATGGTGTCTCCGCAGCTATCCTACATGCATTTGCATATTTCCCATAAGGGATGGGGGCAGTGTTCTGGATCACTGCGTTGAGAAACACGTGATGGTGTCTCTGCGGTGTTGGATGTTTTGGTCTCCCCGAGGCCAATCATCTGTTCCTTCACAGCCTTTTACTAGGCACTGCTCCTAATAGCCAGATTCCTACTCCACACTGATGAGGGGCAAACACCCCGAAACAGCTGTCTGTGGATGGATACCATGCTTGGCATAGGTGGTTTTCCTGTATTGGATGTTTTCCTTTATTGGATGCTGCCCTTCCCGTGGTTGTTCCTTCCCGGGGAAAGGTCTGGCTATTCACTGCTTGCGTCGAGAAACACATGATGGTGTCTCCGCAGCTATCCTACATACTAAGCAATGACCTGTCATACAGACACCAAAGGTAGTTAGAGGACAGGGGCAGGAGCTGAAGACCCAACCCACAGTCCAGCCACTGTGTACCTGACTTCAAACATGGATTAAAGAACAACCGTACAGCGGATTTCTTCACTAGAGGTATCAATTTACTCTGTATATCAGCGCCAGGCCTTTCCTTTAAATTGCTGAATCTTGCAGACCGGTCTTCTTCAAAGGAATATTACTGCTCTTTGTGCACAGGGATTATTTTCTACTGCACAGACTGGTGTAATAAACCATTACTTGATTTGATTAATTGAAGGTCCTGACTTGGACACATGTATCTATTGTAGCACATATGGTATGATTTCATAGATGGTAAACCATTGTGCACCGCTCATTAGGATTTAGATCTAGTGTTTATTAATGCTCAATAGCTTTTCATCCCAAATAGCTTGTTTTGGCATCTGCCAGCAGCGATGAGCTGGAGGGAGCAGAACACAGGCTATATAAAGCCTGGCTATTGCAGCACTCGCATTCTGATCAATTGCTTAAATGAGGAAAAAATGTATGCAATCTCGTTTCACTTAACTGAGCTGTCTCGTTAAAGCATAAGGCCTCACATAAGAGCATGTTTTACAGCATGTTGCATTTTTTCTAAAAACCACAAGATTACATTGCTGCACGGTGTGATGTGCCAACGTTTCCAAATGACATCAAGGGAGAAAGAAAACCAATAGTTGCAATGTAATATTGAGTAGTAGATCTCTAGTAGCATATTCCTTACTAATTCCTTACTACCTGCAAGGCTCCAAATAGCATTATTATTAACAACTAGATTGTGGCCCGATTCTATCGCATCGGGTATTCTAGAATATGCATGTCCCCGTAGTATATGGACAATGATGATTCCAGAATTCGCAGCAGACTGTGCCCGTCGCTGATTGGTCGAGGCAACCTTTATGACATCATCGTTGCCATGGCAACCATTATGACATCTACGTCGATACTGTGCCCGTCGCTGATTGGTCGAGGCCTGGGGGCCTCGACCAATCAGAGACGCGGGATTTCCATTATGACATCATCGTCGCCATGCTGTGCCCGTCACTGATTGGTCGAGGCCTGGCGGCCTCGACCAATCAGAGACGCGGGATTTCCAGGACAGACAGACAGACAGAGACGGAAAAACCCTTAGACAATTATATATATAGATGTGACATAATAAGAATTACATGTTATAGATGGACGTTTCACCAAATACTGAATTGCTGCAAAAGAAATGTAACATCAAATGTTGGAAAGGAGGAAAGCAAACCCGTAGGCTGTGATCATGGAGGTGTCTTACAGATGGGCAGCAGTAGCCGTGATGTGTGCAGTACAATGTGTGGGAAAGCAGTGAGAACTGGAGAATAAAATATTAGGTGTGGTTATACTCAGGGCTGTTATGGTTTAACTGAATTTCTCACCGACTTTTGTTAGATTCAGTGACACATTGGGAGCAGCTCATGTTGTGTTATTATGCTGGTTAGGACAGTATTTGGCCAGGATTTTACCTCAGTATTTGTATGGATATTTCTCTATGGATATTCATCATAAAACATGGCTAAAATGTCTTATTCATCTGACTTGCTAATACCCTTGCACTTAGTGCCAAAATGACTTCATTCCATTGAATTGAATACATTTTCATGCACAGAAGTTTCTGAACCAGATCATTAGCCTGCTAATGTCCAGATTCAGTGATGTCATGTATTGGTAGTGATTCCTCCTGAGTTTTATACATTTAGAGGTTCCCTATCCAGCCTTGTTCAGAATGTATAATTTATCAATTACCGGTTCCTGCTGATAGATATGTAGCAGCCATATCCGTGAACCTACAGTATATTACTGTGTATCTGTGATTGTTACTGAACCCATATAGACTATGGCTGGCCGATCACTGGTATGACTGGTGTTTGGATGGTGGGAAAACAGACAGCTGGGTTGTTACCACTATGTTAATGTATTACTCTGGGACTTTTCTCTTTCCTTTTCTGTGGGGTTAACTCTGCTACACGTTATGAATCTTTACCTTGATTTTTTTAAATACACAGGATATACAGTACAAACCAAAAGTTTGGACACACCTTCTCATTTAAAGATTTTTCTGTATTTTCATGACTATGAAAATTGTACATTCACACTGAAGGCATCAAAACTATGAATTAACACATGTGGAATTATATACTT
Source organism: Ranitomeya variabilis (assembly GCF_051348905.1). Classification (NCBI taxonomy): domain Eukaryota; kingdom Metazoa; phylum Chordata; class Amphibia; order Anura; family Dendrobatidae; genus Ranitomeya; species Ranitomeya variabilis. The sequence continues at coordinate 301,569,983 of NC_135236.1, read as the reverse complement.
AACTAAAAAGTGTGAAACAACTGAAATTATGTCTTATATTGCTTTCATGACTGTTTTGCACACTCATGGCATTCTCTTGATGAGCTTCAAGAGGTAGTCACCGGGAATGGTTTTCCAACAATCTTGAAGGAGTTCCCAGAGATGCTTAGCACTTGTTGGCCCTCTTGCCTTCACTCTTCGGTCCAGCTCACCCCAAACCATCTCAATTGGGTTCAGGTCTGGTGACTGTGGAGGCCAGGTCATCTGGCGTAGCACCCCATCACTCTCCTTCTTGGTCAAATAGCCCTTACACAGCCTGGAGGTGTGTTTGGGGTCATTGTCCTGTTGAAAAATAAATGATGGTCCAACTAAACGCAAACCGGATGGAATAGCATGCCGCTGCAAGATGCTGTGGTAGCCATGCTGGTTCAGTATGCCTTCTAGTTTGAATAAATCCCCAACAGTATCACCAGCAAAGCACCCCCACACCATCACACTTCCTCCCCCATGCTTCATGGTGGGAACCAGGCATGTAGAGTCCATCCGTTCACCTTTTCTGCGTCGCACAGACATGGTGGTTGGACTCATCTCAAATTTGGACTCATCAGACCAAAGCACAGATTTCCACTGGTCTAATGTCAATTCCTTGTGTTCTTTAGCCCAAACAAGTCTCTTCTGCTTGTTGCCTGTCCTTAGCAGTGGTTTACTAGCAGCTATTTCACCATGAAGGCCTGCTGCACAAAGTCTCCTCTTAACAGTTGTTGTAGAGATGTATCTGCTGCTAGAACTCAGTGTGGCATTGACCTGGTCTCTAATCTGAGCTGCTGTTAACCTGCGATTTCTGAGGCTGGTGACTTGGATAAACTTATCCTCAGAAGCAGAGGTGACTCTTGGTCTTCCTTTCCTGGGGCAGTCCTCATGTGAGCCAGTTTCTTCATAGCGCTTGATGGTTTTTGCCACTGCACTTGGGGACACTTTCAAAGTTTTCCCAATTTTACGTAAAGTAATGATGGCCACTCGTTTTTCTTAGCTGCTTTTTTCTTGCCATAATACAAATTCTAACAGTCTATTCAGTAGTACTATCAGCTGTGTATCCACCTGACTTCTGCACAACACAACTGATGGTCCCAACACCATTTATAAGGCAAGAAATCCCACTTATTAAACCTGACAGGGCACACCTGTGAAGTGAAAACCATTCCCGGTGACTACCTCTTGAAGCTCATCAAGAGAATGACAAGAGTGTGCAAAGCAGTCATCAAAGCAAAAGGTGGCTACTTTGAAGAACCTAGAATATAAGACATAATTTCAGTTGTTTCACACTTTTTTAAGTATATAATTCCACATGTGTTAATTCATAGTTTTGATGCGTTCAGTGTGAATGTACAATTCTCATAGTCATGAAAATATAGAAAAATCTTTAAATGAGAAGGTGTCCAAACTTTTGGTCTGTACTGTATATTATGGGATTTATTATTTAGGTTGCGCTTTACAAATGATTGCTACATAGTAGACTTTTTGCATATACGGTAATCATTTTTACTTCTCGATTATTTTGTTCTACCTTTTTTTTTATCGGTGTCTTTGTAAATATTTTTAACATTTAATCATATTGTAATTGGTCTACCATACGGGACATGTTTTTTACTGCCTCCTGCTTAGACTGCACTTTTTTTTGTTGTAATGAATGTCACTGGTCGAAGCCTTTACTATATTGTTGTGGATTTTCTCAGGAAAACTTAGTCTAAATAAATGGCTTAAATGCACTCTAAACATATAATGTCGGGTTCACACATCCATGATACACGGCCCGTGTTCGGCTCAAAATGCCTGGACCAACCTGTGGGTCTCCTGAACTAACTACTAGTGACGAGTGAATGTGCTCGGATAAGGTGCTAACCGAGTGTCTTTGGCATTTTTGGATCATATGTTCAAGTCCCCACAGCTCCATGTCTGACTGTTCGACACGACAGCCGCAACACATGAGGGGATTGCCTAACAGACATTTCATGCATGTGTTGCAACTGTCTAATAGCCACGAGACATGCCGGTGCAAGTTTCCTGTTGGAGATAAAAATTCCCTCTTCTGTTGGTCATTGGGGGTCCCAATGCTCAAACCCCCAATGATCAGCAAGTTATTACCTATTCTATGGATAGATGATGAGCTGTTTTCAATGGACAACCCCTTTAAGTCTATTATGAAGCAATCTGCTATATAATGGACTAAGGGTCACTTCCATCTTTCTGTCTGTCTGTTTGTCACGGATATTCATTGGTCACGGCCTCTGTCTGTCATGAAAATCCAAGTCGCTGATTGGTCGCCGCAAAACGGCCATGACCAATCAGCGACGGGCACAGTCCGGCAGCAAAATGGCCGCTCCTTACTCCCCGCAGTCAGTGCCCGCTCCATAGTCCCCTCGAGTCAGCGCTCACATAGGGTTAATGGCAGTGGTAATGGACCGCGTTATGCCGCGGGTAACCCACTCCGTTACCGCTGCTATTAACCCTGTGTGACCAACTTTTTACTATTGATGCTGCCTATGCGGCATCAATAGTTAAAAGATCTAATGTTAAAAATAATTAAAAAAATAAAAAATCGTTATATACTCACCGTCCGTCGGCCCCTCGGATCCAGAACCAGCCTTTCCCGCTCCTCGCGACGCTCCGGTGACCGCTCCATGCATTGCGGTCTCGCGAGATGATGACGTAGCGGTCTCGAGAGACCCCTACGTCATCATCTCGCGAGACCGCAATGCACTCTTGGGACCGGAGCGCGCGAGGAGCGTCGGTAACCGCTTCACCTGGATCCGGGGCCAACGGAAGGTGAGTATATAACTATTTTTTATTTTAATTCTTTTTTTTTTAACAGGGATATGATGCCCACATTGCTATATACTACGTGGGCTGTGCAATATACTACGTGGGCTGTGCAATATACTACGTGGGCTGTGCAATGTACTACGTGGGCTGTGCTACATACTATCTGGCTGTGCAATATACTACGTGGGCTGTGCTGCACACTACGTGGCCTGTGTTATACACTACGTGGGCTGTTTTATATACTGTGTGCGTGGACTGTTATATACTACGTGAGCTGTGTTCTATGCTACGTGGGCTGTTATAAACTACGTGGCTGTGCTATATACTACGTGGCTGTGCTATATACTACGTGGGCTGTGTTATATACTACGTGGCTGTGCTATATACTCCGTGGGCTGTGCTATATACTATGTGGCTGTGCTATATACTACGTGGCTGTGCAATATACTACGTGGGCTGTTATATACTACATGGTCGGCCGCGAACAATCAGCGACAGGTGCAGTCCGGCCGCGAATTGGCCCGGGATTTGAACCACGCTTCGCTAATTGGTCACGGCCGGCCAAATCCTGTGTATTCAATGTATAATTCTAAAATCTTCATAAATAAACTACATACATATTCTAGAATACCCGATGCGTTAGAATCGGGCTACCATCTAGTGATATAATAATATGCAGCAGTTATTGACATCACACATATATGAAAGCATGAAACCTTTATGGTCAATTTTAATAGAATCTGAAAAACATGAAATGATCATCTTCCCCATGTGAACTGACTGTCTGACGGAGATTTATTAAAAACGTTAAATCATTGCCAAGTATGGGTGGAGGAGTTGCCAATTGCTACCAGTCAGCTTGTTGGAATCTGGTTGGTTGATATGGGCAACTGATTCACTTTTTTGCACCAATACTAATAAATATGTGACACAGAGTAAAACCTCTGTACATCTCTCTAATTGGTGCTTTTTCCCCATATCATTCTATAGGAGGATAAAAGACTATATATAAGTAGCTGTGAGGTCATAAGGGAGAACGTTCTGGTTCAGCGACTTCCTTGAGGTGTGCACATACTCTGATCTTTCAGTGCAGAATTCTGCAACCGCCGCACTTATTTATAGATGATATATGGCTGATTCACATCACTGAGCCATCTGGTAATATAAGTACTCTGGGTGTGCTGCATAAATTTGTGTCTTGAAACAGTCTACACCCTTCTCAATAAAATGGCAGTACTTTTATGTCGATCGTCATTCAATACATTTTAACCATTTCAATCTTATTTTTCATATGCATCTTCTTTATGCTTTATGCTTTTTTGCGGCTTATGTTATTAAATTAGTCGTGGCTCAGTGGTTAGCAGTACTGCTGCCTTGTGGTTCTGGATTCGATTTGACCAGGGGCGACATCTACAAGGAGTTTGCATGTTTTCCCTATGTTTGCCTGGGTTTCACTGCTTTCCTCACACACTCCAATATATGGCAAGAGGTTACGGTAATTGCTGTCCTATAACAATCACTGTAGTTTGTGTGTCTAATGTAGGGAAAGTAGATTGTGAGGCTCATTAGGGACAAGGACTGATGTGAACGGTGACAATTTCTGTATACCGCTATGAAGTATGTTGGGGCTACATAAAAAATTCCAAAGAAATCTATGAATCATGTTGATCCTTCTAAGTAGCTAAAGAAAATGGAGACCTGGTACTCAAACTTGGTAACGTCTTTTTGGAAATTATTATTTGCAAGTATTTTATTTAAAGGGAACCTGTCATGTCCTTTTGAGCATGTAAGCTGTGCCCAGTGAGTTGTTAGTGATGCAATGTGCATTATTAAAACCATTTGAATGATGTTCCCGGGGTTGTGCCAACATCACTCAAATCCACTTTGAAATCCCGCACTTGGTCAGTGTGTATCGTGGAGCAGCACTTGCGCAGTGTTGGCGCATGCGTACACAGTCAGTGAAGCTGGGTAGTACCCACAGCTTCAGTGCGTCAGCGCAGGGAGCCAATCATCACGGTGCATGTGTGGCTCCCCGTTCAACACTGCGCAAGTGCGGCTCCACGATACACACTGCGCAAGTGCGGCTCCACGATACACACTGCGCAAGTGCGGCTCCACGATACACACTGCGCAAGTGCGGCTCCACGATACACACTGCGCAAGTGCGGCTCCACGATACACACTGCGCAAGTGCGGCTCCACGATACACACTGCGCAAGTGCGGCTCCACGATACACACTGCGCAAGTGCGGCTCCACGATACACACTGTGCAAGTGCGGCTCCACGATACACACTGCGCAAGTGCGGCTCCACGATACACACTGCGCAAGTGCGGCTCCACGATACACACTGTGCAAGTGCGGCTCCACAATACACACTGTGCAAGTGCGGCTCCACGATACACACTGTGTAAGTGCGGGATTTCAAAGCGGATTTGAGTGATGTCGACACCATCCCAGGAACATCATTCAAATTGTGTGGTGCCAGCCGTGACTGAACGAAATGAAGCACATCCCTATGACTAAATGAACAGGTAGAATCTAACTACGGTATATAAAGTGCCTTTTTGCACATGATTACAGCGCTGTTTTTAATGAAAAAAAGTGTTAATAATGCACATTGCGTCTCTAATAACGCACTAGTGACATATTACATGCTAAAAAGGACATGACAGGTTCCTAAGTGAAATTAATAACAAAATCTCTTTTTTTATGGAGATTCAAAAGCTATTATCACAAGTGTCTTAATATTTTGCTGCATATGATTATTATTGACCAGGTTTACAACAAATACAATTATTACAGAGATTAAAGTGTAACACTATGTATTGCATGCAATTTCATGGCCTGTAACAAGGTGGTAAAAAAGATCAGCTTGTCATTTGCAATATGTCCCCTTTTTCATAGGTGAACTTTAATATTAAATTATCACTTTGCTGTAAATACAGCATACAGATTACATGTATTGTTGCATAATACATATATCATATTGAATGACTCCATAAAATAGGCTTTTATTCTCTCATTTTGTAATAACCTTAAATTACATTCTGCCCTCTATTGTCTATATAAAGCGACAAAGCGATAAAGAGACACATAAGCTTGTTTTTCTCACTATCTAACACGAAATCAGAATAAACCTTTCCCATTTTAGGTAAATTACGATTATCATAATTATTAATATTTGTCAAATTCCAGAATAATGAGGGAGAATGTTTTAAGGCATTTCTATTAGTTACTGCAAAGTCAAAAATGTACATACCCTAAGATGACTATGCCTTTAAACAATTCTGGATGGCCCATATGATGATGTCATGTGTTTAGAAGCTTCTGTTTTCTGGCAACATCTGAGTTACGGTAATTAGAGACACATTTGTGGATGTATTTTAATGCACACCTGAAATACATTGCTTCTTTGTGTAGCATCATGGGAAAGTCTCCAAAAATCAGTCAAGGTATGAGGAAGAGAATTGTGGACTTGTACAAGTCTGGCTCATCCTTGAGTACAATTTTAAGATACTTGAAGGTGTCTCGTTCATCTGTACAAACAATTATACGTAAGTACAAATAAGATGGGAATGTCCAGCTGTCATACCGATCAGGAAAGAGACGGGTTCTGTGTTCCAGAGATGAACGTGCTTTTGTCCAACATGTGCATATCAACCCAAGGACATAAGCAAAAGACCTTGTGAAGATGATGGCGGAAGCTGGTAAGATTGTGTCAATATCCACAGTGAAACAAGTACTGTATCAACATGGGCTGAAAGGCCACTCTATCAGGAAGAAGCCATTACACCAAAAGAAACAAAAAGGCCAGATTAATGTTTGCAAATGCACACAGGAACAAAGACCTTAATTTTTTGAGACGTGCTGTGGTCTGATTAGACTAAAATTGAACTTTTTGGGCATAATGACCATCATTATGTTTGGAGGAAAAAGGGAGAAGCTTGGAAACCTAAGAACACCATCCCAACTGTGAAACACGGGGGTGGCAGCATCATGTTGTGGGGTTATTTTGCTGTAGGAGGGACTGGTGTACTTCACAAAATAGATGGCATCGTGAGAAAAGAAGATTATGTGGCAAGACTGAAGCAACATCTCAACACATCAGCCAGGAAGTCGAAGCTTGGGCAGAAATGGGTCTTCCAAATGGACAATGACCCGAAGCATACTGACAAAATGGTAACAAAGTGGCTTAAGGATAACAAAGCCAATGTTTTGGAGTGGTCATCACAAAGCCCTGATCTCAATCCTATTGAAAATTCATGGGCAAAGCTGAAAATGCAGGTGAGAGTAAAGCGACCAACAAACCAGATTAGTTACACCAGTTTTGTCAGGAGGAATGGGCCCAAATTCTGACCAGCTATTGTGAGAAGCTTGTGGAAGGATATCCCAAACGTTTGACCCAAGTCATTGAGTTTAAGGGCAATGGTATCAAATACTAATGAAATTTATGTAAACTTTTGACTTTGCAGTAAGTCATAAAGATGCCTTAAAACATTTCCTCTCACATTATTTTGGTATTTGGCAAATATTAATATGGTAATCCTAGTTGACCTAAAACAGATAAGGTTTATTCTGATTTCATGTCAGATATTGAGAAAAACTTGCATATGTGTCTTTTTTATAGTGTATGTAAACTTCTAGTTTCAACTGTATACTGTGACAAGATTTGGAAATTATCTCATAGGATTGCCCTCTCCTGGGCTAGAAAGGCACTTCAGGCTCTCATTTCACACCAGGTAGGTTTGGTTCAACTTGCCTCAACCAATTTCAACAGTAAAACAAATACAAAGGATTCAAAATAAATCCTAAACCAGCTGGCTGCTAACTAAACAATCAAAGTCCTGACTCACCAAAACTGAGTTTGGTGCACAGTTCCTAATCAAACAATTGCTATACTCACAGCAGTTTTCCTCGGAGCAGAGAGAGACTGTGGCCTTTTATACCACACATGAATAGTGATGAGCGAGTATACTCTCGTTGCTCTGGTTTTCTGCAAGCATGCTCGGGTGGTCTCCGAGTATTTTGGCGTGCTCGGAGATTTTGTTTTCGTTGCCTTAGCTGCATGATTAGCCGCTGTTGGACAGCCTGAATACATGTGGGGATTCCCTAACAAACAGGCATTCCTCACATGTATTCAGGCTGTTCAGCAGCTGCAAATCATGCAGCTGAGGTGAGGAAAACTAAATCTCCGAGCACGCCAAAATACTTGGAGGACACTCGAGCATGCTTGGGAAAACCCGAGCAATGAGAACACTCGCTCATCACTACACAAGAGCACTGCGGGAGATTAGCCACAGTCATCAAAAACACAAATATATTTGTAAGACTTCACCACGACATTGCATAATAGGCACTAATGTTAGCTGTTTTCAAAGTTTGTGTGTCAGCATAAACCTCCATGAGTCTATGAATGAGTGTATATGTAATTAACATGTAGTGTGTATGTAAGCTGAAGACATAAGCTCAAAACTGAATCAACACTAGGATTATATTATACAGGGGGATTATAAAAGATTCATCAGGTTTCAAAGAGGCATATTTAAAAATGTCTTACATGCTCAATAGTGAATGGCACATGATAATGAATATAAATTCTCGAAGTTTAGTACATAATGTTTACAAATGTTCTATGTGTCATCTTGTTGTCACACGACATATCTATGTGGTATTCCAGTTCGACCCAAACCCACTGCAGCATGTCCTGTTGATGGTCATTAGTGCGGCGGTAATATGGTCCCAGAGCTCCTCCAGTGGTGCTCGCAAAGGTGCCAATGTCTTTGAAGTACCCCCAAAGTAAGAAGTCACACACTGTGAGATCGGGAGATCTGGGGCTATTCTCTTGCCTAGTTGCCAGTTTGTGATCTGATGCCGCCCTGCCACCTGGTGACCTTTCAATACGTTATTATTACAACTGGGTGAAACTTATATCTTTGCAGAAATACTAATTCAAAACTCGATGAATATTTTATAATCACCTTGTATTTACCAATCATCTAGGACTTTTCTTAAGGAAAGTAGAATCTCCGTGGTTTCGATCATTATGCTTACATCTGTTTTTCATAGCAATAGAAGTTATCTATACATTTATAGTTATAATAACATGAACATTTATTTATAACATACGACTTACGTCATATTCATCACAATCATTAAAACATATCATCAGGCTTTCTCATGTCACTGTGGCATTGGGATGCTTTTGTCCCTGTTCTGACACTTGGCATACATTTCTGCAGTTATATCAGTTGGTGTTATGGCTCACAGTTGGGACTTGGTTTCCATTGTTGTTGTGTATTTTCTTGATTGAACCTACACCCTGACAAATCCAAACAATTAGGACTCCTAAACTTTTTCAGTAACCACTTGGTCAATGACATGAGGTTTTCAATGGTCTTTCCCATTATTCAGTCTGAATCCGTTCTGTAAAGTAGGTTCGATAGTTTGTAGGCATCTTGCATTGTCTGTTGTGGCACAGGTGCTTCTCTCATTACTTTCATCCCCTCTCTATCTGTTTTTCAGATTCATTCAAACTAATTGTTCCATTCTGGGGTCAAGTCAAGAGAAAGGGGAAACTCATCTTGATCCTTCACTTTTACTGTTGATCTATAGGGACCATCGAAGATCTATGTAGTCTTCCTTATCTTCATTCATTAGTTGTTTCTCTATCCTCATCTTTGGTCATTTTTTTTTTGGGTAGTAAAGTTGTCTTTAGAGGACCATCAATAAGAAGTAGGCAGAGAAGAAATAACTTACTAAGCATTGTCAGGAATTGTCAGGGTGTTCTGGAATTGTCAGGTTATTGTATGGAGCTTGCATTAATACGAATGACGGATTCACGAATTTCATTGAAATCAGGTCCGATGAGTAATGTAGCTCTTGAGGAGGCAGCAAACAACCAAAAAGATTGCATTAATGTACAATTGTAGTAAATGACAATGGAAGCTTCAGCTTAAAAAAAAAATGAGCATGTATTTGTAACATAAGGCTTATGATGTCTTATTAGGCACAAGCATTCATGTCTGGTCAGGTTCTTCGATGTCTTTATGGCAGGTAGGGTTGCCACCTAGCTGGTAATTTACTGGCACAGCCGGTATTTCTACTTAAGAGGCCGGTATAATAATAGCAAAAGCTGGTATTTTTTTCATTATGAAAGATGTGTGGCAATAAAGTTACTTCATACATGAATTAATTACGGTACTATTCCTATTCCAGGTCGTCCAGCTCTAATAATGTCAGCAGTGTCAGGATTAGGTCACAAGTGGGACTGGCAAAAGGCATTACAATGGGCAAGACACTAGAGAGCCAGAGACCGCAGACTACCAGCCTATACTGCCCTGTGTAATCAAAAGCCATAAAGATTTTACTCAGGGAGGTTTCACATTGTGCCTCGCAGTGTCTGCTTACCGTTTCTTCCCTGTGGCCTCCATCAGGCTTTTATACATTGGTCAACCTTTTAACTGCTGTATGGAAAATACATAACTCACAGTGGTGTATGATAGGTTCGTTGTGCTTTTTTCTTTTTTTTTGGCCAATTTGTTGAAATACACTAAAAAAAAATCACACAAACCCAACATGTGTAAATAACTATTAGCATGGGCAATATTTTTGGGATAGAATCCGTGGCAACCCAATATGTGAAATGACTAAATTACCTTGACAATAAATAGTTCCCAGATTGGAACCATGCCACCGAAACCTATACTCCCTTTTTAAACCTCACCCCAAATTTTGGGGTAAAAAAGTTAGCAACAATAATGATGTGTTTCTTTCCCTGTTCTAGCTTTGCATACATTTCTTTAAAAATATTAGGATTCCCAGGCTAATCAGTCATTGTAGATATAATGTTTTTAGGGGAAAGAGTTCTCCATTTCTTCATTCTTCCTCTGAGTACAAAGGAACAATGTATGCAGTCTTTCCTGTATCCAATCAGTAGTTTCTGCATATTTTCTTTTGCTTCTTTAGAAATGTCATTCTCTCGAGTGGATCTTCAAAGAGTTGTCAGTGTTAACCAGCACCCGATAATGTTTTTTTATGTATATAGCTCCTGTCAAGTGCTACTATATAGTACATCCCAGGCTTTCAGGATGCCATATGTACAGTGAAACAGCAGTGGTGGAGTCATTAAAGAATGTAATTGAAGTCACTTAAAGGATTTTTCCATTTTTTTTATTTTTTTATTTATTCGTGTAGAATAGGGGATCTTAACATTTTCTCATACACATGTATATAAAACGCTGCTCACATATCTTGTACCAGTGTTGTAGCCTGTGTCTAAAAAATGGCTTGTGGACCAGGACTAGAATTAAACTAAACATGCTGTCAGTCATGTGACCATCATTAGACCCTGGCATTTGAGTAATACAAGTCAGGTTTGTAGGCGGTAAACAGAGGTTCCAAACTTACAGTATAAAGTAGTTCTATCACCACAGAATCTTATCATCACCACATGTCAGTCTGTGCAGAAGCAGGAGCACGTCTAAAGCCAGAAAAAGAAGGAAGAGCAGCAGCTCAATCTCTCCGCCGGCCCATAATTAGATATGCAGAGGATATCGCAGCTCTCCGAGATTGAAGACATTCATGTTTATTAACTATCAACGCTGTACAGGTTTATGTGTAGCTAAGACTAAAGTAGGAATATAGCGAGTCTGACATTTCATGTGGCTCATTGACTATCCGCATTTAACTGTCTGTGCACCAGAAAGTGAGATCAAGATGGCGTAGATTTCAGTTACAATGTTCGCTGGAGTTCTTGGATACAATGTTGTAGTAAATGTGCCATGCAATGGTTGGAAAGCGACATGGTCAATGCAAATGAAGGGGCCAAGGGTTGTAAAACGTATGTGTCACACTTTCCTAATTTTTGATGCCAGGAAACTGGTGTGAAGGGAATGATAAGTTCTTCTGACTGTTGTGATGCAATCTTCTCTACTTAGGCTGCTACAGCCTTGCTGGGGCTTGGAAGTGGCTGTTAACAGTAGCTGTGAACAAGCCTACGTGGTCTTTGAATGGCTCTATAATCACTTAATTTTCCTGGGAAAGAGCTCTTTTCACCTGCTAAACCACACTGCAAGTAATTTTTTTTTCGGAGCTGTTATATTTACCGTACATTACATCTCACGGCTGTTACGTTTCTTGCATTTAATGCAGCTACATGAAAAAATAGGCCTTGTGACTATGATTTACAATGACTCGATCTAATATCATACATATTCATTTTTTTGTGTTGGAACGGTATGTGCCCACAGGGTTTTCGGACATTTTGGAAAAGAAACTGAGCAGAAATGCTTTACATCCTCCTCCAAAACTCAAAGCTCCTCAAAAACTTGGAGGTTCTGCTTAGTTTCTGCTCCAAGAGCTTGTAAAAAGACTCTGTGAATTCGTAGCCTTATTTTATTAGAGGAGTATGTGGAGCTGAAACTGAGCGGAAACGGAATGGAAACTCTCCAAATCCTTCTCGAAATCTCAAAACCCTTTAAAAACTTTTAAGTTCCCGCTCAGTGGCCATGTGCACAGTATTTTTGCTGAGTTTATGGAACAGAATCTGAGCATAAATTCAAAGTTTTTGAGGAGTTTTAAGATTTGGGGGTGGATCTGGACATTCTCTGCTCAGTTTTTGCTACGAAAGCTCATAGAAAAGATCTTTGTGCAAAAATACTCCTTGTGCAGATAGACCAATAGTGTCATAAATCACGAAGACATAATATAAAATCAAGCCATATTTGTGGAATGTTGTGAAGACAAGATAAATCCAACCCTCTGTGTGAAAGTAATAGATGGATTCTTGCCAGTCTGTGATGTTTAAACAAAATGAGATCAATAAAAAACATCATTATTATACTTTATGGCCTCGATTCATCAAGACTTGTTGTTTTCTCGCTGCTCTTGTTGAGGAGGGTGTGTTGGAGTCAGATGCACAAAAGTGAAGAAAGCGACAAAAACAACCACGGTAGCAAAAAGAATCTTCTTCTATTACGGTAATATGTCACATAATACAGGGAGACAGCATAGTTTCAACCTAACAAGATAGATAGGGTGCTCTCATGGCTTGCTATAGACCTATCTGTCATGATCTCTGCGGGCAGAGATCATAGCAAGCCTATAGAGGGACAAGCTCTCGGAAGATGGAACTATACTGACCATGAACTAAGCCTGCCGCGCAACTAGAAATAGCCAGGTAGCATTTCCTATTTATTGCTAGATGCCCAGCTCTGGCCTAAGACCTAAATAGCTAGCAGAGGGAAATATAAGACCTGGCTCACCTCTAGAGAAATATTCCAAAGAAGACAGTAGCCCCCCACATATAATGACGGTGAGTTCAGATGAAACAACAAACGCAGCAGGAAAATAGTCTTAGCAAATTTGAGGTCCGCTTACTAGATAGCAGAAGACAGATAGTATACTTTCATGGTCAGCAGAAAAACACTAACAAAACACCATCCAGAGATTACCTTAAACTCTGGCATTAACTCATAACGCCAGAGTAGCAATCCCTGATCAACGAGAGCTTTCCAGACACAGTAACAAAACTTCAGCTGTGAACTGGAACAAATAGGCAAAATGAAACATGGACAAAAGTCCAACTTATCTAGTAGTTGTCAGAAGCAGGAACAAGCACTGAGAGGCATCAGATAACATTGATGACCGGCAAGAAACCACCAGAGAAATGAGCTTAAATAGCGACACCCACTACTGATGGAACCAGGTGAAACAGGAAAGAGGATGACAAGTCCAATTCCACAAGCGGCCACCGGGGGAGCCCAGAATCCAAATTCACAACAGTACCCCCCCCTCAAGGAGGGGGCACCGAACCCTCACCAGATCCACCAGGGCGACCAGGATGAGCCCTATGGAAGGCACGAACAAGATCAGAAGCATGAACATCAGATGCATTGACCCAAGAATTATCCTCCTGGCCGTAACCCTTCCAGTTGACCAGATACTGGAGTCTCCGTCTGGAAACACGAGAGTCCAAAATTTTTTCCACAACGTACTCCAACTCACCCTCAACCAACACCGGAGCAGGAGGCTCAACTGAAGGTACAACAGGTACCTCATACCTGCGCAATAACGACCGATGAAAAACGTTATGAATGGAAAAGGACGCAGGGAGGTCCAAACGGAAAGAAACAGGATTAAGAATCTCCAATATTCTATAAGGGCCGATGAACCGAGGTTTAAACTTAGGAGAAGAGACCCTCATAGGGACAAAACGAGAAGACAACCACACCAAATCTCCAACACAAAGCCGAGAACCAACACGACGATGACGGTTGGCAAAACGCTGAGTCTTCTCCTGGGACAACTTCAAATTGTCCATAACCTGCCCCCAGATGTGATGCAATCTCTCCACCACCGCATCCACTCCAGGACAATCCGAGGATTCCACCTGACCGGAGGAAAATCGAGGGTGAAACCCCGAATTACAGAAAAACGGGGACACCAAGGTGGAAGAGCTGGCCCGATTATTGAGGGCGAACTCTGCCAATGGCAAAAAAGCAACCCAATCATCCTGGTCAGCAGAGACAAAACACCTCAGATATGTCTCCAGGGTCTGATTAGTCCGCTCGGTCTGGCCATTAGTCTGAGGGTGAAAAGCAGATGAAAAAGACAAATCTATGCCCATCCTAGCACAGAATGCCCGCCAAAATCTAGACACAAATTGGGTACCTCTGTCAGAAACAATATTCTCAGGAATACCGTGCAATCGGACAACATTCTGAAAAAACAGAGGAACCAACTCAGAAGAAGAAGGCAACTTGGGCAGAGGAACCAAATGGACCATTTTAGAGAAACGGTCACAGACCACCCAGATGACAGACATCTTCTGGGAAACAGGCAGATCTGAAATAAAATCCATCGAGATGTGTGTCCAAGGCCTCTTAGGAATAGGCAAGGGCAACAGCAGTCCGCTAGCCCGAGAACTACAAGACTTGGCCCGAGCACAAATGTCACATGACTGCACAAAGACTCGCACATCTCGTGACAGGGAAGGCCACCAGAAGGATCTTGCCACCAAATCCCTGGTACCAAAAATTCCGGGATGACCTGCCAATGCAGAAGAATGTACCTCAGAGATGACTCTACTGGTCCAATCATCCGGAACAAACAGTCTATCAGGCGGACAACGATCCGGTCTATCCGCCTGAAACTCTTGCAAGGACCGCCGCAGATCAGGAGAAACGGCCGACAAAATTACTCCCTCCCTAAGGATACCTGTGGGTTCAGCATTACCAGGAGAATCCGGGTCAAAACTCCTAGAAAGGGCATCTGCCTTAACATTCTTAGAACCCGGTAGGTATGACACCACAAAATTAAAGCGAGAAAAAAATAAAGACCAGCGCGCCTGTCTAGGATTCAGGCGCCTGGCAGTCTCAAGATAAATCAAATTTTTGTGGTCAGTCAATACCACCACCTGATGCTTAGCCCCCTCTAGCCAATGGCGCCACTCCTCAAACGCCCACTTCATGGCCAAAAGCTCCCTATTCCCAACATCATAATTCCGCTCTGCGGGCGAAAATTTGCGAGAAAAGAAAGCACAAGGCCTAATGACGGAGCAGTCGGAACCTTTCTGCGACAACACTGCCCCAGCTCCGATCTCCGAAGCGTCAACCTCAACCTGAAAAGGCAGATTCACATCAGGCTGACGTAACACAGGGGCAGAGGCAAAACGGTGCTTAAGCTCCTGAAAGGCCTCTACAGCATGAGGGGACCAATTAGCAACATCAGCGCCATGTCTGGTCAAATCAGTCAGTGGTTTAACGACATCCGAAAAACCAGCAATAAATCGGCGGTAAAAGTTGGCAAAGCCCAAAAATCTCTGAAGACCCTTAAGAGAGGAGGGCTGAGTCCAGTCACAAATAGCTTGCACCTTGACGGGATCCATCTCAATGGAAGAGGGAGAAAAAATATACCCCAAAAAGGAAATTTTCTGGACCCCAAAAACGCACTTAGACCCCTTCACACATAAAGAATTAGACCGCAGAACCTGAAAAACTCTCCTGACCTGCTGGACATGAGAGTCCCAGTCATCAGAAAAAATCAGAATATCATCCAGATATATTATCATAAATTTATCCAGAAAATCGCGGAAAATATCATGCATAAAAGACTGGAAAACTGAAGGGGCATTAGAAAGACCAAAAGGCATGACCAAATACTCAAAGTGGCCCTCGGGCGTATTAAATGCGGTCTTCCACTCATCCCCCTGCCTGATCCGCACCAAATTATACGCCCCACGAAGATCAATTTTGGAGAACCACTTAGCACCCTCTATACGAGCAAACAAATCAGTAAGCAATGGCAATGGGTATTGGTACTTAACAGTGATCTTATTCAGAAGCCGATAATCAATACATGGTCTCAAAGAGCCGTCCTTTTTTGAGACAAAGAAAAACCCAGCTCCCAAGGGAGAAGAAGATGGACGAATATGTCCCTTTTCCAAAGACTCCTTTACATATTCCCGCATAGCAGCATGTTCCGGCACAGACAGATTAAACAAACGACCCTTTGGATATTTGCAACCCGGTATCAAATCTATGGCACAATCGCACTCACGGTGCGGAGGTAACGACCCAAGCTTGGGTTCGTCAAAGACGTCTTGATAATCAGAGAGGAACTCAGGGACTTCAGAGGGAATGGACGACGAAATAGAAACCAAAGGTAAGTCCCCATGAATACCCTTACATCCCCAGCTCAACACAGACATTGCTCTCCAGTCCAAGACTGGATTGTGAGACTGCAACCATGGCAATCCCAGTACCAAATCGTCATGTAAATTATACAGCACCAGGAAACGAATAATCTCCTGGTGATCCGGATTGATACGCATGGTTACTTGTGTCCAGTATTGTGGTTTATTATTAGCCAATGGGGTGGAGTCAATCCCCTTCAGAGGAATAAGAGTCTCCAAAGGCTCTAAATCAAAACCACAACGATTGGCAAAGGACCAATCCATAAGACTCAGAGCGGCGCCAGAGTCAACATAGGCGTCCGTGGCAATGGATGACAAAGAGCAAATCAGGGTTACAGACAAAATAAACTTAGACTGAATGGTGCCAATGGAAACAGACTTATCAAGCTTCTTTGTACGCCTAGAGCATGCTGATATAACATGAGTAGAATCCCCACAATAGAAGCACAATCCATTCTTCCGTCTAAAATTCTGTCGCTCGCTCCTGGACAGAATTCTATCACACTGCATACTTTCTGGCGTCTTTTCCATAGACACCGCCAGATGGTGCACCGGTTTGCGCTCCCGCAGACGCCTATCAATCTGAATAGCCATTGTCATGGACTCATTCAGACCTGCAGGCACAGGGAACCCCACCATAACATCCTTAACGGCATCAGAGAGACCTTCTCTGAAAGTTGCCGCCAAGGCGCACTCATTCCACTGAGTAAGCACAGACCATTTACGGAATTTTTGGCAGTAAACCTCAGCTTCGTCTTGCCCCTGAGATAGTGCCATCAAAGTTTTTTCTGCCTGAAGTTCCAAATGAGGTTCCTCATAAAGCAAGCCCAAGGCCAGAAAAAACGCATCCACATCGCGCAACGCAGGATCCCCTGCTGGCAATGAGAAGGCCCAATCTTGAGGGTCACCCCTGAGCAAGGAAATCACAATCCTAACCTGCTGAGCAGGGTCTCCAGCTGAACGAGACTTCAGGGACAAATAAAGCTTACAATTATTTCGGAAATTCTGGAAGCTAGCTCTATTCCCTGTGAAGAACTCCGGCAAAGGAATTCTCGGCTCAGATACTGGAGCATGTACCACAAAATCTTGTAAATTTTGTACTTTCGTGATGAGATTATTCAAACCCGCAGTTACACTCTGAAGATCCATTATCGTCAGGTGCACACAGAGCAATACAGAGATTAGGAGGAGAGAGAGAAAAAAGACTGCAGCAAGGCAAACTGGAGGAAAAAAAAAAAAAAAAAAATTCCAGCAGACTTCTAATAACTCTCCTTTCTCAACCTGGGTCTTTAACACTTTATTGGCCGGTCAAACTGTCATGATCTCTGCGGGCAGAGATCATAGCAAGCCTATAGAGGGACAAGCTCTCGGAAGATGGAACTATACTGACCATGAACTAAGCCTGCCGCGCAACTAGAAATAGCCAGGTAGCATTTCCTATTTATTGCTAGATGCCCAGCTCTGGCCTAAGACCTAAATAGCTAGCAGAGGGAAATATAAGACCTGGCTCACCTCTAGAGAAATATTCCAAAGAAGACAGTAGCCCCCCACATATAATGACGGTGAGTTCAGATGAAACAACAAACGCAGCAGGAAAATAGTCTTAGCAAATTTGAGGTCCGCTTACTAGATAGCAGAAGACAGATAGTATACTTTCATGGTCAGCAGAAAAACACTAACAAAACACCATCCAGAGATTACCTTAAACTCTGGCATTAACTCATAACGCCAGAGTAGCAATCCCTGATCAACGAGAGCTTTCCAGACACAGTAACAAAACTTCAGCTGTGAACTGGAACAAATAGGCAAAATGAAACATGGACAAAAGTCCAACTTATCTAGTAGTTGTCAGAAGCAGGAACAAGCACTGAGAGGCATCAGATAACATTGATGACCGGCAAGAAACCACCAGAGAAATGAGCTTAAATAGCGACACCCACTACTGATGGAACCAGGTGAAACAGGAAAGAGGATGACAAGTCCAATTCCACAAGCGGCCACCGGGGGAGCCCAGAATCCAAATTCACAACACCTATCTATCTTGTTAGGTTGAAGCGATGCTGTCTCCCCGTATTACGTGATGTAAAGAAGATACTGTTTGCTACTGTGATTCTTGTTATCGCTTTCTTCACTTTTGCATCTTATGGAGGATTGCGATCGTCCTCTTTTGAGCATACTTGCAAACACTATATACATCATATCAATTTATATGTGGTGAGGTGCTGCTCTAAACTTGCTATCTTTCTGGACTCAGACGCAGCTGACTTCATGAACCAGGAGCAGCTAACCAGTGGCATGCGCCCAGGGCCTATTTTAGGCAAAGTGGGGCCCTAGGCAAAGTTTAAAATGTGGCCCCAGATGCTAACATATGGCACACATCACACAGAAGCATTTCGGTTCTATTTACATGCACTGAGTTCAGGCCGCTAAATGAGTGTGATCGGCAATATTGAAATGGTTCAACGCTTGTTTTCTGGCCCCTTTCCACCGTCTCAGAAAGAATGATGGGGACAGAATGATCACTAACAGATCACTAACAGATTACCATACAGTATCTACAGTTTACATCGGTGCTGTGCTGATGAAAACAATGATTTTTGTTCTGGCATAAACAATCCAATCACTCGATGAATATGCAGCATTTTGTTTGTTTAGTATAATACACCCCATAGTTCTCCATATATTATAATGTGCACCACAGTCCTCCATATTGTAAAATGCACACTGCATAGTCCTCCTTATAATATGCCCCATAGTCCTCCATATAGTATAATACACTCCTCAGTCCTCCATATAGTATTATACACTTCCCATAGTCCTCTATATAGTATAATAGACTCCTCATAGTCCTCCATATATTAAAATACACTGCTCAGTCCTCCACATAGTATAATGCACTCATAGTGCTCCATATAGTATAATGCACCACCATAGTCATCCATGTAGTACAATTCACTTCCCATAGTATAATGCACCGCATAGTTCTTCATATAGTATAATATATTCCCCATAGTCTTCGATACAGTATAATACAGCCCACATGTAGTATAATGCAGCCATCCCATGGAGCATAATGCAGCCACCCCAGAGAGTATAATTCAACCACCCCGCAGAGTATAATGTAACCCCCCATAAAATATCATGTAGCCCCCTCATATAGTATAATGTAGCCCTCTCATAGAGTGTGATGCAATCACCCCTCATAAAATTATAAATATAATACAGCACCCCTTAGAATATAGTGTAGCCCCGAATAGAATATAATACAGCCCAGCTCCCCATAGTACATAATGTTTCCCCCCATAGTTTATAACACAGCCTCCCCATAGAATATAATGTACAATGTACCCCCATAGTATATAACACAGCCACATAGTACATAACACAGCCTCCCCCATAGAATATAATATACCCCCCATAGTATATAACACAGCCTCCCCCATAGAATATAATATACCCCGCATAGTATATAGCACAGCCCACATAGTATATCGCACAGCCCGCATAATATATAGCACATCCCGCATAGTATATAACACAGCCTGCATAGTATACAGCACAGCCTGCATAGTATATAGCACAGCCCACGTAGTATATAGCACAGCCCACGTAGTATATAGCACACCCACATAATATATAGCACAGCCCACATAGTATATAGTACAGCCCTCATAGTATATAGCACAGCCCGCATAGTATATAGTACAATCCGCATAGTATATAGCACAGACCGCATAGTATATAGCACAGACCGCATAGTATATAGCACAGACCGCATAGTATATAGCACAGCCTGCATAGTATATAACACAGCCTGCATAGTATATAGCACAGCCTGCATAGTATATAGCACAGCCCACACAGTATATAGCATAGCATATAGCACAACCCGCATCTCCCCCCCCCCCCGAGTATGGCCCCACAGTCCAGTACTCACTGTTATAGTAAAAAACCCACACTCCTCACCTCTCCTTGTGCCTGCGCTGCTCCCTGCTCCTGTCTCAATGGCTGCACTGCCTGGCACACAGTGAGTGCACGATGACGTCATTGCGTACCCACAGTGTCAGAGACAGAGCGGGGAATGATGGAAGAGGGAGTGTCAGCTGCCGCTCTCTCCTCCATCATTGCTTTGAACTGTACCAGCAGCCGCCAGTATAGTTCAATGCGGCTGCGAGGGAGTTGGTGCTGGCAGCAGGCGGGATCCCTGCCTCACAGGGGCCCCATAGTGGCTGCGTGATGTGCCTTTAGCTGGGGCCCCTGGGAGAGTGGGAGTCCTAGGCAGCTGCCTGGTCTGCCTGCCCCTAACGCCGGCCCTTTATGCGCCTCTGTGTGACACTCCAGAAATCTTAGTCCTGTTCCTGACTGGAGGAACATTTCTAGCATAAGGAATACCTCAGCTTGTCATGAATTAAACGAGCCGTGCCATTACGCCCTCCCCAGATGCCCCAGCTTTACCCACATTGGCAGAGCGAGGAAAAACTAGCATGAAAAATGCAAACTTTGCAACATTTTTGCACAATTACAAATTGCACAATAATTTTGCAACTCTTCAAATCCATTTGCACCAAAATGTATTCTTTGATTAATCAGGGCCTATATTTTAGACTTTAGAGTGAGACTGTCTCATAACTCTGAGCAATAGACCCCAAATATCTAATAGAAGATAATCTGATTTGAAATTAACTTTAGAGAAAATCGCTAGTCTGAAATTTGTGAGCTTAGAGAACCTATTAAACCTTATGCACACCTTCCCAAGTGTGTAATGAGATTAGCAAATATTACAACAGTTACAATTGATGCAGTCTGTCTCTATGATGAGGAACATGCTTGTGCTTCGGGGTGGCCTGTGGGCAGGTCTTTCCTTGGTCTCTCTGGCTTTGAGCAGGAAGATAAGACTCTGCCTACTGTCCTGCCACAGGCACAAACAGTCTGTCTCTATGATGAGGAACGTTCTTGTGCTTCAGGGTGGCCTGTGGACAGGTCTTTCCTTGGTTTCACTGGCCTAGAGGAGGAAGATAAGACTCTGCCTACTTTCCCGCCCCGAAGCATGGACATATCATTAACTGAGAACTTCTAACACTGATTACACAAGAACCACTATTTTAATCAGTATAATAGCGGCAACCTGACAATGTCTGTAGTTTACTTAGCAAAATCCTGCTGACAGGTTCATTTCAATACACCCTGAGAGCCTGTACATGCTTGATGGAATATTCTCAATATCACATTCAACATGTTTTAGAGCATTGTGTTACACAACTGCCCATCTCTGCTTCCTCACGTGTTCCACAGTACCTACATTCCATTCTGTGCTTTTTCTTCCCGGTTTATGCCTCGCTTGCGATTCTTCACAATGGGAGGGTGAAGGTACATACCACTGCTTTGATCTAACTTAATCTTATAGATTGTGCCACTTATGTCATCACTTTCCAGCATATAGCCATCTTTATCCAGTAGTTGCACTTTCAATTACATCTCTATACCCATTAAGAGGCACCTCACTCAGAACACAATGTACAAGTAAGTACTGCAGCAGTCAGTCTATGTGCAAAATAATCTGAAGTTTTATGCATGATGGGGTGCCGGGCCCCTTCTTTTAGCTGAGCTGAGTATGCGTGTGTCAGTTGTAGCTGAGCTGTGTGTTTTGCCTGCTGTAGCTGAGCTGTGTGTGTTGTGTTTGTTGTAATTAAACTTTGTGTGTGTCTGCTGTAGCAAAGTTTGTATTGTGTGTTATAGCTATCCATGTACTTGTATGTTGTAGGTGAGCAATGTGTTGTGTCTGTTGTAGTTGAAGCTGAACATGTGTGTCTGTTGTAGTTGAGCGTGTTGTGTCTGCTATAGCATAGCTTGTGTGTCTGTCATAGCTGAGCTGACAGTATTGTGTCTGTAGCTGAGCTGAGTGTGTTGTGTCTGTAGCAGAGCTGAGTATGTGTTTTGCATGACGTAGCTGGGCTGATTGTGTATTGTGTCTTTTGTAGCTGAGCTGAGTGTGAGTTGTCTGTTGTAGCTGAGCTGAGTGTGAGTTGTCTGTTGTAGCTGAGCTGAGTGTGACTTGTGTCTGTTGTAGCTGTGCTGAGTGTGAGTTGTCTGTTGTAGCTGAGCTGAGTGTGAGTTTTGTCTGTTGTAGCTGAGCTGAGTGTGAGTTGTGTCTGTTGTAGCTGTGCTGAGTGTGAGTTGTCTGTTGTAGCTGAGCTGAGTGTGAGTTTTGTCTGTTGTAGCTGAGCTGAGTGTGAGTTGTGTCTGTTGTAGCTGTGCTGAGTGTGAGTTGTCTGTTGTAGCTGAGCTGAGTGTGAGTTTTGTCTGTTGTAGCTGAGCTGAGTGTGAGTTGTGTCTGTTGTAGCTGAGCTGAATGTGAGTTGTGGCTGTTGTAGTTGAGCTGAGTGTGTGTTGTCTGTTGTAGCTGGCTGAGTGTTTGTCTTTTGATAGTTTGCTATAATTCTTTACAGATTGCACAGGCTGTTGTATACGGTAACTTGGTAACTTCTTTTTATCCAGCATAATGAACCAGACAAATTTACCAGGGGGCAGTAAACAGTTTAGGAAGGTATTAGGCCATATTATTACACCATGGTGGGGGTTTCTTCTGCAAGAATCCAGTGACAGGTTTAGTTTTAAAATTATGCTGTAAAGAAGATGAAAAGTTGGTATAGCTCCGAAATTGATGTCATTCTAACAGAACACAAAACACAGGAAAATAACTAGATAATGGAATAGAAATACGCAGCTACAGTATTGCTAATAGTAACAACCAGTGCCGCCTGTGTCTGTCAGCACCACACTCGTCATGTATGTCAGACGCTGTGCTGCAATCATCAATGTAAAAATTGTTTCTATCCCAACAAAACATAAGAGCTATTTATATGCAGGGATCGGGCTAAATAACAATGTGTCCAAGTGATTGTACTAAGTGCTTTGTGATTCTGTAAGGCTCACGGTGGTGGCGAGGGCCGGGCACCATGGGGATTTTCCTGTTGATGTTTCTTTGATAACTGTTGGCAAGATAAGGACTAGAGATGCGTCATATGGAAGTTCTCATTCATTGCTAAAAAGGGCGTCCTGCATCCGATGAAGTATTTGTACTCCTACAGCTTTAATGCTTGGCATCAGTGCAGACCCGCAGAATACTATCACAGATATAAGGTCGACATCTATCTATCTATCTATCTATCTATCTATCTATCTATCTATCTATCTATCTATCTATCTATCTATCTACCTATCTATCCCATATCTATCTACATATCTATCTATCTATCTATCTATCTATCTATCTATCTACATATCTATCTATCTATCTATCTATCTATCTATCTATCTATCTATCTATCTATCTATCCCATATCTATCTACATATCTATCTATCTATCTATCTATCTATCTATCTATCTATCTACATATCTATCTATCTATCTATTCATTCTATCTATCTATTCTATCTATCCATCATTACTGCAATTAAATTCAAATATTCAGAATTGCTGTTTGCTAAAACAAGTGCGTTGGGAACTCGCAATGTTTGGGACATCTTTGCATAGCTATATTCATAATCCTAATATGAAGTCACTTAACCAACAAAACACATTTTCCATATTTGCACTTCTTTTTAATTTACCATTTCTTTGGACTTCAGCTTTGTATGGCAGCCACTGGGTTTAAGCGTTAAATTACAGAACACGTGTTCAAGTAACGTTTACTAGCTCAAGATTTAGAGATGTTATTGTCTTGGAAACAATGATTCACAGATGAATATTTTCAGAGGACATTGTTAGTGTGTGTGAATGCTTATTCCCCATGAGTTCCCGTACTAGAAGAGAACGGGAATGACAGGTAATTCATCACAATATAGGCAAAACTCACATTTTCATAAGTTTTATTTAAATGCTTAATTTTGCGAAAATATTTTGTCATGATTTGTTAGGTTATACAATACTTAAATGAAAACTAATTATTTATTAAAGGGGTTGTCTCATGAAGACCACTGCTGTGTACAATGGATACAGAAAGTATTCAGACCCTTTTAAATTTTTCATCCTTTGTTTCATTGCAGCCATTTGGTAAATTCAAAAAGTTCATTTTTTTTCTCATTAATGTACACTCTGCACCCCATCTTGACTGGCAAGGCCAGTCAAGAATGGTCACAGAGTTGTTCTGAAGCCACTCCTTTGTTATTTTAGCTGTGTGCTTAGGGTAATAGTCTTGTTGGAAGGTGAGCCTTCGGTCAAGTCTGAGGTCCAGAGCCCTCTGGAAGAGGTTTTCATCCAGGATATCTCTGTATGTGGCCGCATTTACCGTATGTTTCCTTCAATGGCAACCAGTCATCCTGTCCCTGCAGCTGAAAAACACCCCCCAATCATGATGCTGCTACCACCATGTTTCACTGATGAGATTGTATTGGGCAGGTGATGAGCAGTGCCTGGTTTTCTCCACACATACCGCTTAGAATTATCACCAAAAAGGTCTATCTTCGTCTCATCAGACCACAGAATCTTATTTCTCATAGTCTGGGAGTCCTTCATGTGTTTTTTTTTTTGCAATCTCTATGCGGGCTTTCATATGTCTTGCACTGAGCAGAGGCTTCCGTTGGGCCACTCTGCCATAAAGGCCTGACTGGTGGGAGGCTGCAATGATAGTTGACTTTGTGGAACTTTCTTCCATCTCCCTACTGCATCTCTGGAGCTTAGCCACAGTGATCTTGGGGTTCTTCTTTACCTTTCTCACCAAGGCTCTTCTCCCACAATTGCTCAGTTTCGCTGGATGGCCAGGTCTAGGAAGATTTCTGGTGGTCCCAAACTTCTTCTATTTAAGGATTATGGAAGCCACTGTGCTCTTAGGGACCAAATCAGGTCCTATCAGTTTAATTAAACACAGCTGGACTCCAATGAAGGAGTAGAACCATCTCAAGGAGGATCACAAGGAAATGGACGGCATGTGATTTAAATATGAGTGTCTGAGCAAAGGGTCTGAACACTTATGACCATGTGATATTTCAGTTTTTCTTTTTTAATAAATATGCACCTTCCAACAAGACAATGAACCTAAGCACACAGCTAAAATAACAAAGGAGTGGCTTCAGAACAACTCTGTCACCATTCTTGACTGGCCCAGCCAGTCAAGATGGGGTGCAGAGTGTACATTAATGAGAAAAAAAAATGAACTTTTTTGTATTTACCAAATGGCTGCAGTGAAAGAAAGAGTGAAAAATTTAAAGGGGTCTGAATACTTTCCATACCTGTACCTGTATGTACAGGTGCTTCTCACAAAATTAGAATATCATCAAAAAGTTAATGTATTTAAATTCTTCAATACAAAAAGTGAAACTCTTATATAGAGTCATTACAAACAGAGTGATCTATTTCAAGTGTTTATTTCTGTGAATGTTGATGATTATGGTTTACAGGCAATAAAAACCCAAAAGTCATTATCTCAGTACATTAGAATAAGCATTTAAAAAGGTCCCTTAGTCTGTTTCAGTAGGCTCCACAATCATGGTGGAAGACTGCTGACTCGATAGATGTCCAGAAGGCAGTCTTGACTAACCGGGATAACCGCAGACTTGAGAGGATTGTTTAGAGAAGGCCATTGAAAACTGGGTAAGATTCACAAGGAGTGGACTGCTGCTGAAGTCAATGCTTGAAGAGCCACCACACACAGAGGTATCCAGGACATGGGCTACAAGTGTCGCATTCCTTGTGTCAAACCCCTCATGACCAATAGACGACCCCAGAATCATCTTAGGCTACTTTCACACTAGCGTCGGGCTCGGCCCGTCGCCGTGCGTCGGGCCGAGGTCCCCGACGCTAGCGTTGTCCCCGCCGCACAACGGGGGCAGCGGATGCATTTTTCCAGCGCATCCGCTGCCCCATTGTGAGGTGCGGGGAAGTGCGGGGAGGTGGGGGCGGAGTTCCGGCGGAGATCCGGCCGCGCATGCGCGGTCGGAAAAAGCGGACCGTCGGGAGCAAAAAACGTTACATGTAACGTTTTTTGCTCCCGACGGTCCGCCACAGCACGGCGCAACCGTCGCAGGATGGTTGCGACATGTGTCATTGCGTCGCAAATGCGTCGCTAATGTTAGTCAATGCAGAAAAAACGCATCCTGCAAGCACTTTTGCAGGATGCGTTTTTTCGGCAAAACGACGCATTTGCGACGTAATGCAGTTAACGCTAGTGTGAAAGTAGCCTTACCTGGGCCAAGGAGAAAAAGAACTAGACTGTTGCTCAGCGGTCCAAGGTGTTGTTTTCAGATAAAAGTAAATTTTGCATTTTATTTGGAAATCAAGGTCCAGGAGTCTGGAGGAAGAGTGTAGAAGCAAACAATCCAAGCTGCTTGAGGTCTAGTGTGAAGTTTCCACAATCAGTGATGGTTTGGGGAGCCATGTCAACTCCTGGTGTAGGACCACTGTGTTTTATCAAGACCAAAGTCAGCGCAGCCGTCTCAGGAACTTTTAGAGCACCTCATGCATTCCTCTGCTGACAAGCTTTTTGGAGATGGAAATTTCATTCCCCAGCAGGACTTGGCACCTGTCCACATTAACAAAAGTACCAATACCTTGTTTAAAAACAACAGTATCGCTGTGCTTGATTGGCCAGCAAACTCACCTGACCTTAACCCCATAGAGAATTTATTGGGTATTGTCAAGAGGAAGATGAGCGACACCAGACCCAATAATGCAGATGAGCTGAGGGCTGCTATCAAAGCAACCTGGGCATCCATAACACCTCAGCATGGCCACAGGCTGATCGCCTCCATGCCACGCTGCATTGATGCAGTAATTGATGCAAAAGGAGCCCTGACCAAGTATTGAGTGCATTATCTGAACATACATTTCTCTAGTCACCTTCCACGACAGCAAATGGAGGTTGTCTCTTTGCCCTAATGGGGAACAAGAAACACAGAGAGGTTAAAAGGACCTCCCACCTCCCACTCGCCAGTGTCTTTCCTGTTCCCCTTGGGACAGGGAGAGGTTTTTCCATATGCTGTAGTGGCCGGTGACTGCAGTGTTTTATGCAGGTTTTACCTGCTAAGCCAGGCAGCTGGTGTCGCTCCGTGCCTCTCCTTGTGCTGCTCCCGTCATCCTGTATTCCTGGTACCTCGGGACCCCTTCCAGGCCTTCCTGCACCCCCACGAGGGTAAAGCAGGCCTGGATCCCCAGCCGGGATCCTCTCTGAGCTTCCCGGCTTCTTCCCCTTCATGCGGCTCGGCTCGGCGTTCCGGAAGTGACGTCAGCGGTCGCGCGTGCGTCACTTCCGGTTTTCGTATCTCCCTGAAGCCGGTACTTCCGGGTTTCGCCGGCCGGCGTTGTCGGAGCTATGGCGTCCCACACGTGGATCCTGGAGGGGGAGGGGGAGATTTGGCCGCTGGAGGCAGGTGCTGGGAGCGCTGCTCCATAAAAGCCTGCTGAACCACCACTGAGGTAAGACTAAATTCTTCAGTATGGACGGTTCTTTATGCCCTGCGTCTGCAGAGCCCAGCGCTGCCCCTGCTACTGTGAGTATGCAGGGACGGGATCCGGGAGGTAGTTCCTTTAGGGGGTTAGCTCCTCACTCTTCTCTCCCTTCTATTTCAGGGAGAAAAGTCTGTCCCTAAAGCTACCTATAGGAAGAAGTGCCCTGTCTGTGCTGTTAAATTCCCTCCTAACTGGGATAAAAAACTCTGTCAGCCATGCACTGACAGGATAATAAAAGCTGAGCAACCATCCCTGCTAGATGAAATTTGCTCTCTTGTTAAACAGGAGGTACAATCTTCCTTGGCAGCTTTCACACCTACACCCCCACCTCCGCCACCACATTCCCCAGCCAAGAAAAGGAAATTCCAGGTCGTTGAATCTGATTCTGATTCAGACCACTCTCAAACTTCATCTGTTGGCTGGGAAGATCCAGCATCTCCTAAGGCTGAGGTCAGGAAATACCTCTTTTCCTCAGAGTATATTGAGGACCTAGTCTCTGCTGTACGTAACATGATGGGACTTGAAGAGTAACCTGTACCACAGTCCATACAGGATCATATGTTTGGTGGGCTCAGATCGGAGAAAAAGGCGGGGTTTCCCGTTCACGCTAATGTGGTTAACATGATTGAGCAGGAATGGGAACTCCCTGAAAAACGCCTTAGCATGTCTTCAGAGATGAAACATAGATTTCCTCTAGAAGGTGATTTTGTCAAACTTGACATTCCCAAGGTTGATGTGCAGGTGGCCAGAGTTGCCAAAAGAACGGCACTCCCCTTTGAGGACTCTTCGCAATTGAAAGATCCTATGGACAGGAAGATTGAGAGTCTCCTAAAGAAGTCTTGGGGAACTTCTACGTCTGTCCTGAAGGCTAATATCGCCTCTACCTGTGTAGCTAGGGCCCTCTCCTGCTGGCTAGAAAAATTAGAATCTCACATATCTCCAGGTACCCCTAGAGGTGAAATGTTGGATTCACTCCCTATACTGCATAGAGCTACTGGGTTTCTGGCGGACGCTTCTCTGGAATCCGTTAGGATTGCCGCCAGATCTTTAGTACTCTCCAACTCTGCCAGAAGGGCCCTCTGGCTCAAATTATGGAGTGGCGATATCACCTCTAAGGCTAAATTGTGCGCCATTCCCTTTAAAGGAGACTATATGTTTGGTCCAGCCTTAGACGACATTCTTGACAAAGCTACTGACAAGAAAAAAGCGCTCCCGGAGCAAAAACAACCGAAGAAACGTTTTTTTCGTGCCCCAATGTCTCAGCCCTCTCAACCAAGAGGTAAGGGCAAAACCGGCAGATGGAGCTATGCAAAAGGTAGAGGGAAAAACATTTTTGTCCCTCAACAACAGCAGCAGCCATCCCAACAAGATAAACAATGACTCCGAACCGGTGGGGGGAAAACTCTCAAAATATGTGGATCAGTGGGAAAACATCACCAGTCCTCAATGTTATCAAAGAGGGCCTTTTGATCGAGCTAATTTCCCCCCCCTCCCTCAGGGTCTAAAGATTACTACCCTTCCAACAAGACATCGCAATTTGTTAACATTGGGTCTCAGAGATCTTCTAAGGTCAAACATGATCTCCCCGGTTCCACAGTCAGAACGGGGTCTGGGACATTATTCCCGATTATTCCTGGTACCCAAACCATCAAGTCCGTATTATTGTAAATTTAAAGGGTCTGAATCAGTATGTGAAATATCGAAGATTCAAGATGGAGTCTGTAAAATCAGCCATCCCTTTAATAGATAAACACTCCTTTATGGCAACTATCGATCGAAAGGATGCGTATTTTCACATTCCTATCCACCCGAGACACAGAAAATATCTCAGGTTTGCGATACAGGGGAATCACCAAGTGGAGCACTATCAGTTTGGAGTCCTTCCCTTCGGCATTTCATCAGCTCTGAGGGTGTTCTCCAAAGTAATGGCAGAGGCGGGGTCATTTATCCGGAGACAAGGGGTCTGTATAGTGCCCTATCTGGACGATCTGCTGATAGTAGCTCCCACCGAGATAACCCTGATATCCCATGTGTCAGCTACATTAGAGATATTGAAGTCTCTGGGTTGGATTCCGAATATAAAGAAATCTCAGCTTCAACCCTCAAAAACCAGGAAGTTTTTAGGAGTGGTTCTGGACTCGGCGAAACAAATGTCCTTTCTTCCAGATGATCACAGACTACCGTTAGTAGTAAAGATCAGGAAATACAAGGAGATGAGATCTCCTACACTCCGGGAGGGAATGTTGCTATTAGGCTCCATGACAGCCTGCATTCAGTCGGTGGCTTGGGCTCAAGCCCACTCAAGAATTCTTCAAACCCATGTCTTAGACAATTGGGATGGTCGTCCCGGCTCACTAACCAAAAGGATTCACTCACCAGGTCGGGTGAAAGCATCCTTAACATGGTGGATGAAATCCAAAAATCTTCTCAGGGGTGTGAGTTGGGTTCAGTTCCCAATAACTACAATCAAAACGGATGCCAGCAAGAGAGGCTGGGGAGCCATGATAAATCACGTTCCTTATCAGGGTCTTTGGGACCAGGCAATCAGAGGGAGATCGTCGAATTTCCGAGAACTCAAAGTGGTGGAAGAAGCTCTCTTAGCAGCAAATCGTCAGATTTCTGGGCAACATGTTCTGATACTCAGACAACATGACCACGGTGGCTCATATCAAACACCAGGGCAATACAAAATTCACCAGCCTAAAGAAGGTCTCTGCTCGAATTTTTGCTTGGGCCGAAAATCACTTACTGTCCCTGACGGCAACTCACCTGAAAGGTACTGCCAAGATTCAGGCAGATTATCTGAGCCGGCGAGATATTCACCCGGGCGAATGGAGTCTGGATAATCAAACATTCAATCTTCTAGTAAACAGGTGGGGTCTCCCGGAAGTCGACCTCTTTGCCTCTCACCAAAATGCAAAAGTCGAAACATATTTCTCCTTGAATCCAACAGACAATCCCAGAGCAGTAGATGCTCTAGTTCAAGATTGGCATTTTCATCTGGCCTACGCATTTCCACCAATCCCGATCCTTGCAAAGGTGCTACGGAAAATACGGATAGAAGGGACCCCAACTATTTTGGTTCCTCCATTTTGGCCCAAAAGAAGTTGGTTCAACTTGATCATTCAACTACAAGTGGACGGTAATGTTACCGATAAAAGACAATCTCCTCTCTCAGGGGCCAGTTCTCCACTCAGACCCTCAGAAATGGAATTTAGCGGCGTGGTTTCTGAAGCCCAGGTATTGAAAGCGAAAGGGTTATCAAACCCTGTCATAGCTACCTTACAAAAATCCAGGAAACCAGTAACAAACGCCATTTACAATAAAATCTGGAAAAAGTTTTCATCTTTTTGTCTACCTAACCTTCCAGACCCTCTCAGGCCGGATATACCTAGGATATTAGATTTCTTGCAGAAAGACTTGGAGATTGGTCTGAAACCCAGTACTCTGAAGGTCAAGTTTTCTGCGCTCAGTTCTATTTTCGATCAAGATCTAGCAGGCCATCGCTGGATCAAAAGATTCATGACCTCAGCAATCAGAATAAACCCTAGGCAACAAATCATAGTTCCTTCATGGGATCTTAACATTGTACTTCAAGGTCTTACAGGTCCACCCTTTGAACCTCTGTCTTCCTGTTCCCCACAAAATCTTGCTTACAAAACTGTTTTTTTGGTAGCTATAACTTCAGCCAGAAGAGTGGGTGAATTGCAGGCCTTATCAATAAGAGAACCTTATTTACTGGTTAGAGAAGACTCAATAGTACTCCGACTGGATCCTTCTTTCCTTCCAAAAGTGGTCTCTGAATTTCATCGTTCTCAAGAAATCATTCTACCTACCTTTTGCAATAAGCCTGCAAACTCAGAGGAAAGGAAATTTAACACTCTGGATGTTCGGTGTATCCTGCTTCATTACTTGGATCAAACCCGTGCTCTCAGAATTGATCATAAACTTTTTGTCCATTCCTCGGGGCAAAATAAGGGGAAGAAGGTAGCCAAAAATACCATTGCTACATGGATTAAAAAAGCCAACAAAAAGCAACAAATGTTAGAAGGATTACTTGCCTCTTCTATTTCGCATCGAACAAGCATAGAGCCATGTTGGTGGCTGCATGACACTTGACCACTGTGGACACTGATTGGCTGCAGTGGTCACACGCTTGTCACAAGTAACCAGAGCTTGCAGAGCACAGATTGGCGAGTGAGTAGTATTTTTTTTTATTTTTAACATTTGCTGCTGTATATCATTTTTAAAGGTAAAATGCAATATTTAACATACACTGTAACCTGACTGCAGGCGGCATATTTTAAAAGTGGAGCGGTTAAGTGTTATCATGTGAAAAACACTATTAAACAGTAGATATGCGGTTAATCTGCAGGGTAGTAGTGTTATGATCATACGGCACCCACACTTAGAGCCCTGCTGTCAGGAGCAAATAATTTATTCCTCCTGGCAGCATTCAGCTTTCAGTCACAGGGGTGGCACCGGTGCGGGTTCAGTCACTGCTGTGTTTATAGAAAGCGGCGGCTGTAACCGGGCCCCCAGCACTGACTGACAGCAGCTCAGCATTAGGGGCAGCTGTCAGTCACTGCTCTGTTTATAGAGAGCAGCAGCTGTAACCCCGCCCCCAGCACTGACTGACTGCGGCTCAGCATTAGGGGCAGCTGTCAGTCACTGCTCTGTTTGTAGGGAGCAGCAGCTGTAACCGTGCCCTCAGCACTGACTGACTGACAGCGGCTCAGCATTAGGGGCAGCTGTCAGTCACTGCTCTGTTTGTAGGGAGCAGCAGCTGTAACTGCGCCCTCAGCACTGACTGACTGACAGCGGCTCAGCATTAGAGGCAGCTGTCAGTCACTGCTCTGTTTATGGAGAACAGCAGCTGTAAATGCGCCCCCAGCACTGACTGACAGCAGCTCAGCATTAGGGGCAGCTGTCAGTCACTGCTCTGTTTGTAGGGAGCAGCAGCTGTAACCGCGCCCTCAGCACTGACTGACTGACAGCGGCTCAGCATTAGAGGCAGCTGTCAGTCACTGCTCTGTTTATTGAGAGCAGCAGCTGTAACCGCGCCCCCAGCACTGACTGACAGCGGCTCAGCATTAGGGGCTGCTGTCAGTCACTGCTCTGTTTATAGAGAACAGCAGCTGTAACTGCGCCCCAGCACTGACTGACAGCAGCTCAGCATTAGGGGCAGCTGTCGGTCACTGCCGGGGGGGCACAATCCACAATCATTCTTCAAGACTTGGTCCAATTTTTGAGATTTCTTGTGGCTAGAAAAAATTGCTGTCAATCTGGCTTTTATGTCCCTGTAACATAGCACAGATTGAAGCTCGGCCCTTGTCAGTGTTGCAATTTTAATGATGAGGAGTACACATCATATATGAAAGTTTCAAGCACCAATGCCAGTAATTGACCAAAGAAAAAAAAATGATAATCATTGAGACTTTGCCCATTCTCCTAGTTCAGAAATCTGGAATCATTTTAGAATTGTTTATAGAAGATAGAGATATTATAAATGTTCTTTACTTCTTAGGACTGTATCATTCTGATCAATTTTAGCTTTTATTATTGAGAAATGGAAGCCAGCGGCACTGATCCAGCCACTGCAGGAAAATGTAGTACCATATAGCCGCCATTCAAATTGTTTGCCAGCCATGCAATAGGCTACTGAAGGTGTATTGGAATTCTCTATTTTAGCTTATAGGAGGGGTCCATGCGAGGGGCATCCATCCCATAATGTTCATATGCCTTACTGTAAATATATCAATGAATGAATTAAATTTTTAGACAATGTTTTTGTTATGAAAATGTATTTTTAAAGATAAACTGTCATCAGGTTTTTGCTCTCTAATCTGATGACATTGTAATATGGTAGCTGAGACACAGATTTCAGCAATGTGTCTCTTATTAGATTGTGTGCTGTTATTTCCATACAATGAAGGTTTTATGACCAGGAGATTATCACTGCCTGCACCACAGTGCATGTGAACCCTGATCTGACCACGCCTCCTGCTCTGATAAGCAGCTCACTGTCAATAGACTGTGCAAATAGAAAGCTGTGGCGTGGGCGGGGTTAGCTCTTGAGCTCTGCTGCATGCTACTTATAAAAACTCTGATTGTGTCATAACTGCTGGACGCAGTAATCTAATTGATACATCGTTGGAATCAGGGTCTCTTTTCCTACATCATGCTGCTTTCAGATGAGTTTGTAAAAACGTGGTGATAGATTCCCTTTAAGGACGTGTCTCTAGGCATTTGCAAAGTTGAGACATATTAATCATTAGCACATACCGGTGTAAAAGCGCAGAATAGTATAAATGAGACCAGTTGAGCAGCTTCTGTTCCAGATAAAGTAGCTAGGTTTGGAATAAAAGTGTTTTGCTAATGATATTCTTGAAACATGACCCACGACATCAGCACAAGGAAGGTCTCTGTACAGCGTTCTCCGGGTGCTTGTTTTTCCTGTAAAGTTAGTGATATGTGGTGTAACTGATTTGTTTGAGAAGTGTAAAATGCTGGGGATCGGTTTTAGCACTCAATAAATAATAGACTGTATAGTAATAATATTCAACACTTTTACATGAAAGCAATTATCACCATCCCAGATAAAGTGAAGGCTGCTTGCTTATTTATAATCTCCCATACAATGTGTTTTCCATTTCATTTACTTTGCTGTGATCTAACCTCCCTGAAGACACATTTCAATAACAGACAGATGTTAAAAGGCTTGTAGAGTTACAGAGATACGTATAGACTCTTGAATGCATGACCTTAGCATCGGCACAATAAAACAGATTCAATTTCTCACTGAAAGAAAAAAGACTCTTTATAATATAATCTTTGACGTATGCATTAAGGGCACAGTTTCCATTTGGGAGTTGGGCATACAAATTCTTATTGACGATTGAGCTATAAATATGTGTTCATTATCTTATTCTTAGGCATTAGTGATGAGCGAACGTCATCGGATAACGTGTTATCTGAGAATTTTGGGCGTGCTCGAATAATATCTTTGAGTCCACGCGGCTACATGATTCGCGGCTGTTAGACAGGCCGCAACACTTGCGGGGATTGCCAAACAGCCTGAAAATTTGCAGCCGCAGGGACTCGAACATATGATTCGAGCACACCCAAGATACTATATGTAATTCTATATCCAAGCATGCTCGCTCATCACTATTAGGTATTTAAAGAGAATCAACCGTGTTTTGCTACCCCATCTGAGAGCAGCATAGGAACCGAGACCCTGATTCCAGTGATGTGTCACTTACTGGGCTGCTTGTTGTCATTTTGATAAAATCACTGTTTTATCTGCTGTAGATCTTCTCTGAATGTTGAGTTCTGTATAACCCGGTCTGCTGTGTACACTGTGCACAGAAAGCTGCCAATCAGTGGTGGGTTTATACAGAGCTCATGAATATGCTTGGC
Organism: Ranitomeya variabilis; assembly: GCF_051348905.1. NCBI lineage: Eukaryota > Metazoa > Chordata > Amphibia > Anura > Dendrobatidae > Ranitomeya > Ranitomeya variabilis. Next base: position 301,534,622 of record NC_135236.1, on the reverse strand, counting down.
TACCTGGCAGCAGGTTTACTAGTCCTAGTTTTTATAGTCTGCTGATAGAACACTGTTGTTATCAAATCTACAGTCCAGTAAGTGACTTGTTGCTGGAATCAGGGTCTTTGTCTCTACATTTTGCTGCTCTCAGGTTAGGTGGAAAAATCTTGTAACAGATTACCTAGTAACCTGTCAAAAAACAAACAAAACAAAACATGTACAAAATATGTACATGCAGCAATAGTAGTAATCTGCAGGTAAATAGCATTTTAAACGTTTGTAGCAGCCTGCTTAGAAATGAATTTATATTCTCCCTGCAGCCATTCACTTCCAATCATCAGGGTAGAGTCAGGCAGTAAATAGTATTATTATTTATTATTAAAGCGCCATTTATTCCATGGCGCTTTACATGTGAGGAGGGGTATACATAATAAAACAGGTACAATAATCTTGAACAATACAAGTCACAACTGGTACAGGAGGAGTGAGGACCCTGCCCGCGAAGGCTCACAATCTACAAGGGATGGGTGAGGATACAGTAGGTGAGGGTAGAGCTGATCGTGCAGCGGTTTGGTCGATCGGTGGTTACTGCAGGTTGTAGGCTTGTCGGAAGAGGTGGGTCTTCAGGCTCTTTTTGAAGGTTTCGATGGTAGGCGAGAGTCTGATGTGTTGTGGTAGAGGGTTCCAGAGTAGGGGTGATACGCGGGAGAAATCTTGTATACGATTGTGGGAAGAGGAGATAAGAGGGGAGTAGAGAAGGAGATCTTGTGAGGATCGGAGGTTGCGTGCATGTAAGTACCGGGAGACGAGGTCACAGATGTATGGTGGAGGATGGCTTTGTATGTCATCTTTAGGGTTTTGTACTGGAGTCTCTGGGTAATGGGGAGCCAGTGCAGGGATTGACAGAGGGGAGAAGCCGGGGAATCTGCTTGCATTTTTTTTGCGTTTTTATCACGTTTTTTGCCCATATTTGTCGCTTTTTTTCGCGGATTTTTCACGGATTTTTAGCGTTTTTTTCCCCAATGGTCCAAATACAATTCTATAGCAGCAAAACCGCCAATTTTCCACAAAATTAATGAACATGCTGCATTTTTTTCCACAATTCTTTTCCGCTGGGCACACAAATTGCAGAATGCATTAAACTAATGGGATGCTTTATGTAAGCATTTTTTAAGCATTTCCGCAGTGGAAAACGGCCACAAAAATGCTTAAAAAATGCTAAAAATCTGAAATGTGGGCACATAACCTAATGGATAGGTCTGCTGGGGGGGGGGGGTCGCGTGAGGTGAGGGAAAGATGATGAATTCTGTTTTGTTCATATTAAGTTTTAGAAATCTAGCGGAGAAGAAGGATGAAATAGCGGACAGACATTGAGGAATTCTGGTTAGTAGGGAGGTGATATCTGGTCCAGAGATGTAGATCTGTGTGTCATCAGCATAGAGGTGATACTGAAAGCCATGAGATTCGATGAGCTGTCCCAGGCCAAAGGTATAAATGGAGAAGAGCAGGGGCCCTAGGACTGAAACTTGCAGGACAGATAGGGGGCGAGGTGTGGAGGTGGTGTGTGAGTGGGAAACACTGAATAATCAGCGTTTCCTATACTGTGAGAATTCTCCTGCTCCTTGACTAACCTCCTGCTCTGCAGAGCAATGTGTAAGCCCCCATGTTGTCGCTCACCATGCCCTACTCTGCCAATCTTCCCACACAAGCAGTAGACGTTGGAGTATATTTATCAAGCTCAATGCATCAGAATTCTGCATCATGAAATAATTATTAAACACATCACCAATTTTTAACATTTTCTAATAATACGCCTGTATTATGGCCCCAACAGTGCTCCCTGGAACTTTCAGTAGTTTAAATATGTTCTGTAACCAATGACATCAGTATGTTTTGCAATAATAATGTTGCTAAGGTCTTGAGACAGCTCACTGGTTTTACCCATCATGAGATGTTTCTTGTGTGGCACCTTAGTAATGAGACACCTTTTTATAGGCCATCAGATGAACCAGCTGATATTATTTTGTGGCAGGACTGCTTTCTAATTAATCATATATTTCAGCTGGTGTCATGACTTTCCATGGTTTTCTGCACCTCTCTTGTTCAATACCCTGTGTCATTTCTCATTATTACTCATAACTTAATTTATTGACATTTTGATTTCTTTGCGGATCAGATTTTTTTTACCGACATCTGATGAGAATTTCATGTCAATAGCACCTTTTGAAATATATCTACTTCGAAAATTGTTGACATGTTCGATACTTTTATCACCCGCTGTATAATTTGGGCTCCATCAGTCAGAGAAATTCTTAAATAGTGTCCTTTTGGGCTTTTCTGTGCATATCGCAAACATTGCTTTATGATGATAAAAGTGCAAAACCGCATTTTATTGATAGAAAACTCCTGCCACCGACACCAGTGATTTGTTATGTAGCAAGCAGGAGGCGAATACAAATATAAATAATTTCCAATATGGTATTTTGTATATTCTTCTTCTTTAAGACGAAGGATTGGAGATTCCTTTTTTAAGCATCATTTTCCATTTGCCAGTGATAGACACAGCCAATCCATGTGTCCTGCATATATCCCTGTTATGAGTATATTTCCGAGACTGATATACATTCCAGTACACTGGCTTCACAATATAACAGCCTGACATTGATATACTGATGCTTTTATGAAGTTGTTGGGAGTTTCCCTTCTTATACGGGCCGAAACTATAGCCTTGCTCTTGGCTTTATTCATAACCCAACACAACAAGTCAGTGGTTTCAAAAGCTTTAGAAACGCTAAATTCTAATACGAAATATTACCCATGATATACCTTACAGTGCTTCTTTGTGGCTACCGCTGAATCATTAGGGAACGTAGGATGAACCTACAACCTATGAGGTTTTCATTTTTTTGCATTTATGGCTATGATGAGATGTATTGCCTTTTTCTTTGGTAAAGATTACTTGCTGTTTAGATTCTATCTTAAGCTGGATATACAGTTTAGATGGAAAGAATGACCTTAATTTGCCGACATTAGAATACCCCTTTAAGTCAAATAATATTGGTAAATATCTTCACTTCTTTGAGTCTGTACTTTGCCTCTGGTTATAGTAGTCATTATTATTATAAAAATGGTTAGGATAAAAGGTTGTGAGCTGTGCCAGAAATATCTAAGATGTCTAAGACGCAGATAAACCTCAAGGAAGATTTTCAGCATTGACCTCTCATGTCATAGTCTCAGGGCTTGTTCGGAGGGATCGCTCATGTTTGTTCTAAAATTGCAGCAGACATAAATGTTATGCAGTGTAAAAGGCAGTCATGTAATTTTGTAGCTACAGTAATGGGTCTAATCTTTTCACTGAGTAGAACAGCTAATGTGTGATTTGCGACTTAAGCTACATTCACACGTTGCGTTTTTGGTTGCATTTTTTACTGCGGTTTTGTCAGGGCATATTTGTCTCTTCTGCATGCTGATAATGCTTAAAATGCATAAAAAAATCTGATTCAACTTCATCAGGTTTTGGCACCAAAAATGTATCAAAACCTGATATTTGTGTTATTTGGTTAGTTTTTGCAGTGTTTTTGCACTGCCCATTGTTTTAAATGGGAAGAAAAATGCTGAAAAAAAGTGACATTTTACAAAAAAACAAGCTCTTATGACAAAACAGTCAGAAAAAAAACAAGGTGTATGCAAGAGATTTGCTGGTACTGTGAAATACAGTTGAAAATTTGCATTAAAAAAGTTGAAAAAAAATGCTGCAAAAACGCAACGTGTGAACATAATAGTGAAGCACTTCTGAAAGACATGAAACAATGTATTAGTAAATACTTAAATAATGATCACCTAATATGCATTAATTAGTTAATAATGTTCCCCTTCATAAAGTGGGAAAAGTGCTTGCAGAACTATAATGAATTTTAAGTTTCCTAATTTAGTATTTGAACTTGCTCCACAGATGAATCTTTCCATTAAAGCGAAACTGTTAGCAGGATTTTGCTAAGTAAACTACAGACCGTGTCATGTCGACGCAGTTATACTGATTAAAATAATACCTGCGGTGATGAAATCCGTCTTGTGGTTCTTGTGTAATCAGTGTTGGAAGTGTTCAGTTAAAGGGAACCTGTCACCTCCAAAATGGAAGGTGAACTAAGCCCTCCGGCATCAGGGGCTTATCTACAGCATTCTGGAATGCTGTAGATAAGCCCCTGATGTATCCTAAAAGATGAGAAAAAGAGGTTAGATTATACTCACCCAGGGGCAGTCCCAGTCGGGTTCTGGTCCGATGGGTGTCGCGGTCCGGTCCGACGTCTCCCATCTTCATCAGATGACGTCCTCTTCTTGTCTTCACGCTGCAGCTCCGTCGCAGGTGTACTTTGCCCTGTTGAGGGCAGAGCAAAGTACTGCAGTGCGCAGGCGCCTGGAAAGGTCAGAGAGACCCACTGCGCACTGCAGTACTTTGCTCTGCTCTCAACAGGGCAAAGTACACCTGCGCCGGAGCTGCAGCGTGAAGACAAGAAGAGGACGTCATCTGATGAAGATGGGAGACGTCGGACCGGACCGCGACACCCATTGGACCGGACCGGGACCACCCCTGTGTGAGTATAATATAACCTCTTTTTCTCATATTTTAGGATACATCAGGGGCTTATCTACAGCATTCCCGAATGCTGTAGATAAGCCCCTGATGCTGGAGGGCTTAGCTCACCTTCCATTTTGGGGGTGACAGGTTTCCTTTAATGAGATGCTGATGCTCAGAGTCAGGACTGTATGCAGAGTATTATATTCCTGCTCTAGGCCAGAGAAACCATGGAAAGATCTGCCCACAGACCGCCCCAAAGCATAAACAGTCTTTTTCTATGATGAAGAACATGTCCATGAGAAGACTGTAATATATAGCCATTTTTCCACTTGATCTACTCAAACTTTATCCGGTATTTTCAAATGATCACTTTTTATTTCAGCTTTTAAAAATGTGATCATTTGAAAATACAATTTAAAAAAAAAAAATACCTTTTTTTAAATAAATTGAAAAAAGACAATGCCATTTGTGCTGAGGAATTCCTCCAGCCCTTTTTTAAATACTGTTATAGTGTCTGCCATTACTACCTGTTCTGGTCGTGCATTCCACAGTCTGACCCTTCTAAGAACCCTTTCTTATTTAGATACTGGAATTTGCCTAAGGCCGGTTTCATATTAGCGTTTGTAGCAGCTGCGGAGGGCTGCGGACTTCCTCCTTGAAGCCCCGCCCTCGGCCGCACCTCTGCCGCTAGCTCCGCCTACTTCTGCATGCAGCCGGCATGCGGCCTGTGTACCTATCTTTAACATTAGGTAAGCAGGTCATGCCGCTGTATGCGGATGCTTCCGCATGCGTCGTTTTGACGATGCGGCGACCAGCATAGAACGCAGCTTGTAGCAATTTTTTTTTCCGCATCGTCAAAATGACGCATGCGGAAACATCCACATACAGCTGCACGACCTGCGTACCTAATGTTAAAGATAGGTACGCTGGCCGCATGCCGGCCGCATGCAGAAGTAGGCGGAGCTAGCGGCGGAGGTGCGGCCAAGGGCGCGTCTTCAAGGAGGAAGTCCGCAGCTCCTGCAAACGCAAATGTGAAACTAGCCTAACCTCCATGTGTAATGCATGTCCGTTGGTCCTTAGTATGGTCTGTGGAAGGAATAAATCATTTGCGAGTCCTATATATTGCCAGTCCATATATATAGCTCACCTCTGAGGCCTCTTTTTTCCCCAACTTTTCCAACCTCTCCTCATATGAGAGACCGTCCATCCCTTCTGATAATCTAGTTACCTGCCTTTGAACTGACTCTAACTTCTGAATATCCTTTTTAAAACGTGTAGACAAAAACTGGATCCCGTATTTGTGGTGTGAGTGATTTATAGAGTGCTATTAAAAAATTTTTCTTTCATGAACTCCCCACGCAGGATATGTGAGACTCCACTTTTCGTTTGGGACCTGCTTGTTCTGCTGGCTGGAAGACTTAAGAAAGAAGAAGTGGTGTAGGAAAAACCAGGTACAACCACTTCTAAAAAATGAAATCTATGACTGAGGGCATAGTTTCACAACAGAAATGTGTGTGAAAATATATGTATCAATAAACCACCAGAAACCTTTTTAATGGTTACCGCATAAAGAAAATTGTTTAATTTTTATTAGTTATTGCACCTTCTATTTCCTCCCCCACTTCTTCTTTATAGAGGGGTATTAATTCATTTGGATCACAGGATTTTTTTTGGGTTATGCACCCTAAAATCTTGTTTGCTTTTGCAGCTGCTGCTTGACATTGAGAACAGCTGCTCAGCTTACTTGGAATATCCATGTCCTTTCCTAGCTTTGTAATCCTTAAGGTACCTTCACACTGAACGATATCGCTAGCGATCTGTGACGTTGCAGCGTCCTGGATAGCGATATCGTTGAGTTTGACACGCAGCAGCAATCAGGATCCTGCTGTGCCATCGTTGGTCGGAGCAGAAAGGCCAGAACTTTATTTCGTCACTGGATCTCCCGTAGACATCGCTGAATCGGCATGTGTGACGCCGATTCAGCGATGTCTTCACTGGTAACCAGGGTAAACATCGGGTTACTAAGCGCAGGGCCGCGCTTAGTAACCCGATGTTTACCCTGGTTACCAGCGTAAACGTAAAAAAAAACCAAACACTACATACTTACATTCCGGTGTCTGTCCCCCGGCGCTGTGCTTCTCTGCACTGTGTCAACCACTGTGCTTTCCGGCTGGTGCTTACACAGTGCAGAGAAGCACAGCGCCGGGGGACAGACACCGGAATGTAAGTATGTAGTGTTTGGGGTTTTTTTTACGTTTATGCTGGTAACCAGGGTAAACATCGGGTTACTAAGCGCGGCCCTGCGCTTAGTAACCCGATGTTTACCCTGGTTACCAGGGGACTTCGCATAGTTGGTCGCTGGAGAGCGGTCTGTGTGACAGCTCTCCAGCGACCACACAGCGACGCTGCAGCGATCGGGATCGTTGTCTAGATCGCTGCAGCGTTGCTAAATGTGACGGTACCTTTAGACATGGCTTAGCTTTGCAAAGGAAGATTTGTGAAGGGAGTGGTTGTCAACATTGATTTCAGGCTCATTGGTGGCTGATGAGCCCATCATAAAGTACTTCCATTAATTAATATGCAGCAATATTACTCCGTTCCCCTGTCCCCCGTGCAATACTTTTTATGTATCAACATTGAACTTCTTCTGTCATCTGTTTGCCCAAGCAGACATCTTAACTAGATCATTTTTTAATATTATACAGTCTAATGTAGTTTTTATTATCCCGCAAAGGTTTGTCACCAGCAAAGACTAACACTTTATTGTTAACCACTGGTGGACGCATTAAGGGCCTCTGTGCAAGAACAACATATGGGCCCTATGCAATCAAATAGCTCATCATGATGTACAATTCCACCTGTTTTGGTCCTCTTTACCTCTTGGGCCCCTATGCGGCTGCACAGGTTGCACCAGTGATGTGTCCACCCCTGCTTTTAACCGTACACAGAAGGTCCTTAAATGGGTATTACCATCTCTAAGATCCTATTCTAATATGCAGGGAATAAAAAATTGGTCCAAACACAGATCTTTGTGGTCCCCATGTCTTACTTTACTCCATTTAGAGAATGTACCATTTACAATGACTTTTGTTTCCTTTTAGCCAGTTCCTTACCCATCTGCATACACATAATTTCCCCCAGTCCTTGCTTCTGTAGCTTCAATATAAGACTGTTATGTGCTATTATATGAAATGCCTTTGCAAAATCAAGATACGGTAAATCACATCAGCCACATTACCAACATCCAGATTCGCACTTCTTATAGAAACTCAACATGTTGTTTAGACCTGACTTATCTTTCATTTATCAATGCTGGTTGTCAGTCATTATATTATTCTCTGCAATATATTTCTGCAGGTCATCTCTTATTATACCCTGAGAAATTTGCACACCAGTGATGTAAAACGTCTCAGATGGTAGTTGCCTGGATTCACATTCTCACCCTTCTTATATATCGATACCATCTCAGCTATGGCAACAACGTTGTTACAAGAGTGTCTAGGAAGATGAGATACACGGGCATCACAGTGGCTCAGTGGTTAGCACTGCAGCCTTGCATCTCTGGGGTCTTGAGTTTAAATTGCACCAAGGACAACATCTGCAAGGAGTTTGTATGTTCTCCCCGTGTTTGCGTGGGTTTCCTCTGGGTACTCTGGTTTATTACCACACTCCAAAGACATACTGATAGGGAATTTAGATTATGAGCCCCACTACGATCACATTAATAACGATAGCTCTAATAGCTCCACATAAGCAATGCATAACAAATAAATAAAATACATCACTCTGTCAATTACCATGCTTAACTCCCTCAATATTCATGGAGGAATGCCATCAAACCCTGTGGGCTTTATCAGGTTTTAGTTCGCTCAAATGCAGCTGTACTTCTTTTGTTGATTTAGTTATATCGAGTGGTGGTGAATTCTGATTTCTGCCTTGCTGAATTATACCTGGCACAGCAGTTTATTGGATGAAAAGAACTTGTCTAATATATCAGCCTTTTCTTTGCCCTCTGCAATTATATTACTGTGATCATCTTTTAAGGGGCCGATGGCATCAGATTTTTCTTTTTGACATTAGTATATTTACATTTCTTGAATTAATTTTATTGGCGTTCTCGGATTTTTTTCTCTGTAACTAACTTTTCTTACTGTAGCAAAATGAAAAATTATGTCAGAATAGATAGACAAGCTTACGTGCATTGCTTATGTGTAATTTCTTACTTGCACAATTATAATTTATGTAATCAAATTTATGTGAATGAATCCCTTGTGTCTATTTGATTTTCTGTTAATTTGTAATTTTATCGATTTTAAACTATATATAATTTATAGATATAAACTATTCCCATAGCCTAAATCCGCCATTACACATAACTGTACATTTTTACTGTTTAATATAATAATAATAATCTTAATATTCTATATCTGTTTTTTTTGCAAACCTGGGTACCCATTGGTATGGCTGCTGTTGTGGTTTCAAAAGTTGATGTCATCTTGTTTTCCTAAAGTCCTGGTAGAAAACATACATTATGGGAAAGCTGGCTGTTATTATTTGCCTTTAGGAAAAGGAAATAATATGTTTCCGGCACACCGACCAGTTAAAATGAAAAGGGAAGGGTAGTCCTATGACTAAGGGTGCACTGTTGCGGCACCAGAAATGCGTGAGGTTACTTTTATTGTTTTATTTTAAGTCATGTCCAAATAAACTTTTTTCATTTTAACCGGTCAGTGGGCTGGAAACATATCCTTACCTTTTCCTACGTTTACTGAATGCACCAGCAGGATCGGCACCCACCAGACACATGCTAGCAAACTCGCTTGGATTCCAGCTGGATACTACTCATGTGGAGACTCCATGTCCCTCTTCCCTGTCTATTATTTGCCTTTATCATTCCAAAATTTGGGGAAAATTGGTCTGAAGTCCCTGTGAGACCTGTAATAGTGGTCATATTGTGTGTCACCCAGCTTTTTTTATTAAAAGAAATAACTAATATAAAGTTGATAATAGCAAATAGCAATGTAACAGAGAAGGTCAACTCAAAGACAAATTTGCTGGTGATTTTTCAACTTAATGATTACATAGTTAAAATCTATGGTGAAAAGAAAAATATAATATATCCCACACAACTCTGCACCTTACCATCTAATGAAAGTCATGAAATAAAGGACTTTTCATTCAAGCTGCCATGGTGAGTGCCCTATACTTTTTTTTCTGAATTATTTAAAAATATAATATAATATAATATGAGTCCCCAAGGACGCAACCCCTAAAAGTTGTCTTAGCTAATCCATACAAATCCTCTTTAACTCCCTCATATGAAAAGAACAACAAACTTTCTAACATACGGTACTTACCAGTAAAATTCTGGTTGTCGTCTTTCCGCATACTATGGCACATTGTATTTTTAATTATGGACTACTTGTCACTATGATCTAGTGTGGATCATATGAATTATCACATAGAAATCATAACTCACACTAATTGAAGCTTCCCAAGGGTACGGTATATAGAAAATATCTTGTTCTTTTTTTAAAATAAAATGTAAAGACTATGTAAAAAAAAAATATTGTCTCTAATATGGCTGACCAAATGCACCCTGCTGATAAGAGTGAAACTTTTTCTGAAGAAAAAAGTAGAAGAGAAGAATTAAACAAAGATTTTGATCGAGGACAATTTCTTTGTCATTCGATTAAGGCATTGTCTATTACTTTTGGTGTATTAACTAGAATATTGGTAATGGAGAATATATCAAGGCTCTACAACTGTTATCCAGTGATTTCATGGCTTAATGTCCTAATGACTTGACTAATATTCCTCATATTCTCATGGTCCAGGAAGACAGAGAAGTTTATAGTGTAAAAGATTTAAAGAGGAAAAAATGTAAAAAGAAAAACCCAATCCATTTATGGAAGCCACATTAAATATGTGTATTATTTTTTATCAGGAGATGTAAATTTCCAGTAACAGGTAGAATTTAATCCTGCCATCTCTGTAGATCTTTACTATTAGTTGAATGCCAAGATCAAGCCTCTTTTTTTCAATCATCTTTCTTTCCCGAATCTAGAATAAAATTCATTTTATCTTTTGCAGATAAAGTCTACATAAAAATGTCAGGGAATGGGTTGGTCTGATCATCCTTTGATTAATTGTGTCTACTCTGCAAAATGCCAGCATCATAATAATATTTAGAATCTGTTATTAGTTAGACGCAGATTAATATCAAAAGTCAGAAACACCGTAATTATTTTTTTTCTTTTTAAAGTTCATCTCTTTTGAAATTCTAATTACAAGTCACGTGCCAAGTGCTGTCAGATGTCTTCTCTAGGAGGAAATTTCTTACACAAATCAGTACTTTTTTCAGCATCTATGCTGTGTCCACACATTGCGTTTGAAGTGTTCTCTTCAAAAGTCTGGGAAATATGCAAACTAATTCACTTCTTTATGACGTGATATAAAGAAGTATGTATAGATGAACTTCAGTAAGTTTTTCAAAGAACCAATTTTAAAGATGGAAATATAACCAGAGTAGAAGCTGCCAAAGGCTGAAATTGGAAAACAATTTTGGGGCAGACTGCCGCAGAATGGGAGTACGCTAGTTATATAGAAAATAGAAAGGACATATTGTGCTTTAGAGAAATGCTAAAACAACTCGGAAATTAAGGTACAATATCTGAACAAACAAGTACAACCTACAATATTTTGTAAAAGTATGTTAACCTGGATCTTTTTGTGCTTTGGAGATCCACGATTGTGTATTAAAATGAAGGTGCACCCATTGAATTCAATGTTACATAATTGTTTCTCACTTTTCTTTTCATTACATATAATATGCATAACATGCTAGGTTTAAAAAAAACTAATCAGCCATGATATAACCATTTTGGAGCTTCATTTCGTATATATAGTGTTGTGCTGTACCACTGGGGCTTTCTTGGGCTCATGTTTCCTCTCCTTTCCAGAAGATTTTACAGCAAGGTTCCTTATCAGAGGCAGGATTTCAATGACTAGTAACTAGAGAAGAGTGAACATCGTCGGCTCCCTCCTTATTCGGCAAGTATAGCGCTTACTGAAGAAGCTGCATCAGGAACTCGGATACTTGGCGCGCTCCTGATAATGAACTGTTCAGTGCCACAGCTGCATGTGTTGCGGCTGTATGACAGTCCCAACACACAGGCTCTTCATGCATGTATTATGACTGTCACACAGCCACGACACATGCAGCTGCGATGCTGAACAGCTGATTATCGGGAGCGATCCTGGTATCCAGGTTCCTGATGCAGCTTCTTTGGTAAGCGCTATAGCTTGTGAAATGAGGGAGCTGACGATGTTCACTCATCTCTACTAGTAACACCTCTATCACAGCTGACAACACAGGGTCCACCAGTCACAATTGGCAAAGCTCCCCTCCCTACATAATGAGATTTGTACAGGCTCATTAGATGCTTCATTATAAAAGATATGTCTGGGGTCTGAATATATTGGCTATGTACATGTGTTGTTTCCTGAAACAAAAAAGAAGTTAGAGACTAAAACTGCCCCAGTTGCCAATGTGAAAAATTGCAGCATTACTAATTAAATTTTTTTAGCAAAGCTTGTGATATGAAAAAAACAGACATTAAAAATACATGGAACACAAAAAATTGATAAGAATAGGTTATTTTCTGGTGATAGTTTCCCTTTTATAATCTGATACTGTTAACACTCATTGGAGAGGGTCATAGTCTCAGCTTGTAAAAGAGGAATAACAGAGGTTCAGCACAACACTACTTTGTAATTTTGATTTAATTACTGATTGTGATGTGGAAAAAAAAATGTTGATTTAAAGGGAACCTGTCACCCCCAAAATCGAAGGTGAGCTAAGCCCACTGGCATCAGGGGCTTATCTACAGCATTCTGTAATGCTGTAGATAAGCCCCCGATGTATCCTGAAAGATGAGAAAAAGAGGTTAGATTATACTCACCCAGGGGCGGTCCTGCTGTGGTCCAGTCCGATGGACGTTGCAGTGCGGTCCGGGGCCTCCCATCTTCATAGGATGACATCCTCTTCTTGTCTAGCAAATAGATAATGGCTGCACTCAAGTTTATTGTGCTAAAGCAAGGAAATGTGCAATACATGAAATGTGAACAGCATAATGGCTTGTGAAATTTATGAAAAAACACATGAGATTTTTAGCACAAAATTTGGCCAAATGTTGTGAGCCCATTCACCAAACGTCAAGGTAATCTCAGATCGAATGGGTAACTAACCTGTCTGCCTAGTGTGAACACTTACCTATGGCTAATAAAATGGTAAAGCCTGTATTTATAGAGGAGGTTAGAACCAACTGTGTTTGGATGTAATTAAAATCACAGCATGGTGAAGGGCGGGGCGTTCAAGTCAGAAAAAGCAATACATAGTAAATATAGAAAAACTGACTGAACAGCCATCTTCTTGTCTTCACGCTGCGGCTCTGGCGCAGGCGTACTTTGTCTGCCCTGTTGAGGGCAGAGCAAAATACTGTAGGGCGCAGGCATCGAAAAAGGTCAGCGAGGCCCGGCACCTGCACACTGCAGTACTTTGCTCTGCCCTCACAAGGCCTGACAGAGTATGCCTGCGCCAGAGCCTCAGCGTGAAGACAAGAAGAGGATGTCATCCTATGAAGATGGGAGGCTGTTATGGTTCTCAATGGCAAGAGAACATAGCCCAGCAAACATACGTACTAGCTCTTGGAAGGATGGAAACTAAACTGACCATGAACTAAACCTGCCGCACAACTAACAGTAGCCGGGTAGCGTTGCCTGCGTTTTATCCCTAGACGCCCAGCGCCGGCCGGAGGACTAACTAATCCTGGCAGAGGAAAATATAGTCCTGGCTCACCTCTAGAGAAATTTCCCCGATAGGCAGACAGAGGCCCCCACATATATTGGCGGTGATTTTAGATGAAATGACAAACGTAGTATGAAAATAGGTTTAGCAAAATTGAGGTCCGCTTACTAGATAGCAGGAAGACAGAAAGGGCACTTTCATGGTCAGCTGAAAACCCTATCAAAATACCATCCTGAAATTACTTTAAGACTCTAGTATTAACTCATAACATCAGAGTGGCAATTTCAGATCACAAGAGCTTTCCAGACACAGAAACGAAACTACAGCTGTGAACTGGAACAAAATGCAAAAACAAACGAGGACTAAAGTCCAACTTAACTGGGAGTTGTCTAGCAGCAGGAACATGCACAGAAAGACTTCTGATTACAATGTTGACCGGCATGGAAGTGACAGAGGAGCAAGGTTAAATAGCGACTCCCACATCCTGATGGAAACAGGTGAACAGAGGGGATGATGCATACCAGTTCAATTCCACCAGTGGCCACCGGGGGAGCCCAAAATCCAATTTCACAACAGTACCCCCCCCTCAAGGAGGGGGCACCGAACCCTCACCAGAACCACCAGGGCGATCAGGATGAGCCCTATGAAAGGCACGGACCAGATCGGAGGCATGAACATCAGAGGCAGTCACCCAAGAATTATCCTCCTGACCGTATCCCTTCCATTTGACCAGATACTGGAGTTTCCGTCTGGAAACACGGGAGTCCAAGATTTTTTCCACAACGTACTCCAACTCGCCCTCAACCAACACCGGAGCAGGAGGCTCAACGGAAGGCACAACCGGTACCTCATACCTGCGCAACAATGACCGATGAAAAACATTATGAATAGAAAAAGATGCAGGGAGGTCCAAACGGAAGGACACAGGGTTAAGAATCTCCAATATCTTGTACGGGCCGATGAACCGAGGCTTAAACTTAGGAGAAGAAACCCTCATAGGGACAAAACGAGAAGACAACCACACCAAGTCCCCAACACAAAGCCGAGGACCAACCCGACGCCGGCGGTTGGCAAAAAGCTGAGTCTTCTCCTGGGACAACTTCAAATTGTCCACTACCTGCCCCCAAATCTGATGCAACCTCTCCACCACAGCATCCACTCCAGGACAATCCGAAGATTCCACCTGACCAGAAGAAAATCGAGGATGAAACCCCGAATTACAGAAAAAAGGAGACACCAAGGTGGCAGAGCTGGCCCGATTATTGAGGGCAAACTCCGCTAAAGGCAAAAAAGCAACCCAATCATCCTGATCTGCAGACACAAAACACCTCAAATATGTCTCCAAGGTCTGATTCGTCCGCTCGGTCTGGCCATTAGTCTGAGGATGGAAAGCAGACGAGAAAGACAAATCTATGCCCATCCTAGCACAGAATGCTCGCCAAAATCTAGACACGAATTGGGTTCCTCTGTCAGAAACGATATTCTCCGGAATACCATGCAAACGGACCACATTTTGAAAAAACAGAGGAACCAACTCGGAAGAAGAAGGCAACTTAGGCAGGGGAACCAAATGGACCATCTTAGAGAAACGGTCACACACCACCCAGATGACAGACATCTTCTGAGAAACAGGAAGATCCGAAATAAAATCCATCGAGATGTGCGTCCAGGGCCTCTTCGGGATAGGCAAGGGCAACAACAATCCACTAGCCCGAGAACAACAAGGCTTGGCCCGAGCACAAACGTCACAAGACTGCACAAAGCCTCGCACATCTCGAGACAGGGAAGGCCACCAGAAGGACCTTGCCACCAAATCCCTGGTACCAAAGATTCCAGGATGACCTGTCAACGCAGAAGAATGAACCTCAGAAATGACTTTACTGGTCCAATCATCAGGAACAAACAGTCTACCAGGTGGGCAACGATCAGGTCTATCCGCCTGAAACTCCTGCAAGGCCCGCCGCAGGTCTGGAGAAACGGCAGACAATATCACTCCATCCCTAAGGATACCTGTAGGTTCAGAGTTACCAGGGGAGTCAGGCTCAAAACTCCTAGAAAGGGCATCCGCCTTAACATTCTTAGAACCCGGCAGGTAGGACACCACAAAATTAAACCGAGAGAAAAACAACGACCAGTGCGCCTGTCTAGGATTCAGGCATCTGGCGGACTCAAGATAAATTAGATTTTTGTGGTCAGTCAATACCACCACCTGATGTCTAGCCCCCTCAAGCCAATGACGCCACTCCTCAAAAGCCCACTTCATGGCCAAAAGCTCCCGATTCCCAACATCATAATTCCGCTCGGCGGGCGAAAATTTACGCGAGAAAAAGGCACAAGGTCTCATCACGGAACAATCGGAACTTCTCTGCGACAAAACTGCCCCAGCTCCGATTTCAGAAGCGTCGACCTCAACCTGAAAAGGAAGAGCAACATCAGGCTGACGCAACACAGGGGCGGAAGAAAAGCGGCGCTTAAGCTCCCGAAAGGCCTCCACAGCAGCAGGGGACCAATCAGCAACATCAGCACCCTTCTTAGTCAAATCAGTCAATGGTTCAACAACATCAGAAAAACCAGCAATAAATCGACGATAAAAGTTAGCAAAGCCCAAAAATTTCTGAAGACTCCTAAGAGAAGAGGGTTGCGTCCAATCACAAATAGCCTGAACCTTGACAGGATCCATCTCGATGGAAGAGGGGGAAAAAATATATCCCAAAAAGGAAATCTTTTGAACCCCAAAAACGCACTTAGAACCCTTCACACACAAGGAATTAGACCGCAAAACCTGAAAAACCCTCCTGACCTGCTGGACATGAGAGTCCCAGTCATCCGAAAAAATCTAAATATCATCCAGACACACAATCATAAATTTATCCAAACAATCACGGAAAATGTCATGCATAAAGGACTGAAAGACCGAAGGGGCATTTGAAAGACCAAAAGGCATCACCAAATACTCAAAGTGGCCCTCGGGCGTATTAAATGCGGTCTTCCACTCATCCCCCTGCTTAATTCGCACCAAATTATACGCCCCACGGAGATCTATCTTAGAGAACCACTTGGCCCCCTTTATGCGAGCAAACAAATCAGTCAGCAGTGGCAACGGATATTGATATTTAACCGTGATTTTATTCAAAAGCCGATAATCAATACACGGTCTCAAAGAGCCATCTTTCTTAGCCACAAAGAAAAAACCGGCTCCTAAGGGAGATGACGAAGGACGAATATGTCCCTTTTCCAAGGACTCCTTTATATATTCTCGCATAGCAGCATGTTCAGGCACAGACAGATTAAATAAACGACCCTTAGGGTATTTACTACCCGGAATCAAATCTATGGCACAATCGCACTCCCGGTGCGGAGGTAATGAACCAAGCTTAGGTTCTTCAAAAACGTCACGATATTCAGTCAAGAATTCAGGAATCTCAGAGGGAATAGATGATGAAATGGAAACCACAGGTACGTCCCCATGCGTCCCCTTACATCCCCAGCTTAACACAGACATAGCTTTCCAGTCAAGGACTGGGTTATGAGATTGCAGCCATGGCAATCCAAGCACCAACACATCATGTAGGTTATACAGCACAAGAAAGCGAATAATCTCCTGGTGATCCGGATTAATCCGCATAGTTACTTGTGTCCAGTATTGTGGTTTATTACTAGCCAATGGGGTGGAGTCAATCCCCTTCAGGGGTATAGGAGTTTCAAGAGGCTCCAAATCATACCCACAGCGTTTGGCAAAGGACCAATCCATAAGACTCAAAGCGGCGCCAGAGTCGACATAGGCATCCGCGGTAATAGATGATAAAGAACAAATCAGGGTCACAGATAGAATAAACTTAGACTGTAAAGTGCCAATTGAAACAGACTTATCAAGCTTCTTAGTACGCTTAGAGCATGCTGATATAACATGAGTTGAATCACCGCAATAGAAGCACAACCCATCTTTTTGTCTTAAATTCTGCCGTTCACTTCTGGACAGAATTCTATCACATTGCATATTCTCTGGCGTCTTCTCAGTAGACACCGCCAAATGGTGCACAGGTTTGCGCTCCCGCAGACGCCTATCGATCTGGATAGCCATTGTCATGGACTCATTCAGACCCGCAGGCACAGGGAACCCCACCATAACATCCTTAATGGCATCAGAGAGACCCTCTCTGAAATTCGCCGCCAGGGCGCACTCATTCCACTGAGTAAGCACAGCCCATTTACGGAATTTCTGGCAGTATATTTCAGCTTCGTCTTGCCCCTGAGATAGGGACATCAAGGCCTTTTCCGCCTGAAGCTCTAACTGAGGTTCCTCATAAAGCAACCCCAAGGCCAAAAAAAACGCATCCACATTGAGCAACGCAGGATCCCCTGGAGCCAATGCAAAAGCCCAATCCTGAGGGTCGCCCCGGAGCAAGGATATCACAATCCTGACCTGCTGAGCAGGATCTCCAGCAGAGCGAGATTTCAGGGACAAAAACAACTTGCAATTATTTTTGAAATTTTGAAAGCATGATCTATTCCCCGAGAAAAATTCAGGCAAAGGAATTCTAGGTTCAGATATAGGAACATGAACAACAAAATCTTGTAAATTTTGAACTTTCGTGGTGAGATTATTCAAACCTGCAGCTAAACTCTGAATATCCATTTTAAACAGGTGAACACAGAGCCATTCCAGGATTAGAAGGAGAGAGAGAGAGAGAAAGGCTGCAATATAGGCAGACTTGCAAGAGATTCAATTACAAGCAAACTCAGAACTGAAGGGAAGGGGAAAAAAAAAAAAATCTTCAGCAGACTTCTCTTTTCTCTCCTTTCTCTGTCAATTAATTTAACCCTTTTTGTGGCCGGTCAAACTGTTATGGTTCTCAATGGCAAGAGAACATAGCCCAGCAAACATACGTACTAGCTCTTGGAAGGATGGAAACTAAACTGACCATGAACTAAACCTGCCGCACAACTAACAGTAGCCGGGTAGCGTTGCCTGCGTTTTATCCCTAGACGCCCAGCGCCGGCCGGAGGACTAACTAATCCTGGCAGAGGAAAATATAGTCCTGGCTCACCTCTAGAGAAATTTCCCCGATAGGCAGACAGAGGCCCCCACATATATTGGCGGTGATTTTAGATGAAATGACAAACGTAGTATGAAAATAGGTTTAGCAAAATTGAGGTCCGCTTACTAGATAGCAGGAAGACAGAAAGGGCACTTTCATGGTCAGCTGAAAACCCTATCAAAATACCATCCTGAAATTACTTTAAGACTCTAGTATTAACTCATAACATCAGAGTGGCAATTTCAGATCACAAGAGCTTTCCAGACACAGAAACGAAACTACAGCTGTGAACTGGAACAAAATGCAAAAACAAACAAGGACTAAAGTCCAACTTAACTGGGAGTTGTCTAGCAGCAGGAACATGCACAGAAAGGCTTCTGATTACAATGTTGACCGGCATGGAAGTGACAGAGGAGCAAGGTTAAATAGCGACTCCCACATCCTGATGGAAACAGGTGAACAGAGGGGATGATGCATACCAGTTCAATTCCACCAGTGGCCACCGGGGGAGCCCAAAATCCAATTTCACAACAGGAGGCCCCGGACCGGACTGCGACGCCCATCGGATCGGATCGCCCCCGGGTGAGTATATTCTAACCTCTTTTTCTCATCTTTCAGGTAACATCGGGGGCTTATCTACAGCATTACAGAATGCTGTAGATAAGCTTCTGATGCTGGTGGGCTTAGCTCACCTTCGATTTTGGGGGTGACAGGTTCCCTTTAAACAAAAGGTAATTTTTTGATGATAGTTTCCCTTCAAGGACACACCTTTTTGGAAAGGGCATTGCCACCATCCAGATGTCAATTTATCATGTTCATTGTTTCATCAGTATATACAATGATGGTTGGAATACAAAATATATTTATAGGGTTAGATTTGTTTAGCTACTCATGTCAGTTTTTTATTAACTAAAAATTGTTGTCCTTTGCCTATTTTCCTTTTCCATTTTTCTTAAATTTTACAATGCTATCATCATTTTTAAAAAAGGCACGTGTAGTATAAATGGGAAGCAAATGCTGACTCGCGGAAATGGCATAAATTTTGCCAATAATTGCCATAAGTTACAGTGGGTAGCAGATGTTAAAAAAATGTAGTAAGATGTGTCTCACATCATACCATCTGCTCCAAATATGGCGGCCAATATGTCATGTTACTAATAACAAATTCGGTTCACAGCAATACATAAATACCTAGCACAGGATACACACCCACCAATATAGGCAGATTAATTTTATATTTTAGCAGGTAATAAATTGCATAAACTATAATTTCAGCCCAGTGTTACAAACCAACATACAATTACAGTAAGCCACTAGAAAGCAGAAATAACATAGCCCGAGATGATGATCCCCTTAGACAGGAGGGGCCCCTCCACACCTTAAATGTCCTAACATTTGTAGTTTCCCGAAAGCAATAATTGCGTTGCGATGGTTAGGTGCATTCTCTTTCAGATTGGAATATTCTTGAGTAAATGATCATTTCCCCTGGAAGCAGTGGATGATTGACTGACTTAATGTCACTTTCATCTAGATAAGAAAGCTAACAGCCAGAGGTGACTTGGCAGAAGGAAGAAATGAATGCTATGTTTCTGTAGACTGAAGAGCGCTCGTGAACCCTGGCTCTCACATCTGAGACGCGATGTGACTATTTCCTAATGCACAGCAGAAATTCCAGTTGCTGCGTTTCTCCAGGCTTCTCACAGGACCTATTCTCTGGCAGTAAAGTCAACACAATCTTTATTGATATTGGCAGCGCTGCCCGAGTCTGCTAACAGTACACAAGCTTGTAACATTGCATTAATTGTCCTACTAAAGGAGTGGAACACATACATTTTAACGCGTAACATATGCTGCTTTGATTAGAAACTAATTAAAAGTGCAGTCCCTCACAGGATTAATGTCTACTAATTGCACCTTTATATTCATTAATAACACGGCTTTCACTGATGAGTGGAGGTCTGCTGCCACCGAAAGTAATTGGAATTGTACATAGTCACGTGATAGGATCAAGAGTATGTCAAGTCATTCTGCATTAACAAAGCTTGTTAAGGTATTTAATGTGAGTGGGTTCCAGACAATTTGCAAGTACCAATTATATGCCATTACTAATATTATCTAACCTTGGTTGGTGACAACAAACGTTAGATTGCTGGTTGGAGCTTTTAAGAATCACGGTATTAATAACAGACTATTCTGACTGATGGGAGTGTAAGTGGAGCACATATACACAGAGTTCATGTATCACTATTTAATCTGAAATTGACAACAGTATGCAGTTAAAATTATTCAGCCGCCATTGCAAATTAGATTTATTTGCAAACACTTCAAACTTTGTGATGTCGGAATTAAACCATGAATCAAGAACAATTTAAATAACTCAACATGTCTAATATAACAAGTGGTATCTCAAAATGTATCGCAAAGTGTCACTTGTAATAACTGTGGCAGACTCAGGATTATTCTACTCCTTCATGACAAATTCCTTTAATACTAAGTGAGCACTCTTTGCTGTTTTGATCTGCTGAAAATGTGGCGCACAGTAAGACAACAACTTCTGGTAGTTTTCCTGAGGAGCCTTAGTCCGTTTCTCATAGGCAATGTCCTCCAGTTCACTTATATTCTTGCATTTGCGTGCTGTAACCCCCTTCTTCAAATTCCACCCAAAATTTTCCATGGGATTTAAATCGGGTGACTGTGAAGGTCACTCTAGAACCTTCCAGAACCTTTGCAGAAACCAAATCTTTGTGGACAATGATGTATACTTGGTATCATTGTCCTGCTGAAAGGTCTAATCACATCCAAGCTTCAGCTTCCCTCAAAAAAAGCCTGACTTTTTCTCCTAGAATTCATGATATTTGATTTAATCCATCTTATCCTACACATGCTGCAGGTTTCCCATGACAGAGAAGGAGAAGCAACCCCAGCACATGCTGAGCCACCACCATGCTTCACTTTGGGTTTCACTGACCCATCTCCATGCTTCACCATAGACATCACTGTGCCACCACCATGCTTCACTGATGGCAGTGTGTTCTTTTTAGGGTATGCTTCTTCTTCCTCTTTGTGACACACTGCTGATCCATAGGCACGAAAAGTTAGAGTTTTGTTTTGTCACTTCACAGAACAGAATCGCCAAACTTCTTTGGTTTATTTATATTAGAGTGGACTTTCCTCATTGTTTTTATCGGTCAGCAGTAGAGGTGTATGTCTTTTAATTCAGGCATGGAGACCTTTAGTGTTAGTATGTGCCTTACTATGTAAACTGAAACCTCAGTGTCTGCTGCCAGCAAATCTTGCTGCAGGTGTTTTGTAGTCACCCAAAGGTCAGCACTCTTTTGGCCACATCCAGGTAGTATAAACAGTAATCCTTTAATTATGAACTTTATTTTTTTAAAACTTTTTTTGGCCACTATCTTACCAATTGTGGCGTTAGGTAAGTTTTGTGACTTAACACGTGTAGGACTTCATGCAAAATTACAGAATCTCGGAGTTATTTCTAATGAATTTGAGACTGACTAATAACAAGTGATCTTTAAGAGTAACCAACTTTTTTTTATTAATTGTTCATAAATCAGTAGTACACATGAAAATAAACAACTTTAGGATATATTTTATCAGATAAAATCTATTTTCAGTGAAGTCAGATGTATCACATTACCGAGATATGAAATGGCAGTTGGTGCTTTTAAAATTCTATGGAGGAGGAAGGAGCTATAAGCAGACACACCCATTTTGCTGCAAGTTTTCCTGAAACAGTTAGTTCTCCATAGAACTTTATGAGCACCAGCTGTCATCTCCTTTCTCCGTAATGGGAAAATCTGTCTTCTTGGAATTAAGAAGTTTTAAGACTGAATCATTAGTCCAGAAGGAGAAAGAAGCAGATTTCTCTTGATAAGATATATTACAAAATGTCTTATTTGCACATGTACTATTGATTTATGTAAATAAATATATAAATACACCAGTAATTCCCCCTGCAGATTTCTATAATGGAATGGGTGCAGAAACGCAGCAGATCTGCACAAAGAAGTGACATGGTCCTTTTTTGAATCTGCTGCGTTTTCTGTGCAGATTTTTCTGCACCATCAGCACAGCATTTTTTTTTTAACATTGATTTACATTGTACTGTAAATCACTTGCGGATCTGCAGCGTTTCTGTGCGGAAAAAAAGCTGCAGTTCTGCAGGAAATCTGCAATGTGTGCACATACCCTTATTTAAGGCTATATGCACTTCTTTGAAATCCGCAGCAATTCAGCACTGATTTTTCTGCACCATCTGCACATCTTTTTTTTCCCCATTGAATAACATTGTACTGTACATCACAGTGCGGATCTGCAGCGTTTCTGTGCGGAAAAATCCGCTGCGGATCCGCAGCAAATCCGCATCGTGTGCACATAGCCTTAAATGAGTGCTTCCTCGGTGAGCAAAAGTAGAACCAGCTGAGTAATTCTTGAGTGATCCAGTTGTTTTGACTTTTATGACCATACAGAAAGCCTGCTAAGGATTTTGTAAGAATAATTCTTGCACATGACAATCACATTTTGGCCCCAATATATACATATATATATATATATATATATATATATATATATATATATATATATATATATATATATATATATATATATATATATATATATATATATACACAGTATATAGATCTAGATATCTTATTGTTGTGTATATACAGCTCTGGCAAAAATGAAGAGACCACCACATCAAAACCCTGTCATGGGCAGCCCAATCTCCAGACCTGAACCCCATTGAAAACCCCTGGAATGTAATCAAGAGGATGATGGATAGTCACAAGCCATCAAACAAAGAAGAACTGCTTACATTTTGTGCCAGAAGCAGTGTGAATGACTGGTGGAAAGCATGCCAAGACGCATGAAAGCTGTGATTAAAAATCATGGTTAATCCACAAAATATTGATTTCTGAACTCTTCCTGAGTTAAAACATTAGTATTGTTGATTCTAAATGATTATGAACTTGTTTTCTTTGCATTGTTTGAGGTCTGAAAGCACTGGGGGGGGGGGGGGTTTGACCATTTTTCTTTGTCAGAAGAAAGACACAAAATGTATTGCTTGGAAATTCGGAGACATGTTGTCAGAAGTTTATAGAATAAAAGAACAATTTACATTTTACTCAAAAATATACCTATAAAGAGAAAAATCAGACAAACTGAACATTTTGCAGGGGTCTCTTAATTTTTGCCAGAGCTGTATATAGATATATATAATAGAGAGAGATTGAGATATATTATTGTTGTGGGCTGTAGCACTTAATATTTCAGACCGGGGAGCTTTTAGAGAGAGATGGCTGATAACGGAGAGCAGGGTGTCCCAGCGATCTGGATAATGAGCTTATTTCCAACATCAATATTGGCTTAGTTTAGCGTCTCTGATATGCACACAGCTTTCATCCATGTAGCGCTCCGTCACATAATGATGTGTCCTTGTCAGAATACCGAGAGCTTTCACAAGTCCTTATATGATGCCACTTAACAACGTGTTGTATTTATATTTGTACCCCTGAGTTCAATTTAAGGTGATGGATCGGGCGCTGCTGAGTTAATGCACAACTCCCCGAGCAGCCACACTCTCTGTCCTTGACGGCAAAGCAAGAGGAGAAATGCTTGCGTTACAAATAGCCCTATTGTATGAGCAGAATCCATTCATTTCCACTGAACATTTGATGTACAGACCGTGTATTCTAAAACTCCAGAGGGAACAGTAAATATTCGTTAGCACGCCATTCCGCTAATGTCTTGTAACGAACCAATGTGATGATCTATGTACACAGTGTACACTGGCGTATTGATGGCTTCCTGGTACAGATCTGGCTGTGTAGTCTGAAGTGCTGGTTTCTAGTAAAGTCTACTCGGGAAAGTACAGACTTAATGACTGGGATTTATAAGCATATTATAGGCTGGTTCGTCCAGTTACCAAACAGTGGTGATCCTGTCAGTTGATTACGAGAGGTTTTCTTGTAGATAAAGCTGAGGGATTATTTTTGGACATAAATCAGCAAAGTGTTTCTTCATCCTTCCATGTGCGCCATAGGTGGAAATGTTTTCTGATTGGATTGAGCAGTGCATTTACTGTCTTGTGAAATGACATGTCATATCCTGACCAGGAGGTAATTGGCATAGGGAGTGCACAGATTCTTTAGCATTACATGGATTATTACTAATATTAGCAGCGGTGTTCTTATTATTTAAACATTTAAGCGTTATTAAAAAACAAATAATACGGTAATTTATCCCATTATGCAAAGCTGACATTCTGAAGCATCATTGTAGCATCGCAGCACATGTTAGATATGATGAAAGGAAAGGTGGGCACTCATCACTTTGTTGCAGTTTTCTTAAACAGAATGTGGAGGCAAATGTGGCTGACAGCCGTTTCGCCTGAGAATTACGCTTCCTCTGAGCCTCAGGGAAAGCCTGAGTGCCCTTTCTTTGCATCGTATCTACAATTGGACACCGAGGCATTCCTTTTCTGCAAGAATATGATACCAAAAGTGACTACTGCGTGATTGTGCAGGATGCGATTGGGATTCTTATTAAGTACTACAAGCTTTATAGGATGGCTCTCAGGCCAGGCTGGTTTCACACCATGTTTTTGCTGTTTCCTGAGTGTATCCGTTTGAATGATAAGGAAACATATTCCAAAAGATTCGTTGTTGTCCACAGAGAATATTATGAGTGAAATGTGAGTCAGATGAGTATCAATTTGACATTTTTTGAAGAGACCGTAGTAGTCCGGAAAGCTTGTGGTTTGTCACATCTTTTTAGTTAGCCATTAACAGGTATCAACCTCTGAGGACACTCAAATCTTAACTTCCGTAAAATGCAGCACCAGTAGAAATACTTTTAGTACCGAGCATCACCCTCTAACTAATGAACATATGGGACATGTGCACAGCCCCATAGACTAACATTGCTCCGAGTGTGATCTGATGTTTTATGGATCGCACTCAGACTGAAAATATGCTCCTTTGCACCTGCCGAAATGATGACTAATATTACTGTTACTTCATATGAGAAAACATTGTATATTGTACATAATATTATATGAATGAAGAACATAGATCATTGTGCTTTTTTTTAATCTAGGCACAGCATTTCCTATAATGATCTAGAAGAAGAAATGTCAGCAATGGAGACCAGGGGGCCCGCAATACAAGGAAACCAAGACAAAACAAACCTACATATGGAAAAATCGAACAGCCCAAGTAATGGCAGCAGAGAATTGTTTGGATCAGGTGAGTTCATAAGGATATTACTTATGGAGTTATTCATTATTGTGCCAGACATTTATACTAATTATTCAGAAACATTTTAACCCCTTCATGATGCGGCCATTTTCCGTTTTTGCATTTTTTGTTTTTTCCTTCCCTTCTTGAGAAATCCATAACTTTTTTATTTTTTGGTCCACATAAAAATATGAGGGCTTGTTATTTGCAGGATGAGTTCTACTTTTAAAAGACACTATTCTCTTTACCACATAGTGTGCTGAAAAACAGGAAAAAGAATTTCAAGTGCGAAGAAACTGTGAAAAAAAACCAACCAATCCTGAATTGTTTTTCAATGTACACATCCTGTTCATCAGTAAGACTATGGCGATACCAGAAAATTTCCAGTTTTTTTAATTATTTTAGTGGTGAAAAAATATCAGAAATTTGCAAAAAAAATTACATATTGGGTTTGTGTAACCGTTTTCTAATACCCATAACGTTTTCATTTTCTGTCGTTGGAGCTGTGTGATTGCTTGTTTTTTTGCTGGGCGAGACAACGTTTTTATTTAGACCATTTTGGGATAGGTTTGATATTTTGATCTCTTGTTACAGCATTTTTTGTGGTATTGCAATGACCAAAAAAAACCACACAATTTTGTCATTTTTCAATTTTTTCCATTAAGGGTATTTACCAATCGGGTTCATTATTTTTATAATTCAATAGATCAGTCTTTTCTGAATGTCACAATACCACAAATGTGTATTTTCATTTATTTATTCATTTATTATTATTTTTTTTTCCCTTAGGGAACCTGAAAATGTGATCATCTGATCGCTTGTGCTATACACAACAATGTCACAGCATTGCTGTATATATAGTAAAAATCACTCTCTCCTTTTAAGCTCGGTCACAGGCTAGGTCAGAGGAGCTCAACAGACCCCTTGTCTATTATAGCAACTCATCGGCGCCCCGCAATTACATCATGGGTGAATGAATGAAGCACCCCCATACTGGCACGTTAAATGCTGTGGTCAGAGTTTGACAGCGGTGGTTAACAGGTTAATAATCGCGGGTGGAGCGGAGTGTTAGAGGCAGGTCCTGGCTGTAACACACCGCCATCATCTGCTGAGTATGAGTTGGGTTCCCATACACCCACTTCCGACTTGAGCTTTACATGTACGTTGCATGTCGTGAAGTGGCTGAAAACAAACTTTTTTTTTAGTGATAGAGTTGTAAAGTTGTGTCACAGGGACAATGGGTCCATATGTTTTGTTTGTTTTCTAACTTCTTTTATTTTTTGGTTGTAGGAAAGTCTTTTTACAAATTTTTAGGGAACTTTTATTTAATGCTTTTATTTTTTGGGCTTGGGGCATCAAAGATAACACGATCCAATGTAACGGCTACTTCCTCACTGAACTTGTAGCAGCCATAGAATAATTAATGTCATGCAACCACTTACACAATGAGGTGTTTTTTCCACATGCAGGGACACAGTGTTTAGGCCGGGGTCACACCTGCGAGTGTGATGCAAGAAACTTGGTTGAGTCTCTCGCATCAATACCCAGCACTGCCGCCGGCACTCGGGAACAGAGTGTTCAACTGCCTAGAAATACATTCAGCCGCACACTCCGGTCCCGAGTGCTGCCGGGTATTGATGCGAGAGGCTCGCCCGAGTTTCTCGCATCACACTCGCAAGTGTGACCCTGGCCTTAGACTGAGTACTGTATTTAGTGCTGTTAAAGACAGGGAACTAATCATCTCTCTCAGACACATTAGTTAATTAAGCTGCGATTGATAGCTGCTGATGAAGTCACTATCAAAAGTGTAATATAATTCCATTACTAAAAATGTTGAGGGGAAAAATAATATACAATTATGGTCTCTAGTAGACATGGGCGGA
Organism: Ranitomeya variabilis; assembly: GCF_051348905.1. Classification (NCBI taxonomy): domain Eukaryota; kingdom Metazoa; phylum Chordata; class Amphibia; order Anura; family Dendrobatidae; genus Ranitomeya; species Ranitomeya variabilis. Next base: position 301,507,074 of record NC_135236.1, on the reverse strand, counting down.
TATAGCCATGGAGGATCATGTTTGAGGTGAGTTTCCTGAAAACTGTTGTTTTAAGCCAAATTTGAACATTTTGAGATATGATTTGCAGTTAGCAAAAAAAAAAAACATGCCCAGCAATGTTTCCTACACTGCTGATATATCAGCGAGCAGGCTATTGGTTTGAACAATGCAGAATAAGCCCCGACCACTACAAGCAGGCAGAGTCTAGTAAAAATGCAGTTTAGACCTTATGTATTCAGCGTTTGCAAATATCTTGGCCTATCCTAAAGCTAGGGCATCAGTGTAGTGGACAACCTCTTTACGTTCTTATGGTCAGAGGGGTCATAGCTCGCTTTCACCTGTAAAGTGTAAGCTCTTATGGTCAGCAAAGTTTTCTCTCTCTCCTCTTCCCATGTGTATTGTATGAGCAATTACAATCTTTTCAGTATTGAGATTTGGACAAATTTTTAAGTCACAAATCTTAATTTTGGGGAAAATTTGGCAAAGTTAGTAAATTCAAATTTTAAAAGATCCGCTTATCCTCTAGTCACTAGGTGTCTTCATTCTGAGCAATTTGCTATCAGTCTGCAGTTACAGAAAGGCAGGATGGTTTATAAGAAGTGAGTGCATGTCCTTACAGCTGTGCTCCGAGCTCCTACATAGACAGTGTTATAGGACATCCACTCAGTCTCCAAGTACACAGTAGGAAAGCTGTTGGACTTTTTCCATGTTGGGATCTGTCTAAGACTGTTTTTTTTTTTAATCAGTTATTCCCTCAGTTTGTTCAATTGCCTGCCCATTTTTATAGCAAATTAGTGGTGTTATACTAACATTCTCTCTTTACCCTTGCCTTGTTTTCAATGTCATCTGATTCCCTTACAATTATTCTACTTGTCTCCTTACATTCCTCCACTCTTTCTTTACGTGTGTTGTGCTTTGAAAAGCTGGAAACAGCCATGCCACTCTTACACCAGCACTGTAAACCAGCTTTTCCATCATAAGCACTCCGAGTACAAAGCGGTGTGAAAACTTGGTTACATTGCTTGTTTCAGAGAGTCGTGGCTGTTACAACTGCACAAAACACACACACATATAAATATTATATATACCGTATATATATATATATATATATATACTAGATTGTGAGCCATCGCGGGCAGGGTTCTCTCTCCTCCTGTACCAGTCATGACTTATACTGTTTAAGATTACTGTACTTGTTTTTATTATGTATGCCCCCCTCACATGTAAAGCACCATGGAATAGATGGCGCTATAATAATAAATAATAATAATAATACTATATGTTCTAGAAAAAAAATAAGTTTAGAATGTAATACTCTATGTGCCATAGATTAAAAAAGCCACTGTGGCACTTCTGCTGTGTTAAAGTGCCCATTTTTGTGATGATTGTTCTTAAATTTTGTAGTCATAAGTTAATCCAGACTCCATATCCCTAATTTAAACCTCAGACAAAACCTTTAACATAAAAAGAACAATAATCAAAACCCTAAAAATTAAGTTAGACTCCCAACTAGACATCTAAGTTAATGCATACATGAGATTCCTAATTTAATTGAAACTTCAGATGAAACTTTAAAAGGCATATCTATCATTTCAACAGACTTTGCATTAATTAATAGTTCAAATAAATATAAAAAATTGTAATAAACAGTATCTTATTAGATAAATTAACTTCTTTCTCCACTTATTAGCCACTTTTTTCCCTATCTCTGCCTCCTATGCTCATCATGTACTCTGAAAAACAACTCAAAGAAAGATGAGCAGCCAGCTCGCTCTAGTATCATAAACTCTGTAGAGAAGGGAGGAGAGAGGAGCACTTAGCACAATGAGATCAGACAGACACAAATAGATTGAGCTGTAATATCTAGTAAATGTATTTCACCTGAGTGATAGATTCACAGTAACACAGCTCAGTACTGCTTCATAATGTTTTCAGTGCTGCTTCTTCTATCTGTGTGCTGCAGATAAAGAAGAAAAGGAATCAATCTTTCTCCGTGTGCTATGTAAGAGAGGTGTCATAGCAGCTAATATCCACCCACTAGCTCAGAGAGAACTGAAAATTGGAGATTGAATATGCATAAATTAAACTGTTTAACAATAAAGGATACAAGTCGCACTATATTAGATAAATTTGGCAGTGATATAAAGATTACCAAATGAAGTGTAGTTGTGCAGTGACCCATGGGAGAATAGAAGACATTAGCGAAGACACACTTGCTTCTGATTATATTAGGTACCGCAGATTTATACAGAAAATGTACATGTTAGCAGTTTCATCTTTTTGTTTCCATGAGGACAGTGCGATCTATCCAGCAAAAATAGGACAAGGTAAAGGAAATTGCAGTTCATATAAGAATAATGTAAAAATAAATCACACAGAGAAAAAATAGGTATTAGCGATGAGCGCGCGTGCTCGGATAAGGCTTTATCTGAGCATGCTCTGGTGGTAACCGAGTGTCTTCCTTGTGTTTGAAAAATATGTTCGATTCGAGTCCCCGCAGCTTATCTGAGCATGTTCACTCATAACTAATAGGCATGTATTCACACTACTGAAAAATAACTTATGGCAATTGAATGATCTTTATTTGTATAACTTTACATATCATTTATCTATTTATTGTTCTGGAATGGTTTGGAAAACATGACATACAGTTTAAGGTGTTGACTTGACTTCCAAATTCCCCAAACTTAAATCTGACTGACCATATGTAGGATGTGTTGGAATACAAGCCAGATCCATACAGGTCCCAATTCACAGCTTGCTAGACTTAATAGTGTACCTCCTTGTGACACCCCAGGAGTCCGGTTGCCACAATGGCATTGCCTTCGTCACGGGGGTGTGATGTCATGCCTGGGAGTAAAGATGGATCCCCTTGGCAGGTAAAACAAACATACAACACGTTCCTCACTCCGAACCAGAAGGGGGAGCTCTAAACCTGGGTTCAGGGTAGCTTCCCTATAAGTTCTGGCCTGGAGGCGGGGTTAGGACTTCTATGTGAGACAGCGAAGGGAGAGGAAGCGTTTGAGGAGAGAGACTGGGAGTGGAGCAGTTGCTGAGCTCTTCCCAGGAATAAGCGCTCAAGAAACTGGACACCGGAGTCCGTTGTTGTATGGATACTAAATGCCCAGCAACTAGAACCGGAGGGCAGGAGATTGCAGGTCTCCTGGCCCATCTGACACCTGGGGCTGCCAGTGAGAAGACAGTGCCCATGAAAGGCTCATGCTGTCAATCATACAGGTTAGGAGAAACAGACACTAAGAGGAACTTGTGTAAAGCTTCAGGCAGCAAGGGACAGAGAGAACAGAGCTAAAGGAAGGCTTCCAAACCCACCTGGCTAGGTGGATCCCAAGATACTTCCAGACTGCCTAGACCCCATTAACACCTGTAACCTGTGCCCTGGATTTCACCAGCAATTTCACCAGTAAAAGGTAAAGGAAACTGAAACACGTGTCCTCCATTTATTTCCTGCACCCTCAGTCCTTCACCCCACCATCTATCATCCCTTACCAACTGCACCGGGGGGTCCTGGTCCCTGGGGGACCAAGCTCTACCTGTGGGGAGCTATACCAACTTTGCTGCAACACCATCAGCCCCAAGCTCTACCTGTGGGGAGCTATACCAACTTTGCTGCAACACCATCAGCCCCAAGCTCTACCTGTGGGGAGCTATACCAACTTTGCTGCAACACCATCAGCCCCAGTGGTCCCCTTCAAGCAGTGTCGGCCATCCCTGGCCAAGTACCACAGGTGGCGTCAAGAACATTTCTCCATGGACTTTATTTTCCACTACACTTCATCCCCTTTAATTGAACGCCCAGGGTCACGACCGGGTCACCGCTGCCGTGACCTTCCTCTTTAAGAACTGTGTCTGGCCCGAGTATCCCACGGTCCTAGCGGGCGCTCCATCCTTGTATGTAGAAAAATGAGAATAATGTAGAGGAATGTACTGTGTTGGGTTTTATAAATCGCATTGACAAATCTGCTTTTAGATATTAGCACAGGCCTGCACATGTCTATGCGATACTTTAATGATCGTCCGGTTCTTTATCTCCAAGGCTCCGATATCCAGTTGTAAATCTGAATTTCCAGCACTGTATAGAGAGCAGGAGGCTCTATATCCCATATGTACTGATATGAGCAGGCCTATGCTGCTCTGTAAAGTGAAATTGTCATATCACAGCATGGCTGCTTGATTGCCGTCAGGTATCTTATTCTCTGAAATGCTATAGTATTTCAAATATATTTTGAAGATCCTTCGATGACCAGAGCCCAGACTAGTCCGGTGGACCCCCAGGCCGGCTCCTCCCAGCACTGCAGCAGGTGATTGACAGGTCTCCCCCCATGTATACACGAGGGAGAGAGAGAGACCTGTCAATCCCCTGAATTCCCTGACAGGTTACCTTTAACAGCAGCTTTGTCAGTGAATGTGATTTAAAAAGCCAGTTATTGTGTGTACTCCTGCACTATAATCATTTTTCTATGTAATTGGAGGTACACTAATGAACCTAACGTCTTCCTGACCGATATCTCATACCTCCTGAGAGGTCTTGTGGTATCTGCACCTCGATGATCGGCTGTTCTGGCAGGAATAGTGGAAGCAATATTAGGCAGGTGGATTCAGGTTCACATATATTTTTAATTTTTATGAGCTGCCATTTTATACTTTTCACCAAGCGTTTCATTTTTTTCCTTAATTAACCGTGAATAGGCCAAATATGCCACTGTGAAATATTGCTTCTATTAAGATTTCTCTTTAAAATGAAAATAGGGAAATAAATGCCATGCCACTTAATGATTACAATCTAATTTGTCAGCTTAAACTATTATCTAGTGAAGCATGGGAGTCCGGTTTATTCTGTATAGTACATTCTGAAATGTATTCCTCAAGGATCTGCTGAACGGCGTGCTAAAGATAATGAAACTTGGCAGCTACCAACTTAGGATAGTTTCTAATTGCTAACACAGCAGATTCATGCTGAGCAGGAACAAGCGTTAAAAAACTTTAAAGGATTTCAGGAAATATTTTTAGATACAATGCTTAGTCGATTGACATAATTAAGGAGCAGGACCTTCAAAATTTCTACAACATTGTATTCGGCTATATTTATTTTTATTATGGTTCTATGTCAGGATATATTCAATATATTCTACAGTGTAATTTCTTTGTTGTATATTTCTCTCCATAATGTTAATTACCTATTTATATTCAGGATTATGTTTTGTCCTTTAAGACAAATAATTATTTATTGATAAAAAGAAATCATTTCCACATTACCCCTACAGCAACCAACTAAATTTAGCTCCATACTCGGGACCATGGAGGCTGGTCCTGGGAGGTAGGACCTTGACCAGTATGATAATTCTGTTTGTAACTAGCTCTCAATGAATCCTGATGGAGCCTTTGACTTATAATGGGGTCCTCCATCAAGTTTCCATCATTTTTTACGTGGAAGAAATAGTGTGACAGATTGCACCGTACTTGTTATAAAAAAAAAAAATAAACAACAGACTTGCACTAATGTGAACATTATATCCACAACCACAAGTCCTCATTCAGACGTTCATGAACCATGTGTTCTGTCAGTGATTTTCATGGATAGAACATGTACCCACTAATGACTCCAAAAAATGTCCACAAAAAAAATCACAAACATATGGCTGTTTTATATCGGAGTCACATTTTAAATCACACATGCCAGAATAGAGGACACCTGAAGAAAGCTAAAAACAGCCAAAACGCGTTGTGTATATAGTTTTTATTTGTTTTATATCGGTTTGAATAAAATTTTACCTACAAGCAACCTGAAGATCCTGCACCTTGATTTCTCTTGGTGACAAAGACAGCGCCATTCCCTGGTCCTCCATTCTGGCATCCACGCTGTGGGATACTCCTGTTTCAGGGTCCAATCCCTCTTCACCAGGTGGGCAGCAGCCTTTTGCAAATACTCCCATACTTCAAGTGGGAGTTGTGCCTCTGTTTGCACAACCACATCAGGTGAGCAATTTCCTATACTCACCTTTTTAAGTGATTAAATCTTACTACGCTTAGATAGCGCAATGTTTTTACTCCTTTAGGAACTTTATTACTGATTAAATCACACATATAAGTCAAAGGCCATGTTCACACTTTGCGGTTTTTACCGCGGAACCGCGGCGATTTTGATGCTGCGGGTCCGCAGCAGTTTCCATAGCATTTCCATTTACATGCAAACCCTATGGAAACCGCAAACCGCTGTGCACATGCTGCGGGAAAAACCGTGCAGAAACGCAGCGGTTTAAAACCCGCAGCATGTCACTACTTTGTGCAGAATCGCTGTGATTCTGCACCCATAGGAATGCATTGAACCGCTTACTTCCCGCATGGGGCTGTGCCCACGTTGCGGGAAGTAAGCGGTTAATGTGCGGGTGGGACCCGGGGTGGAGGAGAGGAGACTCTCCTCCAGGCCCTGGGAACCATATTTGGGGTAAAAAAAAGAATAAAAATAAAAAATCATGTTATACTCACCTCTCAGCGCTGCACGCGGCCGGCCGGTCAGAGTTGCTGTGCGAACAGGACCTGCGGTGACGTCGCGGTCACATGACCGTGATGACGCCCGGGTCACATGACCGTGACGTCACGAAGGTCCTTCTCGCACAGGATCTTTGGAACCGGAGCGCCGCGTGCAGCGCCGAGGAGATCCGGACATCGGAGGGTGAGTATAACCAATTTTTATTATTTTTAACATTACTATTGATGCTGCATATTGCTGCATATGCAGCATCAATAGTATAGGAGTAATCCCGCAGCGGAAATCGCAAAACAAACCGGGATAAATCTGCAGGGATAACCGCAGAGGTTTTGCCCTGCAGATTTATCAATTCCGCTGCGGGAGAACCCGCAGAGGGACGCCGCAAAGTGTGAACATGGCCTAAGGGGTTCGAGAGAAACACAGACAGCACATGGATGGCATCAGAGTGTAATCAGCCTGCTGTACATGATTATTATTTTAATAAATAAGAGAAGCTTTGTAATTCATCTATTAATGAAAATCACCGATGAAACACTGATGGTAAAAATTGACAAAAGTTGATGAAATTTCCATCCAAAACACTGATGAAACTGGACCGTTTTTCTGTGTACGTGAAAAATCACTGATGTCTGAATGAGGCCTAAAAACTGCATTAAAGAAGCCCTCCCGTGAAGTTTTTTTCTCTAATCATGTGTATGTGTATGTAATATAGTATGTGTGTGTTAAATGTGCATTAATACGCTCTCCTACTGCGCCGTTCTGCTCCTCTTCTCAGTGATGTCACCGCTCTGCAGACCCTATGGATAACGCTGCACTATGCGTGACCCGGAAGTGGAATTTATAATGTAAATCTGTGGAGCCTCTTTCTGACGCTCCGTAGACTTGTGTGGTAGAAACAACTTCCTGGACAATGTGACCTGGAGAGTCTGCTGAGCGGTGACATCACTGAGAAGATGAGAAGAGGAGTATAATGGTGCTGGATACCAGAGAAGGCAGCAGCAGATGAATACATTCTCACACTACACTACAAACACATATACACTTGTTTTTTGATAAAATCTTCATGGGAGGACTTCTTAAACCTACAGTACACATTTGCGGCTCATATACTTCCAGCAATTCACAGTGAATGTACTGGGCAGTGATGCTACTGGGACTGGAGTTTTGCCTGAACCATCATCAGTGGGTGTCAGCTACATATTACAGCCGAAATCCTGCTGCATCGTCGGACTGTAGAAGCTGCCAATCCCAGGAGATTAACACCTTAGATGCATTAATGTGAAGCGACTGCAATATCTTAGTGGTAAGACTGAGGAAGGAGAACAATCCCCCTTCAAATGATTGTGGAGCACCAATGGTTGCTAATCAAAGCCTCCATGTGTGCCATTTATGTGAACCTACTAGGAACTGCCTGAAGCCTAATAGTCCTATTAGTCGGCCTCTCAGTGCGACACTGAAAAGCTAAATCCACTGCAATACAGAAATATAATTTATGATATAATCCTGAAGTCCAGAAAATAACAGTTTTATTTTGCAATTATGTTCACAAGAAAAGACGGGTGTTCCCGGCCTAAAGGAACTACTAAACTGTGTAAATGATAACCAAGTGTTACTATTTACAGATGTTTGTAAATGATTAAGCTAGAGATAAAGTTTATGAGACTAATAAATCAGCTAAGGTCAAGTGGAAAAGAAATCCAAGATTATTACGATAAGCCAAAAGTGACTGAACTGTGTAATCAAGGTTTTCTGTGGGACTATGGATAGTTATTGTCTTTCCTGTCCTTTGCTGGAGGGACTGGGTCGGTGGTGATTTATTTCGTGCCTGCTGTTGTACTCACAGATTTTCTCCCATTAGCCCATCCCATCCATTCTTGCACTCTCTTTACTAAAGAGACTATTTGGATAATAATTTAAGGTAAAATACATATTAATATTATTCATTCTTATGTAAATTGTTGCCTTAAGAACATTAGCATTTCCCTACAAATATTTGCATAATTGTACAATTAATGACAGAAGCTACACGAGTTCTCATCAGAAATGTATTGTAGTTATCACTTCATCATTACACTCAGATAAAGTAATAGCACTGTTGTGGAAATCTCATTTATGCTGCATAATTGAAATATAATGGAGTTATTCCAGCACTGGAATTAGTCTTTGTAGAAACAATTATCTCTCAGATGCTTCTTCTAAGCCGCGTTAATGTACATTTATATCCCACCACAAATTGTATTATGTTATTACCACATGGAAATGGGATGAAGGATTGGATTTTTAATGAAACCAAATCTTCCATTTCAATTTGGATGTAATAAATATTAGAACACTGATTAGATTGTGTGTTAGTGTCAAGGTAAACTGATTGCTGTTAACAGAAAATTATGTAAAAACCCAGCTTTGTAGTGCATTTCTTCAATTTGCTAAAAGCGCTCTAAAATCTACATGTAGAGGTAATCCTATGTGTAGTTGTTTTAAAGAAGTTGTCCGGTAGTCTAACATTGATGGCCTATTCTTAGGATAAGATATCAATGTCTGATCGGTAGGAGTGCGACATCCGGCACCACTGCTGATCAGCTGTTTCCGGTGTCGGTTGCGGTCAGAACTGCTCAATTACGGAGATGCACATCGCAACTCTTTTGACAATATAGTGGCTGCGACTGGGTACTGCACATCCACCCCCTATTCAAGTCAATAGAGGGGAATGCGCAGTTCCCGACCGTGACCAATATCTTGTTGACTGTGCTGCACGGTGCAACTCTGTAACTGAGCAATTCCGGCCAACACCGAGAACAGCTAATTGGCAGGTGTGTCGGATGTCGCACTCCTACCGATCAGACATTGATATCTTATCCTAAGGATAGGCCATCAATGTTATAGTCCTGGACAACCTCTTTAAAGGAAATGGATTATATATTAAGTGAAATTTAAAGGGACTCTGTCACCTGAATTTGGCGGGCCCTGTTTACGGTCCGATGGGCGGTGTTTTCTGTTCTTTCATTCACCCCTTCCTTTCCCGCTGGCTGCTATATTGTCTTGAATGTGATTAGGTTTCCTCCGTAGTACACGCATGCGCAATGCAATCTTGCCTTGTGCACGCGCAGTATGCTTTGCCCAACTGCGTGCAAAGCCGAAAAGCATTAGTGCGCATGCGCCTGCGCACTATGTCCCGGAACACAGCGAAATACTTCCGGGACATAGTGCGGCGGCGCATGCGCACTAATGCTTTTCGGCTTTGCCCGCAGTTGGGCAAAGCATACTGCGCGTGCGCAAGGCAAGATTGCATTGCGCACGCGTGTACTACGGAGGAAAGCAAATCAACTTCAAGACAATATTGCTGCGAGTGGGAAAGGAAGGGGTGAATAAAAGAGCAGAAAACACCGCCCATCGGACCGTAGACAGGGCCTGCCAAATTCAGGTGACAGAGTCCCTTTAATCAACAAATATTTCTAGTGTTCAGAAGCAAGTTTCCAATTTTTGAAATGTACATTGCACAGATTGCCACATTCCTTGCCCTTATCACAAAGTCACAAGAGTTACAGACATTGTTTGCACAATCCCAAATTCTGTGAAAGCCAGAAAAAAAGAGGATTCAAATGACATTTAGTACCAAAGAATATATCAATACTGTTCACAGAAATAGTGCTGATGGAATCTCTATAGAATAAATATAAAAACAATAATCCTTGGGATGTACATGAATAGGACTGAACTGACTTCCGAGTGCAGTCTGATGTTTTCCATGCACTCATTTACTTGCATGGCAGAGTGCAAGCCAAATATCGGATACAACTCGGGCATGGTGCTATCTTTTAATCTGACCGAATCGTTCTGAGGGAAAAATTGGATATGTGCACAGCCCCATAGGATAACATTGATCCGAGTACGATCCAATATGTTGTCGGATTGCCCTCAGACCAAAAATACGGTCATGTGTACAAGTCCTTAGAGGGTCTGGTTTAGATTTCTCATGATACCATATAATTCTGTTGCTGGTGTTTAATAACTTGAGGAACAATAACAAAAAACCTAATGAATTAAACTCAACAGATAGAAAATTCTCATGGACAATAGCTAATACCCATATACAGTCTATACAAATATTTCTTAATGATTACTTTATGTATAGGTGATACAAGGCGCATTCCCTTAATTGTGAAAATTCTGTCCGTCTCACCAATATCGATGATAGAGAGTTGGTTCAGTGTGACAATTTATCTCCTAATTTCTGATGAGATGATACTAGAGCCAGCTGGCACATGAATCAGTCTCTAGACGCCAACTATAATTCCAGTGTGGGTGAAGTTACTCTTTAATGTTACATGAGGAATCTAATTGTCTCTTTTTCTATCCATAGATGATGGCTCCAGTGTTGAAGACACAGATTTCAGTTGGGATGAGTATCTGGAGGAATCAGCATCTGTTGCTGCACCTCATACTTCTTTTAGACATGTATGTATTGCTGATGTCTGGGATTAGCCAAACCCTGAACTAAATACTATGTGAGGAAAGCTCCAGCTAACACCTGGGATCTGGTGTCACATAGCAGATCAGACATCAAAGCCGTTAAGCTCATCTCTGAATTCAAGTGAATCTTTGGTTAGACAAGTTTTTTTTCAAGATTTTTCATAGAATTTACACTTCCATGTGTAAAATTCTGATGACTGTATACTGCAGAGCAATGTTTCTCTGTGCCTGTCAGTTACATCTTCCTTCCATTGACTTCTAATATGAAGAAAGCAAATCTTAAAAGATTGATGATAAGCATATGATTTCCAGGGTTATAGCTGATAAGACAACCACTAATTCAGAGGACAATGGCAATGGTCTTCTGTGTAAATGAAGTGTTAGTGAGCATGTGCAACTACCCTACCTTTAACTATCGGTAACTCTCATAGACTGTTAAAGGGTTTTCCACTACTGGGACAACCACTTCTCAATTGCTATATTCCACCATGGAAAATAACAGCCTATATTCACCTCTGGTGCTGGCGCTATTCCAGTGACATCGGCGCCGGGTCTCATACCACTCACATGACATTATTGTGTCACGGGATCCCTGCTGGAGATCACGCTAATGTGCCACTTCACTCACACTTCCTTCAGACGTATCTGACATGAGTATGTCAGTGAGCACAAGCATGTCTCACTTCTTCCGGGTGTCCGTTTTAGTGACTGGCTGCAGCAGGGCTCATGTGGCATAAAACATCTTGCAAGCCCTCGTAGAGCAGGTGCCCACATCACTAGAATGACTCCGGCACCCAAGATTAGTATAGGCTGTTATTGTCTTAGACAGGGAAAATATAGCAATTGAGAAGGGGAAGCCCGAGTAGTGGATAACCTCCTTTATGGACAAATAATGGAGCATTGATTATACTGTAGATGCTCAGTAATGCTTCATTCAAGCAGGCGACTTTGCAACTCTGCCCTCCTGATCTTTTGAGGTCCCAATGGTTGGACCCTTATTGATTATACATTAATCTTCTACCCTACCGATAGGTGATATATTTTATGTAGAAAGATAAAAGACAAGAGGCGTTCCTTGTGTAACACCGTAGGCAACAGGTGGAGGTGAGATGGAGGATGGGTCGCTCACCTCTGCAGGCTGTGCACAGCACAACTCCATGAGAGTAATGTGTAATCCAAACCTGGCTGCTGCTCCGAACGCCATACTCATTGGATAGAGGAAATTAAAAATGAAGGAGAGAGGAGTGCTGTGTATCCTGGGTGCAGCCGCTGACAAATGTGCTTACAGGCAGTAGGTATAAAAAATGCCTGAGGAAGGAATAGAATCTACTCCGAAACGCGTTGCAATAAATTGGAATTTTTTTAATACTTCTTGGAATTAATTTTGTCAGCAGCAGCACCTGAGATCCACCTCCTTCCTCCCTCATTCATATTTGTTTTGTGGAACAGTTATTTAAAGGGAACCTGGCAGCTCCATTGGCAGCCTGTATCAGACACTGGCTCCATGACTTCAGCCAGGTATGTTTGACCCCGAAACGCTGCAAACAGGAGTCTAGTCGGACAGGTGGGTCCTCTACAGCTTCTCCCTACCCTCTCCCTTTAAGTGACAGGTGTCTCTCTTCTTGCATTTAAAGGGATATACCTGCCACTCAAGGGCAGCGGGTGAGGAGAAGACACAGACACAACGTTTCAAAGTCAAACATACCTGGCTGAGATTGTACAACCAGTGTCTTACACATGATTTCTCTGGGTCGGGTAGCCTATATTAGTTCTCTGGTTCCCTTTACAGCTTTTTAATATTACTTGCAGAATCCTATTATATATTATATGGCAAAAAGTCTCAATATGTAAACCAACCAAACATATTCCAAAAAGAGAATTATTTTTTTGCCCTACGTCTGAACTATAGTAGTAATTGGAATATATACTTTGGATTACCTTTCTAACATACATTCTGCATTTAGTCAAGGCGTATGATGTGAATATAGTCTTCCCGACATTCACTGTACATATGAATCTTTTTATTTTGCATTTCTTCTTTATTTTGGCTCATGCACTGTGGAAATATCCCTGCGTAATGTCCCTAACATAGAGCCTTGATGAATGCCCCTAAAAAAAATCTGACACAGATTCTGATCATACACAAGAAACATGGTTGGTATGAATGGAACATAGATGCTAAAACAAGAAGAGCACTACTTTCACATTTTGTATGTACAAAGCGTTCTTAATGATATGGAGCGTCTTTAACTGTTGTATTATGTTTGCCTTAAAACTACTTCGTCTAACATATCATTATTTATCAAACTCTACAGATACATTTATAGTGGCTTGTGAAAGTATTCACGCCCTTTGGTTTTTACCTATTTTGTTGCATTACAACCTGTGTTTAAATATTTTTGTAATCCGATTTGAATGTGATGCATCAGCACTAAATGGTCTAAGTTGGAGAACTGAAGTGAGAAAGTTAAAGGCATAGATTAAATTTATGGCATCAAATAACTAAAAATTGGGCATGTGCATATGTATTCACCCCTTTTGCAATGAAGCCGCTAATTTTTTCTGGTGCAAGCAATTACCTTCATAAGTCACATGCTTAGTGATAGGAAGTTCATCTGTGTGTAATCTAAGCATCACATAGTCTGTCAGTATATACACAGCTTTTCTGAAAGGCCACAGAGGCTGCATCACCATTAAGCAAAAAACACCACTAACCAAACAACACCATGAAGACCAAGGAGATCTCCATAAAAGGACAACATTGTTGAGAAGTACAAGTCATGGTTGGGTTATTAAAAAATAACCCAGTCTCTAATGATCCCATGGAGCACCATCAAATCCATTATCATCAAATGGAAAGAACATGGTTCCACAACAAACCTGCCAAGTGAGGGCCACCCACCAAAACTCTCAGCCCGGGCAGGGAAGGCATAAATTAGCGAGGCACCACAGAGATCAAAGGTAACCCTGAAGGAGCTGTGGAGTTCCCAACCAAAGACTGGAGAATCTGCCCATATGACAGAGGAAGATGCTGTGCTCAGGTGAGACCAAAATTGATTTATTTGGCCACAAAGGTATATCTGGTGCCAAATCAACAAAGTTCATCATCCCAAGAACACCATCCCCACAGTAAAACATGGTGGTGGCAGCATCATGCTGTGGAATATTTTTTGGCAGCCGTGACAGGGAAAATGGTTTGAGTTGATGGGAAGATGGATGGTGCTAAATAGAGGGATATTCTTAAGCAAAACATGTTTCAGTCTGTCCGTGATTTAAGACTGGGACAAAGGTTCACCTTCTAACAAGACAATGACCGAAAGCATACTGCTAAAGCAACACTCAAGTGGGTTAAGGGGAAACGTGTAAATGTTTTGGAGTGGCCTAGTCAAAGCCCAGACCTTAATCCATCTGAGAATCTGTAGTCAGACTTGGAGATTGCTGTTCACCAGAGGAAACCATCTAACTTGAAGGAGCTGGAGCAGTTTTGCCTTGAGGAATGGAAAAAAATCCCAGTGGCAAGATGTGGAAAGCTCATAGAGACTTATTCAAAGCGACTTACAGCTGTAATTGATGCAAAATGAGGCTCTACAAAGTACTGTAGTTAGCATGTGAATAGTTATGCATACTGAAGTGTGTAGTTATTTTGTCATATTTGTTGTTTGCTTCATAATAAAAGGAAAACCAAAATGTTCATATTTGTAGGCATGTTCTTTACATGAACTGATACAAACCCTCATAAAAAACAGTGATATTCCACGTTGTGCAGTAGCAAAACAAAAAATGGCAAGGAGGTGAACACTTTTGCAAGCCACAGTATATGCAAACATGTTTAAATTGTGTAATAATAATAATAATTTTTGTTATTATTATTATTATTACTACATAATTTAAACATGTTTGTATATACAGTGGCTTATTATTATTATTATTTCCTGTTTTATAAGATTTACTTTTATAGTATAGACTGAATGTTTTTATTTTTGACAATGATGTTATTTTTTTTCCTGAAAGTTAAGAAAAATATACAAATTCTGACCCCGGGTCACTTTTAGAGTCACATGATATCATATATCCATGGAATTCATTGGCTTTGTGTGTTCCGTGGGCGGACTATGTTTGCATACCATCGCTATTTTTAGACAGTGACCTGGGACTATGTTCTTAAGTGTCTCATTTTGTATGCTTAGTTGATATTAGCAGAGGAAAACATTTAAAGGCGTTTTAATGTAAAATTAGAAGAAACAAGTTTCATTTTCCAGGTATGACTTCACCCTTTATTCTTATTTTATGTAACCCTGAAACATTTTTGGAAAATCTCTTCTGCACCAATCAAATAGCATACATTCAAAAGAAACATTAAGAAGACAATTGTCATGTACTAAAGCTGATTAGAAATGGAAAATAGCACCATGACTAGATGATAGAGCATAAAATGCACTTCTTTTCTCGTACAATGTCTTATACAACGGCTGAATACATTGTTTGCTTTAATTATTGGTATTACTTTAGATATATGTTCATAATAACTTAATTGTTTCATGTAGTGTGGTATGATCCATCTCATTTCTTATCATTTACAAGGTGGAAATTAGTCTTCAAAGCAGCTTCCAACCAGGAATGAAACTGGAGGTGGCCAATAAGAGTAACCCAGATACTTATTGGGTGGCTACGATCATTACAACTTGTGGCCAGCTACTGCTGCTGAGATATTGTGGCTATGGAGAGGACAGAAGAGCCGACTTCTGGTGTGATGTCATGACAGCAGACTTGCATCCTGTTGGTTGGTGTACTCAAAACAACAAAGTCCTAATGCCACCCGATGGTAAGATCTACATCTATCTATCTGAAAATATTTCATATGATGCTATTTAAAAAATATTCAAGTTATTATTTTTAAATGTATTGGGTTGTCTGGATGCAACATATTGATGGCCTGTACATAGGATAGGACATCAATATCACATCAAATCAAAAGTGTTTACATCCGGCTGCTTCTACAACCATTAACAGCTGATCGGTGGGGGTGCCAGATGTTGGACCGCCACTGATCTGATATTAATGATCTATCCTATGAATGTAATTATCGGACAGCCCCTTTAGCTGTATTATCTACAAAAGTCATGTAGTTAGTTGATATTAGGACACTGAAAACTTCTGAAAGTATTGTAGTGAAGGGTGCTGCACCCATAGTCATACCGATAACATAAAAATGATTACAATGACTTCCTGCTTTGGTTCCATGAGGACGATGAATTCCACTTATAGTTATCTGGTGTGAAAGTTAAAATGTATCTGTATAAGAGCTGCTAGAATCATAGAAAAAAGTTTTAAAAGTTTAATTCACCGCATTCTTGGTGTTATAGTATTATTATTTTAGAATTTCTGATACATTTTAGGCTAAAACGTCATTGGGTTCTTGTATCTGACTTCATGACTAGTTTTCATTTACTGCAAAAGAACAAGAAAATATTTATTTGTGCTCATTTGTCACAGCTAACTGACAAACATTTAGCAACACTTTTCATTCATTCATTCATTCATTCATTTATTCATTAATTCTAGATTTGTACACATACATAATGTTTTGTTGTAGGAACTGGTAGCCAAAGCGAGTCCCAAATGTTTGTATGATTGACCATATAAATATCATACCCAGTAAACATGAAAATATATTGGCTATCTTTGGCACCAAAGTAAGTTTTCTTTTCCTCCTTCTATATCTATGACTAATGGGGTTTTCCTTCTCCTTTATGAATCATTGGCAGAAGGAGTTTGATTGAGGCAGCGGTCACACAGTGATCACACAATTATCTTCTATGATTGTTCTATGAGTGTTCAGACAGGAGAAATTTTGTTCAAAAAATTAAAGAATGGAAAAAAAACCCTTTTTTTTTGTATATATAATTATTTATTAACCCTATAATTAAAAAGATACCTAAACTGCATATTCTTCTAGCGTACAATTACGCTTAGGTTTATGCTTAAAAATGTATGTTTAAGTAATCTAAAACTGCATGCCAAAAATACACACTTTCACAAATGTTTGGCACATAATAAAAGTTATATTTCAAAGATAAGCTACTATATGTATTATGAACAAAAATGGTTTAAATCTAAAAAATGCATTGAATAGATTATCATAAAGTCGTTACATTATTAACATCCCATTAAAATTGTCGACATCCACCGAGAAAAATCTAACATCACTGGTCGTCTATTTCAACAATTGTTTTTGGAACCCCCAGCTAATTTGAGGAGCTTCCAAGTGACCAGATATATAGCTTTTCTGTTATATGGACAGCATAAGCAGGGTCTGTGCATTTTGGCAATAAGTGTTAAAAATCCCAAATCCTGCTGATGGGTAGCACTATTAGTAGGCTCATTGATTTTGTTACTTTACTAGAGTGCACAGCTTTGGGGGAACAATAGGTGGGTTCAGTGGTGGGACTTATCACAGATTTTCTTATATCCTTTGGGAAGAATTAAAGCAATTCTAAAACAATGTTATCAAGGTGCTGTTTCTCCATTTACAGATAAAGTTCTGTGTTATATATATATATATATATATATATATATATATATATATATATATACATACGCTTTCAGGCTTCTTTTATGAAGAGGCTCTAAGTAAATCACAGAAAATATGAACACTTTATCTCACATAATCCAACCAGATCCTATGTTCTTCTAATACTAAATTAGAGGCGTGCATATTGAAAATAGACAAGTCTGGAGAAAGAGATTGACATGGAAAATTAATTACAAAATTGTACAATAGTGAAGCAAATACATTTAACCTGTGTCTTCCTTTGTGATGGCGTAACTGAAACCAGTATGGAGTAGAAAACCAGTTAAATGTTATGTAGGGCTGGTTATATATGGACCAGGCTCGGATCAGAAGATCACTGGATCGCCCAGTCTGCTGACTTGAGCTGACCTTTTCATATATGCCTAACATGCAGTTCGTTAAGGTCAAAAGCCTCGACGGTTGGACCACGTCTTCTGACTTGAGCTTGGCCCTTGAACATGGACCATGTGAAAATCAACCTAATGTTGGAGCATTTTTCCAGTATTTTCTTCTGCCAAAGCAGATACACGTGCGTCATAGTAGTTATGTGATTGCGTGATAACCTGATCACAACATGCCGAAAACATTTTCAGCAAACATTTGACATATAAATATAATCTAGTGCTAAACCAATGAGATTACAAAATGTACTTTATGTGTAGTTGTGCTACCAACTATGCATTTTAGTTAGCCATCTGCCTCCACAGGTCTATTCTATAGGGCAGGCCACCAGAAACAGAATTTTGTTTCCCGTGTGATTTGAACAGAATAATGGATTAATGAAAATGAAAAATTATGTACCGTATTTTCTGCATTGTAAGACGCACTTTTTTTCCCCAAAATTTGGGGGGAAAATGGGGGGTGCATCTTACAATGCGGACATACCTTATCGGTGCTGCTGATGCGGGTGTCCGATGCTTGCCGCCACACTATCCCCGATGCTGCCGTGTGCTGCTGCCACCGTGCTGTGTCCCCGATGCTGCCGCCATGCTGTGTCACATGTGCTTGCTGTGCTCTCTGTCCCGTGTTGCGTGGGGGGGCTCTGCAGTTCCATCCATGCTTTCCTGTGCGGTGGATTCTTTCAAGGAAAATGGCCGCCGGAAGGTCTCGGGAGATGAGATCTCAGTGCTGAAATCTCATCTCCCAAGATCCTGTTGCCGAGATCTCCATCTGCACATGCACCACCTCCCGGCAGCCATTTTCCCGGAAGGAATCCACCACACAGGAAAGCATGGATGGAACTGCAGAGCTCCCCTATGCAGCACGGGACAGAGAGCAGCGGCACGCCCCACTTTTCAGTTTTTGATTTTCCACAAAAATGTAAAATAACCAATAAATTTCGTTCAACTTCACAATTGTGTTCCACTTGTTGTTGATTCTTCACCAAAAATTTACACTTGGTATGTTTATGTTTGATATGTGGGAAAAGGTTGAAAAGTTCCAGGGAGCCGAATACTTTCGCAAGGCACTGTATATATATATATATATATATATGTATAATTATTGAACATATCACCAATTGTCTAAGTAAATATATTTCTAAAGGTGCTATTGACATGAAATCCCATCCACCCAGATATTAGCAGGAAATTGTTAAGATAACGTCTTGAAATTCCGCAAAGTAAAAGCTTATTTTCTAGGTGAAAACTGTAAGCCTGAGGCAACCACTACCCATTATACAGCGGGTGAAATAATAAGTATTGAACACCAATTATCAAAGTAAATATATTTCTAAAGGTGCTATTGACATAACATTTTCACCAGATGTCAGTAACAACTCATCCAGTCCACATAGGCAAAGAAATAAAACCATAGATGTCCATAAATTAAATCTTGTGTAATAATGAAAATTACACAGTGAATTGAACATATGAAGGAGAGGTGAAAAAAGCCATGGAAAGTCATGACACCAGCTGAAATCTATCAGTACTTAGAAAACAATCCTGCCACTTATCAAAAAATATCAGCTGGTTCAACTGCTTGCCTATAAAAAGGTATCTTATTAGCAAGATGCTGCACAAGAGACATCTCATGGTGGGTGAAACCAGTGAGCTGTTTCAAGACCTTCACAACCTTATTGTTACAAAACATGCTGATGTCATTGGTTACAGAAGAATTTCAAAACTACTAAAGGTTTCATATAACACTGTTGGAGCCATAATCCAGAAGTGGAAAGAACATCATTTCACCATAAATTCGCAACAACCAGGTGCTCTCTACAAGATTTGCATGCTTACCATATGTCATGCTGGGGCAAGAGACGACTCCCATTGTGCGGCTCAACACCAGGCGAGATGTGCAGAGAAACCCTGGCGATAGGGAGATGGGACACCTAACTTAAACTTAGTCTGATCTCTGCACTCCCTATCATCCTTCCCCCCATGTATGATCACATGCCTAACCGCTTGCTGGCCCTAAACTTAACCTGTCTAGTGCGCAGGCCAGCAAGTCCCACTACTACAATAAGACAACATGAAAAAGTACAAGAAACAGAGGGAAAGCCCACAACTTATAAACAACTTAGCTTCTCCAACAGTAACCTTCACTGATGCAACTGTAACGAGCACCTCAGCTTATCCAGAGACTGGCTCCCTCAAAGAGGTCAGTATAGAATGAACTATAACTGGCATTGAATGAAGCTAGCAGTAGGTTTATATAGAGGAAGGGAGAGGTCACAAGGTGCTGCAGATGAGCACTCAAGCTCCAAGTTCACAGCCAGAAGAGAAATGGTCCTTAACCCTTTCAGCACCGAAAGTAAATCCACTCCAATTCAAGGTAAATGACCAGCGAATCCTAAGAGGACCTGAGATCTAATAAACGCTGTGACCTTCTGATCCCAGATCCTCCATGAGTCATATCAGGACGTGACACACCCGTGACACCACACAAGACTCTGTTGCTAAACAAAAAGCATGACCAAGCAAGTTTATAGTTTGCTTAACAACATTTAGACAAGCCTGTGAAATAATGGGAGAATATAGTCTAGTCAGATGAGACCAAAATTGAACTCTTTGGATGTCATAATATACACCATATTTAAGGCCAAACTGCACTGCTTAGTTATCACCCCAAAGACACCATACTAAGTGTTAAGTTTTGAGGTGGGAACATCATGGTGTAGGGCTATTTTTCAGCATATGGCACTGGTAAACTTCCTATGATTGAAGGAAGAATGAATGGACAAATGTACCAAGACATTCTTGATAAAAATGTTAGAATTGGAAGAGACCTCCAGGGTCATCGTGTCCAACCCTCTGCTCAATGCAGGATTCACTAAACCATCTCAGACAGATGTCTGTCCAGCCTCTGTTTGAAGACTGACTTTCACTGAAGGAGAACTCACCACCTCTCGTGGCAGCCTGTTCCACTCATTCCACTCATTGATCACCCTTACTATAGAATTCTAGATTCATTGAAGAGACTTAAGTAATCTCAAAAGCTTGCCTTGTAAAGTCACTTACTGTATTTTGCAGTTTATAAGATGCACCGGATTATAAGACGCACCTCAAATTTTGAGGAGAAAAATAAGAAAAAAAACTTTTTTTCAACAAAAATGTTGGTGTTTCTTACAATCGATGCATCTTATTGCTTACTGGGGGTGGTGGCTGCGGTGAAGTGGGGTCCCAGGGTCGCTGCTGGCGGACGCAGGACTGGGGCAATGCTGCAGACCCCAGACTGGGAGAAAGGGGTGTTCAGATGTGCAACACTCCGGGTATTCGGTGGTGCGGGGGGGCTCCGCTGACATTTTGTGAAGGCCCGGAGCCCCCATACTTCCATGGTTTACTTTGCAGTGGACTCTGGGAAAATGGCTGGCGCACATGGAAATCTTGTCCCTGAGATCTCATCTCCCAAGATCTTGGTGGAGATCTCCATCTGTGCATGCACTGCCCCTGCAGCCATTTTCCCGTAGTCCACCGCAGTGTAAACCATGGAAGTATGGGGGCTCTGGGCTTTCACAAAATGTCGGCGGGGCGCCTGTTGTGAATTCCGTTCTCGGACTCCCTCCTGTGGTCATGAATGGTACTTTGGTTGGTTCTGCTCTTGGACTCCCTCTGGTGGCTTCGAGCGGAACTGCTGGTCACTGAGGTTGGCTTTATCAGCTGCTCTCGTTTATTGCTATGTTGCTTCCCTATTTAACTCCACTCAGATCGTTACTTCATGCCAGCTGTCATTGTTTCAGTATTGGTTCAGATCTCTCTTGGACTTCTCTGAGGACCTGTCTACTCCAGCAGAAGCTAAGTCTTTGCTAGTTCATTTGTTGTTACTGCTAATTTCTAGTCCAGCTTGCTATCATGATGTTCCCTTGCTAGCTGGAAGCTCTGGGGTGCAGAGTGGCACCTCCACACCGAGAGTCGGTGTGGGGAGTCTTTTTGCTTACTCTGCGTGGTTTTTTGTAGTCTTTTGTGCTGACCGCATAGATCCCTTTTCTATCCTCTGACTATTTAGTGAAATCTGGCCTCCTTTGCTAAAACCTGTTTCATTCCTGTGTTTGTGACTTTCCTCTTAACTCACAGTCAATATATGTGGGGGTCTGCCTTTACCTTTGGGGAATTTCTCTGAGGCAAGGTAAGGCTTCTATTTCTATCTTTAGGTGTAGTTAGCTCTTAGGCTGTGAAGAGGCGTCTAGGGAGAGTTAGGTACGCTCCACGGCTATTTCTAGTTGTGTGTGATAGGAGTAGGGTCGCGGTCAGCAGAGTTCCCACTTACCCAGAGCTTGTCCCGATTTTGAATTTACTCATCAGGTCATTCCGGGTGCTCCTAACCACCAGGTCCATAATAGTACAGCTGGCCCGAAAGTGTTAATGCTCTGAACCCATTTTTTTTTTCTCTGCAGTGTGTTTTGTCTCTCTTTTCCCCTTAACCTCTGGGTGGTTCAGGACTCAGGTGTAGATATGGATATTCAAGGTCTGTCCTCTTGTGTGGATCATCTCACTGCAAGGGTACAAAGCATTCAAGATTATGTAGTTCAGAATCCGATGTTAGAACCTAGAATTCCAATTCCTGATTTGTTTTCTGGGGATAGATCTAAGTTTCTGAATTTCAAAAATAATTGTAAACTGTTTCTGGCTTTGAAACCCCGCTCCTCTGGTGACCCCATTCAGCAAGTAAAAATTATTATTTCTTTGTTGCGTGGCGACCCTCAAGACTGGGCATTCTCCCTTGCGCCAGGAGATCCTGCATTGCTTAATGTAATTGCGTTTTTTCTGGCGCTTGGATTGCTTTATGACGAACCGAATTCAGTGGATCAGGCAGAGAAAATCTTGCTAGCTTTGTGTCAGGGTCAGGATGAAGCGGAGATATATTGTCAGAAGTTTAGAAAATGGTCTGTGCTTACTCAATGGAATGAGTGTGCCCTGGCTGCAATTTTTAGAAAGGGTCTTTCTGAAGCCCTTAAGGATGTTATGGTGGGATTCCCCACGCCTGCTGGTCTGAATGAATCAATGTCCTTGGCCATCCAAATTGATCGGCGTTTGCGTGAGTGCAAAATTGTGCACCATTTGGCGGTGTCCTCTGAGCAGAGGCCTGAGCTTATGCAATGTGATAGAACTTTGACTAGAACTGAACGGCAAGAACAAAGACGTCAGAATAGGCTGTGTTTTTACTGTGGTGACCCCACTCATGCTATCTCTGATTGTCCTAAGCGCACCAAGCGGTTCGCTAGATCTGTCACCATTGGTACTGTACAGCCTAAATTTCTTTGTCTGTTACTCTGATTTGCTCTTTGTCATCCTACTCGGTTATGGCATTTGTGGATTCAGGCGCTGCCCTGAATTTGATGGACTTGGAGTTTGCCAGGCGCTGTGGTTTTTTCTTGGAGCCTTTGCAGTATCCTATTCCATTAAGGGGAATTGATGCCACGCCGTTGGCCAAGAATAAACCGCAGTATTGGACTCAGTTGACCATTTGCATGGCTCCTGCACATCAGGAAGATATTCGCTTTTTGGTGCTGCATAATTTGCATGATGTGGTCGTGTTGGGTTTGCCTTGGCTACAGGTTCATAATCCAGTATTGGATTGGAAATCAATGTCTGTGTCTAGTTGGGGTTGTCAAGGGGTACATGGCGATGTTCCGTTGGTGTCAATTTCTTCTTCCACTCCTTCTGAAGTCCCTGAGTTTCTGTCGGATTACCAGGATGTATTTGACGAGCCCAAATCCAGTGTCCTACCCCCTCATAGGGATTGTGATTGTGCTATAAATTTGATTCCTGGTAGTAAGTTTCCTAAGGGCCGACTTTTTAATTTATCTGTGCCAGAGCACGCCGCTATGCGGAGTTATATAAAGGAGTCCTTGGAGAAAGGGCATATTCGCCCGTCCTCATCACCGTTGGGAGCAGGGTTCTTTTTTGTGGCCAAGAAGGATGGTTCTCTGAGACCCTGTATAGATTACCGCCTTCTCAATAAAATCACGGTCAAATTTCAGTACCCTTTGCCTCTGCTGTCTGATTTGTTTGCTCGGATTAAGGGGGCTAGTTGGTTCACCAAGATAGATCTTCGAGGGGCATATAACCTTGTGCGTATTAAACAGGGCGATGAATGGAAAACAGCGTTTAATATGCCCGAGGGCCATTTTGAGTACCTGGTAATGCCGTTCGGGCTTTCAAATGCTCTATCTGTGTTTCAGTCCTTTATGCATGACATCTTTCGAAAGTATCTGGATAGATTCATGATTGTATATTTGGATGATATTTTGGTCTTTTCGGATGATTGGGAGTCTCATGTGAAACAGGTCAGAATGGTATTCCAGGTCCTTCATGCTAATTCCTTGTTTGTGAAGGGGTCTAAATGTCTCTTCGGGGTTCAGAAGGTTTCCTTTTTGGGCTTCATTTTTTCCCCTTCTACTATCGAGATGGATCCTGTTAAAGTTCAGGCCATTTATGATTGGACTCAACCTACATCTGTGAAGAGCCTCCAGAAATTCCTGGGCTTTGCTAATTTTTACCGTCGCTTCATCGCTAATTTTTCTAGTGTGGTTAAACCTTTGACTGATTTGACAAAGAAAAATGCTGATGTGGTGAATTGGTCCTCTGCGGCCGTTGAGGCTTTTCAGGAGCTGAAACGTCGTTTTTCTTCGGCCCCTGTGTTGCGTCAGCCAGATGTTTCGCTCCCTTTTCAGGTCGAGGTTGATGCTTCTGAGATTGGAGCAGGGGCTGTTTTGTATCAAAGAAGTTCTGATGGCTCTGTGATGAAGCCATGTGCCTTCTTTTCTAGAAAGTTTTTGCCTGCTGAGCGTAATTATGATGTTGGCAATCGGGAGCTGCTAGCTATGAAGTGGGCATTCGAGGAGTGGCGACATTGGCTTGAGGGAGCCAAGCACCGCGTGGTGGTCTTGACGGATCACAAAAATCTGACTTGTCTCGAGTCTGCCAAGCGGTTGAATCCTAGACAGGCTCGATGGTCGCTGTTTTTCTCCCGTTTCGATTTTGTGGTCTCATACCTTCCAGGGTCTAAGAATGTAAAGGCGGATGCCCTTTCTAGGAGTTTTTTGCCTGATTCTCCGGAAGTCCCTGAGCCGGCTGGTATTCTTAAAGAGGGGGTGATTCTGTCTGCCATCTCCCCTGATTTGCGGCGGGTGCTGCAGGAGTTTCAGGCTGATAGACCTGACCGTTGTCCAGCGGAGAAACTGTTTGTCCCTGATAGGTGGACTAGCCGAGTTATTTCTGAGGTTCATTGCTCGGTGTTGACCGGTCATCCTGGGATTTTTGGTACCAGAGATTTGGTGGCTAGGTCCTTTTGGTGGCCTTCCTTGTCACGGGATGTGCGTTTTTTTGCGCAGTCCTGTGGGACTTGTGCTCGGGCTAAGCCCTGCTGTTCTCGTGCCAGTGGGTTGCTTTTGCCCTTGCCAGTCCCGAAAAGGCCTTGGACGCATGTTTCCATGGATTTTATTTCAGATCTTCCTGTCTCTCAAAGGATGTCTGTCATCTGGGTGGTTTGTGATCGCTTTTCTAAGATGGTCCATTTGGTACCCTTGCCTAAGTTACCTTCTTCCTCTGATTTGGTGCCATTATTTTTTCAACATGTGGTTCGTTTGCATGGCATTCCGGAGAACATTGTGTCGGACAGAGGTTCCTAGTTTGTCTCTAGGTTTTGGCGGTCCTTTTGTGCTAAGATGGGCATTGATTGGAACAAATGGCCAAACCGAACGAACCAACCAGACTTTGGAAACCTATCTGAGATTCTTTGTTTCTGCTGATCAGGATGATTGGGTGACCTTCTTGCCATTGGCTGAGTTCGCCCTTAATAATCGGGCTAGTTTGGCTACTTTGGTTTCGCCTTTTTTTTGCAATTCTAGTTTTCATCCTCGTTTTTCTTCGGGGCAGGTTGAGCCTTCTGACTGTCCTGGTGTGGATTCTGTGGTGGACAGGTTGCAGCAAATTTGGACTCACGTAGTGGACAATCTGATGTTGTCCGAGGAGAAGGCTCAACGTTTCGCTAACCGCCGTCGTTGTGTTGGTCCCCGACTTCGTGTTGGGGATTTGGTTTGGTTGTCTTCTCGTTATGTTCCTATGAAGGTTTCTTCTCCTAAGTTTAAGCCTCGTTTCATTGGTCCTTATAAGATTTCTGAAATTCTCAACCCTGTATCATTTCGTTTGGTCCTTCCAGCTTCTCTTGCCATCCATAATGTGTTCCATAGGTCATTGTTGCGGAGGTACGTGGCGCCTATGGTTCCCTCCGTTGATCCTCCTGCTCTGGTGTTGGTTGAGTGGGAGTTGGAGTATGTGGTGGAAAAAATTTTGGATTCTCGTATTTCGAGACGGAAGCTTCAGTACCTGGTTAAGTGGAAGGGCTATGGTCAGGAGGATAATTCCTGGGTTGTTGCCTCCGATGTCCATGCTGCCGATTTAGTTCGTGCCTTTCATTTGGCTCGTCCTGATCGGCCTGGGGGCCCTGGTGAGGGTTCGGTGATCCCTCCTCAAGGGGGGGTACTGTTGTGAATTCCGTTCTCGGACTCCCTCCTGTGGTCATGAATGGTACTTTGGTTGGTTCTGCTCTTGGACTCCCTCTTGTGGCTTCGAGCGGAACTGCTGGTCACTGAGGTTGGCTTTATCAGCTGCTCTCGTTTATTGCTATGTTGCTTCCCTATTTAACTCCACTCAGATCGTTACTTCATGCCAGCTGTCATTGTTTCAGTATTGGTTCAGATCTCTCTTGGACTTCTCTGAGGACCTGTCTACTCCAGCAGAAGCTAAGTCTTTGCTAGTTCATTTGTTGTTACTGCTAATTTCTAGTCCAGCTTGGTATCATGATGTTCCCTTGCTAGCTGGAAGCTCTGGGGTGCAGAGTGGCACCTCCACACCGTGAGTCGGTGTGGGGAGTCTTTTTGCTTACTCTGCGTGGTTTTTTGTAGTCTTTTGTGCTGACCGCATAGATCCCTTTTCTATCCTCTGACTATTTAGTGAAATCTGGCCTCCTTTGCTAAAACCTGTTTCATTCCTGTGTTTGTGACTTTCCTCTTAACTCACAGTCAATATATGTGGGGGTCTGCCTTTACCTTTGGGGAATTTCTCTGAGGCAAGGTAAGGCTTCTATTTCTATCTTTAGGTGTAGTTAGCTCTTAGGCTGTGAAGAGGCGTCTAGGGAGAGTTAGGTACGCTCCACGGCTATTTCTAGTTGTGTGTGATAGGAGTAGGGTCGCGGTCAGCAGAGTTCCCACTTACCCAGAGCTTGTCCCGATTTTGAATTTACTCATCAGGTCATTCCGGGTGCTCCTAACCACCAGGTCCATAACAGGCGCCCACACCACCGAATACTCTCAATGTCGCACCTCTAAATACCCCCTAATCCCAGCCTGCGGCCTGCAGCAACACTCCACTCTGAAAAATACAGTATTTTATTTTTGTTGGCCATTAAAAGGTATCATAACTACAAGATTATTATTTTGTTTCTCCCACTGAGAGCAATCAATCATTTCTCATTATTATACATAACTTATTTTTTGGACATCTAAGGTTTGATTTCTTTGGCTGTGTGGGTTGAATGGATTAGAAAATTGATGACATGTTCAATACCTATTTTGTGCGCTATATATATATATATATATATATATATATATATATATATATATATATTTAAACCAGAACGTGTCCTGATTGTAAAGGGTAGTTATGTAATTAAAGTAGATGTTAATCTATTTGGTACACAAATAAGAATTTAGGGGCTTAGTGATGACCTTTTGGTTTGATCAGGTTGAATGGGAGAGGCATTGGTGCATTTTGTTATTGTAGCAAGTGACATATTTAAACCTTTGATCATAGAAGCAAAAAACCTGTATCACTTTAAAAGTTTTAAAAAACATAGTTTTGGCATGATCTAAATCTCGCAACACCTTTTGCAACAGTTCTTAAAGGACTTGGGAAATCTTTGTTGCTTACGATCAAGCCCATTCTTGCATTTTTCCTTTTGTTAGAACCATCAACATGAATTTGGTCTGTGACGACCCTAATTCTCTTCACCTTCAAATTATGTCACATTCTGTTTTAAAATCTTCCTAATGTTTATTGCTTTTTGTTAGAATTATATCCTTAAGCTTCAGTTGAGTTTATGGCGGCCTGCCCAGAGTTTTACACTATACTACTAAGCCATTAGTAGTCACATAAAAAGATATGAAGTCTCACGCTTAACAAAAATACGGTACATTTTTTCATCACACTTTTAAAATTTATGCATGTTAAGAAAAAGACTAGAAGATTAGAAGGTGGAGAATTCCTTGATATTTGAAAAAAAAGCAGGATGATGGGATAAAAGTGAACTAAAGCATCCACATAAACTGTATCCAATTCAGCATGCCATGTCACCATTCACACAACTAGTTTATGAAATTAAATTAAATGCAGAATATAAGAAATCACATGACAGTTTGAATCATCATGCCTTCTCTTCTTTAAAGTAAATGCAAAGGTTAGAGTAAGAGTAGTGTACATCTCTATCCATATCACACCTCTTGCCTGCTGTATACCGTACCTTTAAAGAAGCCCTCCCATCAACATTTTTATCCTCTTAATATATTGCAGTGATCATATTATATAGCACTGTGTACTTACAATTGCTCATTTTGCCTTTCTCCCCAGTAAATTATTCTCTTTTTTCTTCTCTATTTAGAAACAGGAAGTTTCTTGTCCCTGCATAAATCATTCCCCTCTTCAACTTCTGACCCAGTTGCTCTGACCCTCCCCCTTGCCAGGGACTTTTGCAGTGACTTATGATTCAAACAGAGAAATGTATCTTCCTGTTGTTACATAGAGGTTAGACGTTTTCGTTTAGTCAGTTTTTAATCATACACCTAATGGAAAAGAGAAGAATTAGCTGGGTAGAAGAGCAAAATGAGCAATTGTAAGTACACCGTGCTATATAATATGATTACTGTAATATATTAAGAGGATACAAATGTTGATGGGAGTGAGGCTCTAACATATGCCACTGTGTAGACATAGGGTATATGTATATATGGGATGCTTCTTCAGAGAAAAGTACACTTGACCGAGCTTTTACTCTTTGCATAATATGCATAAAAACACGCTGTTTAAATATGAGCATTGAAAAAACAACCAAATAAATTACATATCCAGATACCCCAGAGCTGTTTCTGTGGTGCATGTATATGGCACCAATGTTTCTCTATGGAATACCCCTTTAATTTTTATACAGAATGAAGGGGATTGTAACCAAATGTGTGGTGTAGTTATGTAAAGGAGTTTTCTAGCTTATTTTCATTTAAGTATATGGGACTGATCTGTAAAATGAAGCAAAGCCACTAATAATTACAGCATATGTCAAACAGAACACTTTAAACAATGAAGGGGCCTTGCTGTAGACCCTTTCAACACCTGACTGGCCATCAGTTTTAAAGGGATTATGTCATCAGAAAATGAACTGTTGTTTAAATCCTGTTTTTATGTTCCATGCATTTATTATTTTTGGTAATTTTTTTTATTATATCATAAACTATTGGGGCTATTTTAAGCTCATACATAATGTTCTTTCATAAATTGTTAAAGAGAATTTCCTTATCAGAGGCAAGTGTACAATGACAGGTAACACCTCTATTTACAGCTAATAACACAGAATTTACCAATCACAGTAGCTGATGTCACAATTGACTCTGCTCCTCCTCCTGTCACAAGGACCTTTGCACATGCTCATTACATGCATC
This sequence comes from Ranitomeya variabilis, assembly GCF_051348905.1. Lineage (NCBI taxonomy): Eukaryota > Metazoa > Chordata > Amphibia > Anura > Dendrobatidae > Ranitomeya > Ranitomeya variabilis. The sequence goes on along the minus strand of NC_135236.1, from coordinate 301,477,377 downwards.
CATACAGAAAAAATGAGTCTGTTCATTGTGGCTAATGTACATGTGCTGTTTCTTGAAATAACAGGAAGCTGGAATCTAAAAAAGCTTTCGTGGCCAGTTCAAAATTTGAAAGTTTTCTCATTTTTATTTTTAATCTGGATTGTATCATTGAAAAACAATTGGCAAAAAAATAGATTTAAAATAAAAATCTCTGATTTACCTACTTCAGGTCTTCCCATGGACTATAAACATCTAGGAAGTCCATATTCTATGCAGCAGGGACATTCTAAAACATCACTTTGTAACAGAGCTGCTGTTAGACACAGCTAGACTCCCTGCAGCGAAGGTAGATATGATAGATTATCATGTGTACGTTTTCGATTTCTGTTTACACAGCGATGAACAAGATTAGGAAGAGATTAGAAAGGACTTACAGTGCCTCCTCCTCCAGACCCAGAAATCATGTGACCATCATCAATTGTGGGAACAGAGGAGGCTTTGAGCACAGACCAGTGACACAAATCAGACTGGATGACACCCATTAGCATATGGCGTGGGAGGATTATAAAAGGTATTTTCTTAGACAAGTAGGGGAGCTAGGTACTTATGAATTGGGGTGCTGTTCAAGATTACTTTAAATCGCTAGACTTTATTCATATGGGGAAAACTTGGTGACAGGTTCTCTTTAAGCAACAAACAGAATTGTGTGTATTGAGCCATGAGAGGCATCATATTTCTGACCCATTCACTAATAACATAGTTGTCCCATAAACAATATGCAGCTTCCAGGCTCTCACACCCAGTAATACTGGTTGTTAGTGTCTGACTCTGCCAAGAACGCACAGAGTGGAGGAAGCATGTAGAGATAAGGTGACGTCTGTCCAGAATACTTTACGTGTATCCTAGGGTAAGAATGATAAATGTTCCTAATAGTGCAGTGCAGATTCTTAGAACCGTCTGCCATATTTAATAAGTACGCCTATTACAAAGAAAACTCCGGAATAGGACCAATTTGCTTTATAAATATCATGAGCTTGATTAGATATTAATCTAATGCAAAGAATAAATGGAGTCCACACAGATAAACGGTATACAGATCAGTTCTCCATTTAGTAAACTGAACAAGGATAGTACCAATATATGCTATGGAGGCGTCATCTGAGGTATACAGGAAGAAATGAACAACAGAAATAATAACAAATGGAGCAAAGAACAATATACTGTATAAAAAGCAGCCTAGAGGAGATGAGAGAGACCCAGAAAGTAAGGGAATGCAAAAAGGTCCACCAGAATGTTTTGTCTTATATTTGATAAGTAATTAAAAGAATAAGACCATTTTTACTATGTAATCCAAGAGCAGAATGATGTAGGGGCTGAGAGCCTGATGTTTGGTGCAGTTTTAGTAGAATCCCTGTTTGCCGCGTTGTAAATGTGTAGAATTGCAGGGATGCGGGATGCAGTGACGAGTAGGAGGCAGAGCAAGAGTTAAAGGGTTTATTACAGGGGATGCTCCACGCACGCACAGAGAGAAAGGGTTAATAGAGAAATAAAACTGAATATTGTATCAGGGTAAGAACAAATGTTTATGAAACAGGTAAACTTATCAGTCTGATGGTTTCCGGGCTGTGGAAGCTTGAAATCCCACGGTGATGCTGCAAGTAATGCGTGAAGTCTCCGAGTCAGAAAGCTTTCCCCCCAGCAACAATGGTGACAGCCCTGATAGTTCTGGAACTGACACGAGAGAGGTATCACCGGCCTGGTCCATCTTCCTACAGTTGTAGCAGTGCTCAAATTGCTGAGCTGTGTAAAACCCAGACCACATCACTGATTGGCAGTCTCCGGTATACTGTGTACATTTTGAGCAAGCTGCCAATCAGTGGTGGGTGAAGGGTTACACAGATCAGCTGGTTTGGCACTCACATGAGACCTAGTTAGTAGGGATAATCTCCTTCTGATAAAACACTTAAGCAAATACCCTGCAGTAAATAAATAGCAATAGTGCATGAAAATAATATAGTGTGCTTAGATAACATAATTTTGATTAAAAAAGAAAAAACATATAAGCCATTCCACCACGTCACGGTGACCCTATTCTGGACCCTCTGGTATTAAAACCTTACAATTTGTCAATTGATGTGCCTGTAGATAAGGTCCGAGAAGGACTGAGACCTGGATAATGGACACCCAGGCATGGGGAATTACATGAATGTAATGTACAGCTCAAAGAAAAAAGAGGCAGCACCTGCTACAACAGCACACAGCCTAATAAGTGATACATCTCTGGAATCTGGGTCTAAAAGCCTGCATTATGCTGCTCTCAGATTAAATAGCAAAAACTTTCTGACAGATACCCTTTAGGGAAGATTTTATTTTAATGCTCCTTTGTACCCTCTTTTTTTCAGATGTTTTATGTACAGTGCCATAGCTCTATTTGGGAGAAATATTTCTTGATTCCTTTACAAAGGATTTTGTCTCTAAATGAAAAATAATAAAAAAACATATTTTTTAGTAAATCAAGGTTCAGTATCAGTAACTGATCTCTGTTGTCCACCATAATCCAGACGTTCTTTTGGTACAACAGAGTCCGACACAAATGTCCAAGTCTTCTGTTTCTAGAGTGTAGGGGGATGCTGCTGCCATTCCCGTGTATGTGTGTAAGTAAACCTTCTTGATATGTTGCACAAATGGAAATAAGTTAAAGCAGTGATGACATTTTAGTAATTATTAGAGAATAATTAGGGCTGTTTACAACTCCTCCATGAGCCAAGTCAGCGAGCCATTACGTATTAGCGGTCGCCATTCGGGCTGAATTTAGAGATCCATGTTTACATAGAAAGTCATTCATTTGAATCACTATGACATTCAAACACTGAAAGGGTCATCTCTTATGTAATGTGAATAATGCATTTATTTTAAATGAGTTCCCCATAAATCTACAACATACTTCATCAATGTTTTACAACTTGCGGGTAGAGAATAGTCTGTAGAGTAGGTCTAGCCATAGTAAGGGCCATGGAATTATTCCTCTATTTTGGAATGATATTTTTTGGTTATTAAGTCATAGTTGCATCTCAGACTTAAGTTTGTGAACGTAAAATGTTGCTGACAATATGATGGTACGAAGTCGGATACTTCAGTGTTAGCAGCGGCATTTGGTTAGAATTCTGACTTACATGATATTTCTTTTGAACTTCTAAACCCGAGTCACTTTTAGAACATACACATTTTCTATTTCTTGTCTGAGGTCTTACAAACAGGGGGAAGAAATGCCAGTCAAGTGCCAAAACCTCCCAGTGATTGCTGCACTAGAAGATCCTTATTGCTTTTTGGCCTGAGGGAAGAGCAGTTCTTCGTGAACGTTGAAGCCACCCTGTCATGTTCTTGAAAAGTGATTTCATGTGCATTGCCGAGCCTCAGAGGGTTGACTTCGCTAAAGATAGATTGAAGAAAGGCAGAGCGGCTGAAGCTGTTGATTGTTGGCTACAGGCAATGATCTGCCATGGTAGCTGTGTGCTTTTAAATAAGGATTATATTTTTCTTGGATATGTGAAAAATATTCCATTTTTTTAGAGGTTAGTCCATCCAGTGCTCGTAACCGCTGCAATACTAGCAGCACTCCCCCCAAAAATGTAAAGATGATTGATGTCCCTCCAAATGTTTGCTACATTGTGTTTATGGAGCCGTTGTTTGGATTAGCGCACCTTTTTATAGCGCTGCTCAATGTGACAAAGGGGAAATATGAAAAAGACAAAAAGTCATGTAAATATAATTTATGTAGCAAGTGAAAATGAAGTGACAAAAAAAAAAGGTTATGCTAGATTCATGTTTACGCTGAGCTCTGCATCGGAATTTCCGTGTACATGACCGATAAACAAGACTGGAGCTATTCAATAGTAATAGAGAACACGACGAATGACGATGTTCAACTATTGTGGAGGACAAAAAGCGTAGTCTACCATGTATCCCCCAAAACAGACATCTCCGGGACAGCGGCCAAAAAGAGTCCAAAGTGACTTCTGCTGGCTAAATTATACTGTACAGCATCATAACGGAGTTCATATGAATGCCTTTTTTGGAAAAATATTTAGAATTGAGAGTCCTCAGTGGTTGATACCTTTTAATAGCTAACTGAAAAGATGGTAACAAATTGCAAGCTTTCGAGTCTTATTTATATATTGCCTTTTTTGGGGAATTTTTAAGGATCTGTCTTATAGCCCTCAACATAGAGAAATGTATAAATGTGAACCTGGCCTTATGTTGTCTTGAATTCGAATGACATTAGTAAGAGGCTTGGACCAGTACATGATATGAAGAACGATGGAGCTAGGGTGTGGAGAAACAAAAATGCAAGGAATCCATTGTATACATTCAGTCTATAACCTTTGTAATCCAAGGATATTATCGGAAAATTATGAAATTGTGGAAAAAGAAAATATGGTAAAACTGGAATAAATGTCTTCATTTAAGATTTGTGTAATTTATTTATTTTTTTTTGCTTTTTTTTGCTAATTTGTGATGTTACTTAGGTGCTGATTTCCTTGATTGAGTTTTACTTGCCTTTACCGTCATAATTGGTATAGAATCCATCAAAAAATCATCTGTGTATTTGTATAAAATATAGATGCAAACCATGGGACAGCATGGGCTTAAGTCAGTGGGGTCTTCTTCATGATTCCATCATTGGGTATGCAGATGCCATTGCAGGTCCTCCTCCCTATTCTGCTTTTATGTGTTTAGTTATATTTTTTATATTCACAGCACCTATAGATTCAATTCTTTTCATATATCTGGCATTATTTGTCCTGATAACGTCAGATCCCGGATTCTGGTTTTATCATGTGAGTTTCTTCGGAAGAAAAGCGCACACACAATAATAACGTGAATCATTGGTTTTGTTTCCATGCTGCCCTTTTAACATGAAATTCTGTGGAATTATATGACTCACATTAAAGAGAAAAAGAAGCTAAAGTCCCAAAGTTATTCTATGGATTTGTAATATCATGAGAAGTTTTTATTTTGGCTGCAGGGAACGTGTCTGTTAGTCATATAGAAGTACGGTAATAGTATGATTGGCGTTGAGTCTGTAGGACTGAGTGCTGACAGAGAAAACAGTTATGGCCAAAGTGAGATATACTGTTTACATGCAGAATGACAACTATGAGCATCGATTCCTCCTGGTAGAGAAATGATTCCCGGTGACATAAAAGAAGTCAGTTACAGCCCCTGGGCAATGGGAGATACGCCATAACTACATGTTTCTGAATTCTTAAAGACCAATATTAGATTTGTGGTTTGCACCAAGTGTTCATACAGTACAAGAATGCTATCCGAATGCCATCCGAACCGAAGTGACCGCACACGGCTGCATTTCACATACAATTAGTTTAAAAAGCATTGACTTTAAAAGCCTCGGTATTGTTTCTCGGTGTAAAGCCGCTGGAGGAGCGGAGGGGGTCGGTGAGTGAAAGCCTCACATTAAATAGGTTTCTGGTGATCTGAAGCAGAGGATTCTCTCTGACATTGTATTTCAGCATTTGATGTGACCCTATGTCAATCTTAAGCATGAACTCCTGCAATACTTTGTTTTCCTATAGCACCTGTGTCTAATTCCCCCTATTTATAGGAATAAGAAGAAAGCATGTAGATAGAGCATGAAAGCCGTCCATTCTATACTGTCTGGCTCCGGGAGATGCTGAACAGTAGAAAATAGCATTTATTTCTTATTATATTAACACATAAATACAGTGCCTCAAAGTAGTATTCAACCCCCTGCAGATTTAGCAGGTTTAATAAGATGCAAATAAGTTAGAGCCTTCAAACTTCAAACAAGAGCAGGATTTATTAACAGATGCATAAATCTTACAAACCAAAAAGTTTTGTTGCTCAGTGTAATTTTTATAAATTTTAAACATAAAAGTGTGGGTCAATTATTCTTAAACCCCTAGGTTTAATATTTTGTGGAATAACCTTTGTTTGAAATTACAGCTAATAATCGTCTTATATAAGACCTGATCAGGCGGGCACAGGTCTTTGGAGTTATCTTGGCCCACTCCTCCATGCAGATCTTCTCCAAGTTATCTAGGTTCTTTGGGTGTCTCATGTGGACTTTAATCTTGAGCTCCTTCCACAAGTTTTCAATTGGGTTAAGGTCAGGAGACTGACTAGGCCACTGCAACACCTTGATTTTTTGCCTCTTGAACCAGGCCTTGGTTTTCTTGGCTGTGTGCTTTGGGTCGTTGTCTTGTTGGAAGATGAAATGACGACCCATCTTAAGATCCTTGGTGGAGGAGCGGAGGTTCTTGGCTAAAATCTCCAGGTAGGCCGTGCTATCCATCTTCCCATGGATGCGGACCAGATGGCCAGGCCCCTAAGCTGAGAAACAGCCCCACAGCATGATGCTGCCACCACCATGCTTGACTGTAGGGATGGTATTCTTGGGGTCGTATGCAGTGCCATCCAGTCTCCAAACGTCACGTGTGTGGTTGGCACCAAAGATCTCGATCTTGGTCTCATCAGACCAGAGAACCTTGAACCAGTCAGTCTCAGAGTCCTCCAAGTGATCATGAGCAAACTGTAGACGAGCCTTGACATGACGCTTTGAAAGTAAAGGTACCTTACGGGCTCGTCTGGAACGGAGACCATTGCGGTGGAGTACGTTACTTATGGTATTGACTGAAACCAATGTCCCCACTGCCATGAGATCTTCCCGGAGCTCCTTCCTTGTTGTCCTTGGGTTAGCCTTGACTCTTCGGACAAGCCTGGCCTCGGCACGGGAGGAAACTTTCAAAGGCTGTCCAGGCCATGGAAGGCTAACAGTAGTTCCATAAGCCTTCCACTTCCGAATGATGCTCCCAACAGTGGAGACAGGTAAGTCCAACTCCTTGGAAAGGGTTTTGTACCCCTTGCCAGCCTTGTGACCCTCCACGATCTTGTCTCTGATGGCCTTGGAATGCTCCTTTGTCTTTCCCATGTTGACCATGTATGAATGCTGTTCACAAGTTTGGGGAGGGTCTTAAATAGTCAGAAAAGGCTGGAAAAAGAGATAATTAATCCAAACATGTGAAGCTCATTGTTCTTTGTGCCTGAACTACTTCTTAATACTTTAGGGGAACCAAACAGAATTCTGGGGGGTTGAGGGGTTGAATAATAAGTGACCCTCTGAAAAAACTTTTCATAATTAAAAAAAAAAATAAACAAAGAAATAACATTCTTTTTTGCTGCAGTGCATTTCACACTTCCAGGCTGATCTACAGTCCAAATGTCACAATGCCAAGTTAATTCCAAATGTGTAAACCTGCTAAATCTGCAGGGGGTTGAATACTACTTACAATATTGTATCATACAATTATTAGGTTCTGTAGAAGGACGTAGATCTGGGGATTTATTATGATGGAATATAGGCTGAACTGGATGGACAAATGTCTTTTTTCGGCCTTACTAACTATGTAACTATATGTAACTATACTTGTAGGCACAGTACATACAAGGGATTTATGAAATATTGCTTTAAAGGTAAGTTCACACTAGTGTGTAAAGTCTGTCCTATTCTCATCCAGGAACGAGGGAACATAGCTAAAGTAGGAATTACAACATAACTTTTAATAAATAACAATAAAATAGAAAATAATTGTGTCACCAAATGTGTCAATAAAAAGTACCACAGAGTATGTTCAAATAGTTGACATACCATACACAGTTAGGTACTAGTCAGGTATTTCAGTGTGTACACCGGCAGTAGCCCAGTGTTCCAACACTTGAACCAAGAAGCCTGGTATAGAGACAGCAAAGCAAAAACCAGTGGTGCTTACTAAATACCTAGGCAAATGACCAGATGTCTTGGTAGCATTGATATTAGCAGTCAATCATGTAGAAAATAAATAAAGAAGAAGGGGTATAGACAATTAGGAGAAAGAAATGTATAAATGGAACAATCTCACCAATTGAAGAGGAAGCACTTTATCTCCCACGCAAGCTAGTCCCCTGATGATCCTGCTTGCAAAGAAACGCGTTGGGACCTTCTATTAGGGAGAGTGCAGGGCTCGCTATATTGAAGGGTTAGCTGTGGACTGTCCTTGTAAGGGCAGGAGTTTGGGGATTGAGACTTATTGACAGCCCCATAGGGATTGACAGGGAATTGTCTCCTGAGGTCGTGCGTTAATGGATTTTTCCACAGCAGCATAACCGGGGCTCTACTCATCCTCTTCAATTGGTGAGATTGTTCCATTTATACATTTCTTTCTCCTAATTGCGAATACCCCTTCTTCTTTATTTATTTTCTACATGATTGACTGCTAATATCAATGCTACCAAGACATCTGGTCATTTGCCTAGGTATTTAGTAAGCACCACTGGTTTTTGCTTTGCTGTCTCTATACCAGGCTTCTTGGTTCAAGTGTTGGAACACTGGGCTACTGCCGGTGTACACACTGAAATACCTGACTAGTACCTAACTGTGTATGGTATGTCAACTATTTGAACATACTCTGTGGTACTTTTTATTGACACATTTGGTGACACAATTATTTTCTATTTTATTGTTATTTATTAAAAGTGATGTTTTAATTCCTACTTTAGCTATGTTCCCCAAATATTGGTAGGATCATGTGATTCATCACACATTATTAGTTATTGCTGTTTTCTCATCCAGGAACGAGGAACGATTTTTTCTCACTTGTCATCCATGTGCTGTCCATATGCAATTGTTTTTTTTTTACTCAGCAGCTATTAATCATTTACGTTTTTTCATCTCACAGAATTGTAATGTAGCCACAAAAATTGTATGCTAGACTGATGGCCGGTATGGCATGTGATTTATTTCTCACACCTATCAGATTTCAGAGTGAAATCGCAACATGTCGAATACGGCTGAGAAAAAATGCGCAGATCTGCACTCCCCACTGTACAACATTGTCCGAGTGGAATACCTTTTTTTTCTCATTGCGTTCAACCGATTTATATGCTAATGTGAGCGACCTCTAAAGGCTGGGTTTATAGCCCTTTTTTGTCTTCTTGTGATCCAGATGTATACATTAAATGAAGGATGTGATGGATGTCTAAGGCGTCATTCACACATCAATATTTGTATGCCAAAATACAAGTGTCTCGAAAACACAGAACAGGTGTCAAACTTTCAATTATAGCTTTTCTCTATAAGTTCTACTCCTGGCTTTGGCAAACAAACATTGATGCGAAAATACTGAGGTGTGAATGAGGCCCAACAGTGATATATATAATGGTATTTATCAATTAACAAAATGCAAGTTAATGAACAAAGCAGAAATCTAAATCTAATCAATATTTGGTGTGACGTCCCTTTGTCATTAAAACAGTATCAGTCCTTCCAGGTACACTTGCTCACAGCTTTTGAAGGAACTCAGCAAGGAGGTTGTTCCAAACACTTTGGAGAGATGGATGTAGGCTTAAATAAATGTGGAACCAATCAGACGCTTCCCTGGTGGTATTGTTTGATGGATTAGTATCTCCTTGTATTTCTCAGAATTGAGGACATAATTTATCCTGACCAAATCCCCAACTCCATTTGCTGAAATGCTGCCCCAAACTTGTAAGGAACCTCCACTGTTGCCTTCTGACACACATAATTGTACCGTCTGAAGTCTTTTTCCAAACAAATTACCTTCGGCTACAGCCAAATATTTCGCATTTTAACTTATCAGACCAGAACACTGGCTACCGTTTTTCTGCACTTCAGTTCCTATTTTTTCATGCATAGTTAAGTCACTTAGACTTGCTTGAATGTTGAAGGCATGGCTTTTTGGAAGAGTTTTTTTCATGAAGATCACTTGTGGTCAAGGTTTTCTAATCATTAGAAGGGCATTGTTGGGTCCCACCGATGACTGCCTGTTCTGAACTGATGGCACTGCTGGACTTCTTCCAATTTTAAATGAAGTAAGTTTGATGTGGCTTTTATCTGGTGCAGTAACTTTGTTTGCCTGATGATTGCATCTAACTATGCCAATTTCCTGATGTCCTCAATACTGAGAAATAAAGGCAGATACTTATCTTTCCCACAGTACATTAATTAGGCCTTCTGATTGTCTCTAATTTTACTATACAGCAGGACTATGACCCCAAACATACAGCCAATGTCCCTTCCCGACATGCGCCGTACTAGTACTGCTCTGCGGGAACTGAGTTCCTGCAAACCGCAGTACTAGTACGGCGGCACGATCGCGCGGTCTCACAGTGAGCACCCGCAGCAATGCCCACGATCGACGCTAGCACTGATCGTGGGCATTTAACCCCTCTGATACCGCTGTCAGTAGTGACAGCGACATAGAGGGGCATCGCGCAGGGACGGGGGCTCCCTGCGCTCTCACACCGGAACAACGCGATGCGATCGCATTGTTCCAGTGTTCTGTAAGGAGTCCTCGGATCCAAAATGGCCACGAGGCTCCTTCCGGGTCCTTCGCTGAGGTGGCTTGCCGGCGCCTGCCGAGAGCAGGCACCGGAAAGCCTCCTGCACTGCCTGTCAGATCGCTGATCTGACACAGTGCTATGCAAAGTGTCAGATCACCGATCTGACGTACCATAGTGATGTCCCACCCTGGGACAATGTTATAAAGTAAAAAAAAAATAGAATGTATAAAAAAATAAATAAATCCCCAAATAAAGAAAAAAATAAAAAAATAAATATTTTCCAATAAATCCATTTATTTATGTAAATAAAAAAACAATAAAAGTACACATATTTGGTATCGCCACGTCCGTAACGATGCGCTCTATAAAACTATCCCACTAGTTAACCCCTTCAGTGAACACCGCAAAAAAATAAATAAAAACGAGGCAAAAAATAACGCTTTATCATCATACTGCCAAACACAAAGTGCAATAAAATGTGATAAAAAAGACAGATATAAATAAACATGGTACCGCTGAAAACGTCATCTTGCCCCGCAAAAAATAGCTGCCATACAGCGTCATCAGCAGAAAAATAAAAAGGTTATAGCTCTCAGAATAAAGTGATGCAAAAACAATAATTTTTTATATAAAATAGTTTTCATGGTGTAAAAGCGCCAAAACATAAAAAAAATAATATAAATGAGGTATGGCTATAATCATACTAACCGGAAGAATAAAGCTGCTTTATCAATTTTGCCAAACGTGTAACGGTATAAACGCCCCCCTCTGAACAAAAACCAGCAATTCCTGAATTTCTTTTATTCTGCCTCCCAAAAATCGAAATAAAAAGCGGTCAAAAAATGTCATTTGCCCGAAAATGGTACCAATAAAAACGTCAACTCGTCCCGCAAAAAACAAGACCTCACATGACTCTGTGGGCCAAAATATGGATAAATTATAGCTCTCAAAATGTGGTGATGCAAAAAACTATTTTTCGCAATAAAAGCGTCTCTTAGCATGTGACAGCTGCCAAACAAAAACCCGCTATAAATAGTAAATCAAACCCCCCTTTATCACCCCCTTAGTTAGGTAAAAATAATAAAATTAAAAAAATGTATTTATTTCCATTTTCCCATTAGGGTTAGGGTTATGGTTAGGGTTGGGGCTAACGTTAGGGTTAGGGTTGGGGCTAAAGTTAGGGTTAGAGTTGGGGCTAAAGTTAGGGTTGGGGCTAAAGTTAGGGTTACGGTTGGGGCTAAAGTTAGGGCTGGGGCTAAAGTTAGAGTTAAGGTTGGGGCTAAAGTTAGGGTTTGGATTATGTTTACGGTTGGGGTTAGGGTTGGGATTAGGGTTAGGGGTGTGTCAGGGTTAGGGCTGTGGTTAGGGTTATGGTTAGGGTTGAGATTAGGGCTGGTATTAGGGTTAGGGGTGTGTTGGGGTTAGGGGTGTGGTCAGGGTTATGGTTAGGGTTGGAATTAGGGTTAGGGGTGTTTTCAGGTTAGGGTTTTGGTTAGGGTTATGGTTGGGATTAGGCTTAGGGGTGCCTTGGGGTTAGGGTTGGAGTTAGAATTGGGGGGGTTTCCACTGTTTAGGCACATCAGGGGCTCTTCAAACGCGACATGGCGTCCGATCTCAATTCCAGACAATTCTGCGTTGAAAAAGTAAAATGGTGCTCGTTCCCTTCTGAGCTTTGCCGAGCCCCCAAACAGTGGTTCCCCGCTACATATGGGGTATCAGCGTACTCAGGACAAATTGGTCAACAACCTTTGGGGTCCAATGTCTCCTTTTACCCTTGTGAAAATAAAAATTTGGGGGCTCAAATATCATTTTCATGGAACAAAATATATTTTTTATTTTCACGGCTCTGCATTATAAACTTTAGCGAAACACTTGGGGGTTCAAAGTTCTCAAAACACATCTAGATAAGTTCCTTGGGGTGTCTAGTTTCCAATATGGGGTCACTTGTGGGAGTTTCTACTGTTTAGGTACATCAGGGGCTCTGCAAACGCAACGTGACGCCCGCAGACCATTCCATCAAAGTCTGCATTCCAAAAGAGCGCTCCTTTCCTTCCGAGCTCTGCCATGCGCCCAAAGTGGTTCCGCCCCACATATGGGGTATCAGCGTACTCAGGACAAATTGGACAACAACTTTTGGGGTCCAATTTCTACTGTTACCCTTGGGAGAATAAAAATTCGGGCTAAAAGATCATTTTGTGGAAAAAAAAAAGATTTTTTAATTTTCACGGCTCTACATTCTAAACTTTAGTGAAGATAAGTTCCTTAGGGTGTCTTCTTTCCAAAGTGGGGTCACTTGGGGGGTTTCCACTATTTAGGCACATCAGGGGCTCTCCAAACGCGACATGGACATGGGTTCCGATCTCAATTCCAGCCAATTTTGCATTGAAAAGTCAAACGGCGCTCCTTCCCTTCCGAGCTCTGCCATGCGCCCAAACAGTGGTTTACCCCCATATATGGGTATTAGCGTACTCAGGACAAATTGATCAACAACTTTTGGGGTCCAATTTGTCTTGTTACCCTTGGGAAAATAAAAAATTTGGGGCGAAGAGATCATTTTTGTAAAAAAATATGATTTTTTTTTACAGCTCTACATTATAAACTTCTGTGAAGCACTTGTAAGTTCAAAGTGCTCACCACACATCTAGATTAGTTCCTTAGGGGGTCTGCTTTCCAAAATGGTATCACTTGTGGGGATTTTCACTGTTTAGGCATATCAGAGGCTCTCCAAACGCGACATGGTGTCCGATCTCAATTCCAGCAAATTTTGCATTGAAAATTCAACTGGCGCACCTTCCGAGCTCTGCCATGTGCCCAAACAGTGGTTTACCCCAACGTATGGGATATCGGCGTACTCAGGACAATTCCACAATTACTTTTGTGGTCCAATTTCTCCTGTTACCCTTGGTAAAATAAAACAAATTGGATCTGAAGTAAAAATGTTGTGAAAAAAAGTTAAATGTTCAATTTTTTTTAAACATTCCAAAAATTCCTGTGAAGCACCTGAAGGGTTAAAAACTTCTTGAATGTGGTTTTGAGTACCTTGCAGGGTGCAGTTTTTAGAATGGTGTCACTTTTGGGCATTTTCTGTCATATAGGCCCCTCAAAGTCACTTCAAGTGTGAGGTGGTCCCTAAAACAAATGGTTTTGCAAATTTTGTTTTACACATGAGAAATCGCTGGTCAACTTTTAACCCTTATAACTTCCTAACAAAAAAAATTATGTTTCCAAAATTGTGCTAATGTAAAGCAGACATGTGGGTAATGTTATTTATTAACTATTTTGTATGATATGACTTTCTAATTTAAGGGCATAAAAACTAAAAGTGTAAAAATTGCGAAATTTTCGCCAAATTTCCGTTTTTTTCACAAATAAACGCAAGTCATATCGAAGAAATTTTACCACTATCATAAAGTACAATATGTCATGAGAAAACAATCTCAGAATCACCAGGATCCGTTCAGAGTTATGTCCTCATAAAGTGACAGTGGTCAGAATTGAAAAAAAATTACCTGGTCAGGAAGTTGAAAACAGGCTTCGGGGTGAAGGGGTTAAGAAATGTATTTAGTATAAAGAAGAACACAGAGTCCTATAAGTCATTATATGAATCCCACACAATTCACATCTCAACGTTGTGATTTCTGTGTGGGACGACAGGAATAGACAGAAGGAATTACATAAGCAGTGGCGTAACTACAAAGTTATGGGCCCCGGTGCGAACTTCCAAATGGGGCCCCCCCCCGCAGCCCTGCCATAACTCAAGGTAAACCCCATAGAATACAACGCAGCTCCCCTCATAGTGCTCCATACCGTTGATTATGGCCCCATAGATGCTCCATATAAAGCTGCCCCATATATAATGCTCTGCACCGTTCATTATGGCCCCATAGATACTCCATAGAAAGCTGTGCCATATATAATGCTCTGCACCGTTCATTATGGCCCCATAGATGCTCCATAGAAAGCTGTGCCATATATAATGCTCTGCACCGTTCATTATTGCCCCATAGATGCTCCATAGAAAGCTGTGCCATGTATTATGCTCTGCACCGTTCATTATTGCCCCATAGATGCTCCATAGAAAGCTGTGCCATATATGCTCTGCACCGGTCATTATGGCCCCATAAGATGCTCCACACAGTCACTGCCCCTTATAGTGCAGCACAATTGTTATGGCCCCATAAGATGCTCCGCACAGTCACTGCCCCTTATAGTGCTGCACAAGTGTTATGGCCCCATAAGATGCTCCGCACAGCCACTGCCCCTTATAGTGCTGCACAAGTGTTATGGCCCCATAAGATGCTCCGCACAGCCACTTGCCCCATATAGTGCTGCACAATTGTTATGGCCCCGTAAGATGCTCCGCACAGCCACTGCCCCTTATAGTGCTGCACAAGTGTTATGGCCCCATAAGATGCTCCGCACAGCCACTGCCCCTTATAGTGCTGCACAATTGTTATGGCCCCATAAGATGCTCCGCACAGTCACTGCCCCTTATAGTGCTGCACAATTGTTATGGCCCCGTAAGATGCTCTGCACAGCCACTGCCCCTTATAGTGCTGGCGCTGCACAAATGTTATGGCCCCATAAAATGCTCCGTATAGCCACTGCCCCTTATTATGGTGCACAATTGTTATGGCCCCATAAGATGCTCCGCACAGCCACTGCCCCTTATAGTGCTGCACAATTGTTATGGCCCCATAAGATGCTCCGCACAGTCACTGCCCCTTATAGTGCTGCATAATTGTTATGGCCCCATAAGATGCTCCGCACAGTCACTGCCCCTTATAGTGCTGCACAATTGTTATGGCCCCATAAGATGCTCCGCACAGTCACTGCCCCTTATAGTTCTGCACAAGTGTTATGGCCCCATAAGATGCTCCGCACAGCCACTGCCCCTTATAGTGCTGCACAATTGTTATGGCCCCGTAAGATGCTCTGCACAGCCACTGCCCCTTATAGTTCTGGTGCTGCACAAGTGTTATGGCCCCATAAGATGCTCTGCACAGTCACTGCCCCTTATAGTGCTGCACAAGTGTTATGGCCCCATAAGATGCTCCACACAGTCACTTGCCCCTTATGCTTTTGCTGCCATAAAAAAAATAAATCACATACTCACCTCACCTCTCTCTCTTCGCTCAGGACCCCAGGCACTTTCAATATTTACCTGGCTGCTCCTCGTGCGGCTCCATCTTCGGCACTGACGTTCAGCAGAGGGCGCGCACTGACTACGTCACCGCGCCCTCTGACCTGAGCATCACAGCCAGAGGACGCTGATGACAGAGCCGCACCGGAACGAGGAGCGGTAAATATCGCGCAGCGCTGCGCAGCGCTGTATACTCACCTGCTCCCGGCACGGTCCCTGGACGTCCCTGCTTCTTCCAGCGCTGCAGATTCTTCCTGTATTGAGCGGTCACAGTTACCGTTCAATACAGAAATGAATATGCGGCTCCACCCCTATGGGAGGTGGAGCCGCATATTCATTTCTGTAATGAGCGGGACCATGTGACCGCTCAGTGCAGGAAGAATCTGCAGCGCTGGAAGAAGCAGGGACGTCCAGGGACCGTGCCGGGAGTAGGTAAGTATAATTAGAGAGCGGTGACGGCTCCCTGCTGCGGGTCACTCACAAATGGTGGATCATCATCAATCATGGGTCATTTCATTCTCCTTCACTCCTGTCCATGGGGCCCCTAAGTAGTCTGGGCCCCGTCGCAGCTGCGACCGCTGCGACCGCGGTAGTTACGCCCCTGTACATAAGCCTTCATCCACAGAAGATCTGTGGTTAGTTCTCAAAGATGTTTGGGACAACCTCACCGCCGATTCCTTCAGAAACTGCATGCAAGCATGCTTAGAAGAATGGATGCTTTGATTCTGTTCTGAAGACAAAGGTTATTCAAAACAAATATTGATTTGATTTAGATTTCTCTTTTGTTCTTTTCCATTTTCTTCATTAATGTAAGAAAAACCATTAACATTTATACATTTTAAAATGTTCTTACGTTGCAGAGTTTTTTTTTCTACACCTGCCTAATACTTTTCCACACTGCTGTATGTCATGAGCATTTTATGAAGTATATGTTAAATGGATGGAGGTTTTTGTTATGTAATCTGACTGTAGCATGATGTAGGGGCAGAAACCCTGATTCCAGCAATGTTTGGACTAAGAGGCACAAGACACCTAGTCCTGTAGTGATAACCTCCTGCTGAATAAAATACTGATTTTATTGAAAGCCTAGTAAATGACACATCGTTGGAATCGGGTTCTCTTCCCCTATATCATGGTGCTTTTAGATTACATAGCAAAAGCTTTCTGACAGATTCCATTTAGCTGTTATTCTTCTTAGATGCTTCTTAAATGCTATCAATATCATTACAAAATTATTTCCTTTATTTTAATTGAATTCATGACATTGTATAGTCATAGTTTTAACATTCCTTAAGCCTTAAAGGGGTATTCCCATTTCCAAGATCCTATCCCAATTTGTAGTAGGTGTAATAATAATAATAATAGTAATAATAATATTAGCAAATGCAAATTAAGAATATTAATCGGAGGACCATGAGTCAAAAGAAGTAGCCAATCGTATTAACATCAAATAGTACCAATTTTTATTAAAGATACAATCAAATAGCACAATAAAATGTTTACCACTTATAATAAAATGACATAGTGACTAAATCACTGGATGCAGTGGTGAACTGGAAATATCGGTACGAGACATGTAAATTCCTATGGTGTGTATATGTGAAGATCGTATATAATCACAAAAATAGAGTGTGCAGACAGCTGACTGCCGAGAACCGGCAGTCCAGCAAGAGATAAATATAATGTGCAATACGTGCTGTAAAAACAAGCCGGAGGCTGCAAAGCACACAGAATAAGTAGAAAACGTTATTTACCCATGTGGGATGGTAGGGAGGTCTCGTCCGACACCCAGTCACGTACCCCAACGCGCGTTTCGCGTTTGAATGTTGCCGCTTCCTCACGCCCCCTGAGGAAGCGGCAACATTCAAACGCGAAACGCGCGTTGGGGTACGTGACTGGGTGTCGGACGAGACCTCCCTACCATCCCACATGGGTAAATAACGTTTTCTACTTATTCTGTGTGCTTTGCAGCCTCCGGCTTGTTTTTACAGCACGTATTGCACATTATATTTATCTCTTGCTGGACTGCCGGTTCTCGGCAGTCAGCTGTCTGCACACTCTATTTTTGTGATTATATACGATCTTCACATATACACACCATAGGAATTTACATGTCTCGTACCGATATTTCCAGTTCACCACTGCATCCAGTGATTTAGTCACTATGTCATTTTATTATAAGTGGTAAACATTTTATTGTGCTATTTGATTGTATCTTTAATAAAAATTGGTACTATTTGATGTTAATACGATTGGCTACTTCTTTTGACTCATGGTCCTCCGATTAATATTATATCTATGATTGAGTCGCCTATTTTTTGGTTTAGTAATACACGGCTGATGTTCTTGTATATATGCAAATTAAGAATGTAGTATAGTTTTTCTGATTCACTATGTCTCTTTCTTCATGTGCAGTTGTCAGGTATCCACACTGCTGCCCCCAGTTTGACACATCTGTCCCCATCTTAGGCCAATAGAAGTGCTGAGACAGCCGGGCCTTAGTTTTGCTGATCCCCAAGTGTCCAGCTAGCGGGATCTCATGGGCAATCCGTAACAACTCACCCCGGAATTGCTGCGGGACGACCAGCTGTCTTTCCCTCAACCACTCCTTTTGCGATTTTCCGGGTACTGTCTCCCGGTACAACCTTACTCGTTCCCAGAACACCCGCTCCTTATCAGTCACGGAGGTGGGCGTCTCGGCGAGTTGTCTCAAACTCTCTAGGCTCGCATCTGTGTGCAGAGCGGCCTGAAACTCCTGGCTAGGGGAAGCCAGAAGCGACGTCAGGGTCCCTTCCCCACGAGAACCCTCTGGGACCTGCTCTGGGTCCACATCTGGTTCAGTCACAATGATGACTGAGGAGGGTCCGGAAGGCAGACAGTTATCTGCGTTCCGGGCACTCTGACTGCGGGTGACAGCAGCTACGTAGGCTGTCTCTCCGGGGATTTCTACAGACCCATCAGCCGACACTGCTATGGGCTCTACCTCCCCATCCACCCCAATTACCTCAGGAGCATTGCTACTTATGGGCCAGTTACCTTCCTCGGTGGCACTGGTCAATTGCATGGCATCACCTTCCTCACGGTTCCCATGTATCTCCCCATTTCCTGTAGCACCGACACTTGCCCCTGGTAGGGGTTCCTCAGCCGTCTCACTCCGCAGAGCGACGTGGCTGAGCACTCCTGTACCTATGGACACTCAACTTTCACAGAAAAATCATTATCAGGTTCAGTTGGCACAGGTACAACATTTTCACCATCAATCCTAGGGAAAAAATGGTTATCAGATGCATCATTACAAGATAAAGCATGGTCAGGTAACACATGCGATTTCCCATCATCATCATCATCATCATCATCATCATCAGGGTTAACGTTACCCTTATTAGCAGATTGGAGAGGGGTGTCAGGGACGTAGTATGCAACCATCCTCCCCAAATCAGTCCCCAACAAAACGTCAGTGGGCAAATTATCAGACAGCCCCACTTCCTTCACCCCGCTCCCGGCACCCCAATCAATATAAACCCGGGCCATTGGCAAGGGACAGCTGATGCCCCCAATCCCAGTGACAGTTAGGGTTTTCCCCGGAATGATTTCTTCAGGGGCCGCCAGTTCGGGTCGGATGAGGGTTCGTTCAGCCCCGGTGTCCTTGAGGCCTGTAGCAACATGGCCTCCCATGGTGACGTGCTGTACGTTGTCACACACCCTCCCAGCCACACCACCCACCAAAAGAACTGCTGCATTAGGCCCTGAGGCCTTGGATGAGGGGTTCTTCGGCTTGTCTGGACAGTGGGGACTGATATGACCAGTCCGCTTGCAGACGTAACACTGGCGAGGTTCGGTGGTAGGTCTGATGTTGTTGGCCACGGGGACAGAACCTCTGGTGTGTTGGCTGGCAGGGGTACTGGCGTTGGTTGCAGGCTTACCCCCTCTCCAGCTGGTGGTGACTGGCTTCCGCACTTCCGATCTATGGTTGGCCTCATAGGCATCAGCAATCTGCGCTGCTTTCGTCACGTCTTTGGGTTCTCTATCCATCATGAACTGTCGCACCTCAGCTGGGCAAAGATGTAAGAACTGGTCTTTGATCATCAAGTCTCGCAGGTGTGCAAAGTTGGTCACTGACAGTCCTTAGGTCCACTGGTCAAAGTGGGTCCCCAGTCCATGCGCCACATCGCCGTAGCTGTCATGTGGGCTACATTGGAGGTTCTGGAACTTTCTACGGTAAACCTCAGGTGTAAGCTGGTACTTGGCTATCAGAGCCTGCTTGATGGCCTCATAGTCTCCTTCTTGTTCTTGAGGGAGGGCAGCAAACTCCTCCAGAGCTTTGCCTCTCAGCCCTGGTGTCAGGTATCGTGCCCATTCTTGTGTAAGCAGCTGGTATTGCCTGCAGGCTTTCTCAAAGGCCCGCAGAAAGGTGTCCAAGTCCCCGTCCTTTTCCATAACAGGAAAGTGATCGGGCCGGGGCTTCGGTGTCTGAGCACTGCTGGGATCACGGCTCTGGGCGGTGGAGGGCATCCCCCCCTGCCGGAGCATCTCCAGTTCATATTCTCACTGGACTTGGCGCTCTGCTCTCTCAGCCTCCCGCTCGGCTCGCTGGGCCTGGGCCTCTCCTTCGGCTCGGGCCTCCTGCCGGTATTGCTGAATCAGCTGCAGACGTCCATCATGGTCGTCAGTGGGGAGTTCTTCCAAGGCCGCCAGCAGGTGGGGGTCCAATTCGCCCTGATTGCTAATAGGGCCGGCATTCAGTGGTTGGACCTCTGCTGCAGCACCACCTCTGCTGGTGCTGGCTTCTGCGGCCTCGGCTCTGTGCCTGGCTTGGTCTAGAGCGGCTTCCCATTGCACCAGATCTGTGACCAGTTGGCCTTTGTTTTTGCCTGCAAAGTCAATATGCTGTGACCTGCATAAGGCAATAAGGGTGTCTTTGGTCTGCAGCTTATAAAAGGTTTCTCCCAGCACAACCATGGTTGCCAAATAAAAGATAGGACAGAAAAACAAAGAGAAGGTAAGGGATAATTACCAGTACACACAATTGTCTCAGGACTAATAAACACTAAGTTCATTCTCCAAACTTATTTGCGCAGAGTCCTCGCAAGAACTTTGCAAGTTTTTAGTGAGAGGAATGATTGCTCAAACCCAATCACTAATGCTCTAAAGGCCCCGTCTCACTAAGCGATTTACCAACGATCACGACCAGCGATACGACCTGGCCGTGATCGTTGGTAAGTCGCTGTGTGGTCGCTGGGGAGCTGTCACACAGACAGCTCTCTCCAGCGACCAACGATCAGGGGAACGACTTCGGCATCGCTGAAACTGTCTTCAACGATGCCGAAGTCCCCCTGCAGCACCCGGGTAACCAGGGTAAACATCGGGTTACTAAGCGCAGGGCCGCGCTTAGTAACCCGATGTTTACCCTGGTTACCAAAAAAAACAAACAGTACATACTCGCCTTTCGGTGTCCAGGTCCCTTGCCGTCTGCTTCCTGCTCTGACTGAGATCCGGCCGTACAGCGAGAGCAGAGCGCAGCGGTGACGTCACTGCTGTGCTCTCACTTCTCACTGTACGGCCGGCAGTCAGTGAGAGCAGGAAGCAGACGGCAAGGGACCTGGACACCGAAAGGCGAGTATGTACTGTTTGTTTTTTTTGGTAACCAGGGTAAACATCGGGTTACTAAGCGCGGCCCTGCGCTTAGTAACCCGATGTTTACCCTGGTTACCAGTGAAGACATCGCTGGATCGGTGTCACACACACCGATTCAGCGATGTCAGCGGGGCCTCAACGACCAAAAAAAGGTCCAGGCCATTCCGACACGACCAGCAATCTCGCAGCAGGGGCCTGATCGCTGGTACGTGTCACACATAGCGAGATCGCTATGGAGGTCGCTGTTGCGTCACAAAACTTGTGACTCAGCAGCGATCTCGCTAGCGATCTCGCTATGTGAGACGGGGCCTTAAGATCCCACCACCTTGCCACCAATTTGTCAGGTATCCACACCGCTGCCCCCAATTTGTCACGATTCACACCGTGACCGTCACCCCTACGTCACGGATCGGGGTGACCTTAGGCCAACAGACGGCTATCACATGTGCAGGGGGGCTTATCCTAGTTATCCCTCCACTGCTACAATGTGATGAAAAAAACCACACACAAGGCTATTGACCTCCTAGTTTACAGCAGGGGCTTATTTTAGGTATCCCACTGCTCTTCAATATACCACGAGCTACAGGGATTTATGTATATCCCGCTTTACAGCTCTGCTTGAACTTGCAGCTCTCTCGCGCCCCCTTACCCTCAGGTCAGATTAGGTACTGCACCTAGGGTAATTAGTCGCCAGAAAGGCTGCCTGCTATGTACTGACTATTGGGCATGCTGCAGCGAGGCGATATAACTACTCCCACTCAGGCAGGAACAATAATTATCAACGCCGCAGTCGCTAGAACTACACCCGAAGGCCCCGCACATGGTATGCTGCCACCAGCTTCGATTAAACGGGTCCGAAGCCAACCCAAAACAGTAGCGTAATTCCCTTCAGAAGCCTTAGGGTACGTTTTAGAGCATGAAGAATGAATCTAGTATTTTAAATATTTTACTCCATTAAAGATTAAGGCAGTGTTTATAAAGAGGTATAAAAGATGTTACAAAATGAGACAATTGAAAATGTGCAAGGTAATTATAAAATAAAGGGATTAAATGAGAAAAGGTAACACTCACATGTTCTCAGGACATTGCAGGCAACCAGGCTAGTGGGTGGAGTTCCCATATGTCCCAATGCATCAGGACTGGCAGTCAGGACTCCTCAGATAAGACTCAGACAGACTCTGACAGACTCTCACAGACTCTGGAGGCTGGGTAAAGTGGAGTCACTTAAATAACCACAGCCTTGTGACATCACGACCAGGGCTGGCTTCCTCAGACCCTCCTATCTCTTCAGTCTTAGTAAATTTAACACAAGTTTGTCTAATGTCTGTATCTCCACTACAGAACATGTCAGAATCATAACACACCCAGCATTCATCTTGTATTAACATTGGCATTCTAATGAGACCAAATTTGGGTTTGATGGGATGCGTAGTTCCAGAGAAATCCAAACTCTGTCCCTGTTGGAACTAGAAGCCCGCGTTTACCGTGGCCGATAGATCCGCCGATGGAGATTCACAAACTGGATGTATTATTTTCCTAGCTTAAACCGTTGGCCCAATATCTTATCATATTAGAACAAAGACCCTCATGGATTTTGGAGAACTTCTATACCAGTTCTAGCTAGAGGAAAGTTTGAGCCAACACAAGCGATCGTAAAAATTCTTTTGTGAGGGGCATGAAGAGTAAAGGCCCCGTCTCACATAGCGAGATCGCTAGCGAGATCGCTGCTGAGTCACAAGTTTTGTGACGCAACAGCGACCTCAGTAGCGATCTCGCTATGTGTGACACGTACCAGCGATCAGGCCCCTGCTGTGAGATCGCTGGTCGTGTCGGAATGGCCTGGACCTTTTTTTGGTCGTTGAGGTCCCGCTGACATCGCTGAATCGGTGTGTGTGACACCGATCCAGCGATGTCTTCACTGGTAACCAGGGTAAACATCGGGTTACTAAGCGCACGGCCGCGCTTAGTAACCCGATGTTTACTCTGGTTACCAGCGTAAATGTAAAAAAAAACAAACAGTACATACTCACCATCTGATGTCCGTCAGGTCCCTTGCCGTCTGCTTCCTGCTCTGACTGAGATCCGGCCGTACAGTGAGAGCGCAGCACAGCAGTGACGTCACCGCTGCGCTCTGCTCTCACTGTACGGCGGCACTCAGTCAGAGCAGGAAGCGGACGGCAAGGGACCTGACGGACATCAGATGGTGAGTATGTACTGTTTGTTTTTTTTGGTAACCAGGGTAAACATCAGGTTACTAAGCGCGGCCCTGCGCTTAGTAACCCGATGTTTACCCTGGTTACCCGGGTGCTGCAGGGGGACTTCGGCATCGTTGAAGACAGTTTCAACGATGCCGAAGTCATTCCCCTGATCGTTGGTCGCTGGAGAGAGCTGTCTGTGTGACAGCTCCCCAGCGACCACACAGCGACTTACCAACGATCACGGCCAGGTCGTATCGCTGGTCGTGATCGTTGGTAAATCGCTATGTGTGCCGGGGCCTTAAGTTGCTCAAAGTCAGGAATTTACAGCCAGAGCAATAAAAGCTCTTCTACACCCATTGAAAAGAAAAGCTAAATCCTGAAGTGAAGGGGGGTGAACGCCCACCCTATAGGTGCTGGCAATGAGAGACTAAAACTTATATTATATTTCATACAATATCGTGACAGCAGGCATTTGAAGACCTTAGGTATCCATGGTTACAACCACTAGCAACTAAATGTCACAATATCAGTGGTCATATCCATGGATATCTAAGGTCCTACAATGCCTGCACATGAAGAAATAAACAGTGAATCAAAAAAACTATATTATATTTCTAAATGGAGGCAATTTGTAATATTATTAGTACACCTACTACCTATTTTGATAGGATCTTGTAGATAGGAATACACCTTTAAGCATGCCCTTGAAGCTCTGAATAAAGTTGTTAAATGTTAGACATTAGTACCGAAGATCTTGAGGCTATAGCACAAGAAGTTATCAGAGACTAATATCCATGTGTCAATCAAAATAACCTTTTCACATATTTTTCTGTAGAAATCAAATATCCTCTGCTTTGTCGGGATTGTATGTAAAAGGAGATATTAGTATGACAATTGTCCGAATAGCATTACTTATGGACTCTTTACACAGAACATGATGGGGCTGATAATCGCCTTACAGTAGAACATTCAGTTCTAATCATTGTCCAGTGTAAACATGTGCAGAAATGAAATAATGAATATTCCCTGTTTGGTATCAATCACATATTTTATGCTGATTGCCGACATAAAAATGATTCTTTGTCAGCAGTAAATCCACTTTGTAATGGAAACATATAAAGAGGAAAGACAGGTCATTGCCAGCACTTAAGGGGAAGCCATCATCAGAACATGACCTATTGTTTACTTCAGCTTTCAGTGGTAAATACAGTAAATATATATATATATATATATATATTTACTCTGGTAATTTTTATTACCAAGTTACAATCTGTATTAAAGGGAACCTGTCACCCCCAAAATCGAAGATGAGCTAAGCCCACCATCATCAGGGGCTTATCTACAGCATTCTGTAATGCTGTAGACAAGCCCCCGATGTATCCTGAAAGATGAGAGGTTAAAGAGGATAGATTATACTCACCCAGGGGCGGTCCCGCTGCGGTCTGGTCCGATGGGCCTCACGGTCCGGGTCCTCCCATCTTCTTACGATGACGTCCTCTTCTTGTTTCACGCTGCGGCTCCAGCATACTTAATCTGCCCTGTTGAGGGCAGAGCAAAGTCCTGCAGTGCGCAGGTGCCGGGAAAGGTCAGAGAGGCACAGCGCCTGCGCACTGCAGTACTTTGCTCTGCCCTCAATAGGGCAAACAAAGTACGCCTGCCCAAGACCGGAGTGTGAATACAAGAAGAGGCCCCGGACTGTGACGCCCATCATATCGGGACCGCCCCTGGGTGAGTATAATCTAACCTCTTTTTCTCATCTTTCAGGTAACATCGGGGGCTTATCTACAGCATTACAGAATGCCGTAGATAAGCCCCTGATGCCGGTGAGCTAAGCTCATCGTCGATTTTTGGGATGACCGGTTCCCTTTAAAGTTGAAAAAGAAAAATTTAGCAATTTTCACATTGGCCACTTGGGCTCTATTTCCTACCGATTCAGGAAATAAAAAAATGTACATGGTCACAACATTTGTTTCATGTCCCCATTTTTCATTCTGAAGCATCTAATGAGCGTGTGCCAAGGTCACTGTGTAGGCCCCCAGGGTCATCTGTGACATCACCTATAATGATTGGGGGATCAAGTGCTATTAGGTGTGTATAGAGGTGTTACCTGGCATTGTAACCCTGCCTTTGATAGTATGGAGCTTTTCTATAAACTTCCTCGATTGACAAGAAGTATAAGGCTACGTTCACACGATCCGGATTTTGATCCGGATCCGTAGCGGATTTTCAGCTGCGGATCCGGATCAGTTTTCCATGTTGGTTACAGTACAATGTAACCCAATGGAAAACCAAAACCGCTGTGCTAACGATCCGTTTTTCCGCTGGAAAATCCGCGCGGATTTTCCAGCGGAAAAAAGAAGTAGCATGTCAATTCTTTCAGCGGATTCCGCACCGGTTTTCCAGCAGCTCCAATAGGAAACTGCTATTGGAAACCCGCAGTGGAAAACGCTGAAGAAAAAGGATCAGAAAACGCAGCTCAAATTCACTGCGGAATTTAGCTGCCGTTTTCCAAAAACGGGCAGGAAAAAAAAAGGATGGAAATCCTGATCGTGTGAACGTAGCCTAAGTCTTAAAAATCTCCACTAGTCAGTGTGAAAATTTCAAGATTACTAATCTTTTTTTTTTTAAACAAAACCTGATTTAAATAATAGGTCATTTTCTGATGATATTTTATGTTTAAAACACAATTATTGTAATATGTATATTTGTATAATATGTATATATATGTATAATATTGTAATATAATATTGTAATATTATTGGAAATCTGACAGTCTTCTGTATCGGAATCTGGTGCTTTTTACAATTTATTTACCTTTGTGAAAGTACTATTAGTTTGACATTTGTTGGAATCCATAACTATTTGATTTTACGTGATTTTTTTCTATTAATATGATACTGATTTTTTTGCGTGCAAGAAAGTCTGATCACATTTGATCGGTTGTTTTTATCTGCCCTTGATCCATTTTTTTGACAGTTATTACCATAGTTTCATAGTTGTTACTATGTGACATCTGTTTCTTTATATATAAAATTTTTTACCAACATCTCATACTCATTAGACAGTAAAAAATAAACAGTGTTAGGAACATCTGTGTGCTATTATTTTTTTTCACTGACCCATTAACTTGAATGGCCGATTTTGACCTGCAAATTGGATCAAAATTGGACATGAATATGTTTTTTGTTATTGAGGACAATCAGACATGTGAACAGTACAACCATAAGCTGAGCGATTTCAGAAAACTCATGCCCATACTTGTTTTTTTCCTGACTCAATTACAAAACTGCAGTTTTCTTTAAAACCTGGAGCAAGTCACTTCTTTCAGTGTTTTGCAACGTTTTTCACCCATAGAAAGCAATTAGTATGTTCAAAAAAGCCATCAGTTTATTCAGCATTTTAGTGAATAAAGCAGGTACAGCAGGATGTGAAACCCATTTAGGCCGGCGTCACACTCAGCGTATGAAAATACGGTCCTTTTTTACGGCCTTAATACGCAGAAACGTTCCCACAATAGTGATCCGTATGTCATCCGTAGGCAGGGTGTGGCAGCGTATTTTGCGCATGGCATCCTCCGTATGTAATCCGTATGGCATCCGTACTGCGATATTTTCTCGCAGGCTTGCAAAACCGACATCTAATGGATTTATGTGCTCAAATGTTCTTTAAAACATATATACAAATATATATATATATATATATATATATATATATATATATATATATATATATATATATATATAGTCAGTGAGACACACACATATATATATATATATATATATATATATATATATATTCACAGAGATCAAAAAAGACGTTTATCAAGGCTTGATAAAGGCTCAGTTTGAGCTGAAACGTCGCCCGGCTATGTGGGTCGATTAAACCTTCCACATTTTTTTCACTGAACTAATGGAGTGCTGCCTCTTTTTTGAGCACCCGAAGATAAGTAATTAGAAATAGTGCTGTTCCTTTTTTTGTCTTATATATATATATATATATTTATATTTAATTCAGCGCTAGATAGCATAAAAGCCGGTAATTCAATTGCCGGCTTTTGCTATCTCCATCCCAAACCCGACAGGATATGAGACATGGTTTACATACAGTAAACCATCTCATATCCCTTTTTTTTTGCATATTCCACACTACTAATGTTAGTAGTGTGTATGTGCAAAATTTGGACCCTCTAGCTATTAAATTAAAGGATTAAATTGTGGAAAAAATTGGCGTGGGCTCCCGCGCAATTTTCTCCACCAGAGTGGTAAAGCCAGTGACTGAGAGCAGATATTTATAGCCTAGAGAGGGACCATGGTTATAGGACCCCCCCTGGCTAAAACATCTGCCCCCCGCCACCCCAGAAAAGGCACATCTGGAAGATGCGCCTATTCTGGCATTTGGCCACTCTCTTCCCACTACCGTGTAGTGGTGGGATATGGGGTAATGAAGGGTTAATGTCACCTTGCTATTGTAAGGTGACATTAAGCCAGATTAATAATGGAGAGGCGTCAATTATGACACCTATCCATTATTAATCCAATAGTACGAAATGGTTAATAAAACACACACACATTATCACAAAGTACTTTAATGAAATAAAGACACAGGGTGTTTTAATATTTTATTAGACTCTTAATCCACCTGAAGACCCTCGTTCTGTAAAAAAGGTAAAATAAAAAAACAACAATATCCCATACCTTCCGTTGTTCAGGTCACGTCCCACGCTGTAAATCCATCTGAAAGGGTTAAATCATTTTACACCCAGGAGCTCTGCTAATGCGGTGCTCGTGGCTGTAAAACCCCGGGGAATGAATGGAAAGCAGGGGAATGTCCTGTAGTTACCTTGAGTTGCGGTGATGCGCCCTCTGCCTGATGTCCTCATATGAACTCGAGCCTGGGAAAAATTCGAGTTCATATGAGTTCATCCAGCAGAGGGCGCATCACTGCGACACCCTGTGTCTTTATTTCATTAAAGTACTTTGTAATAATGTGTGTGTGTGTTTTATTAACCATTTCGTACAATTGGATTAATAATGGATAGGTGTCATAATTGACGCCTCTCCATTATTAATCTGGCTTAATGTCACCTTACAATAGCAAGGTGACATTAACCCTTCATTACCCCATATCCCACCCCTACACGGGAGTGGGAAGAGAGTGGCCAAGTGCCAGAATAGGTGCATCTTCCAGATGTGCCTTTTCTGGGGTGGCTGGGGCAGATGTTTTTAGCCAGGGGGGTCCTATAACCATGGTCCCTCTCTAGGCTATTAATATCTGCTCTCAGTCACTGGCTTTACCACTCTGGCGGAGAAAATTGCACGGGAGCCCACGCCAATTTTTTCCGTGATTGAACCCTTTAATTTAATAGAGGGCCCAAATTTTGCACATACACACTACTAACAGTAGTGTGGAATATGTAAAAAAAGGGATATGAGATGGTTTACTGTATGTAAACCATGTCTCATATCATGTCAGGTTTGGGAAGGTGATAGCAAAAGCCGGCAATTGAAAAAATACTCAAAAAAAGCAACATGTGAACATAGCCTAGTACATATAGGCGTATCAGACAAACATGTTTTTACATGATCCCTAAATTAAAAAAAATACAGCTACCTGATACATAACAAATATATATTGTAAAATGTCTAAAAATAATACAGCTATCAAAGCAAAGTTAAAGGAAAATCAAAATTTAAATAGCAAACCATCATATTCCTGTCGGCATTTATGTGGGCAACCAGGGCAAGACATCTTAACCCCTTCACGCCGCGGCCTTTTTTCGTTTTTGCGTTTTCATTTTTCGCTCCCTTCCTTCCCAGAGCCATAACTTTTTTATGTTTCCGTCAATATGGTCATGTGAGGGCTTTATTTTTTTGTACTTTTGAACGGCACCATTGGTTTTACCATGTCTTGTACTAGAAAACGAGAAAAAAATTCCAAGTGTGGTGAAATTGCAAAAATAGTGCAATCCCACACTTGTTTTTTGTTTGGCTTTTTTGCTAGGTTCACTAAATGCTAAAACTAACCTGCCGTTATGATTCTCCAGGTCATTACGAGTTCATAGACACCAAAGATGTCTAGGTTATTTTTTATCTAAGTGATGAAAAAAAATGCAAAACTTTGCTAAAAAAAAAATGTTTCCGATACCTGTAGTGTAGCATCTCCATTTTTCGTGATCTGGGGTTGGGTGAGGGCTTATTTTTTGCGTGCCGAGCTGACGTTTTTAATGATACCACATTTGTGCAGACATGTTCTTTTGATCGTCCGTAATTGCATTTTAATGGCGTTCTGAATTTGGTTCTGATTCTGGCGTTCTGAATTTTTTTTCTCGCTACGCCGTTTAGCGATCAGGTTAATCCTTTTTTCTAATTGATAGATCGGGCGATCCTGAACACGGCGATACCAAATATGTGTAGGTTTGATTTTTTTTTTTTATTGTTTTATTTTGGATGGGCCGAAAAAATGTTTTTATTTATTTTTTTCGTATTTTTAAAAACTTTTTTTTTTATTTTTGCCATGCTTCAATAGCCTCCATGGGAGGCTAGGAGCTGGCACCACTTGATCGGCTCAGCTACATAGCAGCGATCATCAGATTGCTGCTATGTAGCTGAAATGCAGGCTTGCTATGAGCACCGACCACAGGGTGGCGCTCACAGCATGCTGGCATCAGTAACCATAGAGGTATCAAAGACCTCTATGGTTACCATGCTGACACATCACCGACCCCCGATCATGTGATGGAGGTCGGCGATGCGCTCATTTCTGGCCGCGCGGCCGGAAGCGGTAGTTAAATGCCACTGTCAGCGTTTGACAGCGGCATTTAACAGGTTAATAGCGGTGGGTGAATCGCGATTTCACCCGCCGCTATTGCGCGCACATGTCAGCTGTACAAAACAGCTGACATGTTGCGACTTTGATGTGGGCTCAGCGCCGGAGCCCACATCAAAGGGGGAGACACGACATGCGCCGTACTAGTACGGCGCATGTCATGAAGGGGTGTATCGCTGACATATTGGCTTCATAAGAGGTAATTTATGTCCATATTAAATACTATACAATACATAGCTGTAATGAATAATCGTTTGTGTATATAAGACATAATAAAGATCAGTTCATAGTAGAACACTGTGTGCTTCCTTGGCCTGCTTCAGGCATATATGTGAGCAAGGCATCCGAAAGTGTATCTCTGTCATATGCTTCATCAGGGGTGATGTCACTCCTTATTGTCCATATTAAATACTATGAAATACACAGTTCTAGTGAATAAACTGATGCATTTATAAGACGTAATATGGATCGGTTCATAATAGAACATTGTGTGCTTCCTTGGTGTGCTCCAGGCATATATGTTGTCAAGGCATCCCAAAGTGTATCTCTATCATATTGGCTTCATCAAAGATGACGTAACTCCTTAATTATCCATATTAAATGCTATGAAATACACAGTTCTAGTGAATAAACTGATGCATATATAAGACATAGTATGGATCGGGTCATGGTGGAATATTGTGTGCTTCCTTGGGGTGTTCCAGTCCTCACCTTGCTGACATCTATGCTGTGTATAAAGCCATACAGACTAGTTATAATGTTGGTAAATTCAGTCACCCTAATTCAGACAGGAGCTCTGTACCCGTGTAATCTAATAAATATATATATATATATATATATATATATATATATATATATATATATATATTACCACTTGCTGTATTTGTTGAAGATTTTCCATTAAGATTGTTGCAGAAAAGTTGTGGATTTGCTTCACATTTCTCTGCATAGAAAAAGATGCAATCTGCACAATGTGTAAGAGAAATTGACATTTTGTGCATGACAATACACCAGCGCTCCTCAGTCTACATGCTGCAGATTGTCTCCGGAGTGTGTGAATGAGATTTCTGAAATTAACTCACAATGCTACTCCTGTAATACTCTTAATAATGTGAAAATCTGCTGGGAAGAAAAATCCACAGCAAACGCACAAAATTGGAACATTCCCTTCGATGCGCGGTCTTGTATTGTTTGCATATATCTTTTGTATTTTTGCATCTTACACAGTAGACATGAAAAGTGATCTGAAAAGTGCCCCCTACACTCCTGCCATACAAAGCTTCTGCCTCATGGGTAAAGGTGTAGCCAAAGCCACTCTCATCAGTAAAAGGGCAATATTGGGTCAGGATTTTATGAAAAAGAATAAATTGTGCTTAGTTAATGTTTATTAGATTTTTTTATACTGTGACAAGAGTTTGGGAGGTTTATTGATTTGTGGGAAACCTCAAATCTATGCATGTTCAAATGGAGAGTAATACAATGACATGTTTTGGTTGTGCTTGTTTTGGTGTCTTAGTGCCAATGACTGCAGTGAATAATTGGCTTTCCAATATGGAATTTTCTCTTTTTAGCAACATTAGGTGCCATTGTGTTCCAGCGCCAACAGCACTTCCACGTTTCAAATGCCTCAACCTCTGGTAAGTACTGCCACATAGGATGTCCTCAACCATTATCATCAATGTTACTCTGTTAGTAGATGCCCTAGAATTTAGTCTGAAAATATATGTATACACACATTCCCAATGAATAGACATGATACTCTTGCTTAGATCCTTTGCTGAAAGACTGGACAACTTTTAGATCATTATCTAGGTGCCCACCCAGTAAAGTCATTAGCAGAACACCTGTACAACCAACAGCTGTTTCTCTGGACACCCCCCATATGCATGAACACTCGGCTCAGCTGAGCGATCCTATGTTTGCTCTGAGATAGCTAATGCCAGACATCTCTGGCAGTGGCTTATCTCCAAAACAACAGAATCCGCCATAGCAATTCAACAGGCTTGGACCTTCAGTTGATGTGTGGGGAAAGAGATGAGAGGCACCCACATATATTAAACTGGTAGCTGATCTCACCAGTGTCGGAGGGTTTGGCCAATTTTAATAGGATGTGATGTCCTTGTGGGGGTGGTGCTGGTCTTTGCTTGCTTGTTCCTTACTTACACTGTGCAATGACAGTGCGCTTTGTTGCCAGCTTGTCACTTCTGATCAGAGTCAGCAAGAGGGCGCACTGTCACTGTACACTGAGAAGAACAGTGCACAGTGGCAGGGATATACTGAGCATCTATCAAAATTACAAAGTGATGCATGCCGAATAGAGCAGAGGTTAGCCCAGCCCCTGAAACAGTCAGAGGTCATTGATGATGCTTTGTTTCAGGGAGGGAGCAGAGGCTGTGGTCATGTAGCCTCTGCCCACTGATGATGCTTCCTTTGAGTATACCAGCATGCATTGGGATTCTCAAACAAAGCTTCATTAAAGTGGAAGTAGTAGGAAAAAGAAATACATCAGTTAGATATATGTGATAAATGAGGTATGATGTAGTGTAGTTATGGAAGGATAGGGACATTTTGCTTGAAATATATTAGAAAAAAGATTAGATTGTGACATTAAATAGAGTTTGGGATGAAAAAAAAATTGTTTCGGACCACCCCTTCAAGAACAGTATTGGTTTCAGTATCATATTATATGACTTTCCACATTTTTTTTTTTTTTCGTTTTGCACTGTACCAAGAAAGCAAAGTGTTAACAACACATCATGTATTCAGGGAGTTTCTGGCATACCAATACTTTATCATTTAGCTGGATTAGCTAGATACTAGACTGAGCACCCACCCGTTCACACCTCATCAAAGCCTCTAATATTGTTTTCATAGAGAAGACTCCCTTTATGTCTACAGGGTAAAAGAGCAACTGGATTATTACTCTTTTATCTTCGTAATTATTTAGACCTGACCCACCCATTCATTATATCTGATAATCCTGGCATTTCTCGCGGTTTCCTGAAGCCATTGTTTGCCTGATTTATTTATAGCCTTTTTGTTGCCTTTTTCCTAAAATAATAATTCTGCATAAGGTTGCGAGATAAATATAATTTGCATGACTAAATTACTGGAAAATTTGTGCAAACCTCTATATCTCTCTAACTCTTCAAGATATGCATTCCTCTTTAAAGGGGAATGACTGAAAAAGAATCATATGATATGTCATAGGTACTGTGGATATAAAAAGTCTACACATCTTTGGTAAAATACCAGGTTTTTAGGATTTTCTCATGTAAACAAAAATCCTACCAAGAATAAGAATTTCAGAACTTTTTCCACAGTACATGTAAGAAGACCACACTGGTAAAATTTGTGTTTTTTGTCCGTCAGTGATTTCCTGAAGAAAGAAAAATAGTTTTAGCAGTTTTCCAGTGAAAAAATATTGATGAACTAACCTTAGGAAAGATCATCAATATCATCTCGGTGGTGGTCTGGCACCCCGGATCCTCACCGATCAGGTGTTATAAGCAAGTTGTAATCATTGAACAGCACTGTAAAGCAGAGCCCGATCAGAGTGTAGTGGCCCCTGCCAGGGCCTACAGATCATCTGGATGTAAATGGCATGGTGGCTCAGTGGTTAGCATTGCAGCGCTGGGGTCCTGGGTTCAAATCCCACCTTGGACAACATCTGCAAAGAGTTTGTATGTTCTCCCCGTGTTTGCGTGGGTTTCCTCCGGGTACTCCGGTTTCCTCCCACACTCCAAAGACATACTGATAGGGAATTTAGATTGTGAGCCCCATCGGGGACAGCGATGATATTGTGTGCAACCTGTAAAGCGCTGCGGAATATGTTAGCGCTATATAAAAATAAAGATTATTATTATTAAATACATTGAATGTAAGTTTAATGCCATTCCATTCTCTAGAATAGGAGCTGTTCTGCAGTATCTGGAAGTGACTACTACACACTGAATGAAGCTGAACATTGCAGCTCAGATCAATGTATTCATAGCCAACTGCCAATCACAGGCTTCCTACATATCACGTGCAGTACATGATGGCATCGTCACTAAGATAGCGATTGTCATGCGATTCCTATATAGAATACGAGAAAACAGATACAAGCAGGAACCACTGGAACTGCATGGCATGCAAGATTTTCTTTCAAATGAACCCATTTATTTTTCTTAACCAAATAAATAAAATTGCAAAAAAATAAAACAGAAAAGCAGCTACACAATGAAAGAGAAAGTGCACATCCCAATGTATAAAAGTATATTGTTAGATTTTATTATAAACACAAAAAGCAAGACACTGATAATATGGTATTTGGTTAATGGCTTAGTTTTTAGGAGGTCATTATCACTGGGCTTTATGTGGATATTCTGATTGTTATTTGCCCATCAGTTTGGATATTCCTGCTGGTATAGGTGCTTCTTTAAGCTATTTCACACTATTTATACATTTTCTAGTACGTTTCATTGTGGGGCTTTTTTAATCTTAGTCTTCTTTGTTTTTATAATGAAATATAACAATATATTTTATATATATGGATGTGCACTTTCCCTTTTCTTGTGTAGCCCCTTCTCTGTTTTTTACATTACTTGCTTTACACACTGAGTAGCATTCCCTATTATATTAATTGCTGTGACTACGGTTTTTGATGGCACAAAATTAATAAAATTCTCATACAACCCATGTCAACCACTTTAGCACTGCTTAGAAATTTCTATCTCTTCCTGTTAATTAATTGCAACTACTTATCAGCCCGATGCAATTTTGTGTTTCCGACTGTTTTTGAAGAGTTTTTAGTGTTTTGCACCTTTTGGTTAATGCTATATTTATCTTTCCAATTTCTCTTTTTTTCAAGTCTACTTTATATGAGTTTGCCTGTTTTTTTTTTTTCTTTTTAGCTAGCCACCATGGGCGGTGTTTAGGGTTTTCAGATTTTGGATTTTTGTTTTGCCTGATTCATCATTTTTCACTTTTTGAGAAGTTACAACATTTCTTACAAATGTACTCCAGTCCCTCCATGGAATGATTTTATTTGTGCATGAAGTTTTTGAAATTTTGCACCATTTTGGCAAAATGTGTGGGGTTTTTTACCCCTTAAAAAGTTGCAATAGAGTTCAATTTAAAAATATTTTTATTTTGGATAGAATCAATGAACATGCACCATTTTCAAGAATTTGGCAGATAAAAACAGCAATGACTACCACAAGACAAAATAATATAGTGATTTAAAAAATGCAAATGATGAATAGAGGCCAATGTGTCTATAAACATAACATTTTTATTACATGATTAGTGTGTGAACCAGAACAGCTCCCTCCACACATTTCATGGCTCGCATGCACTGAGCATATGTTCTTTGACCTTCTGTTTATCACTCTATAATACATAGTCTGCTGTAATATACTATATATAGTAATGGCCCATATATGCTGAGGCTTTATTTGGAAACGTGCGTCAGGTAATATTCTGGTTATATACCTCCATAGAAACAATGATAAAATTTGAACCCATTGAATTTGAACCAATATGTCCTAAAAGAACCCAAACAGGCCATGTCTTGTGAATTTCCTTAACGTCGCACCATAAGTTTCACCAAATTAAAGGTTAGCAAAGCCTCAATACTTGGTTGTTGGAGTTCCTTGATGACGGGTTTGAGAAACACTCTTCTGTACAAATGGACATTCACATCAGCAGTTCACTTAGAATGTTGCTACTTTTACCTTGTCATGATATTCTGAAAAGTTTAACATTAGGGTCAACTCCAGGTTTATCCACTCTCTGTAATCCTAAAGGCTCCTCCTCTTCACGTAAGTGAAAGGTAGGAGTTGAATGATCGTTCATTGGTTGGATGGATGTACATCTCCAGTAATAAAAAGCACTGTACATTTTTCATCCAGTAAAAAACTGACAGTTTTTCATCTATATGGTGTGTCTGTTTTTAGTATCCATATGACACTCGTTTGATTCATACTATCACTGCCATATTGGTCCTCCTACAAAGCTCCACCTGTAGCAGGACTTCATTGCCAGACGTCAACATAACTGTACTCCTTGACATTGAAATTGCAGCATCAGGAAGGAAAAGTCATTGAATTAGGGAAATCACAGGTTCGATAGACATGTTCATGATGTAAAAATTGTGACAAAATGGGAACGTTTTGAAAACCTCTTGATGTATTCGGTATGGACTATGAGCGACATGTGCAGGTACTTACACACCTTGATTGCTATCAGTGAGGTTATTAATTGTCTGATGAATGTTCTGCCATGCTGAGTGCATGCAGTCATCAAGATCCGCTGCTGGCAGCTCTCTTTGCAATTGCCAACCAACGACGTCCCAGATGTAATCGATGGGAGAGAAGTCCAGAGACACTGCAGGTCATGGTCGCACTTTTAGGCCAGGCTGCTCACAAGAGCACCAGCAACCTGTGTCCTGGCATCCTGATGTTGAAAAATGGTTTTGGGACACTTTGGAGAAATGGCCTCTACTTTTCCTACTTGGGGTATGCATACATGTTGAGTAAAATGTCTGCACCATTTCTGCATCTCTTGGCAGGAAAAACACAAATGCAAAAATGCACATTTTTTGTTGCGTTTTTGGTGCATTTCTTCCCTGTTTTTTTGCCCTGTGTTTTTGACTGATTTGAAAGAAGTTAATAGTGAAAAAGGCAGGGTATATGGAGAATCACATTGCAAGGTCATTATTTACCAAACCATGAAGGCCATAAAACTGGCGACAGAGTTTTTTTTTTTCACAATTTCTCCCCATTTTGGATCATTTTTTCCCATTTTTTTCGGTGTATATTGTGGTAACATGAATGGAGTTATCCAAGCCGATATTATTGTTAGAATGAGGTCTAAAACATTGGCAATCGTAATCGTCACTCATAATTTAATTTATGTGTGCAGTGACAAAGAACCATGAATATATGCCATGCCATATGTATATCTATGAAAGCTAAATGACAACCTCTGTGGCAGCTATCTAAGTTGTCAATCAACATTCCTAAAAACACATTACAGATTAGAGTGAGTTTAATTATTTTAACTGGGTTTTTTCTTTACCAACAGAAATTGGCCTTTGATATTTCTAGACTAGTGCTAGCAGGAGGTTATTTTCTCTGAAAATCTTTGTTCGTTGAGTAAACATCGACTTAACATTTTACAGATCGCTCTTCCTTGTAACCTTGACCCAGTTATTGCATTCTGTATGTGACATGTTCTAGAGAAATATCTATTCTATGTTTACTGACCTAACTCACTCCGGCTGTTGCTGGCTCATCATACTTTTCTATTTTGACAACCTCATAAAGTTCATATACACTGAGTAAAACAATAGCATACTATCAGGGCAGCTGTAGTCACTGCTAGACCTGCAGAATTGTATTTTTATATTTTTAGTATGAATATAGCAAGTTCCTAGGAGAGCTGTACAGTGGCATGTATGGGTTTGGGCACCCCTGGTCAAAAGTACTGTTATTGTGAACAGTTAAAGGGAACCTGTCAGCAGGATTGTGCACAGTAACCTACAGTGTCAGGTTGGCGCCGTTATACTGATTAAAGGGAACCTGTCAGCAGGATTGTGCACAGTAACCTACAGACATTGTCAGGTTGGCGCCGATATACTGATTACAATGATACCTTGGTCGATGAAATCCGTCTTGTGGTTGTTGCTTAATCTTTATTTGTAGTTTTCAGTTAATGAGATTCTCGTGCTTCGGGAGGCCTGTGGGTGGGGCTTTATGTGGTGCTCTGCTTAGATGTTCATCCTTATGGGCTCATGACTGGTCACTGATCCCTCAGTGACCTACCCCCTACCTCAAAAGGCGCAAGCTGAAGGTTTTACAATGGCTCTCACAGTCCCCTGAGCTGAATATCATTGAAAACTGTGGCTAGACCTCAAATAGCAGTGCATCCAAATTGCCTAAAATACAAAGCAAATGTGTCTTTTTTAACTTTAGCCTTTTTAGAGATCATTGAATCTTCAACTTGCTTAACTGTTCACAATAACAGTAATTTTTACCAGGGGTGCCCAAACTTTTACATGCCACTGTATATCACTGTTACCAAAATGTATCTCTTAAAGGTAATCTGTCATATCCCCCTCAAAAAAAGAAACTGTTTATATATGCTTGTAGCGCTAGCAAAACAAGTCCATAAATATGGTTAAATGGCTAATCCGTTACTGTTACTGAGAAATCGGTGTTTGAATTGACATGCAAATGGTTATGTTAGATCTACAACCAATGTCACTCCAGCTTCATTCCCCACCCAGCACCGCCACCTCTTGCTTGACCAACAAGCTCTATGATGTGTGACTCCAGGCAAAGTTGTCATCAGTCAAAAAAGAGGATGTGGCACTGGGCGGGAAATAGAGCTGGAGTGATAAGTGGCTTCAGAACTACCATAGCTCTTCAGCGTCATTTGAATATCAATTTGAACGCTATTTTCTCAGGAATGGAGGAACGGACTGGCCATGTAAAGGGGTTGCTGGTCTTATCTTTGAAAGAGCTACATGCAGATATAAATAATGGGGCATGAAATCCTGCTGATATTTTCCCTTTAAACCTCTGATCATTTAAATAAGAAAAAAAGGAATCAAATATGTTCTTATTAGTAGAATATCACAAATAGGTTACAGTGTCTTCTTTACTGTCTTTGCCGCTCAGATACGGACTGGGGTTCAAATTCAGCCCTGGCATTTGAAATCACACAGGCCCATGTTGTCCCCGTCCCCAAGAACCAGATGGGATATATTACTAATATTACCCTGGATGGAGGAAAGGAAGATTTACTACAAGTCCAATATTTCTAATGATACCAGGGCCTGCTGGGGAAAGTGACGGAGTCAGTGACTTGTGCTCCGTCACAACTCTTAACAGTATAGGTGTCTTGAGAACACAGATTCTGTTAACAACGTAGCAGACAAGGTGGGCCACGACCAGACAGGCCCTTCTGGCATTTGCCAGAATTGCCAGATGGCCAGTCCGGCCCTGTTGCCGCTAGTATCTTTTTTTCTTTTCATTGTATATGTAACATAGTGGCGGCTTCCGAATGGATGACACCTGAAGAATGGTCAGGTCTTTTAGTTGCTTCGTGGCTTTGGAATCCTGAATGCGTTAAAAGAAGTTAGATGGAACATATGCACGGCAAGTCATTTTGACGTTACTGTGAATGTGTTCATTCAGTATATGTTTTTCCAGGTCAGTACTATAATGACAATACCAGACTTGCATATTTTTCAGAATGCTATGACACCCAGCCATAGGATGGACTCCACAGAAACGATGACATGACAAGCACGAGGGCATTCAACTGCCCCTTTTGTCATAGCAGCCCATTGGCTCCCTGTGATTGCTTTGCAGGGAGCCCGATGACCGCTGAACTGGGCGGGATCCAGGCACTTAAATGCTGTTGTAAACAGGATTTAAACGATTAACAGCAGCGATTGTCAGGCACACCAATGGCTGCTGTTAGGGGAAGATGCTGGCCATATATTATAGCCTGCATCTGCCCTTTGTGGAGCGAGCTCTGCTTCTGATCCCATTCCAAAGTCCATGACAAACTCCATGAATGATACATCCATCATGGGGCGTTAAGGTGTTTTAAATTCATGCTACAGATGTAATTTTGCATTTGACCCTTTGCAATGAACCATTTCTGTGGTGAAATCCACAGAGGTAATAATTGCTACAAAGATCTCTGCATATTATCTGCTGTTGGTGGCCCCAAATTTTCCTATTGTGGTTTTGTCTTTTTTTTTTTTTTTAAAGGTACAAAAAAGGAGCGATTCTTGTATAAAAAAGCTGTGTTGTAGTATCATTATAGTCTTTAATTACATTCTCAAAAGCAAAATTACATGATGTTAGGAATAGTAAAACAGAACAGTACCGATGACTAATTTGACATAATTAGCTATAAACCGAAACTTTTTTTTTATAATTGTATCTAAAAAACCCGGTTGCTGTTTGTCACTTATTTTTCTCTGTACACCATGTTCTTTCTTTCAGCATGTTTTAGTATAGCTCTAACCATGTGTTTCTGGTTAGGCAAGGTTCTGAAATGGCTAATAAATGACTGGCATGAGACCTAATGTTAATTAGCTGTCTCAGCAGTCAGCACATTATGCATTTCCATCAATGTGAATAATCATGGTAATCAAACAAGATTAAATTAATACATAATACATTATTTTCACAGAGCTAATAGATTCTTTTTCATAAATATGAGATAATGTATATAATCATTCAAATTGTAATTTTATTTGTGA
Organism: Ranitomeya variabilis; assembly: GCF_051348905.1. Classification (NCBI taxonomy): domain Eukaryota; kingdom Metazoa; phylum Chordata; class Amphibia; order Anura; family Dendrobatidae; genus Ranitomeya; species Ranitomeya variabilis. The sequence continues at coordinate 301,436,954 of NC_135236.1, read as the reverse complement.
GAAGAACTATTAGGTCATGTTCACACGATGCAATTCTGCTGCGTCTTTTTTGCTGTGATTTTCCAAAAGAGCAGAAAACTATAGTTTATTTTTCTATCCCAAAATTGTGTAATAAATGAAGCATGATCGAATTACATGAGCATAATCTTAAAGTTGCAACTCTATTTTCTGCTCTTAGGCCTATGAGCATTCTTAGAAACGCTAGAAAAAGCGCTCACAGAATGTTTAAAAGAATTTTATTATTGATTTGTGTAGAAAAAACAGGATGCTGTTGATCTGTCCAGGCTTTTGAGTGCTTTCAAACTGCTTCAGGCTTTCAAAAATGCCTGGTTGGAGAAAAGGAAGTGCACGTCAATTCTTTCAAGTGGATTGTGACGGAAAACATTCCGAACTATGCACTGTCCAATCAAAAGACTGTGAAAACGCTTCATGAAAAAAAAAAAACCTTGAACACCTTCAAAAACTGCTGCAGGAAATGCAAAACTCCTCCCAAAATTTGTAGTTTTTGACCACAATAAAAAATTCTCAATGTGAAAATACTCTTAGGTCATGTTCACAAATTCAGTATTTGGTCAGGATTTTACATCAGTATTTGTTAGCCAAAACCAGGAGTGGGTGATAAATGCAGAAGTGGTGATGAGGAAAATCTGCAGGTAAAAAAGAGAATATGAGTTTTTTAGCTCATTCCCGCAGTGGAAAAAGCACAGGAAAACCGCATGTAATCTATTCATAACTTTATCAATTAATTTTTATGGAAGCTGAGTTACAGGACATATTCAAAACAAAGCAGTTTTATTCTTCTTTGGCTTCGTATTGGAGACTCCCAGAAGTTCCTAAATTTCCAGAAATCTTGGAAAAGATTAATTTACATAGGAACTGAGATTTGCCATTCTTCATAACGCCCATACAAAATACTCCAAGAAATAGGATACTTGGAATACGCGATTTAAGAAATCTTAAATTTTAAGATATTTTATGGCAACTTTACTTGGACTACAGTTTCATTCGATATCTGGTTGATGGACATTACAAGAAGATTTGGCCACTGCTTAATTCTTCTATACTCAAATATAATAATAGCTTAAACTAATAATATTATATCGGCATTGCTTTAAACTATATTGAATGCCAAATCTTGATGCTTTCTCTTATATTCTGTATTGGTAGAGTTTTCTATTGTTTTGTTCTTTCTCTTAATTCCCTAAGTTTTTTTCCCCTATTTTCCTATTTTATTTGTATTTCCCCCATTTAAAATGTTAACATTTTAATAAAAACATTTGAAACACAAAGCAGTTTTATTCAAAACGTGATATACCAGAAAGAGTAAAAAACACATGTAAAAAAACATGTTAAAAAACAATGAAAAAGCAAGTAACCTAAACTAGCTACTCTTGAAGATTTTCTGCCTCATCAAAAACTCACCAAATACTCATTGTGGAAACTTAACTTTTAGGCCCCTTTCACACATCAGTTTTTTGCTATCCGTCAAATGTTGAATAAAACGAATCCGGCGACTGATGCCACCAGATCCGTTTTTTTCTCATAGACTTGTATTAGCGATGGATTTAGATGGATGGCCTCACGTTTCATCCGTCGTTCGCCGGATCCGTCGAAAATTGTTTGTCCGGTAGCTGGAGACGATGGACAAAGTAACATTTTTTGTTTTTGTTGAAAAATCGGACAGCGACTGATTTGTCGCGGTCCGTCGTTTGCTAGAATAGAAGCCTAAGGGCGTCAGATCCGTCAAATGACTGAATCCGGCGACGGATTCCATTTTTTTTAACTGCGCATGCTCCAATTTATTTAGGATCCAATTAGCCAGATCCGATAGTCGGAACCATCGAAAAAAACGAATCTGTAGCATCAGTTTTTTATCGATCCGTTGAGCCAACGGATTGTGACTGACGGCAAAAAAATGATGTGTGAAAAGGGCCTAAGAATGCTGAATTTTGAAAGTTTTTTTTAGTAGAAATGCGCATTATCAAAAACACAGCAAATACTTCTGGTGGCAGCTTAGCCCTACTATTCAGATAAAACCGCAGTTAACAGAAGTGGGAAACGGCGACATATTATTATCCCTGAATGTGAAGGCTGAATTCAGACGACCGTGATTTCTGAACAGACTGCGTATCTCCTGACCTGAACATAGTTTTCTCATAGGTATATATGAGGTTGCGGTCTATACTCAGACCATGATATATGCATGTCTGAATTCGGCGTAAGAGAAGTATTGACTGGTTAAACATTTTAGTAACAGTATAAAAGTTGCATATGAAAATAAATCCCAGCCTTCATTTATACCCACGAGGGATTTCTGGATATTTCAGAGCCGTTCCAATCATTTACTCATCTCAATTTTACAAGACATCTTATTTAAATGTAAGATGCATTTTGACACTGGATTTCTTGTACTACTCTCCAACATCTATAGTACAGACAGTAAACCCCATAATAACACTCGGGGCAGTGGATAAGTATAGGATTTGCTCCAGGCCATCCATTTTTTATGGCTAAAGGCCAGTCAGATGTCAAAACCTCTTCAAGTATCTTGTGCTAACATGAACATTTTATTTCCATTGCGGCTATTCTCTGTCCCATTTCCATAATAACCTATAACTGTAAATATTCTCTAAAATGCAGCCCTGTGTTGTTCTAGACACGGCCATAGGCCACATACTACAGGAGCAAAAAAATATAATTTAATGGATTTTCAGGTATGCATTCCACATCTACATTTGAAACCCCCTGACACCCAATCCATCACCCATAAAAACCTTTTTTATTTGTCAGGGGGTTTCAAATGTAGATGTGGAATGCATACCTGAAAATCCATTAAATTATATTTTTAGCTGATAGGGCAAAAAAGTGGTGACAGGTTCCCTTTAAAGAACTGTGTCTAAAGCAGGCCATACAGATTAGATGGCTATCAGCCAAATGATGCTTCGGCTTCAGCCATCTCGGCCAACTTTACCATACACAGGAGCGTTCTTTTGGCCAAGTGGTCCCGTGTTCTCTATGAGAAAACAACGGAACTACACGTCGGCCGGTGGCTTGTCTCCACGAGAACAATGCGATAGCCATCTCTCCAGACCATCAGTCGGTTCACTCACCTGTACAAATTAGACCTTCTGCTGAACTCATCGATATCAGTGGGTCCTGCCTACATTAGTTTAATGCGTATATGGACCTTGATACTGTTAGCACTGATTGGACCTTATCCGTGTGCTGTGACACACCCCAACTAATAGTTTTCAGTTTATACATTTCTAGGAGGAACAACAGAGGAACAGCACAACCAAAAGTTCTGAGAAGATGCCCCATAATCAGATTTCTATCAGTATTTGGTCAGCATGTCAGTTTTTACCAACAGAGTTTTATAAGTTTTTGACTGGGGTCAGACGAGCGTATGAAAAATCATCCAAGTTTCATCCATGTTGTCAATCATGTGCCTGTTTTATTGTCCGTTTGGCATCTGATTTTATACATTAACAGTATAAAATGTAAATTGTCAAATATAGTTTCCTACATAATGGCAATGTATCCACAAAAAAAATTGAAGGCTATATGGATGATCCATATGGGATCTGTGGGTTTTTTTTTGCAACACCCATAGACCTGAATGAGTGAGTCCCATCTGAGACGCAGGAGAGAATAGTGTAGGCAGCAATTTTCATAGATTCTTGATCCGTGTGAAAAATTTGTCATCTGAACAGCTCTATTGAAATACATTGGTCAGTGTTCCGCTTTATTATTACTCAACAGGACAGGTCCGCATAATATCGTCATCTGAACGATCCCTTTCTGATAAAAGCGAAAAAAAAATGTGATGGAACTTTCTCCAGCTTCTCCCATCAGTAAGTGGAAAACAGACAACACACACGTGGCACACATACGGCATCACACATACGGCATCCTGGTGCTGCCTGATTTTTTTCACTGACCCACAGACTTGGTTTGGCGCATTTGATCTGTGTCTTGGAACAAAATCAGATGTCTCTTGTGTTTTTTTCCTGCAAAAATACACGGACATATGTACTCCCCCATAGACTATAATGGGTATAAATTCTGTCTGTGAAAAACACTGAGAGAGCACATATGTGAAAGCTCACGTCTGAATGAGACCTTAGGCCTTTTTCAGACGTCAACTATTTTTTTCTTACACAAAAAATGGTCCTAGTGTCTTGAGTGTTTTTGATCAGAGTTTCATCAGAGGTTAATCAGTGTAAATTTTTACCATCAGAGCTTGGTTAGAATTTCATCAGCTTTTCTCTGAGGAAAAAAAAAAAATCTGATTGAGGTTTCTCAAACTTCTCATATCAAATAATCAGTGGAATCTGAGTGCTGTCCTATTTTTCATGGACTCACAGACTCGCATTGGCGAGTTTCATCCAGACTCGCATCAAAATTAGAGGTTTCTGTGATTTTGTGGAGGACCACTCACTCCACAGGAATAAACCACAGCAGAACGCATATGATAAGAAGTGACATCTGAAGCTACACGCTGACTTTGCCCACGACATCTGTTTCGCGACCAAGGTTTCTTCAGTGCTGTTACTCCATTGCCGCGCAATAGAAGTGAATAGGATCACATTGCAACCCCAAGGCTTCTGCAACAAGCAAGTTGTAGGAAGAACAACCTTGTCAGCAGTTTTTTACAACTTGCTTGTTGCAGTCGTAGTACCCTTAGGGCCACAATGTACCCTCATTGACTTTTGTGCTGCGATGTAGCTGTGGCACTGGGCAAACGCTGGACATGGGCCTGTGTCGATGTGTAGACAGCACCTTATTGAAATCTTGCATATCCCCACTTGGTACAAAGGGTCACATTTAAAGGGGTATTTAAAGGGCTATTCCAAGCATTGTCTGCTGCTGCATAAGTACTACTGTAGGTATACTTTGGTTGTGGTTTCCATTTACTGTACCTCTCCCTTTAAAGGACAAACTGAAAGATTAATAATTTTTCCTTTAGTCAGTGTTGTGAGTAAAAGACCTAATAATTAGCAGTATACAGTCAGTGTTACCCAATATTTTTACACTGAAATTACTTAAAGAGCATTGAGTGCTACTTGAACAATTTGGAAAGACCTTTATCAAATCCATTATCCTAAACCTACAAAAAGGTCCCATAAGACTGGATTCATACATGCCATTTTTTATGCAATTTTTAATATACACTCACTCACTCTGTAGATTTTCTGGCTGAAAGTTTTTTGATTGTCCCATTCATAGGAAATCACCCCATTCCGATGTATGTCATGGATTTTCTGCAATACAGTCTGTAGTGTATGAATTTATCTAGATTGTTTTACCTCTCTTTTTTAAGTACGGTAGCTGGTTTTCCTGGCTTTTTATATATAAATGTGACTGCACGAAAAATACTAGAAAAAAAAGCCTTTAAATAACCTGTGCTTAAAACCACGCTAACATAATTTGCAGAATTTGCTGAAACTCATAAAGAAGTCATAATGCAGGAAAGATACCAACCACTATGGACATATTATTGTTCAGTGTTAGACAATCATGGCTGCGTTCATCCAAAAATAGCACCACTACAAGTGAATGGTACAAAGCTGTAATACCACACACAACCTGTAGACATACAAGGTGGCATTGTTTTTACAAGAAGTCAGACATATTTGCTGATGCTAGAAAACCCCTTTAATGCCAGTTAATACATTTACTAATTCTTATGAGTTTAGAGTGATCAAATTATGGGATGTTCATACAGAAAAAAAAAAAGTAATAAATAACTAATATAATTGGCATGTAACTGTGGGAAACCTGGGCTAGTGATTTCGCCTTGCTGCATGATATCTACGATCAGACTACAGACAGCTTTAACAGTCATTTTTGGCATTTCTTAGTCCTGAAGGAGGAAATGTCCTCAATGCTAGAAAAAGAAGAAATGCTTACTGGTTAGCTCCACCACTTTCAGAATGACTTTTCATGTGCATGTTTTTGCATATAAGTCTATGAATGTGGACCGCGCGCTTACTTCCTGATCACATTTAACGCCCATTGTTCTTGAATGAATCATCACTTATCTGTCTGTAAGCCTCAAACACTTTTTTAATGTCAAACAATTTAAATAAAGCAAATAAGATGTTTAAAGACATACATGGGGTTACATATTAACACTGCGGACTGCGGGGCACTAACCTGGGACCTGATGAGAAATACCACTCACCCTGTGCAGTACTGCAAGGTCTGAGCTGATCAGGGAGGTAACGTAGAGGAGTATGTTTGGTGAAATGTTTTTTCGGACAGGACATACACCTGGTTTTTCCATGGTTTTCAGTCTCAAGTCACTACTACTACATCTATGGACCCTGTACATGACCAAATCAATTCATAGGACTCTTGTAGAGCAGGCCCATCAGTATTCCATGGCTGCCCTGTGAAGTTCTACCTAATGTCTCCTCTTTTAATTAGCCAGCCGGGCATGACTTCATCATTGCGGGGTAACGCCCACTTGATGTCACGCAAGGTCAACTAATCAATAGAGGACGCAGGGATGGTGGCAGGAGGAAAAGTTTGCAGGACTCCTGTCTGCCCTCTACAGAATATGGACATGGCCAATTGACCAGGGTCCTGAAAATTGATTAGCTCATCTCTGATTGGCTCCTTATCTAAATATCTAATGTCCAGTTCTTGTGTATTACTGACTATAGAAACTCACAAAAGCTTTATAAAAGCACCTTTCCTCTGTAGAAGATGGGAGAGTTTCTTCTTGCCGCAGTGCTGTAGGTGTTTATTGTTCTCATCGGGGCATTTGACATCATAACAATCAGGAAGGGTCTTCCTTTTTATTAAAACTAAACCTGGATGCCACACACATTACATAGAAGTGGGTTGATGGCTGGACAACGGTCAATCATCTGGAGAATGAGTGACATTTTCGTCCGCATTGGCCATTACAGTCGCACAAACTGGCCATATATTGACACTGGTGGGGATGGACGCATGATCTTATGGACACATTGTTTACGGGCTACAGTTAACCAGAAATTACAAACCGACTTTTGCCAGATGATATATTGGACATGACAATAATTTGAAATATTTTTTTGATACTTTTAAATAACATTGAATAGGATTTTGTAGAGAACTTCTGGCTGTTAAATAATATGCGTGGGCCAAATACTGTTTACTGTATAGTCCTTTGCCAAAATTTCTCATAGTTGACATTATTTGTGTTTAAATTCTGTCTAATCTAGTGCTCCAATTATCCCTGATAATATTGTAAAGGGTTTTGCATGAGTTTCTATTCTAGAATTTTTTAAGTTTTGTTTCCATATGTTATAATATATATATATATATATATATATATATATATATATATATATATATATATATATATATATATATATATATATATATATATATATACACACAGTATATATATAAATATATATATATATATATATTAGTATGAAACTGCTAAAATGCTTGAACGTCTGGATTATGCTTTTATGTAATGGAATTGGATAAGTACAAGCTATTCACCCATAGACATAATTGCTGTGTCTTTAGAAAAAACTCACAACCAATAGTATCTAAGAAAAAGAAGGAAAAACAGGAGTGCGCCATCCCCCGGCAAGCGGGAACCTGTGAAAGGGGGAGCTATGAACTCCTGAAGAACTGAATAAACAAGGAGAATCTGAGTCAATTATGCCATTAAAAATCAGTTCAAAATTTTATTATAGCAGAAAGTACAATAATATTAAGCACGTAACAGTTACAAGAATTTTATGAGTACATGTATAGAGCCATGATCGTGACCCCAGGTAAAAAAGGGCAGAGGACAAGGCAAGGACAAGATAGATTGTGTCAAACTAATAAATAGTGTAGTTGATATATATCAAAGAATGTGATTTGCATTAATAGAGATGTATATGTAATAAATTGCCACCAAAATCAATAATTTGCTCTATGGTGTCCTAATGGGCAACATACCTTCCGTGCTGATAAAATGAGACATAGACAAGTGCCAATCATATTACCAAGAACCCATGTTTGAACACATTGCAAGTTTGCAAGAGAAGGAGGAAAGTATTAGCGTTATTTATGGTATTTACCCATGATATGTGTCTTGCCTTGACGTCGGCCCCTTGACGTTGACATGTGGGCACAATTTGTGTTTTGTAACTTAGAACAGAGCTCTCCAACCTATTACCTTTAACCTGTTGCAAAATTACAATATCCAACATGGACTGGTCTAAAAATTATTGTATGTTTGATAAGTACAGATGATTAGTAGTAGTATGTAGTATTCTAATACATGTGAAATAAAAAGACTTGAATATTTACACAGAATATTATACTTATAAATTGTTACACTAACTATAACCATTTCTTTTCAGGAATAAAAGAGAAATGCACAGACTGGGCAGAGTTCCTTATTCATGATCTGACTGGCTCCAGGACTGCTCCACCAAAGCTTCTAGAGGGAGTATGTCATGTTCTTACATTGTATTATTGTTGTAGTATATGTAATTATTATTGGACTATTCTCTTACATTGCATTGTTATTGTAGTGATTTGTTTTCCTATAGTGGATTATTTTATTCTCCATTTCTTGTCTCTAAATTATAATTGAACCTATTTTTCAGGATCAGTATCATTGTCTCTTAAACAACATAGTTTATAAATGTTTTGTCACTGGGGTCCAGTTCTAAACATCAAAATAGATCCACAGATCATTTGGGCCCAAAGGGACCCTGCACAAATGATGCTTTAGTCAGCATGTTCAATGCCTGCTATATTAACTTTTTATATATTTATTTTACTTATGTAACACTGTCATATTCAACTTCATTATCACCACGCCCCATTGGGGCTCACAATCTAAATTTGATAGCAATATGTCTTTGGAGTGCAGGAGGAAACCACACAAACACAGGAAAAAAATAAAAATTTTAAATCTTGCAATTTTCACACTGGCCAATAGAACTTTTTTATAGTCTAACTTCCTGTTGTTTGAGGAAACAACCCATGTACATTAGCCACAAATAACAGACTCTGACCCCAGGTTTTGTACTGAAGTATCAACAAGTCTATTGAACGTGTGCAAAGATCATTGTGGAGGGGGGGAGTAGGGGTCAGCTGTGACATCATCTATTGCGAATTGTGGATCCTGTGCTACCAGCTGTGTAAAAAGTTGTTGTTACTGGTCATAGCAATTAGGAATGAGAGGACACATGGAAGTTTGGGTTCTGGTACACATCCCGAACTTTAGTGCAAAGTTTGGTTCGGGTACCATAACTGTACTCGAACTTGAACCAGAACCCCATTGAAAACAATGAAGCCCTGAACTTTGGATCTAAAAAAAAATTATCTTTCTCTCTTACTCGTACCCGGACTTTCCCCAGTACTCCGAATATTAAAACAGACTTCTGGGTCAAGTCCGTGTTCAGGGTTTAGTGTTGGACACTAAGTGTGCGGTACGAACCCTGAACTTTTAAATTAGGATCGCTCATCTCTAATAGTAGTCCTTCATCTGATGCCTGCTGAAAAATGTTCTTGCAAGGACTAAAAGTTAGTTAGTGATATAGCTCCAATGAGCAAAGTGAAAATTGCAAGATAATATATTTTCTTTAATAAAATCTTGATCTGGAAAAAATACTTGTAATATAAAAATGTAATTGAAAATTTAGTCGTTTTCTGGCAACACATTCCTAATTAAAGACAAACTAGAAACCGTAATCAATGATAAAAGTAATAAAAGCACCACTCGTGTGTTTTTTTTTAATTACAGCACTGGAGTGGTGCTACTAATCTGAGTTTCTTGCCCCTAGTATTCTACTTACCTGTCACTGTCTTCATCTTTTATCAGCACTGTCGGTCTCCAGCAGTTTGTGGGCTGCCGGATGGCTCCAGTGTTTGCTGGACAGACTGTAAGTGATATAAGACTTCCAAACAGACATTCAGATGCAACTCCATGATTAAGACCTGAATGGGTCGAAACGTGTTGGTTTCTATGCCTTTTTTTAAATCATGAGTGTATCCAAGCTGCCTGACTTTTTTGTTACCTGTTTTTAATATAAAGAAATAAATAGATGTTTTAAGAAACCTAGGATTTCCTGGGATCATTCGTCCAAAGAGGCGCTGGATGTTAATTATTTGATTCTTAAGAGTATGTCCAGTTTTTTAGTAACAATACTAAATACATTACTGAATATTTTGTAGATAAACTCTTTATACAGTATGTAATTAAAGGGGTTCCTTCATTAGGATAACCCCATTCCATCAACTATTAGTCAGAACTAGTGATGAGTGAATATACTCGTTACTCGAGATTTCCCGAGCACGCTCGGGTGTCCTCAGAGTATTTTTTAGTGCTCCGAGATTTAAGTTTTCTTCGCCGCAGCTGAATGATTTACATCTGTTAGTCAGCATAAGTACATGTGGGGATTCCCTAGCAACCAGGCAACCCCCACATGTACTTATGCTAGCTAACAGATGTAAATCATTCAGCTGCGGTGAGGAAAACAATCTCCGAGCACTAAAAAATACTCGGAGGACCCCCGAGCGTGCTCGGGAATTCTTGAGTAACGAGTATATTCGCTCATCACTAGTCAGAACTAGAGCCACTGCATCAGCTATGTTCATCTTTTATATTGACATAATGGTTGTCTGGGAAATGACTATTATTTTAAAGAATACCTTTTTAAAACAAACTTTTGATATGTTATAGTGATATGTCAGATGTTATAATTGGTTGGGAGATCGAGTGCTGAGAATAAATGAAGGGACAGAGTAGACAGAAGAGCTGTGCCCCTTTTACTCCATTGGACTCTCGTCTAGACTTTGTATAAATTCTGTGCGAGATAGACTATGATTATTATTAATTAATATACCAGCCAGCATCAGCTCCTAGCCTATAAGTTATAGGGTTCTTCAGTTTGTATAAATTCATGCACAGCTTGATCAGCTCTTCTCAAACAGGAACCATCAAGAGCAAAGGGGCCCAGTGCTCAGAGGTTGCTGAAGGTCTCAGCACCAAGACCCCTACTAGTCCAAACTTCTTAAAGTCACTATGACATGGCAAACATTTTTGAGATATTTCTTAATATGTTAGTGATCTAATAAGCATAGTCTCCTATAGAAACCATTCTCATATCGTGTGTGAGATGTACTTATGAAGATATATATGTAGCGAGTTAAAGGTTTAGGCATTGGGTGGAGATAAACTTTAGGTTGAAGAAACAAGCAAAAGCACAAAAAAATAGGTCCTGGGAAATTCACACAAGTTATTTATACAATGCAGAAATTCCCGGCTTCAGCGTAATTTCTAATCAAATGACTCATATGACTCTAAAAATTGTGTTTACTCTTGAAATGGATCTTGTGTAATAAGATAATATAATGCTTCATTAAAAGAGAATAAGGAAAACAGAGTTAGTTAAGAGCTACTGTAACGAGCCGCAGGACGGGCGTTGTCACGGAAACCAATTGCGGGATCTGTGAACTCTTCTAGAATTGGTTTTCAGGGTATGCTTGTAAAGTGTGTTAAAAGGGGTCATCAGAGCACAATGAATGACTGTTACTAAGACGCTCGCCGTACATTGCTGAATAGGTTTTAGTCTATTTCCACTGCATTATCCCCTTAACAAAGAGCTGTACATGCAGTTATTGTCAAAATGAATTAAAACAGTTGTTAAAGGATATTTTTACTACATAAAATGAAAACAATTGCATTGTGTATATATATATATATTGCTTATAAATATCACACTAGAAGTAAAGAGGATCTCTAATTTAGCAACACATCACCTTATGGTTCGTGATTCCAGCATCTTTACTACTTGTCCTTATATACAGCCGACATGCTCTTCACAATCTGGGAAACCAGCAAAAATATATTTATACAATGACACAGATGTACATATTAATAAGATTGATGTAGACCTATAAGACTACCCCAATTGCCTCAGTATCCCACCAAAGATGCGTATTATTTCAGTAGGTAAAATAATATGACCAGACACTTCTGCTATTGGGTGTCTGCACAGACACCTTCCTTTTCCAGCCCTTGTTTCTCCTAATTGGGGATATTGGGGAATAGATGGGCTGTTCAGGTGAACAGTAGATGTCAATAGACTCTAAAGATAAGTGATGGCCAAACCTTCATTCGTCTTACAGCTATTTATTTCAAAATTCCTCCATACAACCAATTACCTTGGCCGACCATTCAGTTGCTCTGTTTTGAGAGAGCGCAGTAATCGGCTGTCAGGTTCATCCTGCAGAACAAAAGAATAGGGGGATTAAATTCTTACCGCCCAATCCTTATCAGCCCCTTACTCTTTGCCGACAGATGAAGTAATGGAGGGTCTGGAGGCCTTCATACACATTAGATGGTTGGCCAATTCCACCATAATTAACGGGTTTAATAGATTTTATCATATTTGCTTTAGGGCCTTAATGCCTGCAAAAAAATTAAGTGCCCTATGTAGAATGAACATGACCATTAGAATTCAGACTCTTAATAATGGTGTGGGAGAATACAGTAGGTAAAAATTAGATTAAAGTTATTGATTTTTCCAATTATATGGTTATTTTGCATGCAAATGAGATGATAAAGTGAATGTACAAAAAACTAGTCTACAGCCTGTCTCTCAATTATTACATATATATAATTTATTATACTGTATATCGGGGCAGACCTACCATTGGTGCAGATTCACAGGTGCCCAAGAGGTAATGGGCACACCCACCTGCAAAGCGAGGCATAAGGAGCATTATGATGAGCTTCAAGACTCCAAAACGCCCACATACTATTCTTGCACAGTCGCCCATTCCCATTTTAGTCTGCTCTTGCTTTATATTACTGTACTATTTTACATACTATTTTACATACAGTATATGTTAAGAATTTTTATGTTGAAACCACAATTTCTTTCTCTTTCTATAGCCTCTTCGTGGAAAAGCTCCTGTAGACCTCATTACAGTTGATTCACTCATAGAGCTACGAGACTCACATAATCCATTCCAGTACTGGATCGTAAGTGTGTTAGAAAATGTTGGAGGAAGATTACGATTGCGCTACGTTGGCTTAGAAGAATCCGATTCTTGTGATCAGTGGTTGTTTTACTTGGACTGTAGACTTCGACCTGTTGGTTGGTGTCAAGAAAATCAGTGCAGAATGGAACCACCTTTAGGTATGTCTTAACAAGTTGCTGTTGTGTTGTCATGGTGTAAAGCAAACATCCACTGCATAGATGCATGGGTATAAATCTTGTCTGTAGGACCTTATTAGGGTTGAACAATTAATATAAATGTTCAATTCTCTAGTTGCCTACTCCTGGCCTAATGGATATTGATCATGTGCACTAAAGAAATACACCAGACACAGTCAGCTGTAACTCTCCTTGATCAAAGTGTGGCTCAGCTCCAAGAAGGAATTTATTAGTCAAACACAATGTTATATATCTCCTGTAAGGGGGCTCGGTTAGCTCTAAAATGGGAGTGATCGGATGTATTCCATTGGTTAGTGGGTTGGGCATGAGCAAGTCCATGGGCGGATCCATGAGGTCATCAAGGTGGGTTGGTCCGTGAGGTCATCAGAGTGGGCGTCGCTGTGGGTGGATCCATGAGGTCATCAGTGTGGGCGTCGTCTTGGATACCAGACCGCATGGTCTGCTAAAACAGGAAATGGCAGCCATCTTCAGTGTCTTCATTGTTCATCAGACCGCATGGCTCTGGTATAGGAGATGGCAGCCATCTTAAGTGTCTTACTTTGTCTGAGGAAAACTTATGTAAGGTTAAACAATACATGTTATAGGTTGCTTTCCTCAATTACCTTATGTGTTGAGGTTAATTAAGTATTTGATCTTATGGCTCTCCTCAACAGTCCCCCCTAAATACTTTATTAACCTTTTCTTTTATCTTGATCCCACTGTGGTTCCCTAACCCACCGATGTTAAGTGTTATTATGACATCAGAGGCTTCATGACAATACGGATGCTATAGACACCAGAAAATGTGTGACCGATTATGGGTATACTGCGGAGGTATATCGGAGCGTGTTACCAGTGTCCTCGGGACTTCCCAACCTGCTGGATCTATTACTCTCCAATCTCCCATCTCCATGATTACTTAGAGTAAAATACACATGCGACTAACCCTGATGTACACATCCTAGATCTGACCGTCTTGCCCGGGAGGGGGAATTGGAGTTTTCACCAGTTTGAGACAAGTTTTCCCTTGTGGAAAACCTCCCTTTGTAGCTGGACTTTGACAAGCAGGTCAGATCCTACTCTGTCCCTAACTGTCTAACAAGTTTATAATGTGAGAGATGGATCCAGGAGGCGCTCAGCAACCCTGACTGAAGTATGAGGAGTCAGGAGCACTTGGTAGGGGCCCTCAAATCTCGACTCCAGGGATGTCTTTCTGATGAACTTCTTTACCAGCATGTAGTCACCAGGTTAGAAAGTATGGGTACCTTAACTGGAATCTGGACCTGGAATGGATGATAAAACTCGTACATGTGTTACTGACAGTTCTTTAGTAACAACAATTAACAACAATTACAGAATTTACAAGAGTATCACTTCCCAAGGCTAGCTGTTGTGGAAAATATTGACCCAATCTTGGAGGCCCCCCAAAAAGAATCTCGTATGGTGTGAGTTTAGTGGGACCCCTTGGAGTGTTTCTGACTGAGTATAAGGCAACGTGCAAAATGTCTGTCCAAGTCTGACCTCCTAACTGGCTTTCAGTATTTTATTTTTGAAGGTGCCATTCAGTGTTTCTATTTTCCCACTGCTATGTAGGTGATATGGAGTATGTAAACCCAAATCAGCTCCCACCAGTGTCCATAGTTCCTTAGTCAGTGCTGCAGTAAACGCAGGTCCTTGGTCACTCTCAATTACCTCTGGGACCCCATATCTGCTTACTACTTCATGCATCAGTCTCTTAACAGTCACTCTGGTAGTCATGTTGGTTACTGGCTAGGCTTCGGGCCATCCTGAGAACATGTCAGTCACTACCAGTACATACTCGTACTTCCCTACTTTTGGCATTCGAATGTGGTCAATCTGAAAGGGATAAAGTGGTTTAGCCAAATGTTTCTGAGTAACTTTCTGAGGCGGTGCTGGATTGCATGTTGCACACACAAGGCAGGACTTGAAATAATTTTGCGTGACAGTAGAGATCCCAGGTGCCATATAAATCTTCCAATCAGGTCATTCATCCGATTCTTGCCTCTGTGGGTGATACCGTGTGCCCATTCTGTCGCTGAGGGGTACAGATTACGGGGTAGACCTTTGTGTTCACCCTCCAGACTCCATCTTCATCCTTTTTTAGCTCCTCCTTCTTGCCATGACTTATTTTCATCATCTGATGTCTTGTCTTGATGTAGATGGATAATCCTCATAAGAGAGGCTTTAGTCCCTTCTTCAGTGTCTTGTGACACGTACACCGCTGCTTTCTCTTTCCTAAATGGATCCACAGCATAGGTTTTTTCTGTTTTGTCAGCAAAGAAGTTCCCCCTTGCTTCTGGAGAATCCAATCTCCCGTGAGCTTTGATCTTGATTACTGCAACCTCCAAAGGTAGATCTAGAGCGACCACAAGTTCTTGCATGGTAGCAGCATGTTTTACAGGAGTTCCACTGGACGTTAGGTATCCTCTGGCTGCCCAGATACTGCCGAAGTCATGAGCCACTCCAAAAGCGTATCTTGAATCCGTGTAGATGTTGACCACCTTCTCCGTCGCTTCCTGACAAGCCAACGTCAAAGCTTTAAGTTCCGCTTCTTGTGCAGACATGTGCGGTGGTAGCGATCCAGCTGAGATGACCTGGTCATGTGTAACCACGGCATATCCCGTATGGAATCTTCCTGTTTCATCTGCAAATCTGGAACCATCAGTGAAGAACGTCAGGTCAGCATGTGGGAGTGGGTCTTCAGACACGCTTTTCTGGGAGGCTACTTCTTCATGCATTTGTTCGAGACAGTCATGATCCTCTGAGTGTGTAGAGGCATCTTCTCCGAGAGCATCAGTATCATCCACATCCCCCCTGGAAAGAGGAAGCAGCGTGGACAGTTTGAAGATGCTGCAGCGGACAAGAGTGACATTATCCGGAACCAAGAGCGAACATTGGAGTCTCATATGATGCTGCACCAACAGATGTTTAGGTTCCAACAAAGCAATTATGTCGTGTGGAGCCATTAAGAGAACTGGATGTCCTCAGATGATATCAGAAGTTTTGTCCAGAAGCATATGTGCAGCATGAACAGCTCTGAGGCAAGTCGGGGAAGCTTGAGACACAGAGTCCAGGCGGGCAGAGTAGTAGCCGATTGGTCTTGTTCTTCCCCCATGTTTTTGTGCTAGGACTCCGGAAGCATGTCCTGCTACTTCACTGACAAACAAGTAAAAAGGTAGTTGATAATTTGGGATTCCAAGAGCTGGTGCAGACTGTATGGCCTGTTTAAGAGCGTAGAAAGCTTCCACGGATTTAGTACATAGTGGAAACGCTGACGTCTTGAGGTCATCGTACAATGGCTGCATCAGCTTTGAGGCATCTGGAAACCTTTGGCAACAATAATAATTGATAGGTCAGCCAACTCATCCGAGGCCCTTGTCTTAGGTTCTTGGCAGAACTCAACACCAGAGTCCCATGTCTCGTCATGCTCCTGTAGAAAGGCATTGGCTGTTTTTCTGGATCTAGAACTTGGTTCAACAGAGTAGCAGCTTGCTGGGGTGTAAACTTGACATAGATGGTGGGCTCCTCAGACATGAGCATTGGCACTGTTGGCGGTGGCACCTGAAGCGGGAGTAGAGATGGCACCGTGAGTGCAGATGTAGTCCCTTGTGTATGAGGAGCCGGAGGAGGTAACAGTCCTGGAATGAAGGGCTCTATTTGGGCAGCTCCAGTATCATGGTATGGGCTCCAGGTGATGCAGGCAGTCTTAAAAGCTTTAACAGTCCTGTCCTCATTACTAATTAGCCTGATTTCAGAGAGGCAGCAAATGCTTGGGGGGCTACACTTGTTTATTATAATTTCAACAATTTCCCTTGTACATGCATGAACAGGGAAACCGAAAATGCCAACACCAATGGCGGGAATTGTCAAGGTCTCAATGTGCTCACTAATATTTGCATACTCTAAAATGCGAGTTATTGCTGCACGAAGTTGTTGAGCACTAACGTCTGGATGAATAGGGTCATAAGTAGGGGTCACAGCATGTATGATCATTCTACATGGAAGATTGCCAGCTTTAGTCACCGCTATGTCCCCAACAGCTATCTGACCACGTGACTCAACAATGATATGACTGTCAGCTTGAATAGTCGCCCCTCCTGCTTCCACTATAGCTCTAGCTACACCTCCATTGTGCTCTAACCGAGAATTGGCAGCATTAACAATAGCGTCTGTCTCCATTGTTGTTATATCACCCTTTCCCACCACTAACAAGGGTCCCTCAGGAAGTTCTTTTTCAAAAATAGGTTGCCAACATTCCCTCCCCTTTGTGCTTCCTGTGCTATTGGTATCCCCCTCCCAGATTGAGCCCCCCTTGTTACAGTCGCCAATGTCCCATACAGGTGTGCGCTTGGCTGCGAGACAGCCTGTGAGATACTGGGCATAGGGTTATGTAGGCTGCGTGAGAGTGCTGTTGTGGAAGCATTGGGAGGAGAGGCCGCTGCTTGGAGCATCTCATGTGGGTGTGCGGCTAAATTGGCAGTGGAAGTGACAGTAGAAAGGGTAGGTGCTGGGGACGATCCAGGTGGGAGGACTGCTGGATTCACAACAGGAGTGATAGGGGAAAGGGTTGGTGCCCCATTGGAAACACTGAGATAGGAAACATGGGTAAAGCCTTTTATTTCCTGAAGGAATATAGTATTGGCCATCAGTGGTCATTACTGGGTAACAAGGATTTAGCGAAGTGGTGTGTAGCCTTAGTCTGAGATATTCACCACCAGAACCAGCACATTCGCCATCCACAACATGGCTGCCGTCAGAATTGTATTTACCACCAACAAAATGGCTGCCGTCAGAATTGTATTTACTACCAACAAAATGGCTGCCGTCAGAATTGTATTTACCACCAACAGAATGGCTGCCGTCAGAATTGTATTTACCACCAACAAAATGGCTGCCGTCAGAATTGTATTTACCACCAACAAGATGGCTGCCGTCAGAACTATATTTACCACCAACAAAATGGCTGCCGTCAGAATTGTATTTACCACCAACAAAATGGCTGCCGTCAGAATTGTATTTACCACCAACAAAATGGCTGCCGTCAGAACTATATTTACCACCAACAAAATGGCCGCCATTACATTTAGCACCTGGCTCTGGGCCATCATTTTGGCTGCTATTACATTTAACACATTGGCCATTAACAAAATGGCGACCATTACATTTACCACATGGCTCTGAGCCACCATTTTGGCTGCTATTACATTTAACACATTGGCCATTAACAAAATGGCGACCATTACATTTACCACATGGCTCTGAGCCACCATTTTGGCTGCTATCACATTTAACACATTGGCCATTAACAAAATGGCGACCATTACATTTACCACATGGCTCTGAGCCACCATTTTGGCTGCTATCACATTTAACACATTGGCCATTAACAAAATGGCGACCATTACATTTACCACATGGCTCTGGGCCACCATTTTGGCTGCTATCACATTTAACACATTCGCCATTAACAAATGGCCGCCATTACATTTACCACATGGCTCTGGGCCACCATTTTGGCTGCTATCACATTTAACACATTCGCCATTAACAAATGGCTGCCATTACATTTACCACATGGCTCTGGGCCACCATTTTGGCTGCTATCACATTTAACACATTCGCCATTAACAAATGGCCGCCATTACATTTACCACATGGCTCTGGGCCACCATTTTGGCTGCTATTACATTTAACACATTGCTCTGGGCCACCATTATACGGTGGTGGCCGCTCACAGGATATATTTTGTAATACACATAAGTCAAAACTCTATTCTTTCTATTCCTTTTCTCTTCTACCCAATTTCCAATTTTTATTTATTTATTTATTTTATATAGACTTTCAGAGACTCTTTCTCCTGCCCTAGCAATAGACAACAATCCATTATCTTCTAGGATACCTTTTCTTTCTTTCAAGACAAGCTTCCACTCCAGGGGCTGTAACCTTCCCCCTTCTGGCATTCCACACAACTTCCACTAATGTGCATGAGTGTAACTTGCCATCTGAATTTGGCTTAGTGCCCATTCGGCAGAACTGCATTACTTTCTCCATCTTTCTATAGATACACAGTATATATATCTATCTATCAAGATAACAAACACCAAACAAACAATAAGACGGGGGAGATGACTCAAACCTGAGATTCTAAAGGGAACTGAGTCTGCAGTACCCAGTTCCTATTGCTTCTTGTCACGTGGTCCCTGTCTGACTTCCGTGCTCCGTACTTTACAAACCAATTATTCCCTACTTTGTCAAATTGCTCCCTAACTTACCGGTCCCCGTGCAGAGTCAATTACTCGATGTCACGGGGCAAAAAAAGAAAAACTATAAATTTAATTGGCCCAAACTGAGCCAATTGCTCCAAGTTTCAATGAGCCGCTACACAATTTCTTATGCCCGAACTGAGCCAATTGCTCCAAGATTTACCGGGTCCCCCTAGGCCGAGTCAATTACTCCAGGTCCTAGTCCTCATGTACAGAACTGAAAATCTTATCACAGGCGACAACCGTATACCACAGACAAAAATTATTATTATTTTTTCCTACACTTGCTTTCTTTCCTTCTTTAAAAACAAAACCTGTTTTTCTCGTCCTACCACATGCTTTTCTTTCTGTAAACAAACCTGTTTATTCTTTCCTAGTAACCTGCTTTGTTCCAAACACAATGCTTTTCTTTAACTACCAGTACATACCCTGTTTTTCCTGTTTTATCACTTGCCTGTAGCCCTCTGTAAACACTTCTATTTGTCATCTCCCCTCTCCACAACATGTAACAGGCAGTAGGCAACTAAAACGTGACGGTTCTTGCAATTAAATGACCAGCAGCGGAGATACCCTTTCTGCCGTCTTACAGATACCAAGAAAACCGGACACGGTCAGGCAATCTGCACAGGATACCCCGAAAGACACAGGTAAAGACTACAGATTATAAAAATCAGCAGACTTACCGTGTTCTGTTAAAGAGGTGATCAGTCTCCAGATTCGGGGTACTCAGTGCATCCAGCCGTTCCACTCGCCGGTTTTACAGGGTTCAGGGCTCTTCCTCTGCTGGCCCCCCATTGGGCGGCCAAATATTAGGGTTGAACAATTAATATAAATGTTCAATTCTCTAGTTGCCTACTCCTGGTCTAATGGATATTGATCATGTGCACTAAAGAAATACACCAGACACAGTCAGCTGTAACTCTCCTTGATCAAAGTGTGGCTCAGCTCCAAGAAGGAATTTATTAGTCAAACACAATGTTATATATCTCCTGTAAGGGGGCTCGGTTAGCTCTAAAATGGGAGTGATCGGATGTATTCCATTGGTTAGTGGGTTGGGCATGAGCAAGTCCATGGGCGGATCCATGAGGTCATCAAGGTGGGTTGGTCCGTGAGGTCATCAGAGTGGGCGTCGCTGTGGGTGGATCCATGAGGTCATCAGTGTGGGCGTCGTCTTGGATACCAGACCGCATGGTCTGCTAAAACAGGAAATGGCAGCCATCTTCAGTGTCTTCATTGTTCATCAGACCGCATGGCTCTGGTATAGGAGATGGCAGCCATCTTAAGTGTCTTACTTTGTCTGAGGAAAACTTATGTAAGGTTAAACAATACATGTTATAGGTTGCTTTCCTCAATTACCTTATGTGTTGAGGTTAATTAAGTATTTGATCTTATGGCTCTCCTCAACAACCTTCATACACATATCCATAAACCATGGCTTTCTGGTCTAAAGCAAACATCCACTGCATAACATGCATCGGTATAAATCTTGTCTGCAGGACATTCATACACATATCCATAACTGTTTTCTAGTTTAGCCAATGACTATGTAGTCTCTAAAGTCACATTAATGCTATGAACACGCATACTAGTTTATTACAAGGTTTTATAGTATAATAAATAACTGTGAATACAGAGAGAATGCTTTTCATGACTGTGGAGCGCCCCCACCGTCGCAGGGCCGTGGGGTACCCGGTACCGGGCCTCTCTGTCTCGGTTCTGGGATTGTCACGGTGGCTAGACCCGGTCCGTGACCCTGCTAAGGGGCGTCCAGTAAAAGTTGAGAGTGATGATGTGTGGTGCAGGGAGCGATGAATAACGAGGACACAGGGTTGCAGTCTCTTTACCTCTTTACTGAAGGCTTCAGGATCCTCAATCCAGAGTACGGTTAACAGGGCTGTCTGAGACCGGCCAGTCCGATGGCACCTCCAGAGCTCCCTTTGCAGGTGGAAATCTGTGCCTTCCTTCTAGCGCTTGTGTGTTTTAGTCCTTCCCTGCTGAGCACCACGGGATAGTCCTCACAACTGTTGTGTCTGTTTCTGATGTTCCCGCACAACTGATTCTGATGTTCTTCTCCGTCCCCCAGATGATATGGCTAGGACGCACCCGTATGACGGGTAGGCCTGGAGTTCTTCCGGGACCCTAGAGTCGCCCCTCTCCCACTGTTGCCCCCTATGTCTGCTTAGGTGATTTAGGTGAGACAGCCCGCCTATAACTGACTGCCCTGCCGTTGGTTTGAAGTAAGGCTTGGAGTACTTCCTCAGCGTTTCCGGCCACTGGCTACTCGCCTCAGTAGGATGTTGCCTCGATCTTACAGCACGACTCCTACTGGTGTTTTCTCCTTGTTGCTTTGATCTCGTTTCTCACTCTTCACAATAAACCTCGCTTCTTGTCCTTTCTTGGGGTACCGCCGCAATGAAGTGCAGGCGCGGTCCCGTAACGTTCTTTCTGTTCGCTAGGCCTCTGTCAGGATCCCACCCCTGACAGGGACCCCCCTGAATCTTCCCCTGCAACACCCTCTGCCACATGATGTTGCCTGGTTTCAACCCAGTCAGCTTTCTGTCTAACTTTCTATCTAACCCCCAGTTTTACCAGACTGTGAGGAGTGGCCTAATACATAGTGCCCTTTGCTCCCCCTGGAGGCCAGACTGTGAAGTGTATTGGTGTCTGTGATACCTGGTCAGGTGAACTCCTTCAGTGCCATCAGACGTACCATCACTCCCCTTAGCGGCGGAGCGATGTTACTGCAACGACCAGGTCTCTGGGGCGCTGCAACTGTCACCTGAAATACATGTGGAAGTATAATTAAATTTATAGATTTGAATTATGTAATATAAGATGTACTGACTACATTGGCCAAGTGGTTGTCTGGCATTCGGGTTCAAACATAGTCACTCTATGTCCTGCAGACTTGTGAATCCTCACAGTATGTGCATTGCAGTCACATGGCTGCAAGTATGTGATTTGCTTACATGCGATCACATTCATGCAAGTTTACTGAGTGAGGCCGAATGTGTCTAGTCAGAATGTGGCCGGAAGCATGCAAATAGCATATTTGTGGTCATGAATCCTCACGCTGCGCAATGCATAGGCAGACTGCAGACTTGTATGCTAAGGAGGGACAACCCCTTTAAGTTGACCCTTTTTAAATGCCTTAGATATTATGTGAATTTACATGTTTAACAGTTTGTATTCACGCAGTATTGTTGTCCTAAATGATCTGATTTTCCTTAAATACGGTAAATCCTCCATACACAGTACCTATCTGTAGTTACCTATCTGATAGTTTCCTATCATTGACCCAAAAACAGAACACGTAAATTAGCTGATCTACTTTTTATGGTGTTAAGTTTGTTCCTATGTTTTCTCAGAAACCAGTGGTCTGCTGTTAGTGGTTTAGGTCAGGAAACAGGTCATCTTTGTATATACTCATTCCGTTATACAGTACATGGCTGTACATTTAGGCTCTCGCTGGTTAGTAGGTCATCTAGTGTGACTACTGCTTCAAAAGATTACACATCAAGGTTTGTAGATTTTCAGCCAGTTGATTTCCTAGTAATTCCTGTAAAATAGTCTCGTGAAGTTGCTTTAAAAACAATGCAGGGCAATTATCAATTGCAATGTCTAGGCAGATATTGAGATATAAGACATTCTTTACTTTTGGGAAATTGCAACATAAATTTAATCCAGGTGAAATTATGTTGGATTTTACATAAATATTCTCTGTGGTCATTGTAGATTGGAAGACATATCAGTAAAAATTTTCAAATGTCTTACATTTGTTTTAAAGTGTTATATTTTGATTAATATTTATTTCCAATGTGCTCACCTTGTGAGGGGTGCGATAGAACATAGCAGTAATGAGACTACTGCCATCTCCTTGCTGGATCATCAGCAGAATCATTCGTCTTTATGGAAACCCGTGAAATAAATGGAGAGTTTTTCGGTGCAGTCTCATGTAAAACATACGTCTATACTCTCATTAACCCTAGAATGTGTAACGTCACAAATCTACACTTTTACGTAACGGGGGCCTTTTAGTGCAAATCATATGGAGAAACTCACATAAATAACTTTTCCAAGTTTATTTCAAAATTGCAAAATAAGATATGAATAATGCACAACATTTAAATTATAATTTTTTGCAGAAAACACCAAAAAACATTTTTTTTTCCAAATTTCAAACAAAGATATGAAAAACACCCAAAGGTATATAAATCTAGAGTAAACTAGCTGCAGCTACATTTCTTTTCTAACTTTTCTTTTCAATTTTATTGGTCTTCCAAACAATTTTCAGATGTTATCTTTTCTGAAGAATGTTCTTTGCAGACATTTTCCCCACAAGTTGTACAATATCGCTCAGTTTTCCTATCTAAATTTCTTGGACAAATGAAACAATGCTTTTATTTTTCTTCTCCTGGCCCAGGAGCAGCTCTTATCTTTTATACTTTCTTTTAGGTGGTGTACAATTCTCTGGATTTTTGTGGCTCACAAGCTCTACCCTTTGCAAGCTTCTTATAGAAATAAAGAGACTGAAAATGAGTCAGACTTCCTCCCAACATCATATGATCACAGGTCCTTCAGCATTTAGCTCACAGTGTATACTGTCCTCATTACTCTCTACCCAGCTCATTACTGTGTTCAGAAGAACCTGAGATGATGTCATGGCCTTATCACTCCCTCCCAAAATCATATGACATCCTCACATGGCATGATCCACCCCCTGGCCCCTTCACCAGCATTACTGAGTACAAATAAAGTAACTGGAGACACAAACCCTTCTGAGTACATGATAAAAATAGCAGGGGCCTAAAAGGCCCACGTTCTGTACAGATGTGGTTTTCCCGAAAAAAGCATTGTTATACCAAAATGCCTATCAAAAAAAGTTATATGAACAACTGGATATTACCAACAACGACATACTTGCGGAATACCTAGAGTTTCAAAATTCTGACTAAAGTAATTTTGCAGATAATAGCAAAAACGTAAGCGCCGCGGTCTAGGGTTAAGATTCTGTTAGAGGATCGAAAACGTATTTGTTTATATAAAATTTAATAACAAAGCAACTGATTTTATTTGGGGTTTTAATTGGACCAATAAAGCTTTGTGTTTTAGCTGTTGAACAGAGGAAGACTTAGTTTTACATGAGACAGCGCTGAGAAACACTTCATTTTTTTCACTGGTTTCCATCTAAAGTGAGCACTGAGCAGTCATTGTGAAACAACCCTTTCTGAAATAATACCTAGAAATATGAATAAAGTAGCTAAAACCATATATGATCAAGCATGTTCAATGTGAGACTATCTCAGCACTCATTATCTAAGGTGTATCGCATATTTATGTATTTGTAATACTCTAGATCTTTGTCCACTCAAGAGCATGTCTGAATGGAAAAGTGCTCTAGAAAAGGCTCTAGTAGATGCTGCAAGAAGTCCTCTCCCACTCGAAGTGTTCAAGGTAAGATATAGCTTGGGTTACAAGACTGTAAGATGATTTTTTAAAAAATATATACACTCAATGTAAATACTTTAATGCCCAAAAACAGACAAAAATATTCTAAGAGTTATACATTTATTGACTAACTAGAATTTTTTTTTCCGATTAGCCAATAAAAGTATCACTCCTAGAATATGTCTTTTTTGGGCATAAAAGTATGTACATTGTTTTATTGGCTAATACAGTATCACAATATAATTTTGTATTGTACATCATCAAAATACATTTACATAGTGCAAATAGTGACCCATGTCTCCAATCTCAACTGTTTCAAAGGGTTATCCATTACGGGAAAACCCATTCTTAACTACTAAATTGCCACAGAAAATGAGAAGATGCATACTTATTGAACAGAATTGTTACATTTTTGCAATGTCATCATTGTATCTCTTGGATGTTTGCTCTGAAGGAATGCTGAAAGGTTGCAATCGATACTATTTATGAATATAATCTTCCTTTATGAAGGATCATGCTGACCTAAGGCCCCATTCATTCACTGCTGGGATGAAGGTGGAGGCCGTAGACCCAACTGAGCCCTCTCATATTCGTCCTGCAACTATCTGTAAGGTGAGTAACATTCTTGGTTAATAATGACTAAAGTAATTCTAAGGAATCTGTATGATCTCAATCCAGCCTTGGTACTACAGAGTGATCATAAGGACGTCTCAATATTTACAAACATGCTGAAATTTAGAATGTAAATTTATTCATATACACTTCTGATGTTCCTGGAGAAAGCCTTGAATTCATCTAAAGAGTTTATCCAAGACTATTTTTAGTGCTATCTACCTACTTGTTGTTCCCAGAATGCTAGGGGTAATAAACCGCTCCTGCCGGAAATTCAGTGGCTTCCCCTGATGTCACATCGATTGAGCAGCAATATCTTTTCTGCTCTGCCCTGTTGATGGAACATGACTGTCGACATAATGCTAATTAACAGCCGGCTTCCCGTTGCTTAAGGCCACATTCACACGTTCACTTTTTGGTCAGTAATTTCCATCAGTATTTACACACCAAAACCAGGAGTGGGTGAACTTTGTCTTTTAAATACTGAGGTAAAATTATGACCAAATACTGAATGTGTGAACGTGGCCTAACAGTCATTGTCCATCAACAGAGCAGGGCAAAAAAGAATGTGCTGCTCTGTTGACGTTGAGCAGCTGAATCGCTGGCAGGAGTGGTCAAGTCCTGCTCTGTACCGGCACTGGGTAGAACAGTTGGGTAGTTAGCAACTACCTGCCTGCTGTTTTTTATGCACATACTAAAAATAAATTCCTGAATAAACCCTATAAACACTGTCCTCCTAGTAGGATGCATTAGCACATATTGTCTTCATGAGTTGAGGAAATCACAATGTTTATTATGAGCAAGCACTAGAATTATTTTTGAGTCTTTAGCTTTGGAGGATTGGA
This sequence comes from Ranitomeya variabilis, assembly GCF_051348905.1. Classification (NCBI taxonomy): domain Eukaryota; kingdom Metazoa; phylum Chordata; class Amphibia; order Anura; family Dendrobatidae; genus Ranitomeya; species Ranitomeya variabilis. Next base: position 301,410,587 of record NC_135236.1, on the reverse strand, counting down.
ATTAATAGTGTTTAATTAATGGAGAAGTTATTTGTTTTTTGGGTTTTTACAACTTTGGATAATATGCACTGATATTAATTTTTGCATCTTAAATCAGTGTAGACGGTAATATGGTGCTCCGTGCTGTGCTGCTACATGGGGGTATTCTTATGTAGAAGACATTCTTGTTATTCCATGGAGCTTGCCACAAATTGTGTAACTCATATAGAATCCTAGAAAAGAAATCTGTATTAAATCCGTAGCGTGTGAGTTACACAAGGCTCTTATCGCTGCTTACAACTCGGTGTTTTTATGGAGCCATATTAAGGCTATATCCATGTATTGTAAATGTAGTCCAAAAATAACGTTCTTTAATCTATGATTGTGCAATAATAGTATAAATATCAATAAAATGCAGCATCTTCTCAATCTAACAACAAACAGTCTTGCCTACTTGTTAATTGATATTTCTTTGTATGCTCATTAAGTGTATATTCATCTTTTTTATAGCTTTATTCCATTCATACAGGCTACCCACTACTCAGTTCATCTTTACAATTTTTATAGGTATTTTTCCCACTTGCATAATTTGTTGAGGTCTATAAAATGTTGGTCAGCAATGATAAAGCAGATAACACCACTGTCCGAGTGAGCCTCATTTAGTAATACAATCCATCTGGCTGTATATTGCAGGTTTTTAACAACGTATACTTCCTCGTAACTATTGATGATCTGAGAGCTGAAGCAAGAAACATGCCGATGCTTTGTCACGCTGATTCCTTGGGCCTCCTCCCGATACAATGGAGTCTTATAAATGGGGTTAATCTCACACCCCCAAAAGGTCTGTAATGCAGTCATATAAAAATGTCATAAAAGCACTTTAAGGCCGAGTTTCCACAGTGAGTAGTTGGTGTATGTTTGATGCTGAGTTTTTTCATGCGCAAAAAATGATGCGTCTTACAGTTCCAACAAAGTGGATGGGAGTTATAGAAATCTCATGGCCACTGTGTTGTGCTTTTCTATGCTACATAAATTGACCATTTTTGAAATGGACAACATGTCAATTTCTAATGCGGGAAATGTTTATTTTATTTGTAGATTTTCTACATAGAATTGAATGAGGAGTAAAAAAACAAGCATATGCTCCGTGGAAATGCACTAAAACCGCATGTAATCCACACATGACTGTATCAATAAAATACAAAATTCCAAAAAAAAGCCGTTTTATTTAAATCAGAACACATCAAAAAAACACAAAAACGCAATAAAATTGCAAGTAACCTAAATGTAATTAATTGGTACAGAAATTATCCAGAAAATTTGCAACATCAAAAAGTCACTGATTATAGGAACGTAACCTAAGGCCATGTTCGCATGTTCAGTATTTTGGATTACAAATAGTGATGTAAAATACTGACCAAAAATTGAATGTGTGAACGTAGCCTAAAGGAGTAGATTATTATGTGAACGTGTTGTTGTTGCCCTTATGCAAGGTACAATCTGATAATGTGACATCATCACATTACACTGGGAGATGTAAGGACGATTAATGTGTTTAAGGGGTTGTCTGGTCCAAATCGATAAGTATGGCTGCAGACTTATGAACCTCCCCAGCGTATGCGCTTTGGAGATTCGCCAGTTCCTGAGCCGGGACTGGAGGGTATGTATGTCCCATACACAAGCATATGAAGCTGGGCTGTGCCCACTGGCCGGGCTCTGGCCGGGAGTATGGGTAACTCATTCACACCCTGCGCATACACAGAAACTGATGAATCCCCGCAGCACTTAGTGTGTCTGCAGACTTATGGATTTGGACCGGACAACCCATTAAATGAATGTAAAAGTGGTCTGGACCATAATGTCTCTCGTTATTTCCCCTTTTTCTATGAATACATTTGCATTTTTCTATTAGGAACTTTGTTTTGACTTTCTCAACATTGATATCGTAGGAAAACAGTAGGTTGAATTCAATAGATTTAATTGTGTTTTCTATTTGTTTGCCATTATTGATTTGAATGATGTTTACACTAGTTTTCATCCGTGCCATCAATTGTACACAGAATTAACAGGAAAATAATTATATTGATCATTAAATATGAATATTTGTACATGTACAAATATTCCTTCTGGACAAATGCACCTACGCTGTATTATGTTGTAAGCATTTCCTCCTATTTTGTGAAATCAGGTTATCCGGAGCAGGACTTTGACTGGGCGGATTACCAGAAACAGTGTGGAGCGGAGGCAGCACCTCATACATGCTTCAGAAATGTAAGATGCCAACGATCCTATTATTAATGGTGTTTATTGTGCTAATGTGTACAACCAGGGAAGCAGGTAATTGCAGACGTGGTTGGTTCGGGACATTAACTTTATGAGCACAGCTGGTTATCATCGCACACAGCCTTCAGATACCTGTGGTGCTGTTTTGGGAAAAAATAGCTGTGTTTTTCTAAGCCTGTACACTCAATATAAATAAAAATTATTTGAATAATTATTTGGTGCTATGAATACTTGCATTTTATAACCACAACAATATAGCCTGTGTACATGACCTGTGGCACAAGCACAACACAGACGAACATCTTAATTTTATGTAGATTTTCAAGATGTTGCATTGTAACTAATGCTACTACCGTAGCTGGTCTTACCTGGTTTTTACCCTCTGTTGCTCACTATAAAACCTATAGCACAGTCCACTGACCAATGAAAATCCTTCCGTACAATTTGTATATGGAACCTGAAATGGCTAATTGTAGGAGCCACTGTCACAATTCTGCAAAGATGAGTGGGCCAAAATTCCTCCAGAGCGTTGTAAGAGACTCTTTGCCAGAGATCGCAAATGCTTGATTGACGTTGTTGCTGCTAAGGGTGGCCCAACCAGTTATTAGGTTTAGAGGGCAATCACTTTTTCACACAGAGCCCTGTAGGTTTGGATTTCTTTTTCCGTTAATCATGCCGAACAGCTGTACTAGGTGCCGGCCGCAGCCGAAACTGCTCAGTTACAGAGCTGCTTTGTCTGCTGATAGTGGCCATGGCACATCCTCCCCCTATTCAAATCAATAAAAGGTGGATGTGTAGTTCCCAACTGTGGCCACGATCCGTAGACTAATCTGCTCCTTAACAGTGCAGTGTGGACATCGCCAGCACCTAGAACATCTGATCATCGGGAAGCTGGGTTGCACACCCTCACCGATCAGACATCGATGACCTATCCTAAGGATAGGTCGTCAATGTTAAAGTAGTGGAAAATCTTTTTAAGTCTATTGTTCTAAGCTTGCCACTGCCAAGAATACTATGGTAAAGAAAATAAAAGGTATATTTTCAACTGCGGGAGATCTGTGTGGAAAAAGAGTACCCCTTATATAATCCTTTGTTCTTCTAGGCTTTTAATAGTTACATAACTCCCTGACAATTATGTTCTCAGTAAACTTCCTCATACCATTCTATGGAGCCTATATTAAAACAGAATTACACATACTCATTAACTAGTTACAAGCATACAGTATGCACCCATTGAATTTTCACTGGTATTTACTCATTAAGTGTGATGACACAGGTCCATAAAGAAAAACATCTTATCATCTCTTGTGTCCATCTGAAAGAATCATAGAAGCTGGACAAATGAAAGCTTTAAGAGTGCAAAAATATTTAGTAAAAACATATCCCTCTTTATAAATACGCAGATACCGTCACAGTATGGTGGCTGGTAAATAAATGTTTAGGGATCATTTTAATTAGTGGTATTACGATTTTGTGCGGTTTACTATCTGTCCTGTACATTCAGAGTTAGTCTGTTGTAGTCTGCATTATTTCAGTAACTCCATAAGTCATTGCCGAAAGTGTTGGCACTCTTGAGATTGTTCCAGGAAGTGAAGTAGTTCTACCAGAAAATTATTGCAATTGCATATGTTTTGTTATACACATGTTTATTTCCTTTGTGTATATTGGAAGAACACAAAACAGAGGAAAAAAATGCAAATTAGACATAATTTCACCCAAAATCCCCCAAATTGTCCAGTCAAAATTGTTGGGACCTTTCCAAAATTGTGGATAAACAACTTTATTTCAAGCATGTGATGTCCGTTCAAACTACAAAGAAATTCATGCTGTCCTGCAGGCTCAGGGTGCATCGGTGTCAGTGCAAACTATCTGTTGACATTTGAATGAAATGAAGTGCTGTGGCAGGAGATCCAAGATGACCCCACTGCTGACACAGAGACATCACAAAGCTAAACTGTAGTTTGCCAAAATGTACGTAAGTAAGCCAAAATGTTTCTGGGAAAGGGCCTTGTGAACAGATGAGCCCAAGACAGAGCTTTTTGGTAAAGCCCATCATTCAACCGAAAATGGAATGAGGTCTACAAAGAAAAAACACAGTACCTACAATCAAATATGGTTGAGGATCAAAGATGGTTTGGGGTTGTTCTGCAGCCTCTGGCACTGCGTGCCTTGAATGTGTGCAAGGCATCATCAAATCTGAAGATTACCAAAGGATTTTTGGGTCGCAATGTACATGGTGGGCCATTTATATGGATGCACCTAAATAAAATGGGAATGGTTGGTGATATCAACTTCCTGTTTGTGGCACATTAGTATATGGGAGGGGGAAAGCTTTTCAAGATGGGTGGTGACCATGGTGGCCATTTAGAAGTTGGCCATTTTGGATCCAACTTTATTTTTTCCAATGGGAAGAGGGTCATGTGAAACATCAAACTTATTGAGAATTTCACAAGAGAAACAATGGTGTGCTCGGTTTTAATGTGACTTTATTATATCATGAGTAGTGTTGAGCGATACCGTCCGATACTTGAAAGTATCGGTATCGGAAAGTATCGGTCGATACCGGCAAAGTATCGGATCCAATCCGATACCGATACCCGATACCAATACAAGTCAATGGGACTCAAGTATCGGACGGTATTCCTGATGGTTCCCAGGGTCTGAAGGAGAGGAAACTCTCCTTCAGGCCCTGGGATCCATATAAATGTGTAAAAGAAAGAATTAAAATAAAAAATATCGCTATACTCACCTGTCCGACGCAGCCTGGACCTCAGCGAGGGAACCGGCAGCGTTGTTTGTTTAAAATTCGCGCTTTTACTTGGTTACGTGAAGTCCCGGCTTGTGATTGGTCAGGGCGGCCATGTTGCCGGGACGCGGACCAATCACAGCAAGCCGTGACGAAATTACGTCACGGCTTGCTGTGATTGGTCCGCGTCCCGGCAACATGGCCGCCATTAACCAATCACAAGCCGTGACGTCACGGGAGGCTGGACACGCGCGCTTTTTAAAATGGGCGCGTGTCCAGCCTCCAGTGACGTCCCGGCTTATGATTGGTCACGGCGCCATGTTGCCGGGACGCGGACCAATCACAGCAAGCCGTGACGAAATTACGTCACGGCTTGCTGTGATTGGTCCGCGTCCCGGCAACATGGCCGCCATTAACCAATCACAAGCCGTGACGTCACGGGAGGCTGGACACGCGCGCTTTTTAAAATGGGCGCGTGTCCAGCCTCCCGTGACGTCCCGGCTTGTGATTGGTTGCGCCGCGGTCAACCAATCACAAGCCGGGAGGCTGGACACGCGCGCATTTTAAAATTTTAAAATGGGCGCGTGTCCAGCCTCCCGTGACGTCCCGGCTTGTGATTGGTTGCGTCTCCCATGTGACTGCGACGCAACCAATCACAAAGCCGGGACGTAATTTTAAAATCCTTAAGGACCTGAAATTACGTCACGGCTTGCTGTGATTGGTTGCGTCGCCCATGTGACTGCGACGCAACCAATCACAACGCCGGAACGTAATTTTAAAATCCTGAAGGACCTGAAATTACGTCACGGCTTGCTGTGATTGGTTGCGTCCCGGTCACATGGGCGGCACGCAACCAATCACAAGCCGGGACTCACGTAAAGGAAAGAAAAGCGCGAATTTTAAACAAAGAACGCTGCCGCTTCCCTCGGTAAGGTGCAGGCTGCGTCGGAGAGGTGAGTATAGCAATATTTTTTATTTTGATTCTCTCTTTTACACATTTTTACATTAATGTTGTTTCGATACCGATACCCGATATCACAAAAATATCGGATCTCGGTATCGGAATTCCGATACAGCAAGTATCGGCCGATACCCGATACTTGCAGTATCGGAATGCTCAACACTAATCATGAGTTATTTACAAGTTTATGACCACTTATGAAATGGGTTCAAAGTGCAGCCCATTGTGTTGGATTGTCAATGCAACCCTCTTCTCCCACTCATGACACAGTGATAACACCGCAGAAGAAATGCTAGCACAGGCTTCCAGTATCCGTTGTTTCAGATGCTGGGGTCATCTGAAGGCAATTGTCTATGCTGTGAAAATACGAGATGTGCAGCTGTACTTTCAAAAGACTTTGTATAAGTCAATAGTATAGGAGGTTATAAGAAACTTTGTAATGTCTTATCAGAAAAATCAGCTTCCTTTCCCACTTATCACAAGTCTTACCCTTCCCCTTGCCTCCTGAACTTTTCATCCCCTGTGAAAAAGCAGCTCAAGTCCATCTTGCTCAGAGGAGACGGACACAGTTGTCATGTGACACAGCCCATTATCCCCTATCGAGAAAGGAGATGGGGGTGGAATGAAGCACAAGAATGGGAAAAGGTAGACGGAGACAAAAAACATTATGCAGAGCTCTGTAACAAGTGTTTTGTCTCACATCATAGCTTGATTGAAATCAACACAGCTCAGCTCTGCTATATAATGTCCTCCATGTTGGTACAGCTTGTGTCTGTGAGCTAAAAAGTGAATGAAGAGCCGTAATTCACCTTTCTGCACCGTGCTGTCTGTGGGATAAATCATTGCATCTGTTCTCCTCCTCCAGTTCCCAGTGGATTGTAATTTACAGATGGATCACGCAGAGTAAAAAACTCATGAGCATGCAGAATAAGTCACATGGCCAGGAGTGGTGTTATTCATCATGCACACACACAAGGCAACTTGTTCAGAAAAGTTGTTTGAAAGCATAGTTAAGCTTACATTTTTCAGTCATTTTTATATTACTTTTTTTGCTACTATTTTGAGAAAATATGAGCATTATAGGAAATATGTCTCTATTTTTCACTTTTTTTATTTTTCATGACCACAAAAAACTGCTGAAAAAGCATTTCAAATTACACTCCATTGCCTGTAGAATTTTTTTTAATGTTGAGCATATTTTTTTCTGATGGGTGCTTGGCTAAAAACAGGAATTTGGACTGGAAGTGTCTCTTTTTTAGTTTTGTTATATTTATTTATATTTTTTCTTGCTTTTTTACATTTATTTATTTCATACTGTGCCCTCCAGAAGACATTAAAATATCTCTTCGGGAAGGGTTTGTCTTAATATATTGATACATACTTTTCGTCACTTATTTTTTCCATAATTGGGGCTGGTATGTTAACCCCAGTCTCAAGGAAAGTTCCGTTTCCTTCATGTATAGCAGAGCGATCTGAGTCTAATAAGACCCAAGAGCTCCTGCTCTCTCCCTACACCATGCACTGAAGTGATAGGTGGGTCCAAAGGAAGAAGCCTGACAGCGTTTCTTATACTGTATACACAGCACTAGTTTACTGGTTTGTATACAGTGATCAGGAAAGAAGGGATGGTAATTAGTGATGCGCGAACGAGCTCAGATAAGGTGTTATCTGAGCATGCTCATGTGCTAACCGAGTGTCTTTGGCGTGCTCCAAAAATATGTATGTTAGGCAATCCCTGCATCTGTTGCGCCTATTGAACAGCTGCAGAACATGCAGCCCGTGGACTCGAACATATTTTTCGAGAACACCGGAGACACTCGGTTATCACATGAGCATGCTCTGATAACACCTTATCCGAGCACTTTCACTCATCACTAATGGTAATAAACCATTTCTGCCTTCTCTATGAGGAGCCTGGCCGTCTCTGACACCTGGCTCCCTGCTGCATCAGCTGCATGAACTTATGCAAGGAGCTAAGTCTGCATCTGCCTTTTTAACGTCAGTGTAGAGTAAAGTGTGGACTGCCCTGATGTTTAAAGTCTATGGGCGGTCCGGAACTGGTCAAGATATCTTTTGTTTATTTACTTCTTGGCTTCAATAATAATGTATTTTTGGGTGTCTATGTAAAAAAAATTTAGTTTACATATTTTTATTGTATAATTGTAATTGTTTATGGTATGTGATATTTGGAGCATAGGGACAGATAGCTCCAATAGTCACACAATGTACATATAAATTAGGCCCTGTTGCACATACATGACTGTTCTGACATTTTGCAAATATATTTTCGTTCCATACAATAGAACTAACTTCTGCATCATGTTCACAATGCCCTTTCCTAGAAACTATTCTGTATAAATTGCAAAACTGTAAAATAATATTGATTTCATAAATTTGTCAAAATTCAATTTTAACAGTCTATAACAGCAACCTGACAATTTTCTGCACAAATGACAATTTTACACATTTCCCTAATGCATTGACTTGTAAATCAAAGAACCACGTTTATTTTCTGTTCATTATAATAACATAACCTGCACACAGTGAAACTTTATCACAAATACACAAATACATGACTTTTTCTGCGTTATCTAGAGCAATTATTTCTTGTCTAATAAAGACACATTGCTAAATCTGAATGTGAACATCACCATGCTATTTTCCTATCTCACTGTCTCACTGTAATGTTTACGTTCTTATGAAGATTGTTGTGTTCCCCGTAAACGGCAGTTACCGTAATTCATTTAGTATTCCCATTGAAATAAATTACATTGTGACTTGTTTCTAGTAAAGAATAAATGAGGTATGGATAATGTGACAACATTATTGAACACCGTGCCCTCTGTTCAATTGTTAAACATATATTTTTTTAGCAATTTGAGACAAAACTTACTTTTGTGCTTTCAACTCTTCTAATTTTTAGATCTATGTAAAGACAAACCAAATAAAAGAAGTTATATTTGTATCATCAGCCATTGTTTCCATTGACAAATCATATTTGCTATTCCCGTTTGCATTGATTTATAGACTGTGCCTTTTAGTAGTCTGAATTTGTGTTTCAGACCTCAAATTCTCGTGGATTTACAAAAAACATGAAACTGGAGGCGGTCAACCCAAGTAATCCGTCTGAGATTTGTGTTGCATCTGTTACCAAAGTAAAAGGAAGATTAATTTGGATCCATCTTGAAGGTATCTAAGTTTCCAGTCATTTTGATTTGTGCAGACTATTGTAACAAAACAAGTTGTGTTTTTTATATTTTAGCCACATCTTTATTGGAATTACAAAAAAGCCGGAAGAAAACAGAAAGCACAATAGGGTCTTATCTAGATAGAAAAAAGAGGATAACACTGCCCAGTTGTGCTCACCTGGTAGGGTTGTGTGCACACAACCACAACGCTGGAGCGATAATTTCATGCTACTACGTACGATTCTCAGCGGGGTCCCTGATCGCAGTAGCGTGTCAGACACTGCGATATCGTATGGATATCGCTGGAACGTCACGGATCGTGCCGTCGTAGCGACCAAAGTGCCACTGTGTGACAGTACCCTAATAAGGCTTAGGTTGCTGTAGACCATGAGGAGATAACAGGAGGAACTAGAAGAGAATGGGTTAACATGCCCAGGCATCAATAATGATGAGAAGACCGGATTCAAAGATATGTAGTTTAGTAGTCAACGGGTTTCGAAATATACAACAACTTCACCGTGGTTGTTTGTCCTGATGAAGAAGTTGTGTATTTTTCGGAATTCGTTGACTATTAAATAGTGATGACTGCGTGTAGTCGTTGCTCGGGTGATCTCGAAGTATTTGTTAGTGTTCGGAGATTTAGTTTTCATCACCGCAGCTGAATGATTTACAGCTATTAGCCAGGTTGCTTACATGTGGGGATTCCCTAGCAACCAGGCAACCCCCACATGTACTCAGGCTGGCTAATAGCTGTAAATCATTCAGCTGCGGTGATGAAAACTAAATCTCCGAACACTAACAAATACTCGGAGATCACCCGAGTGTGCTCTGGAAAACCCGAGCAATGATTACACTCGCTCATCACTACTATTAAACCATATATATTTGAAATTCGCTCTCTTAATCATTATTGATGGCAGCACAGGTTATCCCATTCTTTTGCAGTTGCGCCTGACATCTTTATTTGATGTATACTACTTTGTAAATTTCATGTCATGCTAACAATGAATTCCAAAAAAGAACATTGTGGCTGCTTGCTAATAGATGTATCTTACTGCATATTGTCATATATTGAGCTCATAAATAACAGACTATGCCGTAAGCGTGTATGGTCCCGATTGTGTTGGCTGTTGGGAGCCAGAACTTGTGCTGTACCGCAATGTCTATGCAATGAATTCCAGTTCCATATAAAAACAAACTTTTCAAGATATACGGTATTGAGAAGTGTAAGGATTTCTCGTCAGAGATAACCGCTTTCAAAAAGCACCTGCTGCACTGATAAGCCGTGTACTCGCTGGTAAACAGCTAATATTGTCGGCCACAGCTGCTTCATGGAGGCTGTACGATTACATGTCTTATAACACGGGAATTGCTCCAGTCCTCATTCTTACACAGCGATTCTTTATTCTAGTTCATGAAGAGGTGTGATGAGCATGGATCATTCTATATGATGTCCATATGACCAGGAATTTGTCATTATTAGATAATCCACTTAAATCACTGCATTATTTTAAAATTAAAAATGACAGAGGAATTCACTTCACAGTCACTGTTGAGATACTGAAATTAATAGCTATTTATTTAAAGGGAACCTGTCATATGGGGTTAATCTGCAGGTTAATAGCATTTTTGACACCATGCGGTGCTGGGACTGAGAGCCCTGCTGTCGAGATGAAATCAACTTTATTCACCCTGGCAGCATTTAGCTTCCAGTCATAGGGATGGTGTTGTGCGGCTTGAGCCACCGATCTGTTTAAAAAGAACAGCAGCTGTAACTGTACAGCTGGCACTGACTGACAGCTAACTCAGTATTAGGGCGGCTGTCAGTCAGTTATGGGGGCGCAATTACAGCCGCAACTGTGACTGAAGTCGCACCAGCGCCACCTCTATAACTAGAAGCTGAACGCTGCCAGGGGGGTAAAGTATATTTCCTCCCAGCAGAGGGGCTCTCAGTGCTGGCACCACATGGTGTCAGATCACTATTAATCTGTAGATTAACCTCATATCTGCAGGTTAGTAGTTATTCTCATTAAATGAAATTGCACTTGTATTTTCTTTGCTTTATGCGTTTTGTTTACTTGTGAAGCCTCTCTTTAGGTGGGGTTAGATGTCTTTTATATTTTAGGAAAACAGTGGAATGCCAGAGGTTGGATTTTATTAGATCATCTCAATATATAGCCAAACACAAGCACAAGCTTCACATCAGTGTTTTGTGTGATTCAATGGCTACTTGGAAACCAATCGGCTCATCTGGAAACTGAAAAAAGCAAAATGTTATTATTTTCAGTAATGCTTATCTAAAACCAGATACTGAATTGTTCCAAGCCTTTAATATGGCTTAATGCTGAATATCACAGACAGTGTAGTATTGGTCGGGATGAGATTAGAATTCAGTAAGAGCCAATAAGACAACTTAATAGAGCTCGACCATTGCACAGTTCTCTGAAGCCAGGGAGCTAACTGCGGCAGAATCAGCAGCAGATATGTGTGATACAGATACAGATCTCTATTGCTGACACATCCAACAAATTAAAATGGAAAGGAAAAGGATGTTGTGGTTGAGTTTCTTGCACATTTCTTAGTGGTCCCACAAGCACCTGCATCTGCAACAAATCATAAAAAGGTCGAAACAGGAAGTTTTTTTGTTCTTTTCTCAGTAATATTAAAGGAAAGCTGGTAGTAGATGTCCTGTTTAATGCTGACATATATAGATATCTACCACTGCACAACATATAATATAGCACGATGAGAATAAGATGTAACTTTGGATAGAAGATAGTAGATACAATTATTTATACTTGACAGGCAAAACTGAGGCCATAATAAATATGCTACTAGTTATGTTGTACAGTTTTACGATTCGCTTCTCCATGAGTGTGATTGCTAAAGAGAATGTCCACTACCCTGATAACCCTTTGTTAAATAGTGCGCCATATTCTGTAAAGAAAATCATCACCGGTGCAGTAGGTATCTGTTTTTTAGTTTAAACTGGGGACTAAAGCATTTAAATAGAGGTTGTTCAAGAAGTAAACAACCCCTTTAATCTCAGATTGAACATTCCTTTTGGGTGTGCCACATTGTTGTTACTTGCTAGAAACACCTAAGCCTTATTTGAGATGAAACTTTACGTGATGTTACAGTCATCGTTAAAGCCTCAACTAAGTTGGACTAAATTATACCTAAGCATTGTAAGGGTGCTAAACTACATTTCTAGTCTAAGATATTGAGAATTCTAATGCTTATTCTCATGCACCAGTTACTATCATCTGAAGTATTTATTTAGCTTCTTGTTGTGCGTTTCTTATATAGTGCCATCATATTGCATAGCGCTTTAAAGACATCATCATCACTGTCCCCATTGGGGCTCATAATCTAAATTCCCTATCAGTATGTCGTTGTTGTGTTGGCGGAAACCCAGACCAAAATGGGGAGAACATACAAACTCTTTGCAGATGTTGTACTTGAGGAGTTCTGAACCCGGGACCCCAGCATTGTAAAGCTGCAGTAATAACCACTGAGCCACCATGCTGCCCAATATAATATATGTATTTACAATTTTTAAGAAGATTAAAATCTAGCATTCTAAAGAATAACCCAAAATGTTGTAAAATATTAGCAGGTGATTTATATTATGACACAATATAGTCGACTGTCCCATTAAATCCCTACTTAATTATTTGTTAATTATAATATTTGTGGGACAGTAACGTTGGAGATCATTATATTGTTTAGTTTCGTTTAGTTTTAAAAAAATATTTATAGCAGTATATGTAAAGCTTAAAATATCTTGAAAGAACTTGAATGGTCACAAACTCATTTTCATTTAGTCACATGCAAAATATTTCTCTGAAGTTTAAAATTGGTCTATGTCAATTCAACAAGTTTAGCATAAATCAATAGCACATGTGAATCTAAGAAAATTTGTTCGATATCTTATTAGAAACTTCTGCTTCTTTCTCCACCTATGAGCTATTTCTCCCATACTTCTGCCTCCTGAACTCATCATTCACTTAGAAATATTGTTTAAATTAGTATTGCTTAACCCCTCCACACATAAATGGACACCAAGGTGATGTGTAATTAACCGTATCAAGCCATACATGCATGGAATGAGGATGGTGAGGACACAGGAGCTATTACATACAACTGGGCTCCCACTGCAGCAGTTTGGACTGCAGCTATGGGCAATTCCATCTATTTAAGTCTTTACATGATGTGATTGTCATTGACAGCGCTTTTAAGCAGTTTGGCAAAGAGAAAATGCTCCCTCTATCAGCCCATCTGCACCACCGCAGTGATATTGTGGGGAGCCGATGGGTTGCCATAGCAGCCAGAGACCTAGGAATGGCCTCCTTGTCTGCCATACATCACAGCTTACCTGATCTTTCTGGAGGCTGGGTTTGATAAGCTACTTGTCTGTCAAATGACGACAGGCTGGGATAATACACCATTACATAATGGTTTATTTGGAAATAAAAAGTTCTAAAAAAAAAACCAAAATGTTTTGCATTGCCACATCTGTACCAATCCATACTATAAAGCTACTTGGATGGTGAATGCTGCAAAAAAAAAAGACTTGTAATGCCAGAATTGCTTTTTTTTTGTTTATCCTGTCTCACAAAATATAAATTAAAAAGAAAATGATAAAAATGTGCTTGCACCCCAAAATTGTACCAATATATTCCAATTATAACCCGAAAAATGAGCCTCATATAATTTTCTAAGCAAAAAGAATGAAAAGTTATAGCTCTCAGAATATGATGACACCTCACCTCCCCCCCAAAAAGAAATGTTGTAAAATGAAAATTTCTGCTTCAAAAGTAGTAAAGTATTAAAAAAAAAAAGTATAAAAATTGGGTATCACCATAATCGTATCAATCTGCAGAATAAAGGTATTATGTTAGTTATGCCGGTGAAAAGAACTCCTCACTCTTTTTCAAATTGCAAAGTATAGGTCTGTTTGTTGTTCAGCAATCCAAAAACGTGACGACTCGGTCAGATGAAAAACTTTCTCAAACATGGGATTGCATGAGCTGGTTATGATGTACAAAAAAAGTGCATTGAATGGTGATATAACCGCTCTGGTGAGAGGCGTGGTCTTAATTATACTGCACAGTGAATGCTATAAGAAATATAAATAAAAAACAAACGGCGCTCAAGACCATTAATGAATAAAATTGTGTCAATACAATTGTTCAAGTTCAGCATGTGTCCATGCGACCACTCGATGTAAAAAGGGTGCATTTGCTTTCACCAGAGATGTGGTGTCAAAATAAAGTACAAATGGATGTAAGAATAAAATGTATCAAATAAAGATGCCACATACAAAGTTATAATGATGGTATGACCTGAATGGCTTTGTAATTGCTGGATACTGGGAAAGCTGGGTGCAGTGCTCATGGTCGGATGCCTGGAAAGCTGGATGTGTGGTGAGGTGGCAAGACGCCACATAATAAGATTCAAAATACGTTGAAGGGCTGTTTTTAGGCAGTGATTATAATAAACACGCTGTCCCGGCCGGTGGCAAGTGTGTGGGGAATCACTGCCGTTTGGCCTGAGCGCTTCTAGTTCATCACTCCCATACCTGTAGCAATGTACGGCCCTAAACCAACGCGTTTCGGGAGCTTACGGCTTCCTTCATCAGGGATGTGACATGCTCGGTTAACACCTTATCTGACCACGTTCGCTCATCGCTATTTCTTACCCAAATGACAACTCTTGGCTGAGAGTCCCATTGATCTTACAATATCTCCTGCCTACAGCTAACACTAAAACAACCATTTCTTCATACATTTCAGGTCTAGTGAAGCCTGTTCCAGAGTACATAGTTGATGTGGAGTCCATGAATATTTTCCCTGTTGGATGGTGTGAAGCGAATTCATATCCACTGAACACCCCACAGAGAGCAGTAGGTAAGTACATCCAGATCATGTACACTATGTACTCAGCCATGAACCCTGAGCTCAGGATTATCCAGGCTCTTATAAATAATATAAGAAATAGCTTACAGTGATATAAAATGGCCCTACCTAGTTTGTCCCTTTGTTAAAAATCAAACAATACACTCAATCACACAATATAATATAGTGGATGCAAATTCATGGAGTTACTGAAAAACGTTTGATTTGAGAAAACATCTGAAGTTTCATGAGGTATAAGTCACAAATCAATTTTCCATAGTTAAGTACTTTCTTAATAGTAGTTTCACGGATGAGTTCCCTTCTCAGCGCAGAGGAGTTGATGATTAATGACATTCAAGTAGCACAGCCACACTGCGAAAATCACGGGTATAGCACAGGATCCAAATAATGGGAGTTGTGACAGATTCTGCTTATGGGAGGGATAGTTTATCATGTACTCATTATTAAGAGATGGGAAGTCAACAAGAAGCTGTGGGGCAATGTTAAAAGGAAGTTATCATGTTGAAAATGGTATTTTATCTATATGCGGGGCGTTATAGAGCTGGAGGAGCTGATCAGATTAATATACATTTTTTTAAGTTTCAGTACAAAGTTTCAGTAAAACTTTAGTTTTATTTGTTGAAATCCTGGTGTTTGTATGAATATGAGTCACGTGATTGTCAGTCTTCCCTGAATGACAGTGCATGCAGAGATAGCTGTCAATCATTGAGTAGGACCACCCACTGGACTCATATACACACAAACACCAATGATTTCAAGGAATAAATTACAAGTTATATTAAATCATTTCCTACTAATCTATACAGTATATCATTCTGCTCAGCTTCTCCTTCTCTATATCATGTTGTCCACAGATCAAACTGCAGATAAAATGTGACATGTTCCCTTTAAAGGGAATCTGTCACCAGATTTTTTATCTCTTATCTAAGAAAATGATGATGTAGGTGCAGAGACCCTGATTCCAGCAATGTGTCACTTACTGTACTGCTTGTTGCAGTTTTGAGCAAATCCCTGTTTTTTTCTGCTGCAGATCTACCAGTTCTCTGAATGTTGATCTCTAAATAGCCCCGTCCACACCACTGATGGGCAGCTTTCTGCCTATGTACAGTGTATACAGAAAACTGCAAATCCATGGTGGATGTGGGGTTATACACAGCTCAGGAATATGCTTGACTACCTGGCTGCATGTTTACTAGTTCTTCAATTATAATCTCCTGCTGATAAAATACTTATTTTATCAAAACTACACTAAGCAGCCCAGTAAATGATACATAGCTAAAATCAGGGTCTCTTTCTCTACACTATACTGCTCTCAGATTACTAGGCAAATATCTAGTGGCAAATTCCCTTTTATAGGAAAGCTGAGACACTAAATTCAATGGTGTTTCACTTTCTTGCCTGTGTGCTTTTGTTTACTTACAATAAGGGTTTTATCACCAGGAGAGAATTACTTTTGGACTACAGCACTGCATGAGCCCTAGTCCAACCCCGCCTCCTGTGATAAGCAGCTCACTGTTAATAGACTATATACATAGGGATATAAATCTAATATTTGTCCATATGTACCCTACATTTAGGGGAGCAGGTAAACAGAAGTGACCACTTAAAGGGAACCTGTCACCCTCAAAATGGAAGATGAGCTACGCCCACCAGCATCAGGGGCTTATCTACAGCTTTCTGTAATGCTGTAGATAAGCCCCCGATGTATCCTGAAAGATGAGAAAAAGAGGTTAGATTATACTCACCCAGGGGTGGTCCCGCTGTGGTCCGGTCCGATGGGCTCGCAGTCTGGGGCCTCCCATCTTCTTACTATGACGTCCTCTTCTTGTCTTCATGCTACGGCTACGGCCTCTCTGACCTTTCCCAGCACCTGCGCACTGCAGTACTTTGCTCTGCCCTCAACAGGGCAGACAAAGTATGCCTGCACAGGAGCCACGGCGTGAAGACAAGAAGAGGACGTCATCGTAAGAAGATGGGAGGCGCCAGACCGCGACGCCCATCGGACCACAGTCGGACCAGGACCGCCCCGGGGTGAGTATAATCTAACCTTATTTTCTCATCTTTCAGGATACATCGGGGGCTTATCTACAGCATTCCAGAATGCTGTAGATAAGCCCCAGATGCCGGTGGGCTTAGCTCAACTTCGATTTTGGGGGTGACAGGTTCCCTTTAACGGGATTTATTTTAAAAACTAATATATTAACAAAATTATTTTAAAAGAAAAAACAGCATATAATTTCAAAAAACAACTATTGCCTCTTGTGTGAGGGATTGCTGAGTAAATAACCTCTGCACATAGTGCCAATAATATTATGCATCCTTTTGATCAAAATACTATATTGGGTCTAATAGAACCACATCATAATTATCTCCATATAGATGGGTATATTGAACAAATGGATGCATAATATTATTGGTACTATGTGCAGAGGTTATTTACTGTGCAATCCCTCACACAAGAGGCACTAATTGTTTTATGAAATTATTTATTGTTTTTCATTTTAAAATAATTGTGTTAAGAAAATATATTGTTTTTTAAAATGAATCCCATTAAGTGGTCACTTCTGTTTGCCTGCTCCCTTAAGTGTAGGGTACATATGGGCAACCATTTGATTTACTGAATGTTATTGCTTGTGACACTATATCAAAGGACACTCCTTTTTTTATTTTATATATACATAGTGAGCCTGGTGTGGGCGGGGTTAGCTTTCTCAGCTCTGCTTCATGCTACATCTAAAAATTCTGATTGTGTCAGAACTGCTGCACCCAGTAATCTAAGTGATACATCATTTGAATCAGGGTCTCTTGCCCTATATTATGCTATTCTAAAATGATATAGCCAAATCCTGCAGACATATTCACTTTAAGACACTACTCCGCACAGTAGAAGCATAAAATTAGTGTGAAGATTACCAGGTACAATGACAAAATGCATTTGAAGAAATAAGCTGTTACTTAAAGAGAACCTGTCACCCCCCCCCCCAGGCGTTTTTAACTAAAAGATCCACCTTGTGCAGCAGTAATGCTGCATTCTGACAAGGTGGCTCTTTTAGTTCTGGGTGCTGTAACTGCCGAAATAATCCGTTTTGTAAATTCTCCCAAATACCTTGTCTTCAGACAAGGAGGCAGGCGTTTCCCCTCTGCTGCAGACGCCACACAGCCGTCACTCAAATCCTCTTGGCGCCGGGCGCCGCCTCCTCCTCACCGCTGTTTTGAAATCAGCCGGCGCCAGCGCTCTTTTCTCCTGCTTTGAGCAGGCGCAGTGAGCGCTGCCCGTCCTCTGTGCTCATATGCAGTCTAGCTGACTGCGCCTGTGCGGCCGCCCTGCCTGTGAATCCCAGCCCCGCAGTGTCTTCTGATTTATTCACATTGCGGGGCTGGGACTGCATATGAGCACAGAGGACGGGCAGCGCTCACTGCGCCTGCCCAAGGCAGGAGAAAAGAGCGCAGGCGCCGGCTGATTTCAAAACAGCGGAGAGGAGGCAGCGCCCGGCGCCAAGAAGATTTGAGTGACGGCTGTGTGGCGTCTGAAGCAGGGGGGAAAGGCCGGCCTCCAGGACTGAAGAAAAGGTATTTAGGACAAATTACAAAACGGATTATTTATGCAGTTACAGCACCCAGAACTAAAAGAGCCACCTTGTCAGAATGCAGCATTACTGCTGCACAAGGTGGCTCTTTTAGTTTCAAACTCCTGGGGGGGGGGTGACAGGTTCCCTTTAAATGACAAAATGTGAGTTGTAAAGTTCCAGAAAGAAATAATAAAGCTATATATTTATTGTTCATTGGAGAACATGAAGTATGAGACAACAAATGTATCAGATGTCCTTTCAACTCCACACCTACAAACATGTACAGTAAGGCTGCTTTCACACATCAGTTTTTTGCCGTCAGTCACAATCTGATGAATTTAGAAAAAACGGATCCGTCAAAAGTTGCTGCTGGATCCGTTTTTTTTCTCATAGACTTGTCTTAGCGACGGATTGCGATGGATAGCCTCCCGTGTCATCTGTTTTTCGCCGGATAATAATAATAATCTTTATTTTTATATAGCGCTAACATATTCCGCAGCGCTTTACAGGTTGCACACATTATCATCACTGTCCCCGATGGGGCTCACAATCTAAATTCCCTATCAATATGTTTTTGGAATGTGGGAGGAGAACCCGGAGGAAACCCACGCAAACACGGGGAGAACATACAAACTCCTTGCAGATGTTGTCCTTGGTGGGATTTGAACCCAGGACCTCAGTGCTGCAAAGCTGCAGTGCTATCCACTGAGCCACCATGCTGCCCACGGTCGAAAATTGCCGGATCCGTTGAAAATTTTCTGGCGGCTGGAGAAAACGGACATAGTAACGTTTTTTGTGTCCGTCCAAAAAATGGACAGATCCGTCGCCATCTTTCGTTTGCTAGAATGGAACCCTATGGCACCGGACCCGTCAAATTACGGAATCCGGCAACGGATTCCGTTTTTTTTAACTGAGCATGCTCTGATTTTTTTGGATCCAATTAGCTGGATCAGCTAGTCGGATCCGTCAAAAAAAAGGATCCACTTCATCAGTTTTTCACAATCTGCGACGGATCCGTTTTTTCAACATTCGACGGATTGTGACTGATGCCAAAAAACTGATGTGTGAAAGCAGCCTAAGTGTAAAACCTTCCAGAAGGACATAGATGAGTTCTGCCCTTATGGCATACCTCCTTGTGTGAGCACTGTGCATTGCAAGCCCATATCCAATTTACTAGTCATTGACAGGTGACTTGTTAAGGGGGTTTTCTCTTTACATAAGCTGCTTAAAATATTCTTGTATTTGTATGGTGCCATCAACCAACTCAGCTCTCTTCTTACTTACATGACACATTGTAGCGATTAAAATTCAGTTTTGACACAGAAAAAAGACAGTGTTACAATGTAGCAAAAGTAACGACACTCGGACTTCTGGCTCAAATAGTATTTAGGTGGTTTTATTCACTAACACATGTGCGCAGCGTTAGACAATGAGCCTTTTTTAAGTTATATTCGGTATATGGCAAGGGTTCGATCCAATCCTGTCGGAATGAAAAGCTACTATTAGGGGCAGTGGACCAATCTGCGCCAATGCTTACAAGACACATTTAGTAGGAGCCCGGCTTATACAAGTTTACAATGCATAGGAAACTCACAAAGGCAATAAAGCTTGTGATACACTGGACTCTATGTACTAAGTTCAACATGTCTTTAATATTATTTTCCATTCTGCGGATCCTAGTGTTTCCAGACGTTTTGTCTATTGAGGGGTATTCCAGCGCAAGCAGCAGATAGGTGACAATGAGGAGCAGGGTGGTGAAGTGACTATAAGGATTTTTTTTTTCCATTTTTTTTTTTACATCTTACATGCAAGAGATTAAGGGACATTAAATTTGCAGAGAATAACTTCTCTGAAAATCGAATTTCCAGGTTAAATCCATGCGAACAATTGGCATCTGCTAATCTCTAATTTGCAACATTTTTGATGTTTTGTTTTCTGCACAAAAACCTCAAAAACTGGAAAACCACAGTGCAACATCTGCATGTTTTTTATGCATTTTTCTACAGTTTGAGTTATGTTTTTTGATGCATTTCCCCTCCCAAAAGCAGAAAGAAAACTAACACCGACAACTCTATGTGTGAATTGTCCAGCACTTATTTCCACAATCGCATAAAAGTGACCATAACAGTGTCCTATAGTGAGGAAGATTGTTGGTTGGCCACTTCTCTACAGTATTCCTCTGTGATATTTCATTGTTTTAATGAATAGGTTTGAAGCCTTTGATAATGGAAGCTTTAGTACTAACTAGCAAATTTGCTCTTTCCAGCAAAGTGTAATAATAATAATAGGAAGGCAGTGGGGAAAAAAGATACTAAGTCACCCCGAGTTAGTTGGGTATGATCATATATATACCAGCACCAGCATGGGGCATCATTTCTAAGTTTGCAATGAGGTTGACACAAAGCGGAATTTCTAAAGATCCCATATGACTAGTTAAACATAATTACTAATTACAGTAGATGAGATTCCTGAACTGTTGCGTTTACGTCATGTACTGTATATGCTGCATAGCGCTCCAAGCATTTCTCCTGAACAGTTTTGTAATCCGTTGATGAGTGTGGGTGGTGTGGTGGTAATAAATGTATGACCTTCTGTCATTATTTATTAAATATAGGTCATCAGACAATCTGTTTATGAAGTTTTTCCATTCATTAGCCTGTACTGTGTAGTTTTGTATTGAAGAAAATATCATTACTGCATCGCTAACTATTTAGAGACCTCTTTGGGAAGTTATGTCTGTGGCACCTGTTATTCTCCTCTTTCACCATACTCCTTCCCTATAAATCCTGTTTCTGCAACTAATTGCTGGCCCGTGAAAGGGACGAATCATTTCATGTGAGAACTGTAACAAGAGTTCCACATTCCGCAATTTTTCCAATGTGTTTTGCACAGAGCTTGAAATTTTAAACAGATCCAACACCCCGGTATATATGATAATCCTGGTGTTAGATTCCCTGGCTTTAGAGTACAATGCATGAACAGTGAGAATGTGCAAAAGCTTTACAAATTGTGTATATTTCAAATATGACTTTTATTACTAAGTCATTAAATGTAAGTTAAATGGAGCATGAAGCAGATCTCAGATCTGGATCACATGCTCCGATATAAATTACACAGCTCTCTGGCCAATTTCAGCATTTCCAATTACTCCTGTAAGTGGCAGTAATGCACCCAGATTTTCACCATAAACATTCGAAGCCTAGCAAGACCATATGATCTGAGCAACTGGGAGACTGTCATTTTGGCAGTAGTTCTTGAAGCTGTTATGAAATTAGATCCAGTGCTCCGAGCACTCATTCAGTGATTCATAGCGAACATTACTGATCACAGGCTACGCAGTTTAGGTTATGATTAACCGCATACTCATGCATTGCTGACCTCCACACAACACAATTAGGATAATTGTTGATCAATTAAAATGATATTTAATAACATGTCTTACTCCCTTAGGAATGAACAGAATAGCAAGTAAGCTAAGAAAAAGGTTGTTTCCAATGCCGCTCAATATTAACAGCTAACCCTTCTAAGGCCGGGTTCACATTTTGCGTTCAGGGGCTTTGTGGAGGGCTGCGTACATCCTCCGTTAAGCCCTGCCTGTTTCCGCATACTTCAGCATACGTCCTGCGTACCTATCTCTAACATTGGGTGCGCAGGATATGCGGATGTATACGGATTCGTCATTTTGACGCACCCGCCATGCGTTCCCGTGCGGTCAGCAGGTGCGTCAAAACAATGTATCCGCATACATCCGCATGTCCTGCATACCCAATGTTAAAGATAGGTACGCAGGATGCATGTAGAAGTATGCGGAAGTAGGCGGGGCTTAACGGAGGATGTACGCAGCCCTCCACAAAGCCCCCGAACATAATTGTGAACTTAGCCTAAAAGATGCAAATGTTACATAAATAGGTACATGTATACACAAGATTTGCTCAGTTTTATATCCCAATGTAACTCCCCCTAGGGGACACTGTACCATTAACCATAGATATATCACTGAAAGGTGAGATAAAAAATACACTGACCTCAACCTAGGTACTGTAATAAAACAACTTTTATTTAGAAAAATTCCTTATTAAGACAACATTATTACTATTACAAAAAAGGGTACTGGAACCACAAAAGGAGGGACAACTCTGCCATAGGTCAACCCCAAATTACGATCTGGCTATTACATAATATGTTTGATTGGCTGCCACAACTGTATAGCTATGATGGAAAAATCATAAGATGTAATCATACTAGGGGTAAATTTATATCTTTGCCCATATGGGCATACCATTACCTAGGAAGCTATACGCTAATCCTCTTAGTCTCAAAAGGTTTTCCCCCACATTAAAAAGCATACATTGTATAAATATTATAAGGCATACCTATATTTTAGCCACATGGGGATGATCCTCGGCGTCCCTCTGCCCCGACACGTGTTTCACACTGCTTCTTCAGGAGGCGTGTCTGGGCAGGGGATTAGCCGGCTTAAATATAGTACACATGATTTTGATTGGGCCCCGGAACTAATGATAACTTCGATACGGTGGTGTATTGTGACCATCATTATGTGCGCCGCTACCTAGTAGCACCCCCTTGTGCAATTATCACAGCTTGTAAATACTTTTTGTAGCCAGCCAAGAGTATTTCAACTCTTGTTTGAGGGATTTTCATTCATTCATCCATTCTTCATTGGAAAATTCTTCCAGTTCTGTGAGATTCCTAGGTCGTCTTGCATGCACTGCTATTTTGAGGTTTAGCCACAGATTTTTAATGATGTTCAGATCATGGGACTGTGAGGGCCATTGTAAAACCTTCAGCTTGCACCCTTTGAGGTAGTCTATTGTGGATTTTGATGTGTATTTAGGATAATCACAGATAGTGTTATGTTTACATCAAGAATTTGTTGAAATTTCATTGAATCCAATCTTCCTTCTACCTGTGAAATGTTTCCAGTGCCATTGGCTGTAACACAACCCCAAAGCATGATTTATCCAGCCCCATACTTAAAAGTTGGTGAGATGTTCTTTTCCTGAAATTCTGTGCCCTATTTTCACCACATATACATTTGGTCATTGTGGTCAAAGAGTTCTACTTTAAGTTCATTGGTCCAAAGGACTTGTTTCTAAAATGCATCAGGCTTGTTTAGATTTTCTTTTGCATATTTCTGATGCTGAACATTATGGTGAAGACGCAGGAGAGATTTTCTTCTGATAACTCTTCCATGAAGGCCATATTTGTGCAGGTGTCTCTGAACAGTAGAACGATGTACCACATCTCCAGAGCCTGCTAAATCTTTCTGAATGTCTTTTGCAGTCAAGCAGGAGGTTCTGATTTGCCTTTCTAGCAATCCTACGACCAGCTCTCAATGAAATTTTCCTTGGTCTTCCAGACCTCATCTTGACCTTCACTGTTCCTGTTAACTGCCATTTCTTAATTACATTTTGAACAGGAAAGGGCAATTTGAAAACGCTTTGCTATCTTCTTATATCCTTCTCCTGTTTTGTTGGGCTCCACCATTTTCATTCAGAGTGCTAGGCAGCTACTTAGAAGAACCCATGGCTGCTG
This sequence comes from Ranitomeya variabilis, assembly GCF_051348905.1. Lineage (NCBI taxonomy): Eukaryota > Metazoa > Chordata > Amphibia > Anura > Dendrobatidae > Ranitomeya > Ranitomeya variabilis. The sequence continues at coordinate 301,386,384 of NC_135236.1, read as the reverse complement.
TTTTTCATCACAATGTTAGAGGCTGGGTTTTTATAAAGCTGGGAAATTTATATCATCTGACCTTTCCTAATGATGATAATGAACAAGCCATAACCCTAACAGGCTAATTAAGTTCTGAAACATGGGTCAAAGCTATCTGAGCACACAAATCTCCAAGAGTGGAAATGTGTCATCTTTAACTTTAGCCCTTTTAGAGATCATTTCATTTTCAATGTGTAACTGTTCACAATAACAGTTATTTTGACCAGGGGTGGCAAAACAATTACATTCCACCGTAATTATGAGAGATCAAACACATAACGTTTTGCACATTTATGTGATACTTTAGTCCCCAAAAGTAGCATGAAAATCATTTAGAACAAATCACACCAATATGTTGTATGACCTTTAGTGAACCTATTACCGGTTTTTGCCACCTAATCTCAGAGTAGGATAATGTAGAGACAGAGGCATCAATTTATCACAGATTTTATGTTCCAAAAGTGGTGTAAAGGCTTTGCAAAGTTACAAAATATAGCAATTTTTGGTGTTTTAACTACAATTATTCCCAGCTCTGCCAAAATGGACGGAGCTGGGGCAGGAAGGGGGCATAGCTCCATGCCACATTTTATCTAATTCATGATAAGTTGCGGCATTCCCTACTCCAAAAATGCCACTTCAGTGATATTTTTTATGTAACGCATCATGAATCAGGAGAGTTTGACTCTATCATGCCCCCTCATGAAGACCAGCAAGAAAATTGACTGTCTTGATGAATCAGGGCAATGTGTTACTTTCTGGGCTATGTGTTGTAGATTTGATGGAATCACCAATAGATTACCAATAGAGGACTAGTAAACCAATGCTGCCATGTAGTCCTCCATATTCATGAGCTCTGTGTAACCGTTCCGTCACTATCTATTAGTTGGCTTACTGTGTGCCAGAAATGTGCTCAACAATTTTGGTGCCCAAATTAGGTTACACCCTTTTCCAATAAATCCCACCCTATCAACAAAGTCATACCCCCATTGTTATATAAGTTGTAAAAAGTGTCTAAAACTTCAAATAAATATGCTGCAAGCCATCAAAAATAGGGTTTTTTTTTTAAACAAATTACCTTAAAATTTCAGCACATTTAGCTTGATAAATATGCCCCAGTGTCTCTAAATATTCATTTGCTTAATAACTTTTGTCAATATGAACAGAGCTTTTTTGAAGCCATCATGCTAAGATTTTAATGTTGCAATACTTGTATATAAGAAAGCAAAAACAGCTGGAGCAAAGGGCAACTCGTACCAGAAAGTGAAAAAAAATGTGCAATGCAGTAAATCACTGTTGGTAAATGGAGATATTGTCATAGACAGAAACCTTGGAGTACTGCCACAGGCTTCTAAACCACCACTGTGACAATCATGACCTATATCTCTAAGCAAGACAGCATCAGATCAATGAATTCTGCCATTAGAATTCTACCTAAATGTGGATTTTGTATACATATGTATTTGTATAAATACATTTGATGTAGAACTAACTCAAATTTGCTGTTATTTTGCACTTGCACCATGTTCACGTACGCAAGTGAGTGTATGGATTTTGGAATATTATTTTAAAATGTTAATTTCATTTTTTTTCTAGTGAAAAAGAAAAGAAAGATTGCTGTTGTTCAGCCAGAAAAACAGTAAGTAATATTCCTTATATGAAGAATTGTAACAAATGAAGAAACTTTAGAGAGTGTCCCCCAATGAATATTATACAAAAGGGAGCTGACTTTCTCACATTTACTGATTTCCCTATGTATTTTTTTTACATATAATTTCAAGATCAGAAACACAATGCAGCAAAGGAGGAATTATGTTTCCCATTTAAGGGAAAAACTGTTTTTTTTTAAATTTGTTATTCTTTATTTAATACGTTTTACCGGTGCAGACAGTGCCGCTCTATCCAAAGTCTATGGAAATGACAGAGATAGCCAAGCGCTGTACATGTCTATTCTGGTCAATCCCACAGACTTTGAATAGATCAACACAGGAAGACCCAGTACCTGTAATAGAATACTTGTCACCTATGGATCTTATTATTTCCTGTAGATTGGTTTATGGGCAAAGTCCTAAAATGCTCCTTTCGAATGGTGTCCCCTTTAATGTGTATTGGGGCTCCCAACTCTCCCCCTGATCAAACTTGTTGCATATCAGTGGCCACTCCTTGCATTCTAGCGAAAATTCACTTGCCCAAAAGGTGTGAGGAATGTTTGGAGAAACGGTAATCTAATATATATTGCCACAATTTCTATGATGTCATCCCAGACTCCAAAATTTACATACATAAATCAGATTATCGTGAATTTACAGATTTAAAAAAAGGCAAATAAGAATGTTGGTCCTTTTAATTAATATAATTAATTATACTTTGTGTATAGAGGTATACATTTTTTTTGTCATTCTGCAACGTTTTTCAGATATAGTCATATATATAGTATATATATGCGACTTCTTACTATAATAGCTTTTCCTTATATTGTCACAGCTGAAAATAAGAGCAAATGATTGGTGGCAAGTAAAAACCTTGTAGCTAAGTGTAATGTCAGTAAATGAGCAGTAGAGTTGATTAATAGAGACGGTTTTCTGCTTTTTGCACTGCCGGGATGCAGGTTTTCTAGCATTTTGCTCAATAAGGTCTCTCTGGGTAGTTTAAACCACAATAAAATATCCTACAGTGAAGATTAACATCTGTAAATGTGTGTTACTTCTCATTCAGTCAAATCAAACTTCAGTAACCAAGTATTTCAGTATCCAGGACCATTTACAAAATAGACATTGTATAGTATACTACCATTTACATCTCTAGTGCCTCTTTCATTAGTCTGACATTAACATAAGGAATCCTATAAAACAGATTTCTGTCCATTACATGCAACATTAAAAAGCAAATATAACTTTTCAGGATGGAATTAGTGTTGTGTTGTTGATTTTAATGCTGTTTTTATTGAAGCTGTAAAACTAAAAAATTGAATTGAAATCCACAGATACAATTCCCTGGCAATATTGCTTTTTATTTAGTCAACTTGGCATAGTGTTGGTATCAGACGAGCCATAAAAGCTGTTTTACTAAATGCATCATTACTGTGTGAATTTAGTGTTATGTCCTTGCAATTACACAGTGATTTTGTAAAGTAGGTATTGTGGTCTACTTTTTACTTAGACGAGCCCTGCACAGGTTTTATGGCATCTTGATTGTAATTATTGTAATTAAATTCTACCGTGTCTTCTTAAAATTGACTATACACAAATAAGACACAGAACTTCATGAGTGCATCCGCCAAATGTTGGCACAAAAGGCCTAACGACTTATGTACCCTCTGTTTTAATACCCTGTCTGAGGCAGAGAGAACACAAGTATAGCGTTAGAATCACAAACTTTTATTTGTACTGTAAAGGTTTCTTTGTACCTATAGGGGTCCTGGGATCAAAGCGCATGTGCATAGTGATTGATATGAACACATATGAAGGGGGGCACAGGGCCGGTATGCTGTTGTTCAGAACTGGATTATATTTGCCCTGAAACACTTCTTTTATATAGGAATCAGAGTTGAGTGTGATGTGCTGTGGGGTGCTTTCTTTTTTCACTTTTAGCTCAGGAGTCCTTCTTCCCTCCACATCTATGGGATCAGATCCAGCTACAGATATGACAGGGGATCATAGGTCCGGTTCAATAGGTTCAGCTTTACTGTCCAATACGGATACAAGCAGTTGCAGCATACATATTGAGACAGAGTCCCTTTTTAGTGATGTTCCCTTGGCCCTGTATATTATCAGTCTTTGACTCAATTCTGTCCAACCTGCCCCCACCTCAACATCTTCTGTTGGTCCCAGTAGCTTCACATCCAGCATAACAGTTTCCCTGAAGTCCACCATCTTCTCCTTTCACTGTGACCAGTCTGACATCTTTCTCACCAGGGAAACAAAGACACGACACTCAATAACTTTCCTGGACCCTAGGCCCAAGACTGTCCCGGCGTCCACACGAAGCTTGGGATGTGTTTTCCTACTGTTAGACTTGAACTGAAAGAACCCTTCCGCCTATGCTATATACGTTATCTTAGAACCCGTTGGTATAATTTTTTTTCTTCCTCTGGATCAACATGTTAGGATATGGGTTGAACTAGATAGACTTAAAGTCTTCCTTCAACCTTAAATACTATGTTACTATGTATTATCTAGCCATTCCTCACACACTTGACTCTCCTAAACTCCTCACTTACTCTTCTCCACTCTTAACTCCACTGACTAAACTAGGAAGTGCTTTCCCTAAAAACTAATCTAACCCCTCCTAACTAATAAGCTAATCCCTTGTATTATCGCTATACTACCCTGCGTGGTGCAAACTATAACCCTCTGCTAGTTATGGTCCCCCTAGTGGACAAATGCATGTAGGATAGCTGCGGAGACACCATCATGTGTTTCTCAACGCAAGCAGTGAATAGCCAGGCCTTTCCCCGGGAAGGAACAACCACGGGAAGGGCAGCATCCAATAAAGGAAAACATCCAATACAGGAAAACCACCTATGCCAAGCATGGTATCCATCCACAGACAGCTGTTTCGGGGTGTTTGCCCCTCATCAGTGTGGAGTAGGAATCTAGCTATTAGGAGCAGTGCCTAGTAAAAGGCTGTAAAGGCACAGATGATTGGCCTCGGGGAGACCAAAACATCCAACACCGCGGAGACACCATCACGTGTTTCTCAACGCAGTGATCCAGAACACTGCCCCCATCCATTATGGGAAATATGCAAATGCATGTAGAATAGCTGCGGAGACACCATCACGTGTTTCTCAACGCAAGCAGTGAATAGCCAGGCCTTTCCCCGGGAAGGAACAACCACGGGAAGGGCAGCATCCAATAAAGGAAAACATCCAATACAGGAAAACCACCTATGCCAAGCATGGTATCCATCCACAGACAGCTGTTTCGGGGTGTTTGCCCCTCATCAGTGTGGAGTAGGAATCTGGCTATTAGGAGCAGTGCCCATAAGGGATGGGGGCAGTGTTCTGGATCACTGCGTTGAGAAACACGTGGTGGTGTCTCCACGGTGTTGGATATTGGATGTTTTGGTCTCCCTGAGGCCAATCATCTGTGCCTTTACACCCCTAGTGGACAGACCTACCCCCATTTCCAGGGACGGCCTTGAGGTAGAGCTTTCAGGAGAACTGAGACACAAACTGGCCATAAGGATAAAATGCAACACCTTTTTATTACACAACTTAACACATCACACTAGACATTAACCCTCTTGTTTTCATTACATATTCCGTCACCCCCCTACATGCCCCATGGCAAAATATGGTCATCCCCCACCATCAAACTGTATACACAAGAAAAACAAAGAATTAAAACACTGTACAAAAAAAACATGCAACAGGCCTCCTGTAGCAACTGGAAACCAAAACAAACAGGATGCTGGACCACTCTGGAGTCTTACTGAGTCTGGATCATACTGGCTCAAACGATGACCTTTGGAACTCAGTCATACAGGGGGAAAAAACAGGAGAAAAAATCCTGGGACCGCCTGGAGATGTCTATTTCTTTTCCTCCTTCCAATCCTCCCAGGTGTTGGGAAATGGAGGTCAGTTTCACCTCCAGGGTTGATCTGGAAACTTCTCTTTCCCACGTTTGGTCTTAGGCAGTCTGGTCCCAGACATGAAAATCTGTGTAGAAATATTGCCAGTCAAGGAGATATTCATTCCAGCCACAGAGGACATCTCCGTGCTTGAGCATTTATCTTCTCTGACCCGACAGGGGGGTTTGAGTGTTGATTTGCATACTGCCACTCGCTTTCTTTGGGGATCTGGGAGCTTCAGATGGCTGAACCATTGGCTGGGAAGGTGGGTGTCGGCACTTGTGGCAGTGAACTCTCTCGAAGTCCACCTATTCTTCCCACTTCAAGACTTCTTTACTGGAGGCCGGTCATGTGACACCCACAATGTATCAGCATTTCCAGCACCAGACTTTACAGAAGGTCAACTTCTCCCAGACATAAAGTCTGTGGAGACAATAGGGCAAGATCTCCGTTTGACCATTGCCCAGTTGACATAAATTTCATCCCCGGTTCCCTGCTCCTTAATGAACCTATAACCTTTCTGGTAATTGAAGCCAACAACTCGGCTGTCGGTGCATTGCTCCTCAAAGGCCGCCCTCTTTGAACCTGCCAGCCATTCCCAGGCTAGCGCATCAGCCTGCATGCACTCCTCTACAACATCGGGGAGCTACCGTGGCCACAGGAACCTGGGAAAGCCGGGCTCTGAGGGATTGGGGGTCCCATTGTCCTTAGTCCCAGTCCAAGGACTCGGGTTTATCCAGCAGCGGGGGGTTGGTGGCAGGTAGTGGAGCTTCCTCCTCTTCTTTCACTTCGGCCTCTTGGGACAGTTCGGACAGTCCAGCAGGGGTGTACAGACCTGGAGATGACAAAGCTTCCAGGTCCGGCATCTGACTGCAGTACATGAGACGGACTCGACACTCCTAAACTCTAACTCACTCTCCTCTACTCTTAACTCCACTGACTAAACTAGGAAATTCTTCCCCTAAAAACTAATCTAACCCCTACCAATTAATGAGCTAATTCCTTGTATTCTATACTACCCTATGTGGTACAAACTATATCCCTACATTAGTAATAATCCCCTAGTGGCCAGACCTCCCCCAATCCCAGGGACAGCCTTGAAGCAGAACCTCCAGGAGAACCGGCCATAAGCATAAAATGCCACAACTTTTTATCACACAACTAAACAAAACATATTGACACATCACACTACACATTACCTCTGTTCGTGCCCACAAGAGAGAGCAAGTTCTTATTCAGTGGCATGGGCCCTATAAGATGGTGGAAAAAGTGGGAGAGATCAACTATGAAGTACACCGAACATGGAAAAGGAAGGCCTTTCCCATATATTATGGCAACCTATTAAAACCCTGGAAAAGAAGGAACCCGCTATAAACTCCTTCCTGGTTGCCCTGCTTAGAAGCCAAACTTGTGAGTGTTTAAGTGGAACAGGAACTTTGCCGTCCTGCAAAAATCACCATGGGTGAAAATTGGTACCCAAAAAATAAGGGCAGGTGATTGGAGTTACTAAGTCGTCCTCATGTCATAAAGCATGAGCCTTGCGTTCGAGTCAATCTAAAGCGCTGTAGACTCTGTGTGTTGGCATATAGTACCCAGTCCCATGTTTTGGGTGAGGGGGATGAATGTAGCAATGCCAAGTAGGCTAGCGTTAAGGCTAAGTGCACACGTTGCAGAATTGCGGCGGAAATTTCCGTGGCAATTCTGCAGCTCCTGCTGCGGGTATTTCGCATGCAGAATTGGCATGCATATTCCCGCAGAAAACTAGCGTTTTGCAAGCATAATTAGCTTGCAGAATGCTAGCATTTTCCAAGCGATCTGTAGCATCGCTTGGAAAACTGATTGACAGGTTGGTCACACTTGTCAAACATAGTGTTTGACAAGTGTGACCAACTTTTTACTATTGATGCTGCCTATGCAGCATCAATAGTAAAAGATAGAATGTTAAAAATAATAAAAAAATAATTTAAAAAAATGGTTATACTCACCTTCCGCAAACAGCCGATCTCCTCAGCGGCTTCCGTTCCTATAGATGGTGTGTGTGCAGGACCTTCGATGACGTCGCAGTCACGTGACCGCGACGTCATCGCGGTCATGTGACCGCGACATCATCGCAGGTCCTTCACACACACCATCTATAGGAACGGAAGCGGCCATGTGCACCGCTGAGAGGCGGGAAGACTCCGGGGCCATCAGAGGGTGAGTATATCACGATTTTTTATTTTAATTCTTTTTTTTTTTAACAATTATATGGTGCCCAGTCCATGGAGGAGAGTCTCCGCACATGATCTGCTTACTTCCCGCATGGTGGGCATAGCCCCATGCGGGAAGTAAGCAGATCAATGCATTCCTATGTGTGCGGAATCCCCGCGATTCTGCAAATTTAATGAACATGCTGCGTTTTTTTCTGGAATGCGATTCCGCTCAGGAAAAAAATGCAGCATTTGCACAAAAAATGCGGATTGCATTCTGTTAAATAGGATGCTTAATGTGAGCGTTTTTTTCGCGGTTTTATAGCGTTTTTATAGTGAAAAACCGCAAAAAATCTGCTACGTGTGCATATAGCCTAAAGTCTAGCTCTGCAGGCTTTGATTAGTGCAAATGCCTAGCTCTGTATATAATCAAGCTAGGTGTTCATCAAAGTCAGTCTGCTGGGGAAGCTGAGCAGACTGGATATGTCTTGAAGTTGAAGAGAGAAACAAGCCAAAATCTCTTTGAGTAGAGTCTACTCAGGCCATGTGCACCAAATTGAAAGAATTAGTGGTTGTTGTAGATGATAGCATTTTGTGTGACTGAACTGGGGCTAGCTCAGAGGTGTCTGAAGCAGTCAGGGTCTGCGCTGTTTAGTTAGTGCCTGGACAAGGCTAGAGATTTATGTTTATGATTGTGTTGTTTTGGTGCTTTGCAAAACGTGTGAAGCAATAACAACTGCACGTGTTGGACCAAAACTGCACTGCCTGTGTGAACGCTACCTAAGACCTAATGCCTACCTGAGAGCGTGAATCCCTACACTATATATGGCGTACTGTGCAAGAGTAAGCATCCTTTGAAAAATAGAAATGTTAATAGTTAATTTTTTATCAAATAACAATATGCAAAATCAATGAACAAAAGAGAAATCTAAATCAAAACAAAAGCTTTAGGCAGTTATGCAAAAAAGAGCTTCACAGTACTGTATATTATGAGCATTTACATGCTTACTGGTTGCATACATTGCTGTGGGAGTAAGGGGAGGACACCCCCGGGCTGGGTTTTCCATGTGGCCTGTGGCCACAGGTTATTGTAAACACGATTGCAGCAGGGGGTTGGGTGTGTCAGTGTGCAAAAGCTCAGCCTGTGCGAGATTAACACAGAGCTCAGCAGAGCGAACTCTTGGCACCTCGCTGCGTGATACCATGGTGCAGTCTCCCTCGGCAACCAGACACACTTATGGACTGTCTCGTTTCCCGGCTGCGATCCAGGGGATACCGTGTGTTGTACACTGTGTGAGTTTTGGACATTAAACTCGTTTTGCTCTGAACTTTCCTTGTGGGCACTGCCTATCACCAGGGCCGGCGTTAGGGGCAGGCAGACCAGGCAGCTGCCTGGGGCCCCCGCTCCTCCAGGGGCCCCCAGCTAGTGGCAAGTCACGCAGCCGCTATGGGGCCCCTGTGAGGCAAGGGGGCCCGCCTGCCGCCAGCGCTGACTCCCCCGCCGCATTGAACTATACCGGCGTCTGCCGGTACAGTTCAAAGCAATGATGGTGGAGAGAGCGTCACCTGACGCTCCCTCTCCCATCATTCCCCGCTCTGCCTCTGACACAGCGGGGGTGTGTCATCGCGCACCCGCTGTGTGTAAGGCAGTGCGGCGGCAGCCGCCGAAACAGAAGCAGGGAGCAGCGCGGGCTAGGGGAGAGGTAAGGAGCTTATGTTTTTTTGTTTTTTACTGGACTGTGCGGCCATTCTCGGGAGGAGAGAGGCGGGAAGGAAAGGGGGGATGTGGGCAGTGCTGTATACTACTGTATGGGCAGCAGTGCTGTATACTACTGTGGGCAGTGATGTATACTACTGTGTGGGCAGTGCTGTATACTACTTTGGGCAGTGCTGTATACTACTGTGGGCAATGCTGTATACTACTGTGTGGGCAGTGCTGTATACTACTGTGGGCAGTGCTGTATACTACTGTGGGCTGTGCTGTATACTACTGTGTGGGCAGTGCTGTATACTACTGTGGGCAGTGCTGTATACAACTGTGGGCAGTTCTGTATAATACTGTGGGCAGTGCTGTATACTACTCTGTGGGCAGTGCTGTATACTACTGTGTGCAGTGCTGTATACTACTGTGTGGGCTGTGCTATACACTACTGTGTGGGCTGTGCTATACACTACTGTGTGGGCTGTGCTGTATACTACTGTATGGTCAGTGCTGTATACTACTCTGTGGGCTGTGCTGTATACTACTGTGTGGGCAGTGCTGTATACTACTGTGTGGGCTGTGCTGTATACTACTGTGTGGGCTGTTCTGTATACTACTGTGTGGGCTGTGCTATATACTACTGTGTGTGCTATGCTATATACTAAGTGGCTGTGCTATATACTACTATGCGGGCGGTGCTATATACTACTATGTGGCTGTGCTATATACTATGGGGATATATTATATTCTATGGGGGAGGCTGTGTTATATACTATGGGAAGCTGCATTATGTTCTGTGGGGGGCTTTATTAGATTTTATGAGGGATGATTGCATCATAACCTTTGATGGGGCTACATTATATTCTATGGGGAGGTGGGCTGTATTATATCTTGTTTAGGACTACAGTATATTCTATGGGGGGGCTGTATTATATTTATATTCTACTAGACTGTGGCCCGATTCTAATGCATTGGGTATTCTAGAATATGCATGTCCCCGTAGTATGTGATTCGCGGCAGACTGTGCCCGTCGCTGATTGGTCGAGGCAACCTTTATGACATCATCGTCGCCATGGCAACCATTATGACATCATCGTCGCCATGCTGTGCCCATCTCTGATTGGTCGAGGCCGCCCGACAAACCGTCGACCACTCCATATAAGGTATGGTCTACAAACCGCCAACCACTCCATATAAGGTATGGTCTACAAACCGCCGACCACTCCATATAAGGTATGGTCTACAAACCGCCGACCACTCCATATAAGGTATGGTCTACAAACCGCCGACCACTCCATATAAGGTATCCTGTTTGTAGACCATACCTTATATGGAGTGATTTCCAGGACAGACAGACAGACAGACAGACAGAAAGACAGACAGAAAGACAGACAGACAGAAAGACAGACAGACAGACAGACAGACGGAAAAACCCTTAGACAATTATATATATAGATGAGGGGTGATTGCATCATACTCTATGAGGGGGCTACATTATACTATATGGGGGGCTGCATTATATTCTATGGGGAGGTTACATTATACTCTGTGGGGGGGTTACATTATACTCTGGGGTGGCTGCATTATACTCTGTGGGGTGGCTGCATTATACTCTGTGGGGTGGTCTCTGCATTATACTATATGTAGGCTGAATTATACTGTATCGAGGACTATGGGGAATACATTATACTATATGAAGAACTATGGGGTGCATTATACTATGGGAAGGGAATTGTACTACATGAATGACTATGGCGGTGCATTATACTATATGGAGCACTGTGAGGAGTGTATTATGCTATATGGAGGACTGAGCAGTGTATTTTAATATATGGAGGACTATGAGGAGTGTATTATACTATATGGAGGACTACGGGAAGTGTATAATACTATATGGAGGACTATGAGGAGTGTATTATACTATATGGAGGACTATGGGGCACATTATATTATATGGAGGACTATGGGGACTATGGGGTGTATTATACTAAACAAGCAAAATGCTGCATATTCATTGGGTGATTGGATTGTTTATGCCGGAATAAAAATCATTGTTTTCAGCAGCACATCGCCGGTGTAAATTGTAGATGTGCTGCTGATAACATGATACTGTATGGTGATCTGTTAGTGATCTATTAGTGATCATTCTGTCCCCTTCATTCTTTCTCAGACGGTGGAAAGAGGCCAGGAAACAAGCGTCCAACGACTTCAGTATTGTCAATCACACTCGTTTAGCGGCCTGAGATCAGCGCATGTAAATACAACCGAAATGCTTCTGTATGATGTGCAATATGTTAGCATTTGGGGCCCCACTTTGCCTAAAACCGGCCCTGCCTATCACACTGAACCAACCCCGTTGCACTACAAAGTTGAGAAATATTTTGCTAAACCCATGTTTGTGGTTCGCAAATCTTGAGTTATGAATTTTTCAAGTATTAGAAGGAAATTGTTAAGATAATGTTAGGGCTAGCGGAACGCACCAAATAATTAGAGAAAAGGAATTAGGTGCGTTCGCTGCCAAGGGTCCACCGTGCAGAGATGGAACCTGCTGCTAAGCAATGACGAACTATGTGGGGGTACAGTGAGGATACACACACGGGTTAGCTTCACCCTGTGTGAAAGAAGCGAACCCTGTTGTGTCACAGAGCCGCAGTACCGCACGTAACAGAAATAATAATAAAGTAGCACGAGAGTGCATGCAGTGCCGCTCTGGTGGATGCCACTAACCACCCAGACTTGGGTTAGGAAAGCGCAGAGATAGCGCATGGCGCCGCACTGGCGGTCACAATAACAGACGCTTTTTGTGTACCGGTGTTGGTAACAAGTCGGGCGCTAGATTACAACCATCCTCCTTACGCGAGCATTCAAACACAAGGGAGGGGATGTTTAAAAGAGCAACTTTCACTCACAACACACACACGTAAACAAGAGTATACTAGCGCATGGCCGCACGGCGAACCTTTTATAGCTGCAGCAAGTTCAGGACCGCAATGAGCAGCGGAGCCCGAATGTGCTCTACAGGTTCCCAGGTTCTGTCCTCAGGACCATGGCCCATCCAGTCCACGAGATAGTATTTTTTGCCACATACTATCTTGCACCCCACGATAGCATTCACCTCGTACTCATCCATGGACGAACCCGATGTCCCGGCAGATGACTCAGAAAACCGGGACATATTGACGAGCTTTAAGAGAGAAACGTGGAAGGTGTCGGTGATACCAAGGCACGGAGGAATAGCCAAACGGTAGACCACAGGGTTAACCTGTTCCAGAACCTTGAAAGGACCAATGTAGCGAGGCGCAAACTTAGTGGACTCAACTCGCAGCCTGATGTTACGGGCGGAGAGCCACACTAAGTCGCCAGGAGCGAAGATCGGAGCGGGGCGCCGGTGAGCATCGTCAGAAACCCTCATTCTCTCCTTGGAAGCCCGAATGGCATCCTGTGTGTGGTCGCAAATGTCATGTGCCTCCACTGCCCAGTCTGCCACCCTGGAATCAGTGGATGACACGGGCATGGGCACAGGGACACGTGGATGCTGGCCGTAATTAAGGAGAAAAGGAGTCTGCCCAGTGGAATCGGCTATGGCGTTGTTCAGAGCAAATTCTGCCCAAGGTAGCAAAGATGCCCAATCATCCTGCCTAGCAGAGACAAAATGTCGCAAATTTGTCACCAGAGTCTGGTTGGCCCTCTCTACCAACCCATTCGTCTCGGGATGATATGCAGAGGAGAGATTTAGTTCTATGCTGAGCAGACGACAGAGCTCTCTCCAAAACTGAGATGCAAAATGGGGACCCCGGTCACTGACAATTTTATCAGTCATGCCATGTAAACGGAAAATGTGTTTAATGAACAACGCCGCCAAGGCCCGTGCAGAAGGTAACCGTGGAAGCGGCACCAAGTGCACCATCTTAAAGAAATGATCGGTGACTACCCAGATAACAGTGCATTTACCCGAATTAGGTAAGCCCACCACGAAGTCCATCCCGACCATCTCCCAGGGCCTGTCTTTACCCAGGGGGTAAAGTTGCCCAGCAGGCCGTTGCTGAGGAGACCGATTCTTGGCGCAGGAGACACATGCCCGAATATAGTCCCCGACTTCACGGACCATATGCGGCCACCAGTACGTCCTCGCCAAGAGCTCAGATGTCCTCTTGGTCCCAAAATTTCCACCCACCCTGGACGAGTGAGCCCAAGAGAGAACCTCCGGTCGCAAATTAGATGGAACAAAAGTCTTGCCTGGGGGCACAGACTCTAGCAAAACCGGAGCCACAGTTCTCAGGCTCTCAGAAGGGACAATAAGCTGAGGCTCCTCCTCAGATGACACTACGGAGCGAGAGAGAGCGTCGGCACGAATGTTCTTCTCCCCCAAGAGAAAATGGAGAGTAAAATGGAACCGGAAGAAGAACAGGGACCATCTAGCCTTGCAAAAATTCAGCCGCTGGGCCGTCTGTAAGTACACCCAGTTCTTGTGGTCTGTGAAAACTTGGAAGGGAAAGCAAGCTCCCTCCAAGAGGTGTCTCCACTCTGAGAAAGCCAACTTCATGGCTAGCAACTCTCTGTCCCCGATGGAATAATTCCTCTCCGCTGGTGAAAAGGTCTTGGAGAAGCAAGGATACTTCCGACCTTGAGCATCCTTCTGGAAGAGGACTGCTCCAGCACCAACGGATGAGGCATCCACCTCCATAATAAATGGCTTATCTACATCGGGGCGATGTAGGATGGGAGCGCTAGTGAAGTGTGACTTTATCGAGAGAAAGGCCTTGGAGACCTCCTCCGACCACAACTTGGGATTTGCTCCCTTCTTGGTGAGGGCAACCAAGGGAGCTACCAAGGTTGAGAAGAGTGGGATGAACTGGCGATAGTAATTAATGAACCCCATAAAGGGCTGCACCGCTTTAAGAGAATGGGGTTCTTGCCAGTCCATTACAGCCTGTAGCTTGGCAGGATCCATAGCCAATCCCTGAGCAGAGATGATATAGTTAAGGAAAGGCAAGAACTCCTGCTCAAACACACACTTCTCCAACTTGGCGTAGAGGGAGTTTGCCCATAAGAGGTCGAAGACTTTGCAAACATCTCTCCGATGGGAGTCAATATCTGGAGAGTAGATGAGAATATCATCCAGATAGACTACGACCGAGGTCATGAGCATCTCCCTGAAGATGTCGTTCACAAAGTCTTGAAAAATGGCTGGGGCATTACAGAGCCCGAAGGGCATCACCAGATATTCATAGTGCCCATCCCTGGTGTTAAAAGCCGTCTTCCATTCGTCCCCCTCACGGATGCGAATCAGGTTGTAAGCACCCTGCAGATCTAGCTTAGTAAATACCCTTGCGCCCCGTAGCCTATCAAAAAGTTCAGATATCAGGGGTAGTGGGTATTTATTCTTAACCGTGGTGGCGTTAAGACCCCTGTAGTCTATGCATGGACGTAGTTCTCCATTCTTCTTCTGCACGAAGAAGAACCCAGCCCCTGCAGTTGACACTGACTTCCTAATGAATCCTCTTGCCAGATTCTCTTGAATGTACTGGGACATTGCCTCCATCTCCGGAAGAGATAACGGATAGACTCAACCCCGGGGAGGCTCTGCACCAGGCAAGAGGTCAATAGGACAGTCATAGGGGTGGTGAGGCGGAAGAGTCTCCACAGCATTTTTGGAAAACATGTCCGCGTAGGACCAATAGTGCTTGGGGAGAGAGGAAAGATCTGCGGGTTCCTCTGTAGTAGCAACCTGAACGCACTCCCTCTGACATCTACCCTCACAGGATTTACTCCATCCCAAAATTTTCCGTGAGGACCACTCTATATGAGGAGAATGATAGCGAAGCCATGGTATCCCCAACAGGACCTCATCAATTCCCTCAGGAATGACTAATAGGGAGATAATCTCCTGATGTGATGGAGACATAGAAAGAGTGAATGGAATGGTTTGATGTGTAATCTGTGAGGGTAGTGTCGACCCATTTACCACTCAAACGGTCACAGGTTTGGCGAGCATCACCAGGGGAATTGCGTGATGCTGGGTGAAAGCAGATGACATGAAATTGCCTTCCGCCCCGGAGTCCAGGCAAAACTCTACCATAAGAGTGGATGGGCCTATGGTAATTGTCCCCTTGAAAGACAATTTAGAGGAAAACGTCTCCGTGTCTAGTGTACCGCCTCCAACTACCATTAGACGCTGACATTCCCCCGACCGCTGAGAACACTTGGAGGCAAGATGTCCTGACTGCCGGCAAACATGACAGACCTTAAGTGCATGAGCGGGCCGGGACTTAGATCCCTCACACAACACCTTTACGGCCTCATGTGACTCAAACACCTGGACCAGAGATTCCTGAGGTTTGGCGAAGGTGGGAGCCAGCCGAAACCTCTGATTACACTGGGCTCGCTACAACCTTCTCTCGTGAAAACGAAGGTCGATGCAGGTTGACATAGCTATGAGCTCCTCCAGTGTGGCGGGAATCTCCCTAGTGGCCAAAGGGTCCTTCACATGGTCAGCCAGCCCTCTCCAAAATACCGGGATAAGGGCTTTATCCGACCATTCCAGCTCAGACGCTAATGTCCGGAAGTGAACGGCAAATTGGCTGACCATGGACGAACCCTGAGTCAATGCCAGCAGTTGGAGCGCCATATCATGGGTGACTTGGGGTCCTAAAAAGACCTGTTTCAGAGTGCTCAAAAACCACATGATCGTCGCGCTCCCACAGCGGCGTAGCCCACTCCAATGCCCTGTCCGACAGCACAGAAATTATAAATCCCACCTTTGCCCGCTCTGTGGGAAAACGTGCAGCCAGGAGCTCGAGGTGTATACCGCACTGGCTCACGAAACCCCTACAGGATTTACTGTCACCAGAGTATTTCTCTGAGGTGAGATAAGGTCAGAACAGAGATGGCAGTGGGTAAAGCTGCCGCAGCCACGCTAGCAGCCTGAACAGCTATTGCGGTAGCATCCACCGCTGAGGTTGAACGCTCGTGAGCCACCAACCTGCCCTCCAGCAGCTGGATGTACCCCTGCAACCGCTGTTTATCCGTCATTATTTAACCATACCCTGGCGCTAGTATAATATTAGGGCTAGCGGAATGCACCAAATAATTATAGAAAAGGAATAAGGTGCGTCTGCAGCCCGGGGTCCACCGTGCAGAGATGGAACCTGCAGCTAAGCAATGACGAACTATATGGCGGTACAATGAGGATACACACACAGGTTAGCTTCACCCTGTGTGAAAGAAGCCAACCCTGTTGTGTCACAGAGCCGCAGTACCGCACGTAACCGAAATAATAATAAAGTAGCACGAGAGTGCATGCAGGTTAGGAAAGCGCGGAGATAGCGCATGGCGCTGCACTGGCGGTCACAGTAATAGACGCTATTTGTGTACTAGTGTTGGTAACAAGTCTGGCGCTAGATTACAATCATCCTCCTTACGCGAGCATTCAAACACAAGGGAGAGGATGTTTAAAGAGCGACTTTAACTCACAACACACACACACGTAAACAAGAGTATACTAGCGCATGGCCGCACAGCGAACCTTTTATAGCTGCAGCAAGTTCAGGACCTTCCTAGAGGACCAATGAGAACTGCTACAGTAACTGAGCAACTTCAGGACCTTCCTAGAGGACCAATAGGAGCTGCTGCAGTACCTGAGCATGTGACCCCAGACCTCCACTGAGAGATCTTCCTTTGGGCATGCTTAGAAGGGAAAAAGCAGGACTTAGTCCCAGAGACGTCTGCTCGCCGCTGATCAGTACAGGCTACAATGGCAGAGCCTGGAAAGGCAGCAGTAACCCTTTGCACAGAAGCAGACTAAGCGAGACGCTGGGACCGACGTCTCCGCTGAGCAGGCTCCACTGCTGCTGATGCAGAATGAGAGACTGCAGCAGACATGGTTCGAGATTCCCCCAGTGCAGCGGCGGGAACTCGACTCCTAAGAGATGATATCTTGGAAATCTGCAAAGTACAGTGCTGTGCAAATTAATTGGGACAAAGCATTTTTTAAGTAAACTCGTAAGTTGGTTACCAGTCAGTGATTAAAACCAGTTTTAATAAATCTTGGTCAACTAGCCAGAGGAAAAAGGTAATTTTCAGAATTAGTATGTAACAGTGCATTATAGCATTTTATTTTTTTGCTTTGTCCCAATTAATTTGCACAGCACTGTAAAAGCTTAGTTTCTAGATAAAAACTGTAAAGGTGCTGGAAATATATTTCTAGGGGTGTTATTGACTTTAAATTTTCACCCATTGTTGGTAACTACCCATCCAGTCCAAACAGGCAAAGAAATTAACCATTTCCTTAGATTAAGTTATTTGTGTAACGAGAAATTACACATAGAAAAATATTGGACACATGAAGAACGAGAGATGCTAAAAGCAATAGAAAGTCATGGCATCAGCTGAAATCTATCAGTAATTAGAAAGGAATCCTGCTACTTAGTGAAAAATAATATCAGCTGGTTCCACTGCTGGCCTATTAAAAGGTGTCTCGTTACCAAGGTAACACACAAAAAACATCTCATGATGGGTAAAACTAGTGAGCTGTCTGAAGACCTTTGCAACCTTATTGGATAAGAGAAGAGGTTGAAAAATTAGTGCCACTCACCACTGGTAGCTTAAAAGGGCATCTTTATTGAGGGAACATGCACACTATATGGCCTAGGAAAGCACAGACCAGCGACAGCTGTTTTGCTTGGAACACACTTCTTCCGGCTCAGAGATCGAAAATAAAGATGCCACAGTGGCCCTGCCAATCAACTCAACTGACCTGAATCCAATAAAACATTTATGGAAGGAGCTAAAGCTCAGAGTTTATAGAAGGAGCTCACTTAAACTTCATGATGTGAAGACTGTTTGTGTGAAAGAATGAGCCAAAATCTCACCTGAGCAATGCATGCAACTAGTTTCTCCATACAGCATGCGTCCTGAAACTGTCTTCATTAATAAAGGCTTTTCAGTTAATGTGTTTAATACTTTTTCCCTATATCATTTCTCAACGTTTTCACATAATTTATGGACATCTATGGTTTGATTTCTTTGCCTGTGTGGATTGGATGAATTGTTACCAACATGTGGTGAGAATTTCATGTCAATAGCACCTTTAGAGATATATTGTTCTGGTGTCACCATAGGCACCAGGAATAAGGGTTCCTCTTGGTGTGTGTGATACAGCTTGCTGTAGAATTTTCCAAACAGGCTGCATACCCTCAGAGGACACAAAAATGTAAGATATAAAGCATTATCAGAAAAGCATTCAGTCCATTTTATAAAAATAAAGTGAACTTTACTGTTAGAACTGGTAAAGCAAAATTGTTTTTCACATCATCTTCTGCTTTAGACAGAGGCACAGATATATTGATTTTATGTGGTCGCACCTCAATTGTACATAATATTTCACCCATACAGTATGCCTGATTTGGTTATTTTATTCTTTCTACCTGTCCTTCACTAACCACAGTCCACTTCTGTGCAGTACCTCTGTCACTGCCTGGGAAGTGTAGTCTTCTTTCATTAACACTTCCAGGTCCAACCTGCATGTTGTCTCTTCAGCCTTCAACATCTATCCAGTGTCCCCTCAAATCCACATCTGTACTTTCCAGGTTCCTGGTTATAATAACCACTGTTGCTGAGCTCTCCTTTCATGTCTGTTACACTTCCCAGGATCCAGGATGTTCTGGTCATAATAAAATCCCGACTTCCCCCTTTATCTAGTACAGTTACAGGGCTTGCTGCCTCAGAAAATCTCTTACTCCGAGAATGCGGCCTATTCAGTCACCATACAGTATGTGTGACTGGCGACACTCTCTTCACGTCACTGTTGACTCACTCTAATGCCATGTTCAGTATTTGGTCAGTATTTTATCTCAGTATTTGTTAGCCAAAACCAGGAGATAGTAATAAATGCAGAAGTGGTGACGTGTTTCTATTACACTTTTCCTATGATTTTTCTACTCCTGGTCTTAGCTTACTTAATACTGAGGTAAAATACTGACCAAATACTCAATGTGTAAACGTGGCTTCACCAGGACGTAATACTCATCTTTCTTCCAGGGCCAGCTAATTGTTAGTCTCTCCTTACTGTCTCTCTGCCTATAATGTTGCTTTCACTTTCCCCAGTACAATTGCATAGGAGGCATTAATCATACATCAAACGTCAGCATTCACGAAAATACAAGTACAGCATATCATCATATCAAAAATCATAATTACCTTCTGGGAGTGTCAGCCATCTCCACATCTCCACGCTCAGTAACCAGATTTCTACACATATATTGAATAAAACTAAACAATAAGAAAAAAGATAAAGACCATGAAGATATGTAGTACAATATGTGTATTGATAATAAACCCTTGGACGACATCAAAAGGTTTATTCAGATTTACAACAGTGATGCGTGGAAAAGACCAAGAGGTCCATCATTTAAAAAGCAGTAGTTAGATTTGTTGCACATAGGTGTCCTTATGAGGATAAGGCTCCTTCTTATATTCCAGTAGAACGCTTGCTGAGCCATTATACTTGAGTTTGACAATAGATCTGAGCTAATGTACCAGCTTCTTTCATTGTACTGGCTGAGAATGGCTGATCTTGATGGGTGTATATTGTTTTCATCCTATATAATACTGCTTTACCTACCCAGTAAGCTCCGCTCACTAATACACAGAGTACATCACAAGGATAAAAGCTTACAATAGAAAATATGTAGCAAATAACCTATTATCATTATTGTTGTTATT
Organism: Ranitomeya variabilis; assembly: GCF_051348905.1. NCBI lineage: Eukaryota > Metazoa > Chordata > Amphibia > Anura > Dendrobatidae > Ranitomeya > Ranitomeya variabilis. Next base: position 301,366,179 of record NC_135236.1, on the reverse strand, counting down.
ATCAATTAGTAATAATATTACACATGTTTTATCAGATTACCATCCTCAGTGCCTGTGCAGAAAATACCTCATGATCCTTGTCCGCTTCCTCAGAGTGACAGCTGCTCAACAGGTACATTATGTTCGTTCTGGCTACAAGCTTTAGTTATTTTGTGATGTTGACAGGTATTGATTTCTTCGAACAAAGCAGCACACAGAAAGCTGTATTTCATTACGTTATTACATACAAATTATTTATCTGTCACTTTATTTGCTTGCTATGAATTTATTTGTTGCTGGGTAATTGCCAAAGACAGCGAGATTCAGTACAGAGTAAAAGTAGATTGTAAAGTGGTAATTAAGTCTTTCACACATTTTGAAACATAAATAATTTATAATTATCTTTTGTTCTTGCATTTTAGTCAAAACTTAAATGTAAAAATATTTAGACAGGATCTTTACTAACTCTTTTATGAAAGGTGTTATCTTACACTATATCTATTATCATTATATAATAAAGTCAGAGAACATTATATTATACTTTATACATACAGTAGGAAAAAAAGTATTTAGTCAGCCACCAATTGTGCAAGTTCTCCCACATAAAAAGATGAGAGAGTCCTGTAATTGACATCATAGGTAGACCACAACTATGAGAGTCAAAATGAGAAAACAAATCCAGAAAATCACCCTGTCTGATTTGACAAGATTTATTTGGCAAATTATAGTGGAAAATAAGTATTTGGTCATTAACAAAAGTTTATCTTAATATTTTGTTACATATCCTTTGTTGGCAATGACAGAGGTCATACATTTTCTGTAAGTCTTCACAAGGTTGGCACACACTGTTGGTGGTATGTTGGCCCATTCCTCCATGCAGATCTCCTCTAGAGCAGTGATGTTTTGGGCCTGTCGCTGGGCAACAAGGACTTTCAACTCCCTCCACAGGTTTTCTATGGGGTTGAGATATGGAGACTGGCTAGGCCACTCCAGGACCTTCATATGCTTCTCACGAAGCCACTCCTTCGTTGCCCTGGTGGTGTGCAGAAAGACCCATCCATGTGTTCTTTGTATGCAACTCAACATTCTATCTCCTCCAAGCATAACGAGTTTTGTTTCTACCGAACAGTTCTACTTTGGTTTCATCAGACCATATGACATTCTCCCAATACTCTTCTGGATAATCCAAATGCTCTCTAGCAAACTTCAGATGGGCCGGGATATGTACTGGCTTAAGCAGGGGGACACGTCTGGCACTGCAGGATCTGAGTCCCTGGGGACGTAGTGTGTTACTGATGGTAGCCTTTGTTATGGTGGTGCCAGCTCTATGCAAGTCATTCACTAGGTTAACCCATGTGGTTCTGGAATTTTTGCTCACTGTTCTTGTGATCATTTTGACCCCATGGGATGAGATCCTGCGTGGAGCCCCAGATCGAGGGAGATTATCAGTGGTCTTGAATGTCTTCCATTTTCTTATTATTGCTCCCACAGTTGATTTCATCACACCAAGCTGCTTGCCTATTGCAAATTCAGTCTTCCCATCCTGGTGCAGGGCTACAATTTTGTTTCGGGTGTCCTTCGACAGCTCTTTGGTCTTCACCATAGTGGAGTTTGGAGTGTGACTGTTTGAGGTTGTGGATAGGTGTCTTTTATAATGATAGCAAGTTCAAACAGGTGCCATTACTACAGGTAATGAGTGGAGGACAGAGGAGCCTCTTAAAGAAGAAGTTACAGGTCTGTGAGAGCCAGATATTTTGCATGTTTTTAGGTGACCAAATACTTATTTTCCTCCATAATTTGCTAAATAAATTTTGCAAAATCAGGCAAGGTGATTTTCTGCATTTCTTTTCTCATTTTGACTTTCGTAGTTGTGGTCTACCTATAATGTCAATTACAGGCCTCTTTCATCTTTTCAACTGGGAGAACTTGCACAATTCATGATTGACTAAATACTTTTTTCCCCATTGTAAATTCTGATATTTTCTTAAAGGGAAGGCATCGTCTTGAAAATGCTGATTAAAGTATAACATCTTGTTATAGAGCAGAAGGAGCTGAACAATTTGATATAATGTTGCGGGAAAGGATTCATTGTAACTTGTGGGTTTCTTTTTGCTTAGGAACCAATGGAAAATACTGCTGCCCTCAACTTTACATCAATCATCGCTGCTTTTCAGGACCATATTTAAATAAAGGCAGGATAGCAGAACTACCTCAGTCAGTGGGTCCTGGGAAATGCGTGCTTGTTCTTAAAGAGGTATGTTCACCATTCATGATACCAAATGAATAAACTATCCTATTTGTGTGCCAGGTGCTTTAGTGTAGGTATTATTATGGTAGAGTAGAGTTGGCGTGCAGTTTTTGAGGTGAGGTGCTGGTGGAAGGTGGTAGTGAGCTCCTAGGACATCGACTAAAGTAAGTTCACTGCATACTCAAGTTGAATGCAAGTTCTTACTGTTTTTATTGCAAAATACACACAAGTTCAGCAATTGTAAAAAAGAAGAAAAAAATGCGATAGCACTCACCAGATAGGTGTGGTTAAGTCCTTTTATTGAAGACGATATTTCATGACAGCATTTTCACGGCTCGAGGGAGTGCAGGTAGAAGGGAGGTGAGCAGGGATCGACGACGGGCGTTTCGCGCTATTACAGCGCTTCTACGGGACCCGTGAAATATCGTCTTCAATAAAAGGACTTAGCACTCACCAGATAGGTGTGGTTATCGCATTTTTTTCTTCTTTTTTACAATTGGTGTAGCTTTCTTTCATGCGAGCACCTCCAGTAGTGAAGTCAGGCATTGTTGAAATACACCGCGGTTGGACTGTTTGTTATCCGCTCTAGGTTGAGAGGCTGTGCGGCTCTACTTTTTTCTTTTTTTCTTATCACACACAAGTTCAGTGTAGGCATAGAGTAAGGGTACTGTCACTGTTGTGTATCCGCTTTTTGGGCTCCCCTGGTGGTTGCTGGTGGTATTGGTGACTTGTTTGCACTTTGCTGCTTCTGTTCACCTGCTTCCATCAGCGTTTGGGAGTTTCCTATTTAGCCTTGCTCTCCAGTCATTTCCTTGCCGGTCATCATTGTAACCAGTGCCTTCGGTTGCATGTTCCTGCTACTAGTCTGCTGATCAGCTAAGTGGACTTTGTCCTTTTGTTTTGTATCTTTTGTCCAGTTTGCAGTTTTTGTAATTCTCTGTAGCTGGAAGCTCTTGCGGGCTGAAATTGCCACTCCTGTGTCATGAGTTGACACAGGAGTCTTAAAGTAATTTCAGGATGGTTTTTGAAAGGGTTTTCAGTTGACCGTGAAGTTCTCTTTTGTATCCTTCTGCTATCTAGTAAGTGGACCTCTCTTTGCTAAATCTACTTTCATACTGTGTATGTCTTTTCCTCTTAATTCACCGTTATTACATGTGGGGGGCTGCTATCATCTTTTGGGGTATTTCCCTAGAGGTAAGCCAGGTCTGTTTCTTCCTCTACTAGGCGTAGTTAGTCCTCCGGCTGGCGCGTGGCATTTAGGAAGCCGTAGGTATGCTCCCTGGCTACTATTAGTTGTGTGGTAGATTTAGCTCACGGTCAACTCGAGTTTCCATCACCCGAGAGCTCGTTCGTTATTTATGTTTCTTACGTTCCCTTGCCATTGGGAACCATGACAGTATGACCGGCCCGTGTTAAACTTATTGGCAGAAGAAAGGAGAGAAAAAAGAAGTCTGTAAATTTTTTTTTTTTTTCTTTTTCCCTATGCTTGCTCCATAGTTGGATCAGTTGTATTCCAGCTCTAATTACTGCCTTTGCCTTTCTCTCCTTATAATCCTTGAATGGCTCTGAGCTCACCTGTTTAAAGATGGATCCTCAGAGTTTGGCTGCAGGTTTAAATAATCTTGCTACGAAGGTTCAAAATTTACAAGATTTTGTTATGCATACTCCTATTTCTGAACCTAAAATCCCTACACCAGAGGTGTTTTCCGGAGATAGATCTCGGTTTCTGAATTTCAAATATAATTGTAAATTATTCCTTTCTCTCAGACCTCACTCCTCAGGAGATCCTGTCCAGCAGGTTAAGATTGTAATTTCTTTGCTGCGAGGTGACCCTCAAAATTGGGCATTTTCATTGGCACCAGGGGATCCTGCGTTGCTCAATGTGGATGCGTTTTTCCTGGCTTTAGGGTTGCTTTATGAGGAACCTAATTTGGAGATTCAAGCTGAAAAAGCTTTGATAGCCCTATCTCAAGGGCAAGATGAAGCTGAGATATACTGCCAAAAATTTCGTAAATGGTCTGTGCTTACTCAGTGGAATGAGTGCGCCTTAGCGGCAAATTTCAGAGAGGGCCTTTCTGATGCCGTTAAAGATGTTATGGTCGGGTTCCCTACGCCTACAGGTCTGAATGAGTCCATGACAATGGCAATTCAGATTGATCGGCGTTTGCGGGAGCGCAAACCCATGCACCATTTGGCGGTATCTTCTGAAGAGACGCCAGAGAAAATGCAATGTGACAGAATTATGTCCAGAAGCGAGCGGCAGAATTATAGGCGTAAAAATGGGTTATGCTTCTATTGTGGTGATTCTGCTCATGTTATATCGGCATGCTCTAAACGTACTAGGAAGGTTGACAAGTCTATTTCAATTGGCACTTTACAGTCCAAATTTATTTTGTCTGTAACCTTGATTTGTTCATTATCAGTTGTTACCGTGGATGCGTATGTGGACTCTGGCGCCGCTCTGAGTCTTATGGACTGGTCCTTTGCCAGGCGCTGTGGGTTTGATTTAGAGCCTCTGGAAGTCCCTATACCTCTGAAGGGTATTGATTCTACACCTTTGGCTTGTAATAAACCACAGTTCTGGATGCAAGTGACTATGCGTATGACTCCAGACCATCAGGAGGTGATTCGCTTCCTTGTGTTGTACAATTTACATGATGTTTTGGTGCTTGGATTACCATGGTTACAGTCTCATAACCCAGTCCTTGACTGGAAAGCTATGTCTGTGTTAAGCTGGGGATGTCGGGGGGGCTCATGGGGACACTCCTTTGGTGTCCATTTCGTCATCTATTCCATCTGAGATTCCGGCATTTTTGTCTGATTATCGTGATATTTTTGAAGAGCCTAAAATTGGTTCACTCCCTCCTCACAGGGATTGTGATTGCGCCATAGATCTGATTCCTGGCAGTAAATTTCCAAAGGGTCGTTTGTTTAACCTATCTGTACCTGAACATGCTGCTATGCGCGAGTATATTAAGGAGTCCCTGGAAAAGGGACATATTCGTCCTTCTTCATCACCTTTAGGAGCCGGTTTTTTCTTTGTCTCTAAAAAGGATGGCTCTCTGAGGCTTTGTATTGATTATCGACTCCTGAATAAAATTACAGTCAAATATCAGTATCCGTTGCCTTTGCTGACTGATCTGTTTGCTCGCATAAGGGGGGCTAAGTGGTTCTCTAAGATTGATCTTCGTGGGGCGTATAATTTGGTGCGAATTAAGCAGGGGGATGAGTGGAAAACCGCATTTAATACGCCTGAGGGCCATTTTGAGTATTTGGTAATGCCTTTCGGCCTTTCTAATGCACCTTCTGTCTTTCAGTCCTTAATGCATGATATTTTCCGTGAATATTTGGATAAATTTATGATAGTGTACTTGGATGATATTTTGATTTTTTCTGATGACTGGGAGTCTCATGTTCAGCAGGTCAGGAGGGTTTTTCAGGTTTTGCGGGAGAATTCTTTGTGTGTAAAGGGTTCAAAGTGTGTTTTTGGGGTTCAAAAAATTTCCTTTTGGGGGTACATTTTTTCCCCTTCTTCTATGGAGATGGACGCTGTCAAGGTTCGGGCTATTTACGACTGGACGCAGCCTACTTCTCTGAAGAGTCTCCAGAAATTCTTGGGCTTTGCTAATTTTTATCGTCGATTTATAGCTGGTTTTTCTGGCGTTGCTAAACCTCTGACGGATTTGACTAAAAAGGGTGCTGATGTTGCCAATTGGTCCCCTGCTGCCGTGGAGGCCTTTCGGGAGCTTAAGCGCCGCTTTTTGTCTGCCCCTGTGTTGCGCCAGCCTGATGTTTCTCTTCCCTTTCAGGTTGAGGTCGATGCTTCCGAGATCGGAGCGGGGGCGGTTTTGTCGCAGAAAAGTTCCGACTGCTCAGTGATGAGACCTTGTGCGTTCTTTTCGCGAAAATTTTCGGCAGCCGAGCGAAACTATGATGTTGGTAATCGGGAGCTTTTGGCCATGAAGTGGGCATTTGAGGAGTGGCGTCATTGGCTTGAGGGTGCCAAACATCAGGTGGTAGTTTTGACTGATCACAAGAATTTAATTTATTTGGAGTCTGCCAGGTGCCTGAATCCTAGACAGGCACGTTGGTCGTTGTTCTTTTCCCGGTTTAATTTTGTGGTCTCGTACTTACCGGGTTCTAGGAATGTGAAGGCAGATGCTCTTTCTAGGAGTTTTGAGCCTGACTCTCCTGGGAATTCTGAACCTGCTGGTGTCCTTAAGGATGGAGTGGTTTTGTCTGCTGTCTCTCCAGATTTGCGACGTGCTTTGCAAGAATTTCAGGCGGATAGACCTGATCGTTGTCCGTCTGGTAGACTGTTTGTTCCTGACGAGTGGACCACTAGAGTCATCTCGGAAGTTCATTCTTCTACTCTGGCAGGTCATCCGGGAATTTTTGGCACCAGAGATTTGGTGGCTAGATCCTTCTGGTGGCCTTCCCTGTCTCGAGATGTGCGTGTTTTTGTGCAGTCTTGCGATGTGTGTGCTCGGGCCAAGCCTTGTTGTTCTAGGGCTAGTGGGTTGTTGTTGCCCTTGCCTATTCCGAAGAGGCCTTGGACGCACATCTCTATGGACTTTATCTCGGACCTCCCTGTTTCTCAGAAGATGTCTGTCATCTGGGTGGTGTGTGACCGTTTTTCTAAAATGGTTCATTTGGTGCCGTTGCCTAAGTTGCCTTCCTCATCTGAGTTGGTCCCTCTGTTTTTTCAAAATGTGATTCGCTTGCATGGTATTCCGGAAAACATCGTTTCTGACAGGGGTACCCAGTTCGTGTCTAGATTTTGGCGGGCAGTCTGTGCCAGGTTGGGCATTGATTTGTCTTTTTCGTCTGCATTCCATCCTCAGACCAATGGCCAGACGGAACGAACTAATCAAACTTTGGAGACTTATTTGAGGTGTTTTGTGTCTGCGGATCAGGATGATTGGGTTGCCTTTCTGCCGTTGGCGGAGTTTGCTCTTAATAATCGGGCTAGTTCTGCCACTTTGGTTTCTCCTTTCTTTTGCAATTCAGGGTTTCATCCGCGTTTTTCATCTGGTCAGGTTGAATCTTTGGATTGTCCTGGAGTGGATGCGGTAGTGGATCGGTTGCATCAGATTTGGGGACAAGTGGTGGATAATTTGGAATTGTCCCAGGAGAGGACTCAGCAGTTTGCTAACCGCCGTCGTCGTGTTGGCCCCCACCTTCGTGTTGGGGACTTGGTGTGGTTGTCTTCCCGTTTTGTCCCTATGAGGGTTTCTTCTCCTAAATTTAAGCCTCGGTTCATCGGTCCTTATAGGATTTTGGAGATTCTTAACCCTGTCTCCTTTCGTTTGGACCTCCCGGCATCTTTTGCTATCCATAATGTGTTCCATCGGTCGCTGTTGCGGAGATATGAGGTACCGGTGGTTCCTTCTACTGAACCTCCTGCTCCTGTGCTGGTGGAGGGTGAATTGGAGTACGTGGTAGAAAAGATCTTGGACTCCCGTATTTCCAGACGGAGACTTCAGTATCTGGTTAAATGGAAGGGCTATGGTCAGGAAGATAATTCTTGGGTAACTGCCTCTGATGTTCATGCCTCGGATTTGGTTCGTGCCTTTCATAGGGCTCATCCAGATCGCCCTGGCGGTTCTTGTGAGGGTTCGGTGCCCCCTCCTTAAGGGGAGGGTACTGTTGTGTATCCGCTTTTTGGGCTCCCCTGGTGGTTGCTGGTGGTATTGGTGACTTGTTTGCACTTTGCTGCTTCTGTTCACCTGCTTCCATCAGCGTTTGGGAGTTTCCTATTTAGCCTTGCTCTCCAGTCATTTCCTTGCCGGTCATCATTGTAACCAGAGCCTTCGGTTGCATGTTCCTGCTACTAGTCTGCTGATCAGCTAAGTGGACTTTGTCCTTTTGTTTTGTATCTTTTGTCCAGTTTGCAGTTTTTGTAATTCTCTGTAGCTGGAAGCTCTTGCGGGCTGAAATTGCCACTCCTGTGTCATGAGTTGACACAGGAGTCTTAAAGTAATTTCAGGATGGTTTTTGAAAGGGTTTTCAGTTGACCGTGAAGTTCTCTTTTGTATCCTTCTGCTATCTAGTAAGTGGACCTCTCTTTGCTAAATCTACTTTCATACTGTGTATGTCTTTTCCTCTTAATTCACCGTTATTACATGTGGGGGGCTGCTATCATCTTTTGGGGTATTTCCCTAGACGTAAGCCAGGTCTGTTTCTTCCTCTACTAGGCGTAGTTAGTCCTCCGGCTGGCGCGTGGCATTTAGGAAGCCGTAGGTATGCTCCCTGGCTACTATTAGTTGTGTGGTAGATTTAGCTCACGGTCAACTCGAGTTTCCATCACCCGAGAGCTCGTTCGTTATTTATATGTTTCTTACGTTCCCTTGCCATTGGGAACCATGACATGTCACACAGTGGCACTTTGGTCGCTACAACGGCACGATCCGTGACGTTCCAGCGATATAGTTACGATATCGCAGTGTCTGACACGCTACTGCGATCAGGGACCCCGCTGAGAATCGAACGTCGTAGCAGATCGTTTGAAACTTTATTTCGTCGTCAAGTGTCCCGCTGTGGCGGCATGATCGCAGCGTGTAACAAAGGTGTGCACGATATTCCCAATGTCCCGTATGACTTCTACATCGCAACTACGTCATGAAATTATCGCTCCAGCGCCGTGCATTGCAAAGTGTGACCGCAGTCTACGACGCTGGAGCGATAATCAAGCGACGCTGCAACGTCACGGATCGTGCCGTCGGAGCGATCAAAGTGCCACTGTGTGACAGTACCCTAAGGGTTGTGAGTGCGACCTATAGACGTTTTGACCCGGTCCCGGGTCTTGCTCACAGAGTTGCTCTTTATAGTGCTGACCTTGATAAAAGGTGCTGATGGTACCTGGAGGGGTAGAAATGGAGGCCTTCTCCTGTGGAAGTGTCCTATGTTGTGTGCATCTGCACCTCTGGAGTGCAAGCCAGTATGGGCAGTTTTTATAAATGTAATAACACTATTAAACATCTTAAAATGTTCAAAAATATGTTCCTAGAGTTAAAGTGTAACCCGGAACCTCCTGTTTAATATAGCTCCATTTCTAAATAATGTTCTGCAACTACAACACAAAGATTAGACTTCATTATTTAAAAAACATCCATGCCTAAATAAAAAAAAAAATCAACATTGATTAACCCCAAAAGTGCAATCAACTTAAACAGAACTGTAAAAAGTGGTTGGTGGGTCATAATTGACTGGAGAGTTTGGGCAACTCTTTTAAACTGTTTCCTGGCAGCAGTTTTAATTAAGGTGGCCCAATGGTTGCCCTACATATACGAGCTGACATCTTTTAACACAAACTGCAAAGATGAAGAATGCCTCCTTTGTTATTATAATGGATTAAGCTTATAATCAGTAGTCTGATGAATTAATTCTTCTCTGTTTATAAAAAGACTTTATGACCTCGTTACAAAGTGACCTAATTAAATACAAATAAAACCTATTTCATATTGTATAGGGACCTAGTATTCGCGATGGCATTCCTATTTCTATTTATATACAGTGGCATGTAAACGTTTGGGCACCCCTGGTCAATATTACTGTTATTGTGAACCTTTAAGCAAGTTGAAGATGAAATGATCTATAAAAGGCCTAACGTTAAAGATAACACATTTCCTTTGCATTTTAGGCAAAAAATATATATATTTTCATCTTTTACATTTTAAAAGTTACAAAAAGGAAAATGGACCAATGCGAAACTTTGGGCAACCTGCATAGATAGTACCTAGTAGCACCCCCTTCTGAAAGTATCACAGCTTGTAAATCCTTTTTGTAGCCAGCCAAGAGCCTTTCAATTCTTGTTTAAGAGTTTTTCATCCTTTCTTCCTTGTAAAATACTTCCAGTTCTGTGAGATTTCTGGGTTGTCTTGCATGCACTGCTATTTTGATGACTAGCCACAAATTTTGAATGATGTTCAGATCAAGGGACTGTGAGGGCCATTGTAAAACCTTCAGCTTGCACCTTTTGATGTAGTCAGTTGTGGATTTTGACGTGTGTTTAGGATCATCATGTTTGTAGAAGCCATCCTCTTTTCAACTTCAGCTATTTTTTACAGATGGTGTTATGTTTGCATCAATAATTTTTTAAAATTTCAGTTAATCCGTTCTTCCCTCTACCCATTAAGTGTTCCCCATGCGATTGGCTGGAACCCAACCCCAAAGCATGATTGATCCACATGCTTAATGGTTGGCAAGATGTTCTTTTCCTAAAATTCTGTGCCCTTTTTTCTCCACACATACCTTTGATCATTGTGGCCAAAGAGTTCTGTTTTAACCTCATCTGTCCACAGGACTTGTTTCCAAAATGTTTCAGGCTTGTTTAGATGTTCTTTTGCATACTTCTGATGCTGAATTTTATGGTGAAGATGCAGGAGAGGTTTTTTTCTGATGACTTTTCTTTGAAGGCCATATTTGTGCGAGTGTCTCTGAACAGCAGTGCAATGTACCACAACACCAGAGTTTGCTACATCTTCAGATGGTCTTTTGCAATTAAGCAAGGGTTCTGATTTGCCTCTCTAGCAATCCTACAAGTAGCTCTCACTGAAATTTTGCTTGATCTTCCAGACTATATCTTGACTTCAACTGTTCCTGTTAACTGCCATTTCTTAATCACATTTCGAACTGAGGAAAGGGCAACTGAAAATGCTTTTCTATCTTCTTATAGCCTTCTCCTGCTTGGTCAAAGGTCTCTGAGTAAATAAATCTCCAAGGGTGCACAAACTTTTGCATCTGCCCATTTTCCTTTTTGTAATTTTTAAAATGCAAAAAATGTCAATATAATTTTTTTGGCTAAAATACAAAGGAAATGTGTTATCTATAACTTTAGGCCTTTTAGAGACCATTTCATCTTCAACTTGCTTATCTAATTACAATAACAGTAATTTTGACCCGGGGTGCCCCAACTTTTACATGCCACTGTAGATGTTTAAATTTTTTTCTTTTTTTAATTTTCTTGTTCAAAACTAGAGATTAATTATGGCTGCTTACTATAATTTAGTCTTCAGTCTCTGTTTTTTAATATATTCTCCTTTTCTTTATCTGCATTATAATAGGGGTTAATGTGAAGAGTTCATTCAGAGCTTTATAAAAAAAAATGTAGCTCTTTATTCTCAGTGTTATTACAGGCTTTGCTCATGAGCCTTTTTTTTTTTATAGTCCTTTTTAAATCCCCGGCCGGGAAAGTGCTCAGGAAGAAATACATACAGTACTCATTTTTTTATTGTAGCATCAAAAGATTCCGCTTGGAATACAGCATTCCAAGTATCTTTTATACTTTCAGGTGTGAGATTGTTCTGTTGAGATTTTTCTTTTACTGTTAAATGTGATTTTGATAATCATCTTACAGCTACAGATTATATTTTTAGGATTTTATCCTGTAAGAAATGGAACAATTTGTATATAGGCTCTTTTAATGAAAAACAAATGTCATGACAATACAATGGAATTTGGCTTCGATATTTTACAATTTGGTCTTAAAGTTTTTTTGTGGGATTAGCCAAAGTTCAAATCTGCAAATAATTCTGTAGTTTTCTTTTTAGACACTGGGTCCCGTATACTGGCTTCAAAGACATTATTAGCTATAGTTTGTGTAACCAGTCTCAAAAACATTAATGTTTTACCCTCTACTCTTATATTGATGACCTATACTTAGGATGTTTTTAATAAAAGGCAGGTGTGAGTCTAACTTAGGGCACCCAATGATCATCTATTATATGCTTTGGTGGTGGCCAATTGTAAACAGTGTACTGAGCGTAAAAGCATGTCTCTGCTTCTCCGTTTCCTGTGTCACTGTGTCCTATACAGTCATAAGTTTCTATGAGGAGCCAATCAGTGGTGATTTCAAGTAACAACTACCAGGGGAAGTGATTCATTTTACTTGGATAGTGGTGTTAGCAGACTTGGACTGGCCGACAGGGGAACAGGTCAATCCCCCGGTGGGCCCGTGTGGAGGAGGAAGCCACTTATCCCCCAAACTGATTAATAGCTGGCCCAAAACATTTGATTCACTATGTACAGACAAAAGTGGCATCTCATCACTCATTCAACAACCTACCTAGCTTATTAGTATACAGAGGCAGAGGTAAATTTGTAAAAGACGGTAAAGTAATATGTAGCTGACTAGTGGGCACCCAAAGTCAGTGTTACTGGAGGGCCCTTGCCACCCCAGTGCTTGGCCTTACCCACCCTTCCAGTTGGGAATTATTATGTTAAGGAGACTTTCCTACTTAAGTGTACAAGTTAGCAATATATACTGTATTTTTACTTGTCTTGTTCAGTTAAGATGTTAAAAATTGTATCCGGCTGTTATTCTCTGTAATATCTTTTTTTCTGGGAATGTTGAGTAACCGCTATAATAAATGCCGCTACTGCTTGCACATGTGTAGTCCTTTGGCTCTTCCAAACTCTTGAATGGCAAATCTGCCTAGAAATACACCTTACTCTTTCATTTTGCTGCAAACTAGGCAGACTTGCCATCCAGAAGTCAGCAAGAGATAAGTGACACCCCTGTGGGAGCTATAATGGCTATATCGATCGCCACCCCGGAGATGGATGGATAGAATTTTTAATAACTTGTTATAAGAAGACAAGCAGTTGAATGTTGAGACTACATTCTCTCTCTTTCATTTTGGGCTGAATTGCATGTGTGGCTGCAGTTTGCTGTTTTTGTGTTTTTGCCGCATTTCCTTGTACTGTCGCTTTATTAAGATGTTTATTTTATTCTAGACGCTGAAACAACAATAAAAAATAAATTAGCAGATGCTTCTTAGCGAATAGTGACTGCCAATCTAAGCAGCATGCAGATGTAATTGGTTTAGATTCACTCACCCATGAATTGAATATACTACATTTGCTTTGGGAAATATTCGCAGTATGCCCTATGAAATTTATGACCTAATTAGAGTCTTTTGTAGATTTAGTTTACATTTCTCCGCCAGCAGATCGCTCTACCAAGGTAGTGAACTCTAAGTAAGTGTCTCTATGGCATGCTCAGTGGTGCAAATGAAAGAAAAGGATCTGGCAGTAAATTAACTGTAGGCACTGCCAACCAAACTTATGTGCAGTGTATTAGTTTGTGGCTTTTTATGGACTGTTTTCTGTAAGATTTGTGGTGGCCTTCACAATCATTCAATGTGCTGTTTCCAATATTGCAAGGTGACATTGCCATACAGTTGCTTCAGAAAACATGTCTTTATCATATGACTGGTTCAGAGCCACTCAAAATGTTAGGGATTTATCAGCAAAATCCTAAAAATGACAGTTTGAACTGGTAATATCAGTATCTTGGAAACGTAATGTTCATGTGCTATTGGCAACTCACAGGTATGGTTTATGGTAGTCAGTATTCTGCGATGTGGCAACTAACAGAAGCGCCATTTAAACTGATTGTCACTATAACTGGCATCTCTTGGGAAAAGACCAAGTGTTAAAAAGTGGCTCCTCCAAGAGATTTTTTTTTATTACAACAAAGCCTTTTATTTATCAGTGCTACTGCTCTATACTCTGCTTCATATTTGGGGACCTCTAATCAGGTGGTTGTGGACCATTTCAGTGGCCAACAATTTGAAAGCTTATATTATAAAAGGGTGGTCTGAAATCCTCATGTATTTTCATCCTCAATCTCGATCTATTTGATGCCATAACCTAAACTCTTTTCTCATTAACTTGAATTTAAATTCCCTAGCTTTCCCCAACTACAGTAACTGCTTTATTTTTATACGCATCATTTAAGAATCTGAGTGCATGCTGAGATAATCAAATGAAACCTCATCAGAGTCAGAGGCCACGTCACTGCTGAAGCCTTTGCTCCCTCAGTGCGGTTACTGCCGCAGTCTCTGCCTCCTCCATAAAATGAAACATCATCAATGATGCTCATTTCAGGGGCTGGGCTAGTCCCAGTGCGATATGCACAATTACAGCGCTCGGCTGCCTGCTCAGATCAGCAGTAACAAGCTGGCAACAGAGTTCGTTGTCAGAATACCTGGTGCGTAGGAACCAATGACGTCTCTTGCAGGGGTGGCGCTGGTCTCTGCACCCCGGGTATTCTGACAAAGCAGTCTGCTGCCATCTCATTACAGTTGATCTGAGGCAACAGTACAGAGCGCACTGTCATTGTGCACATCACACTTGGATTAGCAAAGCCCCTGAAATGAGTGTCACTGATGAGGCTTCGTTTCAGGGAAGAGGTAGGGGATGGCAGTGACCACATCCTCTGCCCCCTGATGATGCTTCATTTAAGTATCCCAGTATGTACAAGGATTCAAGTATCATCAAAAAGGAAGTAGAAAAAAAAGAGAGTAAAGCAGTTATGTAGTTAGTATAGTAAGGGAAGAATAGGGAATTTTTAATTCAAGTACATTAGAAAATAGTTTAGACTATGGCATTAAATAGATAGGGATTAAGGATGAATTGGATTTCAGATTGCCTCTTTCACCTCAGCTAGACTTGTACTCGTCTGGTAATTGCTTTTCATGCTCTTAATATAAGTTAAGTATGGAGTAAAACAGAAGAGAAAATGGTTAATATATCTACAGATGAAACCATGTTTTTTTTGTTCCATATCTTTAAATATACTCTGTTAAATGGTACAACTGGCAGCAGTGCAGAAACTTACTTGCTATATATTTGCGGCAGGTCCTCAGCATGGTAATTAATGCTGCCTACAAACCTGGAAGGGTCTTACGAGAGTTACAGTTAGTGGAAGACGCATCATGGAATTTCCAGGAAGAAACACTCAAAGCCAAGTAAGTAATCCATGGCTAATACACACAGGTCATTATTCTTACTGGTGCTTTATCCTCGTGCACTGTTATATAAAGTCAGCAGCGCTGAGAACAAATGAATTCTGGTTAAACAATGACAAGCAATCCACGAACATACTGGGCTCATGTATTAAATACTAATTAATAGTCTGCTGGAGCGTAGCAGATACCAGGTCGGACAATTAGGACACGTTTCTGTTTTATGTAATATTCTAGTAGTCAGCTAGAAATGCTGCAGAGCTGAAGCCTTTGTATGCTGCCAAGCAGATTTACTGGAACAAGATAACACATTGATTAATACTAGTACTTTACATATGATCTAATACTGACAAGGTATTGAGTGAGTTCTGTAGAGTTGTGGTAACATACATTTAATACATAGCTACAGTACAGGCTAATCTCCATTACAAAATGTACCCAGTAGCTAGAATTTGGAACTTATCAGATAATAGTTGCATGTCCTGCTGGGGATAATAATAGTTTTAATTGTAACTACCATAAATACATTGTAGATGCATTTACACTGGTTGAATATGGCTATTAAAAGACCACATATAGGCTACATGCAAGCCGATCGGCAGTCGGCATTAATATGATCGTTCTGTGCAAATATTTTCTCAGCAGCACATGTCCCTGGGAGGGTTGATACTGATCAGCCAGTGTAAATGCAGTCCTAGGGTGCAGATTGTGGCTTTCAAACAGCTGCCGATCGGCAACATGTAAGCCAAACCAGTAGGGGCATGACTATAGTGGGTGCAGGGGTTGCAGTCACTCCCAGACCCTAGAGCCTAGGAAGAGGCAAAGAGTACCTTTGGCCCATATGAGAATACTATACTAATACAGACTCATGGTAGTTGAGGACCCTGTTGGAGATTTTGCATTGGACCTGCAAGCTTCAAGTTAAGCAACCTCTGATCAGAAATTACTTATTTGTCTGTTTAGACAGGCCTACCACGTATCCATATGCACAGAATGATTGCTAATATGATCATTCTGTGCAGTTAGAATATCATTTGATTCAGTTAGCACCTCTATGTTTGAAAATATTCTTACTTTGCATCATTTTTCACACACCTGGCTAAAACCTTTGCACAGTACTGGATGTGAGAGTAAAAAAAATATACCGTATATACTCGAGTATAAGCCGACCCGAGTATAAGCCGACCCCCCTAATTTTGCCACAAAAAACTGGGAAAACTTATTGACTCGAGTATAAGCCTAGGGTGGAAAATGCAGCAGCTACCGGTGAATTTCAAAAATAAAAATAGATGCTCCATACCATTCATTATGGCCCCATAGCTGTGCCATATAGTGCTCTGCACCGTTCATAATTGCCCCATAGCTGTGCCATATAGTGCTCTGCACCGTTCATAATTGCCCCATAGCTGTGCCATATAGTGCTCTGCACCGCTCCTTATTGCCCCATAGCTGTGCCATATAGTGCTCTGCACCGTTCATTATTGCCCCATAGCTGTGCCATATAGTGCTCTGCACCACTCCTTATTGCCCCATAGCTGTGCCATATAGTGCTCTGCACCGTTGCCCCATAGATGTGCCATAGAAAGCAGTGCTGCTGCTGCAATAAAAATAATAAAACACATACTCACCTCTCTTGCTTGCAGCTCCTCAGCGTCCCGTCCCGGCGTCTCTCTGCACTGACTGATCAGGCAGAGGGCGGCGCGCACACTATATGCGTCATCGCGCCCTCTGACCTGCACAGTCAGTGCGGAGAGAGAGACGCCGGAAAGACAGAGCGGCGCCCCGGCGTGTAGAACGTGGACAGGTAAATATGACATACTTACCTGCTCCCGGCGTCCCGCTCCTTCCCCCGGACAGCTGTCTTCGGTGCCGCAGCCTCTTCCTCTGTCAGCGGTCACCGGCACCGCTGATTAGAGAAATGAATAGGCGGCTCCGCCCCTATGGGAGTGGAGTCCATAATCATTTCTTTAATGAGCGGTCCCACGTGACCGCTGTACAGGGGAAGAGCTGCGGCACCCGGAGACAGTGTGACGGGCAGGGGGAGCGCCAGGATCGCCGGGACTAGGTGAGAATGCCTCAGCGCCCTCTCCCCCCTCACCCGCCGACCCCACCGCCGACCTTGACTCGAGTATAAGCCGAGAGGGGCACTTTCAGCCCAAAAATTTGGGCTGAAAATCTCGGCTTATACTCGAGTATATACGGTACATACTGTATGTGAGACCAGAATAAATACATATTTGAGATCGTAATAAATAGATATATGAGAACAGAATAAATATGTAAGGTCAGAATAAATACTTTTGTTAAACTAGAATAATTACGGTACATATTTTAGACCAGAATAAATACATATATGAGACTTAGGCCAAATTCAGATGAGGATAATACAGTTCCATACACAGAGCCTTAATTCATCTATTTGCTTAGATTTAGATTTGCTTTGTATTGTTTGCAGTGTACACATATGTATATACTGTATATGATTGATGCGACTGATGTATAGATATACAGTGGCATATGTTTACCATAGGCTCGCGTATGTAAAAATAAAAAAGTATATCATGCAGTATACTTTTTTACTGAATTTCCTTGTATAGAAAAGTGTAATGTACTATTAAATTCTGTACAGCACAAAATTCTGTACAGCACTAAAATTAAATGAATGCACAAAGTTGCCGACCAACCTTGATATTTATTCAAAAAAAGTGTACAATTGTGTAAGTTTATCCTTATTATCAAATATAAAGATGAACCTTTTCATATGAGGTTGTCCCAGTTAGATCACATGACTGGAGCATTGGGTATGATAGTATGACACCCCCACAGTGAATTCCTCCACAGTACCCTCCACATGCACTTTATGATGATTCTACTGTACCCCCTTCAATACCCCTGGCAAATTATGGTAAACCCCATCACAGTATGATGCCGAGCTGTGATCCCCACACAGTATAATGGGCCTTATATAGTCCTTCATACAGTACAATGAGCCACACATAGTCCTCCATACAGAATAATGGCCTCACATAGTCCTCTATACAGTATAATGGACCCCATATTTTCCTCCATACAGTATATTGGGCCCCACTTAAACAAAACACCTCTACTCGTTCCCCCTCTGCTCCGGTCTTGACAATGAGTGCTCTGAAGCTCTTCACTGATCGGCACAGCGGGCTAAAAAATAGTGACATCACCACAACAGATGCAGAGGAAGAATGATGGGGGAGGGACCAGACAGGTCGCATCGTTGCTTTCAACTGTATCGGCATCCACTATATATGTCTACTATCGTCTCATCTTCTGGTAATAATAAATAGTGGGTCACATCTGAGAATGCAGGGTAGACATTGCCAATAGGTATGTTGTACTTCATTATCTATCCTACATTGACAGAACTGTCCACGTCTTCTAATAGAATGAACAGGTCTTTGAAAATCTGTCTGTTCAGTTTGATGCTGGTAGATGGGAATACTGAAATTAAACAGGGGCATTCTGCCAAGTAATTTCCAAGCAGCTGCTGCCAGTGTTGATTCTCAAGTACACCATTGACTTCCTGACTCCAGGAAATGACAATCAGATATCTCACTAGATCAATAATGTGCTGTTAGTACTTCGCCTTCAAGTGCTCCAGCTCCAAAGGGCAGAGCGTTTGCTGAATAGGTCAAGGATCGGTGCATTGGATGATTTAACAGTAAAGATAGCCTTGTTGTTCTGGAGTTTTAATTTTCCCCAATTTAGTGTAATTTCACCTATAGATATAAAGACACCACCTGCAAATGACATATGCTCGAGTACACAGGGAAGATGTTTGACAGGTTTTCTCCCCCTAATCTTTAATTTGTTCTTGAAACCATATTTGTCTGAGGCACACTTGGATTTCTCAGAGAGGCTAATTAAACTAATTTACCCTAAACTATTATTAATGAAAAACTGCTGATTACTGCTAATAATGCCATTTCCTAACTGCTGTTTCTGGCCAATATCTTTTAATAGGATTTAAGTATCTTATCTGTGATTACTAATCTCTAATCCTCGGCTTGCAATATCACTTTACAATTGTCATGACTTAGCCGCGCTCAATGAGGCCACTTGAAACTGTGCCAGCCGTACATTTTATGACCCATTTATTGAAAACAGCTCACTTCATTAATGATATTTTATAGGATCCATTTTACGGTGTAGGTGACAGTTTTTGACAGATTTATAGTATTTGCTGATTTTTATACATGTTTCTACAGATGACATAATGACGAATGTAGGCATGGTGTCCAGATACTTGTTTTCACGTCCAGAGCACAGAATACATTATTTCATCTGATTATGGATAAAATGTTCCAAATATGTTATTTTAATCGTGTAATGCATACTTGTAATATTTACAGCTATATAAAAGCTTCAACACATTTTAACATACAAGCCATATAAAAAATAAATGTGCAGAAGGAAAATTCATTAAATATATACTTTAATGTATAATTAAAGAGCCCCTGCCTTACTCCTCTTTCAGTTTTTCTGGTTTTATTTGCTATATAGTTTTAGATTTACATTGTTTTTACTTGTAAAACTTGCCCATATGTCACCTAAATGTATAAAACAAATCAAAGCAGTGGGTTTTTTCATATATGAAGTCCTGCTTAAAAGAATGGAGCTTTCAAAGAGCTCTACGTTTGTTCCATGTAGTGAAGTCATATCAGAAGGTAACATTTCGGGGGCTCAAACATATTTCGACAAATTAAAATTAGCATAAATAAAATGTTCTTTTTTAATGCTTAATAATTTAATAATACTTCAATAATTGTTGAATTACTTTTGGTCCATTTAAAATGAAGCAGCTGCATATTAAAAAGCTGTAATTCCTAATCCCTTCCTCCAATTAGGAAGTGAATATCTTCAAATTAAAGCTGTGAGTCTGCACTTTAAGCCCCTACTGATTATATAACTGTATCTTGAATATGTTTTGGTGAACAGTAGTGTTGAGCGATACCGTCCGATACTTGAAAGTATCGGTATCGGAAAGTATCGGCCGATACCGGCAAAGTATCGGATCTAATCCGATACCAATACCCGATACCAATACAAGTCAATGGGACTCAAGTATCGGACGGTATTCCTGATGGTTCCCAGGGTCTGAAGGAGAGGAAACTCTCCTTCAGGCCCTGGGAACCATATTAATGTGTAAAATAAAGAATTAAAATAAAAAATATTGCTATACTCACCTCTCCGACGCAGCCTGGACCTTACCGAGGGAATCGGCAGCGTTCTTTGCTTAAAATGCGCGCTTTTCCTTCCTTCCGTGACGTCACGGCTTCTGATTGGTCGCGTGCCGCCCATGTGACCGCGACGCGACCAATCACAAAGCCGGAACGTAATTTTAAAATACTGAATGCCTAGAAGGACCTGAAAATTACGTCACGGCTTGCTGTGATTGGTCGCGTTGCGGCCACATGGGCGGCACGCGACCAATCAGAAGCCGTGACGTCACGGAAGGAAGGAAAAGCGCGCATTTTAAGCAAAGAACGCTGCCGGTTCCCTCGGTGAGGTCCAGGCTGCGTCGGAGAGGTGAGTATAGCAATATTTTTTATTTTAATTCTTTATTTTACACATTAATGTTGTTTCGATACCGATACCCGATACCACAAAAGTATCGGATCTCGGTATCGGAATTCCGATACAGCAAATATCGGCCGATACCCGATACTTGCGGTATCGGAATGCTCAACACTAGTGAACAGCTAAAATACCAAAACTTGTGTCACTGTCCAAATTAGTGATGAGTGAATATACTCGTTACTCGAGATTTCCTGACCACGCTCGGGTGTCCTCCAAGTATTTTTTAGTGCTCGGAGATTTAGTTTTCTTCGCCACAGATGAATGATTTACAGCTATTAGCCTGCTTGATTACATGTGGGGATTCCCTAGCAACCAGGCAACCCCCACATGTACTCAGCCTGGCTAATAGCTGTAACTCATTCAGCTGAGGCGATAAAAACTAAATCTCTGAGCACTAAAAAATACTCGGAGGACACCCAAGTGTGCTCGGGAAATCTCGAGTAACCAGTATATTCACTCATCACTAGTCCAAATATTTCCGGACCTAACTGTATATACATTGCATATATTTATATACATATGGCTGCTTCCAGGAAGTCCGTTAGTGTGTGGCAACCCAAATGTCGGTATCATATTAGTGAGCAGAGAGAAGTAGACTGGAGGCTTGATGGACTTAGTTCCCAAGAGTGAGCCTCGGAGAAGTCTGTAGAGAATGCAGCAGCTGCCTAAATACATGTTCTTGGTGGAATAGCTTGCTGCAACTTAGCTCTGTCGGAACATATATGAAGAAATGTGAGACTATAGGGCAGGATGTCACACACTACAGCCCAATGTCCTCACAGTTGTCAGAGCTATCTACTTTGTGAGTGGGGAATGTGTGTGTTATTGTGGGAGCATGTTTGTTAACCCCTTAACGACCGCCGATACGCCTTTTAACGGCGGCCGCTAAGGGTACTTAAACCACAGCGCCGTTAATTAACGGCGCTGTGGAAAAAGTGAATAGCGCCCCCCAGAGTCGGATTTTCTCTGGGGTCTCGGTTGCCGGGGGTAGCCGAGACCCCAGAGAACATGATTCGGGGTTTTTTTACCGACCCCCGAGATGCGATCGCCGGTAATTAACCGTTTACCGGCGGTCGCAACAAAAAAAAAACAAAACGCGATTTGCCATTTAATTTCTCTGTCCTCCGATGTGATCGCACATCGGAGGACAGAGAAATGTGGTCCCCCGATAGCCCCCCAATACTCACCTACCTCCCCCGGTGCTCCTCGTGGCTCCCGATGGGCACCGCCATCTTTTTCCGGGGAAATAATGGCGGGCGCATGCGCAGTGCGCCCGCCGCCCGGCACCCGGATGTTCTTTGGGGTCTCGGCTGCCGGGGGTAGCCGAGACCCCAAAGAACATGATCGGGGTCGGGTTTTACCGACCCCTGTTTTGCGATCGCCGGTAATTAACTGTTTACCGGCGACCGCAAAAAAAAAAAAAAGCGATGTCATTCTCTGTCCTCTGATGTGATCGCACATCAGAGGACAGAGAAATAGGGGGATTCGGGGACCCTGTTATACTTACCAGTGTCCCTGGGTCCTCCTGCTTCTTCTGCTGGCCGCCGGCTTCTTGCTCCGGTAAGAAAATGGCGGGCGCATGCGCAGTGCGCCCGCCATGATCTGCCGGCCGGCAGAAGAAAATTCTTCCTCTTTTTTTATTTTGGTCACTGTGAGATCCTATCACAGTGATCAAAATAAAAAAAATAGTAAATAACCCCCCCCTTTATCACCCCCTTAGTAAGAAAAAAATAATAAAATAAAAAAAATGTATGAATTTCTATTTTCAAAATAGGGTTAGGGTTAGGGGTAGGGTTAGGGCTTGGGTTAGGGGTAGGGTTAGGGTTAGGGGTAGGGTTAGGGTTAGGGTTAGGGTTAGGGTTAGGGGTAGGGTTAGGGGTAGGGTTAGGGGTAGGGTTAGGGTTAGGGGTAGGGTTAGGATATGTGCACACATAGAATGGTTCTCTGCGGATTTTTCCGCAGCGGATTTGATAAATCCGCAGGACCAAAACGCTGCGTTTTTCCTGCGGATTTATCGCGGATGTACCGCGGTTTTTGTGCAGATTCCACTGCGGTTTTACACCTGCGGTTTTCTATTATGGAGCAGGTGTAAAACCGCTGCGGAATCAGCAGAAAGAATTGACATGCTGTGGAATGTAAACCGCTGCGTTTCCGTGTGGTTTTTTCCGCAGCATGGGCAAGGCGTTTTATGTTTCCCATAGGTTTACATTGTACTGTAAACTCATGGGAAACTGCTGCGGACCCACAGCTGCGGAAACGCTGCGGATCCGCAGCAAAATCCGCAACATGTGCACATAGCCTTAGGGTTAGGGTTAGGGCTTGGGTTAGGGTTAGAGCTAGGATTAGGGTTAGAGCTAGGGTTAGGGCTAGGGTTGGGGCTAAAGTTAGGGTTAGGGTTGGGGCTAGGTTTAGGGCTAAAGTTAGGGTTTGGGCTAAAGTTAGGGTTAGGGCTAGGGTTGGGACTAAAGTTAGGGTTAGAGTTGGGATTAGGATTTGGATTAGGGTTGGAATTAGGGTTACATTTGGGATTAGGGTTAGGTTTGGGATTAGGGTTAAGGCTAGGGTTGGGATTAAGGATAGGGGTGTATTGGGATTAGGGTTAGGTTTTGAGGTTAGGGTTGAGATTAGGATTAGGGGGGTGTTGGGTTTAGGGTTTTGATTAGGGTTATGGTTAGCTTTGGGATTAGGGTTAGGGGTGTTTTGGGGGTTAGGGTTGTGATTAGGATTATGGATCGGGTTGGGATTAGGGTTAGGGGTGTGTTGGGGTTAGGGTTGGAGTTAGAATTGGGGGGTTTCCACTGTTTAGGTACATCAGGGGGTCTCTAAACGCCACAGCCAATTTTGTGCTCAAAAAGTAAAATGGTGCTCCCTACCTTCTGAGCTCTGCCGTGTGCCCAAACAGTGGTTTACCCCCACATATGGGGCATCAGCGTACTCAGGATAAATTGGACAACAACTTTTGGGGTCCAATTTCTCCTGATACCCTTGTGAAAATAAAAACTTGGGGGCTAAAAAATCTTTTTTTGTGGAAAAAAATTTTTTTTTATTTTCACCACTCTGCATTATAAACTTCTGTGAAGCACTTGGGAATTCAAAGTTCTCACCACACATCTAGATAAGTTCCTTGGGGGGTCTAGTTTCCAAAATGGGGTCACTTCTGGGGGTCTCTACTGTTTAGGTATATCTGGGGCTCTGCAAATGCAACATAACGCCCGCAGACCATTCTATCAAAGTCTGCATTCCAAAACGGCACTCCTTCCCTTCCGAGCTCAGCCATGCACCTAAACAGTGGTCCCCCCCACACATGGGGTATCAGTGTACTCAGGACAAATTGGACAACAACTTTTGGGGTCCAATTACTCTTGTTACCTTTGTGAAAATAAAAATTGGGGGGCTAAAAAAATCTTTTTTGTGAAAAAAATATTTTTTTTTGTTTTCACGACTCTGCATTATAAACTTCTGTGAAGCACTTGGGCATTCAAAGTTCTCACAACACATCTAGATAAGTTCCTTGGGGGGTCTAGTTTCCAAAATGAGGTCACTTGTGGGGGGTTTCTACTGTTTAGGTACATCGGGGGCTCTGCAAACGCAACATAATGCCTGCAGACCATTCTATCAAAGTCTGCATTCCAAAACGGCACTCCTTCCCTTCCGAGCTCAGCCATGCGCCCAAACAGTGGTCCCCCCCACACACGGGGTATCAGTGTAGTCAGGACAAATTGGACAACAACTTTTGGGGTCCAATTTCTCTTGTTACCCTTGTGAAAATAAAAATTGGGGGGCTAAAAAAATCTTTTTTGTGAAAAAAATATTTTTTTTTGTTTTCACGACTCTGCATTATAAACTTCTGTGAAGCACTTGGGCATTCAAAGTTCTCACAACACATCTAGATAAGTTCCTTGGGGGGTCTAGTTTCCAAAATGAGATCACTTGTGGGGGGTTTCTACTGTTTAGGTACATCGGGGGCACTGCAAATGCAACATAATGCCTGCAGACCATTCTATCAAAGTCTGCATTCCAAAACGGCGCTCCTTCCCTTCCAAGCTCTGCCATGCGCCCAAACAGTGGTTTATCCCCCACATATGGGGTATCAGCCTACTCAGCATAAATTGCACAATAAATTTTGGGGTCCAATTTCTCCTGTTACCCTTGTGAAAGTAAAAATTTGGGGGTGAAAAGATCATTTTTGTGGAAAAAATATGATTTTTTTTATTTTCATGGCTCTACATTATAAACTTCTGTGAAGCAGTTGGGGGTTCCTAGTGCTCACCACACATCTAGATAAGCTCTTTGGGGGGTCTAGTTTCCAAAATGGAGTCACTTGTGGGGGGTTTCTACTGTTTAGGTACATCAGGATCTCAGCAAATGTAACATGACACCTGCAGACCATCCCATCAAAGTCTGCATTCCAAGCGGCGCTCCTTCCCTTCCGAGCCCTGATGGGTGCCCAAACAGTGCCCTCCCCCCACATATGGGGTATCAGCGTACTCAGGACAAACTAATCAACAGATTTTGTGGTCCAATGTCTCCTGTTACCCTTGATAAAATAAAAAATTGCAGGCTAAAAAATCATTTTTGAGTGAAAAAAAAGGATTCTTTATTTTCACGGCTCTACGTTATAAACTTCCGTGAAGCACCTGGGGGTTTAAAGTGCTCACCACACATCTAGATAAGTTCCGTAAGGGGTCTAGTTTTCAAAATGGTGTCATTTGTGGGGGGTTTCCACTGTTTAGGCACATCAGGGGCTCTCCAAACGCGACATGGCATCCGATCTCAATTCCAGCCAATTCTACATTGAAAAAGTAAAACGGCACTCCTTCTCTTCCAAGCTCTGCAGTGCGCCCAAACAGTGGTTTACCCCCACATATGGGGTATCGCCACACTCAGGAGAGGTTGCACAACAAGATTTGTTGTCTAATTTCTCCTGTTACCCTTGTTAAAATAAAAATTGGGGGGCAAAAAGATCATTTTTGTAGAAAAAATGCGACTTTTTTATTTTCACGGCTCTACGTTATAAACTTCCGGGAAGCACCTGGGGGTTTAAAGTGCTCACCACACATCTAGATAAGTTCCTTAAGGGGTCTAGTTTCCAAAATGGTGTCATTTGTGGGGGGTTTAAACTGTTTAGGCACATCAGTGGCTCTCCAAACGCGACATGGCATCCGATCTCAATTCCAGCTAATTCTACATTGAAAAAGTAAAACGGCGCTCCTTCTCTTCCAAGCTCTGCAGTGAGCCCAAACAGTGGTTTACCCCCACATATGGGGTATCAACGTACTCAGGAGAAATTGCACAACCATTTTTGTGGTCTAATTTCTCCTGTTACCCTTGGGAAAATAAAAATTTTGCGGCAAAAAGATAATTTTTGTAGAAAAAATGTGATTTTTTATTTTCACGGCTCTACGTTATAAACTTCCGTGAAGCACCTTAGGGATCAAAGTGCTCACCACACATCTAGTTAAGTTCCTTATGGGGTCTAGTTTCCAAAATGGTGTCACTTGTGGGGGGTTTCCACTGTTTAGGCACATCAGGGGCTCTCCAAACGTGACATGGCGTCCGATCTCAATTCCAGCCAATTCTACATTGAAAAAGTAAAACGGCACTCCTTCTCTTCCAAGCTCTGCGGTGCGCCCAAACAGTGGTTTACCCCCACATATGGGGTATCGACGTACTCAGGAGCAATTGCACAACAACTTTTGTGGTCTAATTTCTCCTGTTACCCTTGTGAAAATAAGAATTTGTGGGCGAAAATATAATTTTTGTGTAAACAAATGCGATTTTTTATTTTCACGGCTCTACGTTATAAACTTCTGTGAAGCACTTGGGGGTTAAAAGTGCTCACCACACATCTAGTTAAGTTCCTTAAGGGGTCTAGTTTCCAAAATGGTGTCACTTTTGGAGTGTTTCCACTGTTTAGGCACATCAGGGGCTCTCCAAACGTGACATGGCATCCGATCTCAATTCCAGCCAATTCTGCATTGAAAAAGTCAAACGGCACTCCTTCTCTTCCAAGCTCTGCGGTGCGCCCAAACAGTGGTTTACCCCCACATATGGGGTATCAGCGTATTCAGGAGAAATTGCACAACAAAATGTATGGTTAAATTTCTGTTTTTACACTTGTGAAAATAAAAAAATATGGTTCTGAATTAAAGTGTTTGCAAAAAAAGTTAAATGTTCATTTTTTCCTTCCACATTGTTTGAGTTCCTGTGAAGCACGTAAAGGGTTAATAAACTTCTTGAATGTGGTTTTAAGTACCTTGAGGGGTGCAGTTTTTAGAATGGTGTCACACTTGGTTATTTTCTATCATATAGACCCCTCAAAATGACTTCAAATGTGATGTGGTCCCTAAAAAAAAATGGTGTTGTAAAAATGAGAAATTGCTGGTCAAATTTTAACCCTTATAACTCCCTAACAAAAAAAAATTTTGTTTCCAAAATTGTGCTGATGTAAAGTAGACATGTCGTAAATGTTATTTATTAACTATTTTTTGTGACATATCTCTCTGATTTAAAGGCATAAAAATACAAAATTTGAAAATTGCTAAATTTTAAAAATTTTCACCATATTTCCATTTTTTTCATAAATAATCGCAAGTAATATCGAAGAAATGTTACCACTAGCATGAAGTACAACATGTCTCGAAAAAACAATCTCAGAATCAGCAGGATCCGTTAAAGCGTTCCAGAGTTATAACCTCATAAAGTGACAGTGGTCAGAATTGTAAAAATTGGCTCGGTCATTAAGTACCAAATTGGCTCTGTCACTAAGGGGTTAATGATGTGTTACTACTGTTTTATAGATGTGCTGGTCTGGGTGACATGCATGTTGCCATGTACTGTGATATAGGTTTCCTTTTTACAGCATGGGGGACTCTATGCTTTCACTACCGGAGGAGGTGCCGACCCAAGAGTCTGATACTGACAGTTATGTCCTTTGTCATATATTTATAATTCTTAAAAATTAATATGTGATATTTTAGTATGCACACCTTTTTAGGGTATATTCCCACGTTCAGGATCTGTTGCGGTTTTGGCGCTGCAGAATGTCCGCACCATTTCCGCACCTATTATGCAAATTAACAGACATTCGTTTAAGTTTTTTTCACATGAGGATTTTCCTCATTAATAATGCAAGTCTATGGGGAAAATCTGCATGCATACTCTCAAGAAAAATTGAATTGCTGCGGATCTGAAAGAGGCGCCGTATGTCAGTTGTCAGTTTCCGCAGGTTTATTTACATAGACATACAGGTCAGCTTCCTATGACCTGTATGTCTATGTAAATGGCTTAGGAGGGTTGATCCTACTGGCAGATTAATTTTAAGCAAACCAAAAGATAATTGTACCCAATGAAAGAGTGTTTTGTTCATTTGTCAGGTGATAAACAGCCTGATTCAACTGCATGATTATTAACATTTAGCAATGCTAGTTCATGAGAACTGTGGAGTATAACTGAACCCTTAGGTTTGGGCTGCTCTATTATTTACATTAAAAAGTCAGAAAAAAATAAATGGCTTGTCCACTGTATGGAAATGACCCTATTTATTGCAGGAGTCAAGTCTGAACTTCTGGATTAAAAGAATCCCATCATGACCCCTGCAAATTTCTTAAAGGTACCTTCACACTGAACGATATCGCTAGCGATCCGTGACGTTGCAGCGTCCTGGCTAGCAATATCGTTGAGTTTGACAGGCAGCAGCGATCAGGATCCTGCTGTGCCATCGTTGGTCGGAGCAGAAAGGCCAGAACTTTATTTCGTCGCTGGATCTCCCGTAGACATCGCTGAATCAGTGTGTGTGACACCAATCCAGCGATGTCTTCACTGGTAACCAGGGTAAACATCGGGTTACTAAGCGCAGGGCCGCGCTTAGTAACCCCATGTTTACCCTGGTTACCAGCGTAAACGTAAAAAAAAAAACACTACATACTTACATTCCGGTGTCTGTCCCCCGGTGCTGTGCTTCTCTGCACTGTGTAAGCTCTCCGATGGCCGTGGGATCACTGTGGGATCGGGTCGGCCATCGGCGATCTTCGCTCCAAAGTCAGGTTTCTGTGAAATTTTGCACATACACACTACTAACATTAGTAGTGTGGAATATGCAAAAAAAAGGGGGATATGACATGGTTTACTGTATGTAAACCATGTCTCATATCATGTCGGGTTTAGGCAGGAGAAATGAAAAGCCGGCAATTGAATTACCGGCTTTTCACATATATCGCGCTGAAGTAAATATAAAAATATATAGATTTCCCATTGACTTGCATTGGGTTTCGTATTTCGGCCGATCCCCGACTTTTCAAGAAGATCGGCCGATTTCACTCGACTCGACTTCTGAGAAAGTCGGGTTTCGCGAAACCCGACTCGACCTCAAAAAAGGAAAAGTCGCTCAAACCTACTGGTAACTAGTTCTGGTGGCATACAGTGTAGTGATTTCTTGGCTTTGACTAGAGATGAGCAAATGCGGCAAACTTCAACTTCACCTGTACATTCAGGTTTTCCCTGCTGTAAAAAAACTGATTTTTCATACAGCCTATAATGTCTAGTGAATTTTAAAGATAATTTTTCTGCTAGTGACACCGTCTTTAACTGTAGCAGCATTTTACATTAAATTGGGCATTAAAAAATATCTGCACCTAAGATGTTCTTTATGTTAATATCCAGTAATATTATAGCTCGCAGAAACTGAAAGTGAAAGCTATTTATTTTTGTCAATGCTGTTGCGCATTGTTTGCAGAGTCTGTATTTTATCATCTTTTTTTTCCGTTTTTTTAATGCTAAATCTAATTGTAAATTAAATAGAATCTGTCATTTTACTGAATTATACAGTGTACTGTAAGGAGCTTATCGTCTGCTCAGGGTTTATTCAGTAAATGCTAATATCCTAGCGACACTAAAGAGATCACTTACTAAACCCAGAAGTGGCCATTTCACATAAATCTGGAGCTCAAGTAATTGTGTCTAGATGGACAAAAACAGGATGGCATCTCAGACTAGAGTGGGTAATATTTCACAGCACTCAACTTAGGGTCTATTCTTTTACGATAAATACAATTCTAATTCTGTTATCTATCAGTGATGAGCGAATATACTCGTTACTCGAGATTTCTCAAGCACGCTCGGGTGTCCTCCGAGTATTTTTTTAGAGCTCGGAAATTTAGTTTTTCTTGCCGCAGCTGAATGATTTACATCTGTTAGCCAGCATAAGTACATGTGGGGATTCCCTAGCAACCAGGCAACCCCCACATGTACTTATGCTGGCTAACAGATGTAAATCATTCAGCTGCGGCAAGAAAAACTAAATTTCCGAGCACTTACAAATACTCGGAGGTCACTTGAGAGTGCTCGGGAAATGTCGAATAACGGCTATATTCGCTCATGACTACTATCTATCTATCCCATATCTATCACATATCTATCTATCTATCTATCTGTCTATCTATCTATCTATCTGTCTATCCCATATCTATCTATCTATCTATCTATCCCATATCTATCTATCTATCTATCTATCTATCTATCTATCTATCTATCTATCTATCTATCTATCTATCCCATATCTATCTATCTATCTATCATCTATCTATCTATCTATCTATCTATCTATCTATCTATCTATCTATCTATCTATCTATCTATCCTATATCTATCTATCTATCTACCTATCTATTTATCCCATATCTATCTATCTATCTATCTATCTATCCCATATCTATCTATCCCATATCTATCTATCTATCTATCTATCTATCTATCTATCTATCTATCTCTATCTATCTATCTATCCCATATCTATCTATTTATCTATAATTTTTTCATATAACCAAAATAACATAATTTTTGGGTGAAAGAGTGCCCATCTCCTACACTGTGGGCAGAATTATTAAGTGAGTATTTTGACTATATCATCATTTTTATGCAGATTGTCCAAGTCAGGCGCTGTATAAACATGAATGCTTATTGGATGAAGTAGATCAGGTGATGTGTATTTGCATAATGAGGGCTGTGTGGTCTAAGGATATAAAACTCTTTATCAATGTGTGCAGAATTATTAGGCAGCTTGTTTTTTTTACAGCAAAATGGGCCAAAAAAGAGTTTTAACTGACTCTGAAAGTCCAAAATTGTTAAAGGTTTTACAGACGGATGCAACACTCTTGAAATTGCTAAGACATTGGGGCATGATCACAGAACCATCAAAAGTTTTGTTGCAAGTAGTCTACAGGGGGTCACAAAAAACATGTTGAGAAAAAAGATACACATTAATTGCCAAAAACTTGAGAAGAATCAAACATGAAGTGACCAGGACCTCTTTATCCTCGGAGCTGTCACATTCCATAGCTGCAGCCTCCTTGAAGTGCCCTGAAGAAGCAGGGCGAAACGTGTGCGTCAGGGCAGAGAATGCAAATGCACATCTCTTCTCTTAGACTCTTTCTCAAGGTGTTTAGTGCTCTGAGACATGGAGAAGGTAAGGCAGGCTGAAACCCGACCACCATTGAGCAAGACACAAAAGTCGACATGTCAGAACTGGGCCAAGAAGTATCTGAAGAAAGATTTTTCAAAGGCTTTATGGACTGATGGGATGAGAGTGACTCTTGACGAGCCAGATGGATGGGCCAGAGGCTGGATCAGTAAAAGGCACAGACCTATACTTCAACTGCGAAGACTTCACTTCAACACCATCAAGGTGTAACTGGGGTACCGATATGAGGGGCATTGTTAAAAAAAGAGCTAATTGGACCTTTTCAGGTTAAAGATGGACTCAAAATCAACTCTCAAACCTACTGCCAGTTATTAGAATACACTTTCTTCAAGTAGTGGTGCAGGAAAAAAAAACCCTGTATATTTCTAGAAAACCCTTATTTTTATGCAAGTCAATGCGCCATCACATGCATCAAAGTCTCCACTGCTTAAAGATGAAAGAATAATGACATTGGCCCTTCATTGCCTTAGATAAACCCTGTTGAAAACTTGTGGGTCTTACTTCACCCACACCAAAGCTTTCTGTGTACATTGTATATTGACAGTAGGTTGCTTATCAGAGAAGGGTAGGACAAGGTCTCATGTGGGCACCAGTCTTGGCAGTGATAATCTCATGCTGATAAAACACTCATTGTATTGAAACAGCGCACAGCCTAATAAGTGACACATTGCTGAAATCAGTGTCTCAGCCCCCTCACTCATGCTGGATTATGTAGAAAAAATCTGCTAAAGATTCCCTTTAACATAGCCTAATGATACACCATTGGTATATCACCACTTATTTCTGAATATTTTGTCTTTTTTGTAATAAACACAAGGCACAAGGGTGGCAGTAATGTTGACCACAATTTTATGCCACTGTACAGCTCAGCAGTAGCCATGGATTCTTTATAGGTGAGTTTATGAAGTTTTTAATAACACTAAGAGCCAAAACTGATCCTACCTAGAAAACATTCTGGTAAATAGGTGCTGCAGATAGACAGATTATAGATAAAAACAAATAGATAAAATGTTATAACATAAATTAACTTTAAATAAAAATATCAGGAAAAAAATTAAAAATAGATGGAACTCATAGTGAGGTTTTTTATGAGTATTTGGGAGCAGATTCTGCTGTAAATCTATTTAATAGCCTTTGAGCATTCTATAGATTTCAGTTGATCTCGACAGGCCTATAGTGCACATGCTGCAAAATTAGCCACCATGTAGTCAAAACTTCAGGTATTACTACTTGAAAAAATAATCCACATTTGACTATTGAATCAATTGAAGCAGAGAAAACACTCCGAAAAACACAACAAAAAAAGAATTCCAAAAAAGTTTGATAATGAAGATGAAAAGAATTGGCTTCCCAGGCTTGAGCATATGTCTAATGAGTACCACACTATCGACTGTCAAGATGTCAAGCTTCTGTTTGTGCTCTCATATCAGTATTCTCCAACCTGTACAGTTATCAGTTCTAACAGGGGAAATACAACTTTGTCCTAAAGCGCTAAGCACTCCTGCTGTTTATTCTCTGCATGGGAAGGAAACACTCTGGGTAATGATTTCTGCTTAACTTTATGAACATCGAGAGGGGAGAAGATGTGTTTTCTGAATGCAAAGTATGCCTGCTCTACCGACTTGACCTTCTTTGTGAGTATCTTGTAAGGGATGATTAAGAAGACCCGCTAAATGAAGGGAAATAAGTTTACCAGTCATTGGGGTAAAAATCAATATTATATTGTGGTTACTTACTACAAAAAAAACAGAAGGACAGGACAAAAACACAGGAAGAACAGCAAATGCAATGTGCAGTCATGATGACTACTTTAATTCAGGAGAAACATTCAGTGAAGTGATAAAAGTGAATACGTCACTGCAAGGTGTATTAGAAGAACTGTATGGTTCAGACTTTCTTGCAGTGCCTATACCATTCATCAGAAATTGTAGCAAGTACACACTTTACACAGTTTTTCAAAAAAGTTTCAGACCCACTTCCAGAGATTGAAATATATGTGTTGGACTCTCCTTAATGAGGATCAGCTTAATTAGGAAACCACATTGATGTGGAATGGCTCCTCGAGTTGAGAAGTAATTGGTTGCCGATTCCTTCTTTCTTGTATGGTTCCCTGTGAGAAGTCAATATAGACGAAGACTTGATGAAAGGGGTATGGTAACATTACAATCTTCTTGGATGCTGTCATGAGATTACCTTAAATGTTATTAAAAATGGAGTATGACATCGTATGGATTATTCTCTGTAATATCTGTAATACTTTAGGTTTGGGGAACCTAAGCATTCCATGAGTAATAAGATGCAATTGTGTGGTATCAGGTAAAATGGATGCAATAAATTCCAACACTGCTAAAGCATTAGAAAGCGGTCTAACATAATTTTGAGTTGCCTGGTGGGCCTCCCCATAATGCCCTACAGCAAAGGCTTCTTACAGATTTTCGTACCTTGGGCAGATGTGTTTAGTACCTGGCCTATGACAGATCAGTTGTTGCCAGCAGACCACAGTTTGTACAGCAGAGTCATTTTCCACCTCCAGAGTCACAGGGTAGATCCCTCTTTTGTATAGCATAAGCAGTTATGATCGGTAGGGTCCTCTCTCTCCTGTAGAGTGTAAGCTCTTATGGTCAGCAGCGTCCTCTCTTCTGTAGAGTATAAGCTCTTATGGTCAGCAGGGTCCATTCTCTTCTGTAGAGTGTAAGCTCTTTTGGTCAGTGTGGTCCTCTTTCTGTTCTGAAGAGTGTAAGCTCCTATGATCAGCAGGGTCCTTTCTCTCCTGTAGAGTGTAAGCTCTTATGGTCAGCAGGGTCCTCTCACTCTTATGTAGAGTGTAAGCTCTTATGGTCAGTAGGCTCCTCTTTCTCTTCTGTAGAGTGTAAGCTCTTTTGGTCAGCAGGGAACTCTCACTTTTATGTAGAGTGTAAACTCTTATGATCAGCAGGCTCCTCTCCTGTAGAGTGTAAGCTCTTATGGTCAGCAGGGTCCTTTCTCTTCTGTAGAATATAAGCTCTTATGGTCAGCAGGGTCCTCTTTCTCTTCTGTAGAGTGTAAGCTCTTATGGTCAGCAGGATCCATTCTTTTCTGTAGAGTACAAGCTCTTATGGTTAGTAGGCTCCTCTTTCTCTTCTGTAGAGTGTAAGCTCTTATGGTCAGCAGGGTCCTCTCACTTTTATGTAGAGTGTAAACTCTTATGATCAGCAGGCTCCTCTCTTCTGTAGAATGTAAGCTCTTATGGTCAGCAGGGTCCTCTTTCTCTTCTGTAGAGTGTAAGCTCTTATGGTCAGCAGGATCCATTCTTTTATGTAGAGTGTAAGCTCTTATGGTCAGCAGGGTCCTTTCTCTTCTGTAGCGTGTATGCTCTTATGGTCAGTGGGGTCCTCTTTCTCTTCTGTAGAGTGTAAGCTCTTATGGTCAGCTGGGTCCTCTTTCTCTTCTGTAGAGTATAAGCTCTTATGGTCAGCAGGGTCCATTCTCTTCCGTAGAGTATATCTCTTATGGTCAGCAGGCTCCCACTCTTCTGTAGAGTATAAGCTCTTATGGTCAGCAGGGTCCTTTCTCTTCTGTAGAGTGTATGCTCTTATGGTCAGTGGGGTCCTCTTTCTCTTCGGTAGAGTGTAAGCACTTATGGTCAGCTGGGTCCTCTCATTCTGTGTTTTGTAGTGTGCTAGATAGTATTTGAGGTTAAGCACACATCTGATGGTTTTTGGTCATGTGAATATTTATGTGAAGAAGACACCAATCATATGATTACTACGTTCAAAGGATTTTTCTTAATATTATTGCTGCTTTTTCACATAAAACTCTTGATTTTAAAAGAGAGTAAAAAATATATTTCTCAGCAAAAAGTTATTGATTGTAAATAAATCCTATATTAGGATTAGTCATAACAAACATACCCAGTGTTACAGAACCAATGTACTTTGTTATTACCTGTGTTGCCATATGTGATTTGTACAGCTGCTTGGTGATCTGGGATATAATTGGCAATTACATGAAATCCCATCCATGTGAAAATGGTTCTCAAGAGAGCTGCAAGCAGGTGTGTATCTGTGGAGAAAATTATCTCAGCATTTCATGTTTGTATCCCCTCCAGATACAAAGGGAAAACCTACAGGGCGACTGTGAAGATTGTCCGCACATCCAACCAGGTTACAGATTTTTGCCGCAAAGTTTGTGCAAAATTGGAATGTTGCCCCAATTTGTTTAGTTCATTCCTGGTCACTGACGTATGTCCAGAAAACTGCTCCATACACACGAAAACCAAATACAGTGAGTATCTCGAGGCATTGTGAATTCATGCAGCTCCACATGTAGAGAATAGCATTACTTCAGCCCGTGTGTGGAATGAATTTATCTTCTCCAGCTGTATGACAGGTGCTTTAGGACTACAAACAATTACAGACACAGGAAACTATTTATTTTTTATTGACACTGGATTAAGAAGTAAATCTCCTTGGAAGCGAGCAGTCACAGAATTCGCACTATAATGAACTGTCTACAAACACTATCAGTGCACCAGCTTTTAATAGGTCTAAGTAGGGGATGTATTCGGTACAATGGGTTACAATTAATGATGTGTTCTTCGCACAGTTCACAGTAACATTATACTTTAGCATTTTAAGTACAGCAAGTGGCATTATACTTAGTATTTTCTCCCATGTTCACTGGAAGCAAATGTTCATTTTCACCAAATAGAGCGCTCCTTCACTTTTTTTTAATAATGGGAATAAAATGTAAAACAACTATTTAACAGATCCCATTTATTTCACTTGGTTTGGAATATATCATACAATTCTTGTTTACAATCAAAGTAAATGATAATGAGATAATCACAAAACACAGAGATAGGTATGGATGTGAACATGTTTGCAATCTATTTTTGCATTGCAAAAGAAAAAGCAATGGCAGACATTTATCTTTCGTTTTGTGCCCGAATTTTCATGCATTTTGTGTTATTTTTAGTTTTATTCACACTTCTTAATATTTTGTCCCATTTTGCACCACGTACGTCATTTTTATTTTGAGCAAGTCAAAATTCATGGGTTCTGACATTTTCATAGGTTTTTTTAAATGTGGAACAAAATGGGTGCAAAATCACTTGCGTAGGGCATGGTGGAAAAAGTGAAAAATCAATTCTGGATAGAAGTCTTACATCTAAACATTGTGCAACACTTTAATAAATTTATCATAACAAATGACAATATAACCAGAAGCTAAATTGAGCTTACCCTGAAGGGACGTGACCAAATGTCTACTGGGTATTGACCAGAGCCTCTGATGGTGAGGATAGGCTGGGCTAGTGGTAGACACCATGTACCACTCCAGGGCAGTCCCTGGGACTGTAGCAGCAGACTGACTTGGGTAGGGGGTACAGGTGAGTGACACAAAAGCATAGTCAGACGGTCCAAGGTCAGAGCAGGCAGCACAGGTTCAGAGTAAAGGCCCCGTCTCACACAGCGACGCTGCAGCGATACAGACAACGATGCTGATCGCTGCAGCGTCGCTGTTTTGTCGCTGTGTGGTCGCTGGGGAGCTGTCACACAGACAGCTCTCTCTAGCGACCAACGATCAGGGGAACGACTTCGGCATCGTTGAAACTGTCTTCAACGATGCCGAAGTCCCCCTGCAGCACCCGGGTAACCAGGGTAAACATCGGGTTACTAAGCGCAGGGCCGCGCTTAGTAACCCGATGTTTACCCTGGTTACCAAAAAAAACAAACACTACATACTCACCATCTGTTGCCCGTCAGGTCCCTTGGCGTCTGCTTCCTGCTCTGACTGAGATCCAGCCGTACTGTGAGAGCAGAGCGCAGCGGTGACGTCACTGCTGTGCTCTCACTTTACGGCGGCAGTCAGAGCAGGAAGCAGACGCCAAGGGACCTGACGGGCAACAGATGGTGAGTATGTAGTGTTTGTTTTTTTTGGTAACCAGGGTAAACATCGGGTTACTAAGCGCGGCCCTGCACTTAGTAACCCGATGTTTATCCTGGTTACCAGTGAAGACATCGCTGGATCGGTGTCACACACACCGATTCAGCGATGTCAGCGGGACCTCAACGACCAAAAAAAGGTCCAGGCCATTCCGACACGACCAGCGATCTCACAGCAGGGGCCTGATCGCTGGTACGTGTCACACATAGCGAGATCGCTACTGAGGTCGCTGTTGCGTCACAAAACTTGTGACTCAGCAGCGATCTCGCTAGCGATCTCGCTATGTGAGACGGGGCCTTTAAATAGATATAAAATAAAATACACGTATTTGAGTCCACATATCCAGCACATAACACTTCAGGGGTCGTTGCCTTAAAGGGAACCTATCACCCCGTTTTTTTCGGTATGAGATAAAAATACTGTTAAATAGGGCCTGAGCTGTGCATTACAATAGTGTAGTTTGTGGACCCCGATTCCCCACCTATGCTGCCGAAATACGTTACCAAAGTAGTCATTTTCGCCTGTCAATCAGGCTGGTCAGGTCGGATGGGCGTGGCTTCTTCCCCCAGATATTGCGTAGTTTTCCGTTGGTGGCGTAGTGGTGTGCGCATGTCCAAGGTCCCCAATCCTGCACGGGGGGGTGAAAATAGCAGCGATGTCCGTTATTCCATTGGTGGTCGGTGGGCGCGGCCATCTTCCTTTGGCCGCGCGTGCGCAGAAGCGGCGCTCTGCTGGCCGCGGCTTCAGGAAAATGGCCGCGGGATGCCGCGCGTGCGCAGATGGAGATCGCGGCGGCCATTTTCCTGAAGCCGCGGCCAGCAGAGCGCCGCTTCTGCGCACGCGCGGCCAAAGGAAGATGGCCGCGCCCACCGACCACCAATGGAATAACGGACATCGCTGCTATTTTCACCCCCCCGTGCAGGATTGGGGACGTTGGACATGCGCACACCACTACGCCACCAACGGAAAACTACGCAATATCTGGGGGAAGAAGCCACGCCCATCCGACCTGACCAGCCTGATTGACAGGCGAAAATGACTACTTTGGTAACGTATTTCGGCAGCATAGGTGGGGAATCGGGGTCCACAAACTACACTATTGTAATGCACAGCTCAGGCCATATTTAACAGTATTTTTATCTCATACCAAAAAAAACGGGGTGATAGGTTCCCTTTAAGAAAATAATTAAGGAAATGGAAATAACAGCCGTAAGAGCAGGTTTACAAGCCGGCCGGGTGGACGTCACTAATTATTTTAAAGAGTGCGAGCAAGCTAACAAGATACAAACACTTAAGGCCCCGTCTCACATAGCGAGATCGCTGCTGAGTCACAAGTTTTGTGACGCAACAGCGACCTCAGTAGCGATCTCGCTATGTGTGACACGTACCAGCGATCAGGCCCCTGCTGCGAGATCGCTGGTCGTGTCGGAATGGCCTGGACCTTTTTTTGGTCGTTGAGGTCCCGCTGACATCGCTGAATCGGTGTGTGTGACACCGATCCAGCGATGTCTTCACTGGTAACCAGGGTAAACATCGGGTTACTAAGCGCAGGGCCGCGCTTAGTAACCCGATGTTTACCCTGGTTACCAAAAAAAACAAACACTACATACTCACCATCTGTTGCCCGTCAGGTCCCTTGGCGTCTGCTTCCTGCTCTGACTGCTGCCATAAAGTGAGAGCACAGCAGTGACGTCACCGCTGCGCTCTGCTCTCACTGTAAGGCGGCACACAGTCAGAGCGAGAAGCAGACGCCAAGGGACCTGACGGGCAACAGATGGTGAGTATGTAGTGTTTGTTTTTTTTGGTAACCAGGGTAAACATCGGGTTACTAAGCGCGGCCCTGCGCTTGGTAACCCTATGTTTACCCTGGTTACCCGGGTGCTGCAGGGGGACTTCGGCATCGTTGAAGACGGTTTCAACGATGCCGAAGTCGTTCCCCTGATCGTTGGTCGCTAGAGAGAGCTGTCTGTGTGACAGCTCCCCAGCGACCACACAGCGACAAAACAGCGACGCTGCAGCGATCAGCATCGTTGTCTGTATCGCTGCAGTGTCGCTGTGTGAGACGGGGCCTTTAGTAGCCGAGGTCAGGAGCGGAAAAATCAGAATAAACGAAAAGGCAAGCCGGGTACAGGAACTAGAGACAAAGCTACTAAGAACCCAAGATCAGGCGAGGAAGGGAGAGTGAAGTCGCCTGATATCATCTGCTGGCAAATGATACGCTGGGGAAGCAGATCTCTAAAGGACAGAAGGGACACAAATACCTGGTCGGTTATTGAGTGTAGCAGAATGAAACACGCAATGTGTAGGTCTGCGCTTAGGAGGTGTGCAAATGGCAGGTGTAACAGTCCCTCTATATGTGGCTATATAGGCTGAGGGCATATCCATATTTAAAGGGGATATCTGAGACTTAAAAAAGGCATGTAGTTGCTAACAGAGTCAACTACCTGCTTTTTAGTACCCAGCGCTGGTCATTGACCGCTCTTGCCAGAGATTCAGCTACTCCTTGTCAACAGAGCAGCAGTTTCTCTGATGACATGCAGGACTACTGGTGTCCACACAGTTTTTATTTCTATACGACAACTGTGGCCAAAGCTTGCACCAATGAAAAGACATTGTACAAAAACTTAAGGGTGGATGTACAGTGTACACTAAGACACCATGTAGTTCCAATGACATAATCCGATTCCTGGAAGATTAGGTAAGCATTTCTAAAGAAAGATTGTGAACGATTTTTCTGTCTGAGATGCACAGACCAGGTTTACAGATAACAGTTTGGGACAGTTTAGAATACTGTTTACATTTTTAGGGGGCTAAAGCAGGATGTGCATCCCAATGAACAAAAAGTATAAAAGAAAAAGCACTGTTTGAACTAAGTGTAATAAGGACAGTATGTAGTCATTCTCTTTTCTTAATGCAGAAGTACTCACTTTGATGAATTATTGCTGTTTATTACTGCAGCTTATTATGGAAAGAGGAAAAAGATTGTAAAGGCTTCTAGTGGTGAACATCAAACAGACAATACCCCGACCAAACCAACAAGACGCAGAAAAAGGAGAAAATCAATTTTTGTACAAAAGAGCAGCCCCGTTGGCTCTGTTGAGGTAAGGGAAATTTTATTTAAGAAATATTTGTATAATATTCTAAATGTTTTATTTATGAACAGTGTAAACAAAGTATTTCAAACACTAATCAATTCATTTGATAATGTGTACATTGGAAATTTCCATTTTTTTGTCTTCCAGGTTCTTTTTTAAAGCTTTGTTGTGATAATGGATTGTTATTGGAAATGGAAAACGGGTCACTTGTATTTTTAGTGTAAATTAATATTATTTCATTTTTTCAGATATCTCTGTGCTCCACAAACATTGCTTTGGTTCAGTAGATGTCTGCTGAGGAGGAGATTTGCAGACATTTCTTTTTAGTCCCTAAAATTGTGATTATTCTAGGCCAAGTTTTGTGTCTAAATGATCCTGACATTTTTTAATACTAAAAGTAAATAAGGTCACATAATTATCCAATTCATTATTGCCTCACTTCTTTATGGGGGTATGTTTACATGAGGCAGGTACACTACAGATTTCTTGTTAGAATTTTGCTAGAAGAAAATAGACAGTGAAGTACCAGCAAAGTTCATGAGATTTTGCCAAAAATTATGTCATCCGTGCCGAAAGTGACCTGAGTTGTGTAACAGATTTTTCTATTGAAGTTTATGTCTCGTTTATGCTCCTCTTGAAATTTAATAAATTTGGAGATTAATAGAAGAAAATAAAAACAACCAATTTTCCACTATGTGAAAATGCTAACTATGCCTGGAACTGGCTTGACTGTAGCAATGTCCCTTTAAAATTGAAGTCAATTACTTTATTTTAAAGGGAACCTGTCATATAAAAATAACACTACAAATCTGCAGATATGGGGTTAATCTGCAAATTAAAAATGTTCTGAACATGCCTGGCTCCGTCCCTGCGCTGCCAGGAGGAAATAAACTTTATTCCCACCAATGTTCAGCTTTCAGTCATCGCTCAGTGTATAGAGAGCAGCGGCTGTAACCGCCCCCCCGTCACTGACTGACAGCAGGTTCAGCATTACAGTTGGCTGTCAGTCAGTGCCAGGGGCACAGTTACAGCCGCCGCTTTCTATACACTGAGCGATGACTGAAACTGTGCCCCTCTGAGTGGAAGTCGAATGCTGCTGGGGGAATAAATTTAATTTTCTCCCTGCAGCGGGGCTCTCTGTGCTGGCAACGCATGGCATCAGAACACTATTAACTTGCTAATTAACCCCACATCTGCAGGTTAGAAGCGTTATTTTACATGACCGGTTCCCTTTAAATGTATAGGTAATTTTTTTCTAAAACAAACATCTAGACATGGTTTTTTTTTCTATTTTTCATATATCCTTTATTAACTAAATTTCCAATGTTAATAGGAGAGTGCAGACGATGATGGCCTCGAAGATGATACAGGCAGTGAGGGAACAAGTTCTGAAGTACGTGATGATCACACGGACACCTCCTCTGTTGAAGTTCCCTCTGTTCGTCCAAGAAGAGCTGTAACGCTAAGAAATAGCATTGCTTCTGACAGACCACCTCTAGTGGAGAGGACAAGAAGAGTCCGGAAAACCCGTTCTCTGTCATATGCTGAAAAGGTCGATACCATAAGTGGGAAAGATGTACGTTTGTATGTAAAAACACAAATTGTTTGAGAACAAAAGAAAACTATTAGTTGTATGCAATGGCCTAGCGTCAATACAAAGAGTACTGTGCACATGAATTGGAATCTGGAGCTCTCCTTGAGTTCTGAGAATGTAATGTTTTGCAACAATAACATGTCATGTTCTATAAGCCAAGTTATTGGCATGCTTTTGAATACAGGGCATTAACATATATTAGTCTTGGGATTAATGATTGGTAATATCTGATTATTTTGTTCCCATAGGAAATAAAACAAGAGGAAGAAGAATGTTTGGTCCTAGAGAGTAACCCCTTGGAATGGACAGTAACGGATGTAGTGAAGTTTATTAAGTCTACAGATTGTGCTCCCTTATCTAAAATTTTTCAAGAACAGGTATAAATATTTTTTTACATGTTGTACAATGTTTTTACAGAATTTCCCATTAACATACTTAATAACTTTTGAAGGTTTACCATGTTTTTCTCTGGCTACTTTCTACAAATTTTGAAATTCACTAAAAATGGAACTATGAGTCTTTAAAATAACTGCCCCGTCTGATGCTCAGAAAGACATATAAATCGGGTGATATTTTTTCCTGCAGTTCTTGCTTATATTCTCCTTTTGTGACCTGGGACTAGAGCTTAGAAGCGGTGCTTATGAGGTGTTTGAGATAGACTCAGACACATGTCTTGCCTTTTGATTGCCTTACGTTGCTGGCTAGTCCCACTTTGCAGTTCTGCCTCGCCTGATTGGTTACTGTATAGTATATACCCTATATAGAACAACTTACGGTACTAAGAAACATCCAGCAAGAGCAAAATAATCTCAAAAAGGTTGGCTGCTACTTTCTTTTATTGATGGCCTTACCTTGAGATTGGCCATCAGTATCTGATCAGTGGGGGTTTGACAACCGGCAGTTCTGCCGATTAGCTGTTAACGACAGCAGCTGGAAGTCTTCAGATGCTGCCAGAAAACAGCAACTCCATGCATTAGGAGGTGGATCTGCAATACCTGGCTGTTGCCACTAAAGAACTGTTGGAGCTGCTGTGTTCTGGATGTATCTGAGAACGTCCAGCTGACACTGGCCCTAGTAGCAGCTGATCATCAGGGTGGAAAAGCGGAGGGAGTTGAGTTGAGTGTAGTAAATCCACCAATCAGATATTCATGGCCTATCCTAATAGGAAATCAATATAAGAATGGCTGCCAACCCTTTTAAGGTACACATAACTAAATGACCAGTGTGAAAAAGAAAATGATAAGGAAACTGATGCACAAAGACTAAAGGGGATGCGTCTTAGTAATGGGTAGCACAAAGGGTCGCTATAAGTGACGTCAGTCTCCTGATCATCTGCAATAAAGTTCAGTATTGCTGCAGGTGAATGTCAGCAGGACATGAGCTGCTGTTTCTTATATTTTATTGTGCGTTAACATGATACAGGCTACCAAACACAGTATAGATCCCAAGGCGCAGCTGCTGGGAATCTCGACTTTCCTGCTAATTCACAACTTATTGTTCAATTGTCCATGTTGGTAGATGAATCCACTTGAAAATAACTATATTATTAAGGAGCTTGAAGTTTTTTAAAGTTAAATATAATTTCTTTTACATTAGTATATTTTATATTTATAGTTAAAAAAAACTTACAGTACAGGACTTTAATTATTACATACCTTAAGAGCAGTAGTTTATTTCTAAAGTTTTGTTACCCAGAGGCTTTTAGCTTCTTTAAATGTATCTACCATTATCTTTATATTGTTGGGGGCTGTTGTTATAACAGTACATCCGCATATATAAAGTGCACTAAATATGACTATTTTGTGTATCTTTAGGACATTGATGGACAAGCATTCTTACTTCTGACTCTTCCCACGGTACAAGACTGTATGGAATTAAAACTGGGCCCGGCCATAAAGCTCTGCCACCAAATAGAGAGAGTCAAAGTGGCATTCTATGCACAATATGCCAACTGAACCTTCCGACATGTTTTGCTGTATCTAATTTAGACTCATTTTCAATGTAAAAAAAATGAGTTTTCAAGAACAAAAAGAGGATAAAAGGAAAAAACACAGAAAAGATTTTTCCACATTTGTAAGCATATGTAAATATCGCTGCGATTTTTAATATCGCTAAGGCTAATCATAGTTGTGAAATCCGCAGAAATCCCAAACAAAACAGAAGAAGGATTTTTGTCTTGTTTTTCTGATATAAAGGCATACTTTGGCATGTCTGATCTTTTAGCAAAACTCGTAATCTTCTTTCATATTGAAAGTGTGTGTTTGTTTATACCGTGATCTGTGGCTTATGGGAAAGCTTTGATATAGTCGTTCACTTTCTATTGTCGCTTCTTGTCATTTTAATACCAATCTGAAGGAAATAAAGCCTTTCACTGCAGGAGAAGTCTGTCCTTCATTGCAGAGTAATAAATTGCAGGAGACTTCACTTGTCATTAGACTGCATTGAGCTGTAAAGTGAAGTCAGGCAAGCTACGTGGATATAGTTATCTGATTTAATGATGCACTAACGTGAG
Organism: Ranitomeya variabilis; assembly: GCF_051348905.1. Taxonomy (NCBI): domain Eukaryota; kingdom Metazoa; phylum Chordata; class Amphibia; order Anura; family Dendrobatidae; genus Ranitomeya; species Ranitomeya variabilis. Next base: position 301,321,987 of record NC_135236.1, on the reverse strand, counting down.
GAAATGATAAGGCCAAGGTGTAAACTGTCCTAATTTCTAATACTGCTATTGTGATACTATAGTATGACAGGTACAGTAGAAAATTATTAGACATATACTATACGTAAAGAGTCCCTATAACCAATGTGGGGTTATTTTCCTTAAATACTACACAAGTGGGCAGCCCCAGATTGGTGATTTTCCTAAATACAATGCAGTAACAAAACCTTTCATAATAATGTCCCCCAAAAGGATCTAGCAAAAGTAGGACCTGGTCTTCTGAGGTGTCAGATCCCGGCAGGTAGAGCAGAATCCCACAACTGCTCTCTTACTCAAACCGCGAGATTTCTACAGTGCTGCCACTTAATTTACTTAGCTGTTACCGAACAGGCACATAATGAGAGGTTACTGTTCGGTTACAGCTCAGTGAAGATCATGGCAGCGCTCAGTTAGTACAAAGATTGAGGTCTTGTGCTAAGGTTGAGCCTTGGGAGGTTGTGGGAGTCTTCTCCACATGCCCGGATCTCACAACTCGGAAGTTTGGGCTGGACTCTTACGAGAAGGTTAGTCCCTTTCAGGGGACATTAGGTAACTTATGAGCAGTTTTGTCCTACATGATATTTAGAAAAATCACCAATCAGGGACTGCCCATTCTTTTATTAAATAGGCAGCCCCAGACTGGTCATAGGTATTCTTTCAGGCTCTGGAACATCACTTCATCCTTAGTTTTTACGTTTTCTTTCTTTATGGTACAGCCATTTAGTGTGTCAATTTGGTATATGTTTTTCTCTAGTGACATATAACATCTCCTGCCTTTCACATAGTGCTATACAATCAAAAATGTGATATTTCATTTTTACTGTTATTACACTTTCTGTCTTGAATATATTATGACACTTGGAACATGTGGAGAAGAAAGGATTTCATTTTTCTACCTCTAAGGGATAATCAGCAAAGAGGTATCACCAATCCCCACCATTATCGCAAAGCGTTGTCTGCAGCATACAGCTGGCACCTGTTGAAGATAGTGGTAGCAAGAAATGTACAGTGAGCGGCTCCAAGGAGTTAATATTTTCTGACTATCCACAGAACGGGTATACTTTATTGAACCCAATACATCCCTTTACAGAGTATGGATATACCCGAGAGATAATGGGAGTTGTATTGCGCTGTATTATGCAGGATGGATATACCACATAGGTTATTGAATTTGTGTTGAAGAGTGAACAGCGAGTTGTACTGTACATATATATCTATATATAAATCATAGGTAGTTGAGGTCAAAGGGCATGTAGATGTATATACATAATCTTAAACAGGTTGTCTACAGAAAAAACATTATCACCTATCCACATGATCGGATATAACTTATAGATTATTGGGGTCCTGTGATCCACACTATTTGGCAGATTGGGGCCGTGTATCCCCTTTATCCCAATTTTTAATGAAGCGGCAGTGTGCATGCCCACCTATCACTCCATTCATTTTCCATGGGCATATGAGCCATTCTAAATGCGATCAATAGGGATAAATTTGTCCCTTTCTGTCCCAGCAGAAGCTTAGGTATCTATCATCATCTTTTTTATTTTTATATAGCGCTAACATATTCCGCAGCGCTTTACAGTTTGCACACATTTTCATCGCTGTCCCCGATGGGGCTCACAATCTAGAATCCCTATCAGTATGTCTTTGGAATGTGGGAGGAAACCGGAGAACCCGGAGGAAACCCACGCAAACACGGGGAGAACATACAAACTCCTTGCAGATGTTATCCTTGGTGGGATTTGAACCCAGGACTCCAGCGCTGCCGATTCCAACTGCTAACATCTAACTAACTGTCACTATATGAGTGATCAGAGCCAATAATATCTGGGATACTGCAATGCCCTGTACATGGGGTAAGGACATAGCAAATCAGAACAACTATACTACATTTCTAAGTGGAGGTATTTGCTAATATTATTATTATAAAACCTACTACATATTGGGATAGGAACTTGGACATGGAAATACCCAACTGCTGGGACCGAAAGGGGCACTTTTATCCCTAGTAATTACATTTAAATTGGAGCTGGCTGTGCGTATGCCCATAGAGCATGAATGGAGAGATAGGTGAGCAACTCTATTAAACATACATGCTAAAAAAACATAAACACACATAGCTGTAAATAAAATCATATAAATACTCGGATACATATGTGGACTTATAGGCTCCACCTAAATACATGGACACAAATCACGGGGATACCTTTCTATTCCACAAATCCTCTGGTCCTCTACTGAAGTTCTTAAGATGAGTCTTAGCTAAATTATCACTGAAGACATTCCCAGATTCATTATTTACTGAAATGTACCGAGCTCTCAGACACGAGTTTAACTCTAATTGCGACTCACAATAGAATTTAATGTTATTATTTCATTAGGTCTGTAATTAACTGTACAAGTAAAATGCACTATGCTTCATATACTTGGCAGTTTCATTGACTACATTTTCCAACTATTTCAGGTTGTAGCACAATCAATTAATAATCTCTATCTGGATATTAGGTCTTGTGGCCAAAATTGTGGCAGACTAATGTAGTCATTATGGTGCAATATGTCACCAGTGCTATATGCGTACTATATTCATGGTGTCTGGGGGATTAGATTTGACCTTCTTCAGTTTCCTCAGGCATACTGTGTCAATATGCAGAGTATGCAGACTTTCTTAGATTGCTTGCTTGCTTACTTTGGTTGCATAGCTTATATATACAATATTAAAGTGCTGAAAATTGCTCCATATGGTGAGTACTTTGTTTTTAATCAATGTTTGTAGTTTAGTTTTGTTTTTATAATAGAACTACAATAATTAGAATTCTACATGAACTGACTTTCATCTAAACTTAATATGACAGATTTAGTACTATAGTCGGCATTCTGGAACTTTATAACTTTTCACAACATCTGTTATGACTGCGGAATCTCTGACCAATATGAAAAATGTCTCTGGTTTCAGTACTAGACATACATCTCTGAGCTCTCAAAATCCATGCCCTTTAAAAAAAGGAATTTTTTTTTCCGGAGTAAACATTGATTGATACTCCCAGGTCCTATATTGATCAGGAACTTGTTTGTGGTTGAGTTGCAGTATTTAGTTTCTCCGCACTGTGTCTGGATATACACTGAATGGGCTGCAATTATCGCCTGAGAACTGTAACTTCTTATTACTTATACTAATCACTGCAGGTCCCTGGATTAAGGTCAGGATTAATCAACTATGAATAAGCCTTCAATTTGTATTTCTGGAAAAAACACTTTAGCACCAAATATATATAATTGAGTGAGGACTGTGCACAAGACAAAGGGCGTTATACCAATGCCCCGGTGGAATGGAAGTTATGTAAGAGATTAGAGAATTTAGTTCACTGGACCAGCAGGCACATGAATAGTCTGTGGCTGCCAGACGGGAGCCCTGCAAGCCTCGTCCTACATGCCAGTGCCTCTTCTGGTCAGTAAGCCCGGTGTGACTTCATATGTGTATCTCATTGCATGATGTCGCAAGGAGGCACAAATCAGAAGAGGGGCCAGAGATTTTGGTAGGGAAGAGGGCTCCCATCCAGTGGTTATGGATGTGGCAACTGGACCAGGGTACCAAAAATCGATTTGCTGAAATTTAAAGTTGTGCTTATTGGAGTCTTAATTTAGGATGGGCATTTGTATCTTACATTGAAATAGTTGGCTACACAGCTTTAGTGTTTTCAAGAGAATAGGAGCTGTAGTATCCGACAGCGACACATTGTATGCCGCATCTCATTGCGTGTCATTAATTTAAGTCTTCCCTTCTCCAAAGCTAAACACGACCAATCGGTGGGTGTGACTGGTGTCGGACCCTAACCTAAGGATAGGTCATCAAAATCTCGTGACCAGACAATCTCATTTAATGATCAGGCACTGCTGAATACGTCTCTGTTATAAATCAGGAATTGAACACAACCCAATCGGTTTTGTTCATGAGAAGTAGTTGTTTTCTTTAGGATTGTGAGGTCTGCTGAACACAAACTCCCATTTGTTCTGTAACTATTATTGAAAAGTTATAGAAAATTAGATCAATAGAACAGTTGGTCTAATACAGTTTTTCTCGTTAAGTAGCTACTAATTACATAAGTGATTTTTTTCCTGTAAGCAGAGAACATACTAAGAAGTATATCAGAATTTCAGTAAAATCGCATTTTTTCTAAACATACATGGGTTATTTTAAATGTAATTTCCTGATCAAAATCGTTTTCAATCTAGGATGTCACACTGTTGGCGTCCTGTGCTCTTGAAGACTTTAGCTCTCATGTATTCCAGTAACTAAATACCTATGTAACAGAATCCTTGTAGAATGCCCCTTGGTGTTTCCACTGTATTCATCAGATGTTAATATTACATAGGGCCAATGAATGGCCACAAGTAATATTACGATACCAAGCTTCTCGGGGCATAATGAGCTATTTTCAAGGGGTGCAGGAAACCAACCCTAAAGGGCGCTCTCTTTGTAAGACAACCCCTTTTATGTTTGCTTGTGATTAAAACACTGGGCTATATTCCTAGAGTATAATGAATTAATAAACCATTCAAAAGAATTAAAAGGGTTTAAAAAATAATATTTTCCACCTTTCTTTCCATATGTTGAAAAAAAACTCTAGGAAGAATCTGAAATAACAATGTTATTATGGGTACAAATTGTCTCGGAACGCACAGTATGAACCCACATTGAAGCATTATTTGTCCAGAAATCCTGTTTTTAATAAATCCTATTTTGACAAATCTTTTTTTCTCAAACCATATTGAAATGTCAGTGTACGCAGCAATATATTGTGTTTGATTAGCTTGGAAAGGTTAATATAGGATAATGGTATTCCGAATTTACATTTAAGCTTCTGTTGGAAAGCCTAGGGCAGGAATACTTACTTATTCATGACAACCTTTATGGGCATGGAGTTCAATTGTGTGACCTGTCTACTCCATCAGTAAATATACACCCGTGTACTGTATATACACCGTTTTATTTTGGAACATTGCAGCCTATTTTCTTATGTTGTGATAAAATCTAAAATGTACATTCCTGTTCTGCAATACCGCTGACTATATTGTGAAATGGGGTTTGAAGAAACTTGGAAATGTATCTTATTCTTATCCTTTTACAAATTTCAGGTGCAAAATTCTGCTCCAAATTATCAATTCATGACTGTTCATAAAATTCAAAACTGAATATACATTTAGAATAACATACTTTTGTCTCCATAACTCCATAACTCCATGTCTTTTAACATATTTTAAGGTTAATCATGGTGATAGGTGAGGTTTATTTTAATTATTAAGATTTAGATTTATTTAGAATTCCTAATTTTTGTAATTTAATTTTTTAGATTGTTAAGGGTTATTCCCACTCTGATCTTTTATTTTTTCGGGAGATGAGAGGGACAGGTGACTTCATGTCTACTGATACCCAGCAGGATGCGTGTGTGATCAGCAGGTATGATGCACCTGTCCTAGGATAGAATTAAGGCCCCGTCTCACATAGCGAGATCGCTAGCGAGATCGCTGCTGAGTCACTAGTTTTGTGACGCAACAGCGACCTCAGTAGCGATCTCGCTATGTGTGACACGTACCAGCGATCAGGCCCCTGCTGTGAGATCGCTGGTCGTGTCGGAATGGCCTGGACCTTTTTTTGGTCGTTGAGGCCCCGCTGACATCGCTGAATCGGTGTGTGTGACACCGATCCAGCGATGTCTTCACTGGTAACCAGGGTAAACATCGGGTCACTAAGCGCAGGGCCGCGCTTAGTAACCCGATGTTTACCGTGGTTACCAGCGTAAATGTAAAAAAAAAAAAACACTACATACTCACCATCTGATGTCCGTCAGGTCCCTTGCCGTCTGCTTCCTGCTCTGACTGACTGCCGGCCGGAAAGTGAGAGCAGATCACAGCAGTGACGTCACCGCTGCGCTCTGCTCTCACTGTACGGCGGCTCAGTCAGAGCAGGAAGCAGACGGCAAGGGACACCGAAAGGCGAGTATGTACTGTTTGTTTTTTTTGGTAACCAGGGTAAACATCGGGTTACTAAGCGCGGCCCTGCGCTTAGTAACCCGATGTTACCCTGGTTACCCGGGTGCTGCAGGGGGACTTCGGCATCGTTGAAGACAGTTTCAACGATGCCGAAGTCGTTCCCCTGATCGTTGGTCGCTGGAGAGAGCTGTCTGTGTGACAGCTCCCCAGCGACCACACAACGACTTACCAACGATCACGGCCAGGTCGTATCGCTGGTCGTGATCGTTGGTAAATCGCTATGTGAGACGGGGCCTTAAGGTGAATGTTATCTGACAATTGTGGACACAACCCAGCAGGTTTCAGTAGAGGTGACATCACCAGCCCTACAAAAGAATACTTCTTTGAATAAGATCAAACATCATACCTTTAGCCCATTCTAGTAATTTTTCTCGGTAGTTCTACAAAAACGTAATGGGGAAAATAGTCTTGTCTTGATGCCCTAAAAGATATAGATTTCTAACATACAGGCCCTGATTCATCAACACTGGAATTTTTCATGCCAGTCTTTATGAGAGGGTAGGGTGGAGTGCGAGGCACCTCATTTATTAAGACATGCATGCTCTCAGTTAATCAGGCAAGTCTAGAAGTGAAAGTGTTATGATCCTCACCAAAAATCTTACTCCAGTCAGAGCCTGAAGAATTGTGCTGTAAGGAACTCCACCTCTTGTTGTGAATTTGATGAGTGGGGGTCGCCACCCCTGTCCCACCCCAACTCTGTACACTTTGTCAGATCTGGGCGAAAATGGAGTAAAAAAAGCTGCAAAATTTTTGCACAGCTTAGTTTTGTTCAAAAATTTTAATGACTATTCAAATCTTTTTACAACTGGTTTCTTGCATAAAAGCTTTAATAAATCAGGGCCATAGGGTATGGCTGCATTATTCAGATTTTTGTCATGTATTCACATACCAATAAATGTATATTTCTATACAACATTTTTCATATTTATTGCCATGGAGGTATAAAACATGCCTATATTCTACTTTTACAAACAAATCCTTCCTTTAGAAACTATTCCCCGTGGGTGCAAGGTTGCTAAATAAAAGGTGCAAATAATGGGATTTCACAATTTTCATGCTAGTTGAAAATCATATATCTTTTGTATTTCTCCATCACAAATTTCACCACAATTAGTCTACTGTATATACAGTAGATGCCATACAGGGTAAATCACTATATAGACTAATATTTGTCTTTCTTCTTCCATATTTATTCACCAAAACAGTAACAGGTCCCAGACTGTGGTTTTGGGAATGTTGATGGAAAGGGTAAAAGATTTGCCAAATTCATTTTAGAAGTGTAACTAGAAGTCCCCCAAGAAGAGTGCGGGTGATCCCCAACCATTTAAGGTTTGGGCAGATGGGAGAATAGAAGTATTACCTTATTCCTTTTGCTTAGACAAGAACTCACATAGTAGTGCTAAATAGCAGAAATCCACCACCTTTCCGCTCTCAGAAAGGAATGGAACACCTACTGGCTCTGAGTGGGCCCGTTCTGTCTCTGACCCCCAAATCATGTGCTCATGTTTTGTCTATTCCTTGATATGATAACATTTTTGGGATGACATTGAAGGTCTAAAACTTCAACTGCTAACTTTACCTTTATACAAATGTTGTAGAATCTCCTCCGCTGAGTTTATGAAATCAAACCTCGTTTTTTCCTCACGTCTGTTCTGTGCAGGAAATTCTCTTTTTCCTAATGACTTTTAGAATTTATGCTGCACAACTTGTATCTGTTAAAGTGGTTTGAAGTCTTTTTCCATTTCCTCTTTTTATAAACTACTCTTTCTGAGTTCAAGGTGTCTCCTTGGCTCCTCTAGAAAGAAATTTAATGCATTTGGAGCAGGAGACTATAGGGTTACGTTAATAATGCATCATTTGAAGAAGTCTACCAATAAAGATGAGACTTTTTTGACTTGTGATAATAGTTGAATTTAGACCTAGTTACATGGTATTTTCGGGGGTACAGGCATGTAAAATATATGCTGTACATGCACCTGATTGCATATATTTTTTTCTTTATTAAGTCTGTAATAACTAATGAATTGATGAGATCAGTAAGTGCCATTAAGGCTCTGTTCACACTGCGGTTGAGCCCTGCATTTGACATATACGTAAAAAATTTTCCCAGCGTATATGTCAAAAGTATACATATGGTTCCATTTATCTTACGGAGGTCAAAAGAGCAACCTTTTGACCTCCACTAGGCTGACATCTCATTGTACACCTATTTGTAATATTTAGTCAATTATGCTTTTTGCAGAAAACTTAGTAACGTATGCCACTGTTTGCCTCTTCTCCCGATGTTTACGTCTGTTATAAGATCAGATATGATGTGAACAGGGCCCTATAAGGATCTGATGAGCTGTTTACATGATGATATTGATGAATGCAGCCACATGTCAGGGCTAGCTGTCAGTCCTAATTCAATGTAAAATATGTTGTAATGAATTTAATGTTTGCTATTTGGCCAAGGGGATGCGGTTGTCTTTTTCTGTAATATGTATATACATTTTCATTGTATATAAGTAAAATCTATTTACAGAGATTTATTTTAATTTGTATTAAAAGCCAAACCTTTCTACTTGAAAGACTTGTAAACCACCATGTTAATAAACTGCTATTGAAACACTTTCATGGTTTGCGTTTGTCTTACTGAGCCGTTTAGAAGCTGATTCATGAGGACTTTACATTCAGTCTTAAAGGGATTGTCATAGTGTTCAATATGAATCTAGCTGATACATGAAATAAACTACACCAGTGCCCCTGTCACATGCATTTAAATTGATTCTTACTGTATGTGCCCAAGGCATTAATGTGAAAAGGACAGGAAAGGTTGCTGTGTACCGTATCTGAGCTCCTTAAAGACTAATAACTAGGACCCCATACTCCCTATGTCTGTTATTACCCATCATTTTATGGGCGCCTAAGACAGAATGTTATACTTCTTAAACATAGTGACTCCGCCACTTTAGAAAAGGGCATAATACTATATTTCTTTAACTTTTCAGGAGCTTTCCATATTTTGTATTAAGCAGGTCTATGGGGCAAAGGAAAGAGAATTCTACCTGAATCCAGTGCATGTACACACGTTACCTTCTCAATACTGCTTGTTCTTACAAGCTCTCTGCAAATGTAAAATGCACCCTGGGTGGTAGCCATAGGCGAGTGTCAAGTGTCCAACACCCCGTCACGTTACAGAGAAACGAGTGTTAGGGTGGGACATTATTCCTGCCTCTGTTACCACCACCATCCACTCTGATGCAGTGTCGCTTCCTTTAACCCTTTCAATCAGGAAGCCAGACTAGCTCTTACAATCAATGTCCATTTTATGCCCAGCCAAACAGGGAATAACAGGTTATGGATTCTCCTTCACCATCTTCCATACAATTCATCGGCTTCTTTCCCAGAGTTACACATTGTATTTTTATTCCTGTCAACAAGTACAGCAAAGGAATGGGGAGAAGTTGGAATTGCCTGCATTTTCCTTGATAGGGTCATACAGGTCCTAGGGTGTCATTATGACCCTGATGCCCTATATCTTGCCTGTTTCAGTCCTAGGGGCTGCTCGCAGAGACGTTGCTCCCTTGGTCAGTACCCACAGCAGGGTGCTACCTTGCCCCAAGGTGCTGCAATTTTTTCCACATTCAGATTTGGTCACTAAAAAAAAAAATCCTTCATCTCCATTGCCCATTGAATTATATCAATACAATTGTCTGTTTTTTTATGGACAAAACTCAGACCACAAATATGGTTGTGTGAATGAGATCTCAGTGTGAGATCACACAGTGTGGCGGGCAGCAAGATCGAAACTATGCCCAGCTGCAGTGGCCATCTATTGGCAGATTTTGAAGCTCCTAAACATAGTAGAACATTAAAATTAGCAAAAAGGATGCAGTAGTTAGACAAGTCCAATCCATTATATGATCACTTTCTGTTCTTGTTCTAGGGCCACCTATAGTTGGCTTACCCTGTATGTCAGAAATATATAAAATGAAGGAAATATTGCTATGTAGATGCTGTCTGACTTGTGATCCGTCGGTGTCTGTCTTTTAAGGCATGCATAAAAGTGCCGTCGGCCACAGTTTTGCGCACCTCTGAAAAGAAAAACACCACTGAATAAAGGCCAGATTGAGTCCAGAGAAACTCTGCTGCCTCATTATAGTGAGTGAATCCCTCAGGAGTTTCATCTGAATCACGTCAATGGGAGATTTAGATTGAAACCCTCATATAAGTGCTCAGCGTAGAGCGCAGGATAAATGTGATCCCAAAAATTATATAAAATGTTCCTACCAAAACCTACAAACTAATCCACAAAAAAGCACCCAGTTAGGGCTGTCATCTGTCAAAGGAAATATAGGGGGCTTCCACGTTACTGGTAGCACAAAGGCTCTGGAAAAGCAAAATGGCTCCTCGACCCCCAAAAGAAATTCAGTAAATTCTGCACTGCCAAATCTAAGTGCCCCCCTTCCTCTCTGAGCCCCAGTGTGCCTAAGCCACATTTAGCGCCCACAGATTTATCATTTCTGTAGCTGTGAGAACCCACCTAAGTTATGGGTGCGTGTCTCCAGAAGCATGAGCTGAGCATAATGTACTGATCACTACAACATACTGGGAACTACAACGTTTTGGGGACTACGTCATACTAGGGACTACAATGGCAGTTTGCAATTTTCACTCAGCAGTATCCACTGCTGCTTGTTTCTGGAAAACACCCATGGGGTCAAAATTGTCACTATTTAATAGATACGCCATTTCTGGGTCAGCTGAGAGCTGATGTTCTTAGTCTGGGAGGGGGCCAATATCCATGACCCTTTCCTAGACTATTAATATGAGCCTGCAGCTGTCTGTGTTTGCTTGGTTAGTAATTATAGGGGGTACCCAACATCATTTTTTTGAGGGGTGTCCACTATAATAACCAGTAAAGGCTAAGCAAACAGCTGTGAGTTGATATGTGTCTATAAGACACCCCCATTACTAACCCCATAGTCAAATTTAATAAAGACATAGATTAAAGTCATTTAATTGAAATAAATACAAGAAGTTGTTTAATTGAAATAAACAATCCATGACCCTCTTTTACCCATTTATTCACCAAAAAATAAAAATGAAAAAGCAAAGTTATACTCACCTTTGCACCAATAATCCATTAATGCCCATGTCCCATGATGATCTGGATGGTTTGGTGAGTGGCCACACCAGTGATGTGGCCTCTCACCACTCTGAACACATTGAGGTGAGCTTGATAAAGCGACTGTGTTTGACAGTAGCGACATCATTAAGGTTACCGCTGGTCACAGGCAGAGCTTTTCATGCTCAGCTCAGTGTGTTCTGGCTGGCGTGGTGATCAGTTGCATCCCTGATGTGACCGCTCACCAAACCATCCAGATCGTCGTGGGACATGGGCATTAATGGATTATAAAGGCGAGTATAACATTGCTTTTTTATTTTTCGGTGAATAAATGGGTAAGAAAGGGTCGGTGAGTGTTTATTTTGATTAAATTATAAATGCGGTGTAGGAGTTTTGACAGGTTCTCTTTCATTCAAGGGTTTGAGCAGCTCATCAACATGGAACAAAAATGCAAAAAAGACTGGATTTTTCCAGAAGCAGTGGACTGGTATCCATCGACCGTGTATGGTACTGCAACTCCAGCCTATTCAATTTAATGGGATTTACAATGAGGACATGTTAAAAGGGAATATTCTACTACTATTTGTCTCCAAAATAACATCAAAATAGCATATTTCAAAATACCCTCAGACTATCATAAATGGTTCTGGCATGATCTTGCTTCCATGGATAGTCAACTTGGTGATAAAGGTTGCAGATAAGGACAAATGATTTTCCTACAGAATGTACCTAAGCAGCTAATGGTCTTGTTCAATCAGCTTGTGTGGTCTACTGATTCTCAGTGTAGTATTTTTTGCTCTTAAGACTTTTTAATATAATACAGGAATGCTGTAGTCTGCAGCTCTATCCGGACAGAATTCTAATTAGCTGACTTGATAAGGTGGCATCCTATGATCATGTCACATTGAAAGTCACTGCACTATGACCTTTTCTGTGACTTATGGTAGTCTATGGAAATTGCACCTGTCGGTGGAGGGTGTGTACACTAATTAGAAGGGTTGTCCACAGAAACTACAGTTATGGAGTATGTGAATGGAATTTTACAATTATTCTACTCTGATCAGTGGATTCGAAGATTGAAATAGAATATAAAATCACACTGAGTGATGACACATAAGAAGATTTCACTCAGCAAAAAACAGCTATGGAACAAGATCTTCTCTTCACTTCAAAACATTCTCCTTTATGGTGGGACAAATGGTTCTTTGAAAGCCTTGCAGCAGCTGTTTAATTACTAGTCTTCTAAGGAAAATTTCCTTTTCTTTTCAGCTGATTTCCTGTTGACTATAAAGACTGTGTGCATATTTTTCCTCTTACAAGTATGTGTGGTGTCATATGACAGTGCTTGAATACTGAGCTATAGAAGCTATACATTCATAGCCCTCTAAGGAGCCTAGTCATGGCTGTGGTGACAAGTTATAGTTAAAGGGAACCTGTCACCACGTTTTTGGAAGATGGGATAAAAATAGCGTTAAATAGGGGCAGAGGTGGGCGTTACATTAGTGTGTTTGTTACGCGTTTATTACCCACCTAAGTTGCCGAAATAACTTTGCAAAGTCTCCGTTTTCGCCTGTCAATCAGGCTGGTCTGGTCAAAAGGGCGTTGTCTTCCCCCAGATTTTGCGTAGTTTTCCGTTGGTGGCGTAGTGGTGTGCGCATGCCCAAGGTCCCGAATCCTCTGCCAGGGGATTTAAAATAGCACGCTGTTCGTTATTTCATTGGTGATCGGTGGGCGCGGCCATCTTCCTTTGGCCGCGCGTGCGCAGAAGCGGCGCTCTGCTGGCTGCGGCTTCAGGAAAATGGCCGCGGGATGCCGCGCGTGCGCAGATGGAGATCGCGGCGGCCATTTTCCTGAAGCCGCGGCCAGCAGAGCGCCGCTTCTGCGCACGCGCGGCCAAAGGAAGATGGCCGCGCCCACCGATCACCAATGAAATAACAAACAGCGCGCTCTTTTAAATCCCCTGGCAGAGGATTCGGGACCTTGGGCATGCGCACACCACTACGCCACCAACGGAAAACTACGCAAAATCTGGGGGAAGACAACGCCCTTTTGACCAGACCAGCCTGATTGACAGGCGAAAACGGAGACTTTGCAAAGGTATTTCGGCAACTTAGGTGGGTAATAAACGCATAACAAACACACTAATGTAACGCCCACCTCTGCCCCTATTTAACGCTATTTTTATCCCATCTTCCAAAAACGTGGTGACAGGTTCCCTTTAAGTAAAGAGATGCTAGACAGTAACATAGATGTTTCAAGACTCAGGAGTCAAGATTAGTTGGGAGGAAACCTGTGCATGTAGGTTTAGATAGAAAGTACCTGTGTTCTACAATTGTAAAACATTTTTACTTGAAATAACTATGTACAGATGCATGGATGTAGTGGAGCTTACTGTGACAAAGGGGAACTGGAATATCATCCATGTTACTGAGAAATGTGTCACGATGTACAAACTAAATAACTCCGGAACACTACTTGTATAGATAGAAAGACAGATGCAACTACAGTACTAGACAATATACATAACTTATTTTATACAAATTTGTTTACATTCATTTATAGCAGTCTTATTTGGGGTTGTATATTTAATACAAGTAAGGTTTTTTTTTAAACGTTTCTTCTTTTTTGTTGGAATTCTTGAAGATATAAAGCCTGTGGCTACATACTCAAGAGATGCTGATGACAACATGTCCCCTTCTGTCCTCTAACCAAGAAAATTCAGCTGCACTCTGAAATGCTATAATATGCCAACATTTAATATATGCAATTGAAACTACATTACTGCCATAAAATTGGCCAATTCGTGAGAACCCAACAGCCCTAACAAGGCGTACTCTTTTGTGGGAACCCTAAACCTTATATGCCTCTCCCAAGCTGGAATTTTAAGGACAGGCAGGATCCGATTCTCAGCCAGACAATAGGTGGCGCTATAGAGTTAAGTCCTCTTTTTCTCAGAAGAGGCAATTTGCATATTTAAATTCCCAGAGGAGCATTGCACGGCGAATAAGCCTCCTTACCTTGACAAGCCAGCTGGTTTGTCACTCTCCAGGAGGAGAAGGAGAAACGTTACCCCTTAGACCTCAGTCCAGAGCCTCTCACCTAGCCAAATCAGTTCTCATGCTTCGCACTGACGAGGGCCAACAGCCCGAAACACCGTGTCTGCGAATTGAGATACTGATTTGGCTTTTATCCTAAGTCATATTGCACGACTCGTTAAAGGGTTAATTGTGACTTGTAGGATCGCTACTTCCAACAGGTGGCGCTATAGAGTTAAGTCCTCTTTTTCTCAGAAGAGGCAATTTGCATACAGCCAGAGAAAGACATAGTAGGTTTACGGTCCCCACAGAAGAGTATGCCTTGTCAGAGCTGTTGGGCTCTCACGAATTGGCCAATTTGTGCACTATACCTTCATTTTTTAACATTTTTTTATACAGTAGTGCAGTTCCAATTTCATATATTCAATGAATGCATATTATAGCATTTCTTAGTGCTGCTGTATTTTCTGGGTTATATTGAATAGTTGTGACAGCTTGCACCTGTTCACACTTGTCTTGTTCTGTTTCGAGGTGCTGGTCACTCTTTTTGATATTTGTAGTACACTCCCTCGGAATGAGCATGCCTCCTATTATCCTAAGGCATTTTTAATTAGAGCTGGCTCCTACCTGCCCTAAAAGTTGTAGTATTTCAGCCCAGAGACATTTTGTCTGCAAAATTGGCTGGAATCAAGAACAGACACCATGTTGCATTCGGAGCGCTCCTGATGTACCTAAACAGTAGAAACCCCCACAATTGATACAATTTTGGAAACTAGACCCCATCAAGAAGCTTAGCTAGATGTGTGGTGAGCACTTTAAACCCCCAGGTGCTTCACAGAAATGTATAACTTTGAGCTTTGAAAAAAAAGATAGTTTGTTTCCACAAAAATTATATTTTAGGCTACAAATTGTTTATTTTCACAAGGAAGCATGAGAAAATGGACCGAAAAAATTATTTTGCAATTTCTCCTGAGTACGCAGGTACCCCATATGTATGGAAAAAATACTATTTGGGAGCACGGTGGGTCACAGAAGAGAATCATCACCGTTTGACTTTTTGAACGCAAAATTGACTGGAATCCAGAGCGTATGTCATGTCACGTTGGAGAAACCCTGATGTGCTTAAACAGTGGAAACCCCCCCAAAAGTGGCCATAGTTTGGACACAAGACCCCTCAATGAATGCATCTAGATATGTGTTGAGCACCTTGAACCCACAGATGCTTCACAGAAGTTTATAATGTACACCTTTGAAAATAAGTAATCACATTTTTCTCCAAAAAATGTTCTTTTAGCCCCAAATGTTTTATTTTTATGAGAAAATTGACCCCAAAATGTGTTGGTCACACGGCAGGGCTCGGAAAAGGAAGGAGCACCATTTGTCTTTTGGAGCGCAAAAGTGGCTGGAATCATTAGTGGCTGCTATATTGCGTTTGGAGAACCCCTGATTTGCCTAAACAGTGGAAACCTCCACAAGTGATCTCATTTTGGAAATGAGACCCCTCAAGAAATCTATCTAGATGTGGGGTGTGCACCTTGAACATCCAAGTGCTACACAGAAGTTTAACATAGAGCCATGAAAATAACAAAATCAAACTTTTCCCACAAAAATGTTTTTAGCCCCACATTTTTTATTTTCACAAAGGCAACAGGAGAAAATGGACCACAAAATATGTTGTGCAATTTCTCATGTGGTAGAAAGTTACTGTTTGTGCACATGGCAGGGAAGTAGCGCTGTTTGATGATTTTAATACAAACTGGAATCTTTAGAGTATGCCATGTCGCATTTGGAGAGCCCCTGATGTTCCTAAACAGTAAAAAAAACACAAGTGCCCCCATTTTGGAAACTAGACCCTCAAGAAATGTATCTAGTTTTGTGGTGAGCACCTTGAACCCCCAGGTGCTTCACAGACGTTTAGAATGTAGAGCCTTGAAAATAAAAAAATTACATTTTTCCCACAAAAATGATTTTTTTAGCCCCAAATTTGTTATTTTCACAGGGATAGCAGGAGAAAATGCAACCCAAAATTGTTGGCCAATTTCTCCTGAGTATATCAATACCCCATATGTGGTCAAAAACTACTTTAAATGCATGGCAGGGCTCAGAAAGTAAGGAGTGACGTTTTGGAAAGAAGACTTTCATGGAATGGTCTGCGGGTGTCATGTCGTGTTTGGATCAGGTCACTGATGAGCTTAAACAGTGTTAGCCCCACAATTGACCACATTTTGGAAACTATACCCCTCAAGAAATTTATCTAGCCTTGTGGTAAGCATCTTGAACCCACAGGTGCTGCACAGAATTTTACAACTTGATTTGTGAAAATGAAAAAAACTTTTTTTCTCACAATGATGTTTTAGCCCCAAATGTTTTCATTTTCACAAGGATAGCAGGAAAAAATGGACCCCAAAAATATTTGTGCACTTTCTCCTGAGTACATAGATACTTCAAATGTTGTGGAAAACTACTCTTGCGGCACAATGCAAAGCTTAGAAGGGAAGAAGCGCCATATTGGAGTTCAGATTTTGCTGGAATGGTTTGAGGGTTACATGTCCCATTTGCAGAGCCCCTGAGGTGCCAGCAGAACCCTCCCATAAATGACTCTATTTTACAAACCACACCCCCCATTGAATTCATCTAGGGGTGTGTGATCATATTGACACCACAGGAGTGTCACAGAATTTTATACCATTGGGCAGTGAAGACAAAAAATTGTTTCAGCATCAGATTTTACATTTTAACAAGGGGAATTAAGAAAAAATGGCACCAAAATTTGTCTCACAATTTCTGCTGAAGAAATACCTCATATGTGGCTGTACAGTACTACTTAGCCACACAGGGAGACTCAGGAGGGATGGAGTGCTATTTGTCTCCTGGAGCACAGATTTCCCTAGAATAGTTTTTGGACTCCAAACACAGAGCCCCTAACTGCTGGAAGAGCAGAATCCCTCTCCAAGTGACCCTATTTTGGAAATTATTCCCCTTTGGGAATTTATCTACAGGTGTAATGATGATTTGACTCCATGAGTGTTTTTTAGAAACTAGCAGTAGTGGATTTTTCTGAGTGACAATTGCAAACTGTGATTGTAGTGCTCTGTAACTGTACGTTGTAATTCCCAGGACGTTGTGGTGCCCAGTATGTGGTAGTGCCCAGCTAATGCTTTGGAGATACGCATCCATCTCTTTGCTTCCCAAATTCCAAACATGTGGATGCTATATGTGGTTTAGGCACACTGTGGCTCAGAAGGCAGGGGGCATTTGGATTTGAGTGCGCAGAATTTGATGATTTTTTTGGGGGTGAGGAGCCATTTTGCTTTTCCTGAGCCTTTTTACTACTAGTAACATGGAAGCTCCCTATATTTACATTAACAGATGACAGACCTGAGTGGGGACTTGCTTTTTTGTGGATTGATTTGAAGCTTTTGTTGGGAACATTTTTAAAATGTTTTGGATCACATTTATCCTGCACTCTACACTGAGCATTTACTTTGGGGTTTCCATCTAAATCTCTGAGTGACGTGATTCAGATGAAACCCCTGAACGATCCATTCACTATAATGATGCAGCAGATGTACTCTGGACTCCATCTACCTTCTGTTCAGTGGTTTCCTTCTTTTCAGAGGTGCACAAAACTGTAGCCGACCCCGCTTTTATGCACGCCTAAAAAGACGAACATCGTTCACAAGGTATACCCCTATATGGGATAATCCATATCTGCCGCAATTGAGGACACTGAAGGGGTTTGCGCAATGGCGACGAGTGGGTATCTGGTGGCTCTCACAGCTGATAGATGGGGGTGTCTTTAAATCATTTGAGGACTTACGAAGGGAGTTCTCACTTCAGCATTCTATGTTTTATCAGTATTTACAAGTAAGACACGCTTATATAATGCAGACTCATATACACCCTATTATTATACATCATGATACTGTTATTAATAGGCTCGGTTTACAGGCATCTACAAGGGGACTAATTTCATTCGTGTACGGGGAGCTCCTCTCGAGGGCGCTATTAGGTCACCCGATGACTGCATTGGCGAAATGGGAACATCAAGTGGGGGGGATTTCGGTAGATCAATGGGAGTCAATAATGCAAATGATCCCTAAGTTGTCTCTCAGTGAGCCTAACCGTCTGTCTCAACTATATATCCTTTATAGGGTTTATAGGACTCCTAAGTGGCTGTTTGATTTAGGTCTAAGGCCAAATTCAAAATGTCCCAAGTGTACGCTCGATAATGCAGATATCCTACATATGTTCTGGACGTGTCCCTGTATACAAATATTCTGGATTATGGTTCTCAACTTAATATATATGGCCACAGAGCAGGATATTCCCAGAGATCCTATTGTCTGTGTGCTTGGATATGTTGAGGAGGCGGGAGGAGATGATCATTCACAAATAGCTGTTGCCAGAATGCTTTTTACTGCTAGAAAATTAATAGCATATCACTGGATCTCAGATAAAGTTCCCACGAGGAAGGAGTATGTAAATAAGCTAAACCTCATACTATGCAGAGAGAAGGCCATTTATCTTAAACGGGGTAGACCGGCAGTGTTTGAGAAAATTTGGGCAGGATGGTTGAATGTTCCAGGCTTACCGTCTGTAAGTTTATTCTCGTGATACCATGTTTATATCACCCTGAAAGTGATTTAGTTGTACTCCATGACTGGTGCCTTGGGATATGTGCCTTATCTATGTCTGTATTTTTCTTGTGATATATTTTATCATTGGACCAGGGTTGGGGGGGGGGGGGGGGGGGAGTTGTTGGGAATGGGAAAAGACTGTGGGGTATTTTGGAAAAAATTCTGTTATGTTCTGAAAACTTTAATAAAAAATATCTGATTTAAAAAAAGACGAACATCGCCGGATCATAGGCCAGACTGCATCCACAGCATTTCCATCTTCCTCATCATAGGGAATCTTCCATCCGGGGATCCATCTGAATAACGTATTTCAGAGACTTATATGGAAATCCTGGTGCAAGTACTCAGGCAGAGCACAGGAAAAATGTGAGCCAAGCCTTACTGCAAGCTTTGGCAGGCAGAATTTAAAAATCAACAGCAGGTGAAGAATTAGTTTTATTTATTTTTTACGCCGTTCCTCGTGTGGAATAAGTGATTACATGACTTTTTTTTGGGTCAGTGTTATTACATCAATACCAAATTTATATAGTTTTTTTATGTTTGGCTGTTGTCACACATTAAAAATGCTTTTTATTGTGCATTGTCATATATTAAGAGCTATTGCAGCGCCCCAGAGTCCTAGTCGTTGCAGTACTGACGCTCCGCCACTAAGGGGAGTGATGGTACGTCTGATGGCACTTAAGGAGTTCACCTGACCAGGTATCACAGTCACACACTACATTTCACACTCTGGCCACCAGGGGGAGCAAAGGGTTCTATGTATTAGGCCACTCCTCACAATCTGGTAAAACTGGGGGCTGGATAGGAAGTTAGTCAGAAGCTGACTGGGTTGGATCCAGGCAACATCCTGTGGCAGAGGGTGTTGCAGGGGAAGATTCAGGGGGGTCTCTGTCAGGGGTGGAATCCTGACAGTGGCCTAGCGAACAGAACAGAACGTTACGGAGCCGCGCCTGCACCCGTTGTGGCGGCATCCCAAGAAAGGAAACGAAGAGAAGTTTATTGTGGAGAAACGAGATCGCAGCAAAAAGGAGATAAAGCCAGTAGGAGTCGTGCGGTAAGATCGTGGCAACATCCTACTGAGGCACGTAGCCGGTGGCTGGAACGCCGAGGAAGTATTAGGCTCCAAGCATTACTTCAAACAGTGGCAGGACAGTTAATTTTAGGTTGGCTGTCTCACCTAAATCACCTAAGCAGACATAGGGGGCAATTGTGGGAGAGGGGCGACGCTAGGGTCCCGGAAGAACTCCAGGCCTACCCGTCATACGGGTGCGTCCTATCCATATCATCTGGGGGGACGGAGAAAGAACATCAGAATAGATACGAGTTGTGAGAAAGAACATCAGAAACAGACACAACAGTTGTGAGGACTATCCCGTGGTGCTCAGCAGGGAGGTACTACAACACACAGGCGCTAGAAGGTAGGCACTGATTTCCACCTGCAAAGGGAACTCTGGATGTGCCTTCGGACCGGCCGGTCTCAGCCTGCCCTGTTAGCAGTACTCTGGATTGCGGATCCTGAAGCCTTCAGTAAAGAGGTAAAGAGACTGCAACCCTGTGTCCTCGTTATTCATCGCGACCTGCACCAAGCACCCCATCTTTCATTGGACGCCCCTTAGCAGGGTCACGGACCGGGTCTAGCCACCGTGACAACCCCAGAACTGAGACAGAGAGGCCCGGTACCGAGTACCCCGCGGCCCTGCGTCTGGGGGCACTCCACTATAATTTTTCCATATTTCTGCAGACAGAATTATGTGATGACTTGTTTCTTGTGGTAAGAGTTGGCATTTTTATTGGTACCATTTTCCGGCACATAAAGTTTTTTTTCCACAGTTTTAAGCGTGCCCTAAAAACACATTTGTTCAGACTGGCCTACCGCCTCAACACATTAACCTAACTATCCCTGTGTGTCCCATTCAAAAAACTTAAACCATAATCAGGTTCCTCGCATCATGTTCTCATACACTTTATGCAGTTAATAGCACTCTGTGTCTGTACTGCTACATACTTAGGCTGATAACTGGTTTATGCAGCATTACATGAACACCTGATTCTTACACTATGGCTGGTCCGAACAATGAAAGCAATTGTTGCCATCCACCTCTCGTGTCTCCCCTTTTTCCTCATAGATTGTAAGCTTGCGAGCAGGGCCCTCATTCCTCTTGGCATCTGTATTGAACAGTGATTACTGTTTGCTGTAATGTCTATTGTCTGTACAAATCCCCTCTATAATTTATAAAGCGCTGCAGAATATGTTGGCGCTATATAAATAAAATTACTATTATTATTATTATTTTGATCACTTTTTGTATTCAAATTTTTGGGAGGCAGAATGAACAGAAACAGAGGTAGCTTTATTTTTTGGATCAGTGCAATTACAGCGATACCACATTTATATAGTTTATTTTTTTATTTTTTTTGCCACTTTTACACAATAAAAACCATTTTATAGAGAAAATAATTATTTGTGCCTCACTGTATTCTGACAGCTTTTTTTTTTTTATCTTCCACTGATGGATGTCTTGTGGATTGTTTTTTTAGGGACAAGATGACTTTTTCAGCGATACCATTTTGATTTACATTCGTCTTTTTGATTGCATTTTATTTAACTTTCTGTTCGGTGGTATGATGAAAAAGCATTGTTTTTTGCACCTTTTTTTTTACGGTGTTCACAGAAGGGGTTAACTAGTGTGACAGTTTTAGGCAGCGAGTTGTTCTGGACACAGCAATACCAAAGCGTACTTTTTTGTTTTGTTTTGTTTTTTTCACATAAAAGTACAAATTGATGGATATAATATATATATATATATATATATATATATATATATATATATATATATATATATCCAAGCAGAAACGGCTGTCGTCTTTTGTCCACGTTCTCCCCAGTGTGCCCGCACATGTTCTAAGTAAACGACTATCGCACAAAAGACCGGTGAGTGCACTGTTTTGTCCTGCTTGGATTTATCTCATTTTACTATTTAAGTGCACCCAGTGTCTGTCAGGCACATATGGCATAGCAGCGGCATTTAGTTGTATTTTCTGTGGAGGCGGTTCATCACGCGGGCATATCGGTGCCGTGTATCTTTTCTACATTTTTACAGATATATATATATATATATATATATATATATATATATATATTATCATTATTGTTTTGTAATTTTTTAAAAATATTTTTAACAATTTTGTTTTTCCTTTTTTTACTTGTTCGCTCTATGAGACTTTCATTTTCAGGTGTTTGATCGCTGTTATAAACCAGTGAACTGACACAAGCCACTCAGACCTTACACTGCCCATGGTCTAAGGGGCTTGCCATAGCATGGTTACTCGGATGTCTTCTTGACGACCTTGGATCACTATGGCACTGATTGGGCCCCCGTGATGATGTTGTAGGGGCGCTGATTAGAGGGCACAGGGAGCTCCCTCCCTCTTCTTGCCTTCTAAATATTGAATTTTATGTTGTTTTCAGATTTTAGAGGTTAAGCTGACTGGAGCACTGCGGGCTCCTGGCAGTGAGAGCAGGGTGTCAGCTGTGATGTATGCTGAACACCCAGCAGCTGCTGTGCTTGCAAAATCGCCAGGATGAAGAAAGTCAATCCCAACTAGGATGTACTGGGTACATCCAAGGTCGTGAAGGGGTTAATACAGCTCTGTCATAATTTATTTCTGTAGGAAAATATCTGAAACCAAGGATTGTGCATGACAGAAAATGTACTTCTTGGCGTGTGAGACCAGTGAGCTATAATTTACATTTTTTAAAAGAAAAATCTCCACACTCCAGAAATGTAAACATAACTGTGTACATTTTTCCCAACTTTCCCTGTTGTAATAGTCCAATATCATAGTCGTATATGTGCCCTGAATATCACTGCTGGCCACCACTTTTTACTATCCGTTTTTCTCTATCCAGATAGTTTGAGGACACTTGGACATTATTAAGGCTATGTTTGCATTAAATAGCATAAAAGGGGTTCCGTAATGTGCTAGGAGATCTTTGAGTGTTTTAATCATATTTTTGGGGGTGATTAGAGGCTTTGAAGTATTGAGAATAAATTTGCTGCAAATCAAATTTTGTGGAAAAAATTGGCATAGATGGTGAAATTAAATTTCCAAAAGAGTCATCCATCGTTACCTTTAAGTGTCCAATACTCTTTAGATGTAGTAAATATCACCTTATTTGTGTATACTAGTGATTTTTAACGTAATATCCACAGTGGAAATATTTTTTTCCTATTCCTAATTCATTATATGCCATTGATTATGTTAATTCACTTGAAATACACTAAGCTGCTATTTTGTTCATCGAATTACAAAATTTGTAACTTCTTCACTTGTTCAGGTGTATTTTAGGACTATAATTGTTTATTGCTGAGAAAAAAACATAGGCCTCAATTCACTAAGAGTTTAGTTTGCAGTGTCAATGAAGAGAGCACTGTAGTAAGATGCACCATATTGATTTTGAGGCGTAAGATTCACCTCTTAATTAGTTTGCGGCATCTGACAATTGCCGTGTGCCCCACCAGAAATGTTACTTCATCCAGAGACTGTCGTATATTTCTGTCATAATTTACGCAACCTTTGTGGTGTAAATTTGGATGAATTTGTCAAGCCGGCCTTACTACGCCTCGTCCTGTTTCAGCTCCACCAAAGTAGCCTGGAGTAAAAACGCCAACAATTGTTGCACCAGATCTCTGGCTAAAACTCCTCAATAAATAGGGGCCATATTGACATAAAGCATAGGTCCATTAGAAACATACAGGTTCTGTTACATACAAACCTGGACCTGCTCTAGAGATATCTGCCTCTATTTCCATGGGCTGCAGGATTCACCCTTCACGTAGTGCTGATGATTGAGGAGACAGCAATGCCTAGATAAGTGGTTGTCGCAGGTGCTGTACATCCTGGAATACTGGTGTGGCTGGGACCTGTGGTGCTACCCATTTGGGAAGAATGGGTGTACATGTTATCCAGCAGCGCAGCAGGAATAATTAACTCACTGCTGTAGTCAATGGGTCAGCACCACACCCTACTTCTATTTTAATTTTGACCCCAGCTCAACTGACTCTTCTTAATGACTGACCTCCTGTTCCTGGTTAGAGATGAGCGAACTTTACAGTTTGGGGTTTGTACCGGACGGTGCTGAATTTCGAACACAGACTTTTCACGGAATTCCATTTTAGTGTTCAGAGTTTGGATGGAGAGAGAGAGATTCTGTGGGGTTACTCTGCTTCCTTTGGCAGCACCTTAGCGCTTACTGCGACAATTTTGCAGCACTACATTTCAGGGCCCCATTTATTCTATCGGGTTTGGGTAGAGTTCTGCTACTCAAACCGAACTTTGATCTAAAGTTCGGTTGTACTCAATGTGCACGAACATCCACGGGTCCGCTCATCCCTAGTCCTGGTACCTGACTCTAGCTATTCCTTTGACTGTGGTTTTGCTTTCTGCTTCTGTCCCTCCCTAGTTTTGTCCCTTTTGATACTGATCTGACTTTGCTTGACCATCTCTGCCTCACTTCTCTGTCCTGCAGCTACTCCGTGGACGCAACCCAGGGGGCCCTGTTATAAGTCCAGCTCGCAGCTACTCCGTGGACGCATCCCAGGGGGCCCTGTTATATGTCCAACTCTCTGCATACGGGATAAAGCATGAAGGATTGTGTTCAGGCTCCTCTGGGACCTACTAGATAGATCTATGAAGTACCCTGTGTGCCTGAGGACCCTTTGTGAACTGAAGGTGTCTGACAAATCTTACAGTACTCTATTATTTCCAATACTTCTTGTGCGTTAGTTTGTTTAAAAGTTGACAAACCTTATTAAATACCCATTGTTATTCTTAGAATACATTATTAGCATTAGTAATTGGCAATAGTGTTGTAGCACCAATAATTGGACAGGATTGTGCATAACCCAGAGTACTTCAAGTCACAGAATATGGTGCAAAAGGTGAGACTTTTAATATGGATTAGTCTATCGTTTACACTACTCTTCAAGTTACTTTTCCTCATTAAACTGTGAGTTTGACTTTTACAGTCATTATTCAGTGTGAACAGATTCCTGTTTTCCAGAGTAATTTATAATCTAATACATGTTTAGCTTGTCACCGTGCCAAAACATTCACTGGCCTTTTCTAGAGGTAGAACCAATCACGCCGGGGCTGACTTCACCCAGGCTTATATATATACGCAGTGTAAACTCAGACTCAATGACCGCTTCAGAAGGTGTCATTAGCTTCCACCATATAAAAGCACATTAATGGTGGTCGGCCATATGTATTGTTGCATTGCCACTACAGTTACCAGCTTTGAGATATTAGATCTTTATTTGTAACTGTGAAAGTGTTAACTTTTATATTGAATGTGAAACTTCACTGTGTCAACAAACGAGCTGTGACTTTATTTGTATTTTATAGAAGGCAGTATATAAGAGAAGACTGTTAAATGCCCTTGACTATTCATAAAGACACTTTTGTTATTGGTGGGAAGGAACTATTGGAGATCTTCTCCCTCTAGTGGACGAGAATATATTATATAAGCAGGAAAAACCCTGAAAATGACTGGGGTTAATTTTGGACAATTCTTAAAATGACTGATTCAAACTTTTCTAAAAAAAAATATATATATATATTTTAACTTATTGACTGCATTTAAAAAGCAACATTTATTATGTACTTTTTAATGAAAATGACGCAAATTATATTTTCGTGTCATTGGTTTGCATTCATACATTGCCCGTTTCAAACAATCATTGAGCAGTTTTTTAATTTATTTCTTTTAGTGCTTTCAGAACATGAAAGCTACACTGCGATTGGGTGGTGTGGGCAACAAAGATATTTTTTCACTTATAAATAATTATGCCAAGGTTAATATTTCTGAAAATGGACTAAAATCATGCAGAATGTGGAGGAGCATGCCACTGTAAATCCCCTGACTACGTATGCCGTATGTGTATGGCGCTCATCAGAGAGAGCAGCGGTATGGAGCGGGCTCAGGAACTGAGCCTGCACCATCCTTGCCTGTCTCTAATAGTTGTGGATGTACTTGAGCTTCACCCACTGTTCTTAACCTGATAAATGCAGCTGTCAATCTCTATTTACACAGCACCCCCACGTCAAAAACTGCTCCATGCTACCAACGCCTCATTCACAATGTGATTGCGAGGTGCGGATAGGTTGCAAGGATAGCCAGAGGTCTGGTAAGGATCCCATGACTGTCATGATGGTGCTCTCGTGAAGCCCAGGATGCCAGTAGACTGTAGTTTTCACCACACACTACAATGTGGATCGATTACAGTCAATAGTATAGGTTATCAGATAGTTACAGGTTAAAGTCCCCTAAGTTACCTAATATTTTTTGTGTAATTGTGTGTATTAAAAAAGATTAGAATTGATATTTTCTTACATTTTTGGTCATTGTGCTTATTTCTGGCCACTTGTTTTTGCCTCATAAGAAGAGCTATAATGACTCAGACTAGTTTGTTATGTCTTATTAGCACTATACAATACATAGATCGCATCCCACTGTTGATCATTGCAGTGTGCATTAAAGTCTGATCTTTCAAAATATAATTATAATAATATATTCATTAACCCCATCAAGAAAAACTATAAGGAGGAAAGAAATGAAATGGAAGTTGAAATTTCAAAGAGAGAATTGGAGCAAAGTGCACTGACACTCTGACAGAATTTGATCCAAGAGTCTTTGCGTAATATTAACCGTTATTGTGCTGTCTGGTGCCAGCACGCCGTCGAATGTATAGGGAATAAAATGATCTTTATTCTCCCTGCCAGCATTCGGTATTCAGTCATGGATGCGGCGGCGCCGGTTCAGTCATGCTCTGAGTACACAGAGCAGCCGCAATGTAGAGTCAATGTAGAGTCAGTGTCAGTCAGGGCTGGGGGCACAGTTGCAGTGGTCACTCTGTGTACTGTGTACTCAGAGCGGTGACTGAACCACCGCTACGCCGCCTCCACGTTTGGACATATTTGCGGTCCTTAAAAAACAGACTGCATACAGACATAAAAAACGAATGTGTGAAGGGGCCTTAGCGATGTAAAAGTAACCTCATCATAAAAAAATGGTAACCCAGTAGTAACCAAAAGCCTATTTAAATGGAATATGTCAGCAGGTTTTAGGTTTCAGTGATGTGTCACTTACTAGGCTGTGTGTTGATGTTTTAATAAAATCAGTGTTTAATCAGCAGGAGATTATCACTACAGGACAAAGTTTCTGTGGCTCCTAGTTAACTTCTCTGTGCAACCAATCCCCACTATTGATTAGTAGCCTTCTGTCAACATACAGTGTACACAGAAAGCTGGCAATCATTGGTGTGGGTGAGGTTATACAGAGCTCAGCATTTAAGGCTGTGTGCCCACAATGAGCGTTTATCATGTTTATGAGCTGTGTATTTTCCTTGAGTGTTTTACTGTACCAGCAAACTGGATGTGATTGATAGAAATCTCCTGCCATTGTGCTTCTTTTTTATGCTGCGTAAACTGACCTGTGGTGCGTTTTTCCAATTCACAGCACGTCAGTTTCTCCTGTAAGTACGCAGAGTTTTCAGTGCATAATTTTCCCATAGACTTGTGTTGTGAATTCCATTCTCGGGCTCCCTCCTGTGGTCGTGAATGGTACTTTGGTGAGTTCTGTCCTTGGACACCCTCTGGTTGCTTTGAGTGGAACTGCTGATCTTTGAGCTTGGCTTTCTCACCTGCCCTCGTTTATTGCTTCTGCTTGTTTCCCTATTTAACTCTGCCCAGGCCGTTAGTCCATGCCAGCTGTCAATGTCTCAGTATTGGTTCAGATCTCTCTTGGATTTCCTAGATGACCTGTCTACTCCAGCAGAAGCTAAGTCCCTGCTAGTTCATTTGCTGTTCAGTGGTTTTTGAATATATTTCTCAGTGCATGCTATGTTTCTAGTCCAGCTTGCTATTATGTTATTTTCTTGCTAGCTGGAAGCTCTGGGGGTGCAGAGCTGCACCTCCACACCGTGAGTCGGTGTGGAGGTCTTTTTGCACACTCTGCGTGGTTTTTGTAGTTTTTTATACTGACCGCATAGTTCCCTTTCCTATCCTCTTTCTATTTAGAAAAGATTCGGCCTCCTTTGCTAAAATCTGTTTCATTCCTGTGTTTGTTACTTTCCTCTTAACTCACAGTCAATATTTGTGGGGGCTACCTTTACTTTGGGGAATTTCTCTGAGGCAAGTTAGGCTGCTATTTCCATCTTTAGGGGTAGTTAGCTCTTAGGCTGTGAAGAGGCGTCTAGGGAGAGTTAGGCACGCTCCACGGCTATTTCTAGTGTGTGTGATAGGATTAGGGATTGCGGTCAGTAGAGTTACCACCTCCTCAGAGCTTGTCCCAGGTTTCCTGTTTTAACCATCAGGTCATTTCGGGTGCTCCTAACCACCAGGTCCATAACAGTCTTGCACTTGCGGAAAAACGCACATACGTTTTTAGTGTGTTTCCGTGGTGGAAACGCATCAAAAGCACATTTTATCATCACCTAATGATGTAAAATGCCAGGAGGTTTAAAAAGCAAAGCAGCTTTATTTAAAGCATGAAACACCAGCCAGAGACAAAGAACGCAGCATCGAAAACGTGATAAAAACGCATGTTAAAAAAATGCAGTGAAAAAAAGGACCCTAATTTACATAATACGTGCAGAAATGGTGTGGAAATTCTGCAATGTTAAAAACTCACCAAATACTGATCGTGGGAACGTAACCTTAGAGAACAGGTAGAGAAAACAGTTGTTTCAAAATCACTGCAAGCAGCCCAGTAAGTGACACATCGCAGGAATAGAGGATGAAATGTTTAGAAATCCCAACCACTTTGATCGATTGTAGGATGCTGCTTTATTGTTTTGTGCTGTGAAAATGTGCGGCGTCAAAAACTCGCTGAGAACTCATGGTAGGAACTTAACCTAACAGAAGAAGTGAAAGCGCACAAAATCATATTAGCAACAGCAGGGCCGGACTGGCCATAGGGCACTTCTGGCAAATGCCAGAAGGGCCGGTGCCAGTGGTGGGCCGCTCAATCCGCCGCCCCCGCCGTCGCATTCAACTATACCGGCGTATAGACGCCGGTACAGTTGAATGCAATGATGGAGGAGAGAGCGTCTACAGACGCTCCTCTCCCATCATTCCCCGCTCTGCCTCTGACACTGCGGGTGCGCGATGATGTCATATCATCGCGCACCTGCTGTGTCCCGGGCAGACTGCAGCTGCTGAGACAGGAGCAGGAACCAGGAAGCAACGCTGGGCACGAGGAGAGGTGAGGAGAGTTTTTTTTTTTTCTGGACTGTGGGGCCATTCTCGGAGGAGGTGAGGGGAGGAAGAGAAGAGATGTGGGCTGTATATAGTACTCTGTGGGCTGTGCTCTGTGCTGTATACTGCTGTGGGCTGTATATAGTTCTCTGTGGGCTGTGCTCTGTGCTGTATACTGCTGTGGGCTGTATATAGTTCTCTGTGGGCTGTGCTCTGTGCTGTATACTGCTGTGGGCTGTATATAGCTCTCTGTGGGCTGTGCTCTGTGCTGTATACTACTGTGGGCTGTATATAGTTCTCTGTGGGCTGTGCTCTGTGCTGTATACTGCTGTGGGCTGTATATAGCTCTCTGTGGGCTGTGCTCTGTGCTGTATACTACTGTGTGCTCTGTGCTATATATAGTTCTCTGTGGGCTGTGCTCTGTGCTGTATACTGCTGTGGGCTGTATATAGTTCTCTGTGGGCTGTGCTCTGTGCTGTATACTGCTGTGGGCTGTATATAGTTCTCTGTGGGCTGTGCTCTGTGCTGTATACTACTGTGGGCTGTATATAGCTCTCTGTGGGCTGTGCTCTGTGCTGTATACTACTGTGGGCTGTATATAGTTCTCTGTGGGCTGTGCTCTGTGCTGTATACTGCTGTGGGCTGTATATAGCTCTCTGTGGGCTGTGCTCTGTGCTGTATACTACTGTGTGCTCTGTGCTATATATAGTTCTCTGTGGGCTGTGCTCTGTGCTGTATACTGCTGTGGGCTGTATATAGCTCTCTGTGGGCTGTGCTCTGTGCTGTATACTACTGTGTGCTCTGTGCTATATATAGTTCTCTGTGGGCTGTGCTCTGTGCTGTATACTGCTGTGGGCTGTATATAGTTCTCTGTGGGCTGTGCTCTGTGCTGTATACTGCTGTGGGCTGTATATAGCTCTCTGTGGGCTGTGCTCTGTGCTGTATACTACTGTGTGCTCTGTGCTATATATAGTTCTCTGTGGGCTGTGCTCTGTGCTGTATACTGCTGTGGGCTGTATATAGTTCTCTGTGGGCTGTGCTCTGTGCTGTATACTGCTGTGGGCTGTATATAGTTCTCTGTGGGCTGTGCTCTGTGCTGTATACTACTGTGGGCTGTATATAGCTCTCTGTGGGCTGTGCTCTGTGCTGTATACTACTGTGGGCTGTATATAGTTATCTGTGGGCTGTGCTCTGTGCTGTATGCTACTGTGGGCTGTATATAGTTCTCTGTGGGCTGTGCTCTGTGCTGTATATAGTTCTCTGTGGGCTGTGCTCTGCTGTATACTACTGTGGGCTGTATATAGTTATCTGTGGGCTGTGCTCTGTGCTGTATGCTACTGTGGGCTGTATATAGTTCTCTGTGGGCTGTGCTCTGTGCTGTATATAGTTCTCTGTGGGCTGTGCTCTGCTGTATACTACTGTGGGCTGTATATAGTTATCTGTGGGCTGTGCTCTGTGCTGTATGCTACTGTGGGCTGTATATAGTTCTCTGTGGGCTGTGCTCTGTGCTGTATATAGTTCTCTGTGGGCTGTGCTCTGTGCTGTATACTACTGTGGGCTGTATATAGTTCTCTGGGCTGTGCTCTGTGCTGTATAATACTGTGTGCTGTATATAGTTCTCTGTGGGCTGTGCTGTATATAGTACTCTGTGGGCTGTGCTGTATATAGTACTCTGTGGGCTGTGCTGTATATAGTACTCTGTGGGCTGTGCTGTATATAGTACTCTGTGGGCTGTGCTGTATATAGTACTCTGTGGGCTGTGCTGTATATAGTACTCTGTGGGCTGTGCTGTATATAGTACTCTCTGGGCTGTGCTGTATATAGTACTCTCTGGGCTGTGCTGTATATAGTACTCTCTGGGCTGTGCTTTATATAGTACTCTGGGCTGTGCTGTATATAGTACTCTGGGCTGTGCTTTATATAGTTCTCTGTGGGCTGTGCTGTATATAGTTCTCTGTGGGCTGTCCTGTATATAGTTCTCTGTGGGCTGTGCTGTATATAGTTCTCTGTGGGCTGTGCTGTATATATTACTTTGTGGGCTGTGCTGTATATATTACTTTGTGGGCTGTGCTGTATATATTACTCTGTGGGCTGTGCTGTATACTACTGTGTGGACTGTGCTGTATACTTCTACGTGGGCTGTGCTGTATACTACTGTGTGGTCTGTGCTGTATACTACTGTGTGGTCTGTGCTGAATACTGCTGTGTGGGCTGTGTTATCTACTACGCGAGCTGTGCTATAGTATGCAGGCTGTGCTGTATACTATGCGGTTTGTGCTATATAATATGCGGGCTTTGCTATATACTATGGGGAGTATATTATATTCTATGGGGGAGGCCATGTTATGTACTATGTGGCTGTGTTATATACTATTGTGGGGGTATATTATATTCTATGGGGGAGGCTGCGTTATATACTATGGGGGGCTGCATTATATTCTATGGGGGGCTACATTATATATTATGGGGAGGTGGGCTGTATTATATTCTATGGGGGTTACATACTCTGGGGTGGCTGCATTATACTCTGTGGGGTGGCTGCATTATACTCTGGGGTGGCTGCATTATACTCTGGGGTGGCTGCATTATACTATATGTGGGCTGCATTATACTGTATCGAGGACTATGGGGAATACGTTATACTATATGAAGAACTATGGGGTGCATTATACTATGGGAAGTGAATTGTACTACATGGATGACTGTGGCGGTGCATTATACTATATGGAGCACTATGAGGATTGTATTATGCTATATGGAGGACTATGAGGATTGTATTATGCTATATGGAGGACTATGAGGAGTGTATTATACTATGTGGAGGACTGAGCAGTGTATTTTAATATATGGAGGACTATAGGGAGTGTATTATACTATATGGAGGACTATGGAGCACATTATAATATATGGAGGACTATGGGGTGTATTTTACTAAACAAGTAAAATGCTGCATATTCGGATTGTTTTTGCTGGAACAAAAAGCCTTGTTGTCAGCAGCACATTGCCAGTGTAAACTGTAGATGTGCTGCTGAAAACATGATACTGTATGGTGATCTATTAGTGATCGTTCTGTCTCATCATTATTCCTCAGCTGGTGGAAAGAGGCCGGGAAACAAGCGTTGAACAACTTCAGTATTGTCGATCAAACTCGTTTAGCGGCCTGAACTCAGCGCACGTAAATACAACAGAAAGGCTTCTGTGTGATGTGCAATATGTTAGCATTTGCGGACCCATTTTAAACTTTGCCTAGGGCCCCACTTTGCCTAAAACCGGCCCTGCCTACAAGTGTACAAAGATATTATACAGTCACCATGTGACAAGTGGGCCTGTGTAACTTCAAATGCCAGGGCTGAATTTTAGTCCCAGTCCGGCCCTGAGCAACAGTCTCTGGAGTACAGTTTTTCTAGAACACTGAATAATCCAGTGGGTCATCGTTGCACTTTCTGCCTATTAATAAGCTGTAAAACCAAATGGTTTGCAGAACAATCAAAAGACAAAAGTGGATTATCATGTGTATTTGGTTAGACAAGCAGCACAGTCGGGGAAGCTTCCTTGGAACAAGATGAAACAATCTAGCAGCACAGAGATAATGTGCTTCACACAGTCAGGCTTCATGGGATCCTTGCGTCACCACTCGGCTTTTCCAGCTTCTCTATATGTGGCCTCCTTTTATACTTTATTCCCTTCCTCCCATGATGTCACTGGTCCTGTCACAAACAGCTTTACCCTCGCTAATAGAGTCACACCAGTGGACAGGACTTGGCCTTCCATCGCCTGCCGCCTCTAATGTTTAATGATCTAATTGGACAAAAACATACTCATGGAAGAAGAACAACTAAGAAAATGGTAATGAGACAAGGACACGGTGAGAACAGGTTTTTTTCATTTTAAATTCATGACAAATTTTCTTTTTCTTACAACCATAATCATTTTATAATTCTAAATTATTTCTCCTTTGAGGACAAACTCAAATCTAAATCGATAATTTGCAGTAAATAAAAATGTCCACATTTCTAGATTAAAAGAAAAGAAAGAAACTGAATATCCAGAGGAGAAGCAGGAATAAAATAAGCAAAAAAATTACTTTTTAACCGGTGATAGGTTCAAGGGGCCATTGTGTTTGGATGGGACTGAGCTAGAAGGCACTCTATATTGTAGTTATAAAAAGGTAGGACGCAACCGTTGCCAGAAGAGATGATTAACGAAAATCACAGCCGGTGTTTTCCTGAAGCGTGTTCTTCTTGCTAAAATAAGCGAGTAATGTTTAAAAGATGTTGTGAGAACATACCCCAAAAAGGTTTTTGGAAATCATCTTACTGACAAAGCATGACTCAAATTTTTTTTATTTCAATGCTGGAATGGTGCTTCTAATCTATGTTTCCTGACCCTAGGATTATACTCACCAGCTGCCGTCTTCAGCTCTTCTCAGTGCCGCATCTGTCCCATGCCGCCATAATGTGACCACAACTTCTGACTGACCAGAAGTCTGAGGTAACAGCTGTATCCTTGCTCTGACTCCAACAGACTTACATTGAGCTCACTTCGGGATCGCTAATGCTGGGTATAAACTGCTGGAGACCAACCGGAGAGGTGCCGATAAACATGAAAGTTGGTGGCTGGTAAGTATAAGACTAAGGGCAGGGAACTTAGATTAATAGCACTACTCCAGTGCTGAAATAAAAAAAAAACCACTGCAGTGGTTCTTTAAGGCACTTATGTATTTATTTATATAATGTATATGGTCCCAACATATTCCACAGCCGCATACAGGCATTGCTATCACTCATGCCTGGATATGGGCTCACAATCTAAATTCCCTATCAGGACGTCTTTGGAGTGTTGGAGGAAATGCACACAAACACAAGAAAGACTCACCAAATCCATACAGATATTGTCTGTAGAATTGGACCCAGGGGACCAGAGCTGCAAGGCAACAGTGCTGAGCTCCTTAACCCCTTAGCAACAGGGCCAATTCTTAAAATTCTGACATGAGTCACTTTGTGTGGTAATAACTTGGGAACTCTTCAACATATCCCATTAATTTTGAGATTTTTTTGTGACAAATCATATTTTATGAAAATAGTAAGTTTAGGTTGATATCTTTTGGGTTTATTTATAAAAAATATCAGAAATTTTACAAAAATGTAATAGAATTTGCAGTTTTCCAATTTGAATGATTATCCCTTTTATCCAGATAGTCATAACACACAAAAACATTAATAAATAACATTTCCCTCTTGTCTGCCTTACATCAGCACCATTTGTAAAATGTTGTTTTATTTAGTTAGAATTTTAGAAGGTTTAAAAATGGAGAAGTAATTTTTATTTTTTTCAAGGAAATTTACAAAACTTTTTTTTAGGGATCAGCTGAGGTTTGAAGTGACTTTGGGGGTTTACTTGTGGGGTGCAGCACCTCGACCATGACTACCATCCTGTGCTGCTTACACACCCTTTCAAACCTCGCCCCTCTTGTGTTGATGACAGGTTTAGCGTTCCATTGCTTGACTCATTAGTGGTCTGGTGCGTGACCAGCATGTCACTGATGTAGATGATGTTGAGAGAGGAGTTGTGTCTGCGCGGGCTCCTCACTGAGCAACACACAGGAACACAAAAAATAACGAGGGCTATAGGAGGGTACAATGGCCAAACCTCAATATAGTTCCTGACTTGAGCTAACTTGTTGAAATGGAATAGAATTGCTATTTCTCAATTATGCAACCATTATAAATGGCAAAACTGGCATTTAGAAAGCTTGCTTTCATTACACCTATCTATGTTGACCTATTCTGGCAGATTTCCTGTACAGCTGATCTGTAATAATATTATGCTACCAACTTTAAGGCCAGCATTAAAAGGAGACATGTCCTGTATACTATTTGCCCAAAATGGCACCTGTGGTGCAAAAACGCTATTTACCTGAAGATATAGGGTTAATGTGCAGGTAAATAGTGTTAAAACACTTATCTCCTCCCAGGAGCCACTTGCTTTCAGTCATAGGGGCCTGCACGGAGCGCTTACAGTCATTTCTCATTATCACTCCCTAAAATGACAGCTCTGTAGGTAAATAGCATGTTTGCACTATTCTGTAGTACTGTTTTGTAATTGGCACATAACATGACATATACAAGAAAAAATATAACATGAGATATTTGTGAAAATTAGCTCTTGGAAACGTAAGATTTGAGGAGCATACATACAGATGATTTCTTACAGATCTAAATGGTAACAAAATAATGTGGCACTGGCTGTACAGTCTGTTCTGTACCATCAAACTGAGCAATTCAGAGGAGAAATCTATGAAAGAACGACCTAATGAAGGCTCGGCCCTAATGGCCTCATGCACAATATACTTGATTTTCCTAGCAGACATTATCATTTACAGATTGTTCAGTTTGGAGAGAACAATGACTGTGCATCTTATCCAGTAAATTACTCATCTACACAAAGATAGAACTGTTGGTATTGCTTCAGAGCACATCTCTGTCGTTCACTTTATATGTAGTAGTGGACTGGGGATTGCAGCATGTTGCAGAGAATAACATGGACATATACCCCACCTTTTCTCCTCTTTCACTTATTTTCCTCTCAGCGTTCTAGAAATGAAAGCAAGGTTCAGAGTTAAAAAAGGAACAAAATGTAATGAAAAAGGGTTTCTATTTAGTGCTAACGTATGCATTGTTGTCTCTATATGGGGCCACATAGTGAATATTAAAATATGGCTTTAGGTTCAAACTTTATATGACATTTGGACTGATTTCTAACACACCTTCCTATCACTGCATTGGCTTTGAAGTAGTTAGATCTGTGCAGGATCTCACCATCTTTAGAACTAAGAATTTACAGCCAATCAAATCTGAAACACCAATTTTCATAAATCAAAAAATAGATTAAGCTGAATGCGAAAAGTCCAAAATTGTTAAAAGTGGCATGGAGCGCTCTTGAAATTGCTGTGCTGTCATATTCCAGAACTACAACCTCCCTGGAGTAGCCAGAAGTATTAGGTCAGTTCAGTGTTCAGTGCTCAGAGACAAAGCCAAGGTAAGGAAGGCTCAAAGTTGACCACCAAAATCAGCTTTTTGACAAATTATAGTCTAATGTATCCCTGTCTTGAGTTCTGACAATAAGCTGTGTATTTCTTATTTTATTTTTTATTCAGTGCCAGTGTCGGTCAGGACTGGGGGTAACAGCCACTGTTAGCTATACTCAGCGCGGTGACTGAACCCACGCCAGCACCCCACCCGTAACGGAAACTGGACACCTGTGACTGAAACCAGAACACTGTGGGGGGAATAAAGTTCTTATTTGTTGGTGCCGGTGAGGTTAATACCGTTATTAACCTGCTATATCTGCAGGCTAAAAGCGTTTTTCTGGTGACACGTTCCTTTTAAACTTGGGAAAATCACAAAAATAAATAGGTTTCACATCCTGCTGAACCTGCTTTCTTTCACTAAGGACACTACAAAAACTGATGGTAATGTTTTTTGCTGCTTTTTTGCACTTACTCATTGCTTTCTATAGGTAAAAAAAATACTGCAAAACACTGAAAGAAGTGACAAGCTGCAGTCTTCCAATTCAGTTAGGAAAAGAAAAAACAAGCGTCTGCATGAGATTTCTGAAATTTCACGGCAGCTTTTAATTTGCATGAAAAAAACATAGCAAAAAACTTAACGTGCGAACCTAGCCTAATACTGAACGAACCCTAAATCTTGACAATATTGTGGAGTTGTGGACTTTCCTTTTTCACCATTTTGTTGCTCTATTGAGGCTTTGATAAGTTATACATTTTGATTGTCTATTGTACTTTTTATTTCTTTTTTTAACATATTTGTTACATTCCGGATTACATTTGCCAGGGCAGTTTCCATGGTGCTGCGACATATAGCACATAGTAGGAATCAGATTAGACCATGCATAATACTTAATACTAATAATAAAGAAGGCAGAGCTCGCTCATCATCCAAATATTGCACAGCTGTATGGCAAGTGTTCTCTTTAACTACTTCCGCATGTATCAAGAAGTTGTCTCTTAAGCTGCAAGCTAGACTTTACAAGAAGAGATCAAGTTCTCACAGAGCAGAGTGACAGCCGTATTTGCAGAATTATGCAGTGGTAAATCTAAGGAGCGCGGTTGCCTAGTAACCTGGTAGATCTATGTTGACTCAACAGCGTACTAACTCCATATATTCCTTTCTTAAAATTACCCGCAATGAAAAGGTCATCAACCGAAGGGAAAATCAGATTAAGTTAAACTATTAACTAGACAAATAGAGTGAAGGAACTCCTATGCGTCGGTTCCATCCGATTAGATTACATATTGTTCTGTCAAATCAAGCATGAATCATTAATTTATTCCTGAAGCCGGCTACTCGGGTTCCTGCTGAAAGATTAAAATTCAGTCCTCGGCAAATAGAAAAACAATTCTGGTAGCGCCTGTTGGGCTTGTAACACATTGTTTGTAGCGTGATAAATAAGGGAACGGCATATTTGCTTTAGTAGTTGCATTGTTTAACCTGTAAAGAAATGACGCTCCGC
Organism: Ranitomeya variabilis; assembly: GCF_051348905.1. Classification (NCBI taxonomy): domain Eukaryota; kingdom Metazoa; phylum Chordata; class Amphibia; order Anura; family Dendrobatidae; genus Ranitomeya; species Ranitomeya variabilis. Next base: position 301,284,341 of record NC_135236.1, on the reverse strand, counting down.
ATTGTCCAAAGTTTATTCTGTTTAGAAGTAGGAGACATTTAATAAATACTGTACCGGCATGTACGGGCCAGATAAAGGCGGCCCATAATATAAATCATCGGTGTAAAAAAAGCAGGATTTGAATAATTAACCCTTTTTATGTCCGGAGCGGAAAAAAATAATGAAAATATTACTACAATGGCTTTCCTTAATATGGCAATTTATTCATGCACAGATCTCCAACTGTTTTATTCTTATATTACCTTAAGATTAATTCTTCATTCTTTAACTTAAATATATCAAACATTCTCTGCTAATTAATTTCTTAAAGGGAACCTTTCACCCCGTTTTTTTCAGTATGAGATAAAAATACCGTTAAATAGGGCCTGAGCTGTGCTTTACAATAGTGTATTTTTTGTCCCCTGATTCCCCACCTATGCTGCCGAAATACCTTACAAAAGTCGCCGTTTTCGCCTGTCAATCACGTGCAGATGGAGATCGCGGCGGCCATTTTCCTGAAGCCGAGATGCGAACTCGGCTTCAGGAAAATGGCTGCCGCGATCTCCATCTGCGCACGTGCGGCATCCCGGGGCCATTTTCCTGAAGCCCCGGGAAGCAGAGCACTCCATCTGCACACGCGTGGCCTCAGGAAGATGGCCGCCGCCACCGATAACCAGGGGAATAGCACAGATCGCGCTCTTTTTTGGCTGTTGCGCATGCGAGAACCACTACGCCAACGCCGGGAAGATAAGCAAGAGGTGGGGGAGAAACAGCCATTTCACCACGCCCTTTTGACCAGACCAGCGTGATTGACAGGCGAAAACGGCGACTTTTGTAAGGTATTTCGGCAGCATAGGTGGGGAATCAGGGGACAAAAAATACACTATTGTAAAGCACAGCTCAGGCCCTATTTAACGGTATTTTTATCTCATACTGAATATGCCTTTCTGGCTGTCAAAGCTTCCTCTTCTGATAAAGCTGTTAGTCAGCTACAAGTCAGGGGCAGGGAGGTGGTAGAGCACTCCCATCATGCCACTTTGAAATTGCAAACAAAATGCAATTCTACAATTGTTCTTTTGTTTTTTTTTATTTATCATGGTCACTATACTGAACTGACCTGGCAATATGATTCTCCAGGTCAGTGTGAGTATGCAGATACCAAACGTATAGTTTTTTTTTATTTAAGTGGTGAAAAAATTGAGATATGTTGAAAAAATTTTTTTGCTTGTGTCGCTATTTTACGAAAATTGTAACATTTTCATTTTTCGTGATATGGGGCTGTGTGACAGCTTATTTTTTGCCCCCTGAGCTGATGTCATAAAGAGACCTCTGTGTTTCAAGAGAACACCTGGTCTAGTGCTAACATCCTCTTATGGGCTAGATTCATTGATGATGTATTCTTGCTTTGGTGCAGGTCTTGATTGTGGGTGAGTTCAAATTATTTGTTGACTGTCTTAATGACAATGGTATTCGTATGAGACTCACATGAGAAAGTCAGTATAAGGAAATACCATTCTTAAATCTCATCATTAGCAGAGGTAGACAGAGATACTTAATTACAAGAACATATAACACATGTAAACTTACTGTGACTAATAGTCTTTTTTGAGATGGCAAAGTCATCACCTTGGTCCACTTAAAAAGAGAATAAAGGGCAATTTATGTGGAGTAGGAGAAATTGTACCCATATGGTTGATTTTCAGGTACAGGCCTTGGACATCAGAGATAGATTCCTACAGAGAGGGTTTCTCAAAGACATTTTGGATTCAGCTTTCCGTAATGCATTGGATCAAGTCATTACTAGAGTTGAGCGACTTTTACTTTTTTCTGATCAAGTCGGGTTTCGCGAAACCCGACTTTGTCAAAAGTTGGGTCAGGTGAAATCGGCCGATTATTGCGAAAAGTTGGGGGCCGACTGAAACACGAAACCCAATGCGAGTCAATGGGGAATCAAAGTCGGCAGTGAGTGGAGGACAGGAAAACACCTACAGTGCCCACTTTAATGCCAAAAACATCAATTCTTATTACTTAAGCTTGTCAATCTTAATTTACTTTATAATAATAGTTAGGCATTGAAAACTGGCGGTCATTTGGCTAAAGTTGTGGGGGGGTAGGGCTGGCTCAAGATTTTCGTGGGCCCAGGAAACGCGGAATTCCTCACGGCGGTGGAGCAGGGAGAGGTAAGTATTTCAACTTTGCAAGTGCTGTGATCCTGAGCAAGCAGGGGGGGCCCACTCGTTGGCACTGGCACAGGGCCCCTCATAGTACGGCGTTGTGTGCTTGATGGCGGGTGGCGCCTCCCACTGGCAGAGACACTTTTGCGTACTATGAGGGGCCCTGTGCCAGTGACGTCGCCAACGAGTATGCCCCCCCACCTGATGAAGGAACCTGCACTTTCATCTGCACCTTCCTCTTTGTCCCCGTGTAAGGTGGTATAGTATGCGGGAGGGGAACCTGACTTTTAGCAGGGTCAGATTCTGGCTGTGTGCAAGGGGAATGTAGTGGTCTGGGTCAATGTACCAGCAGACTCATCTAGCAGTGGCTGGGCAATGGGCAGGATGAGGAGGAAACACAGATATAAGCCCAAATAATAAAGTAGGCTAAATGCAGTTCAAAATTGGTAACAGGACTAAACAGGCGGCATTGCTTTGTTCAGTGGAGGAAAACTGTAATGAGTGGCAGACACAGTTAGTAGGCCCAAATAATAAAGTAGGCTAAATGCAGTTCAAATGTGGTAACAGGACTAAACAGGCGGCATTGCTTTGTTCAGTGGAGGAAAACTGTAATGAATGGCAGACACAGTTAGTAGGCCCAAATAATAAAGTAGGCTAAATGCAGTTCAAATGTGGTAACAGGACTAAACAGGCGGCATTGCTTTGTTCAATGGAGGAAAACTGTAATGAGTGGCAGACACAGTTAGTAGGCCCAAATAATAAAGTTGGCTAAATGTCTGCCAAAAAATTGTTCATAAATAAACAGGTGGCATAGCTAGGTACAGGGGTGGGCTCCTCTGCTGAGTAGCAGACAGTGGTAGTAGGCGCAAAGTATTAACTGGTCTAAATGGAGGCCAGGGCCCCTGTATATTTTAACTATCATCTATCATTTTAACAAATTTGTATTGGCAGAGCCATTGAAGGATTTAACAGCACAGACTACACAGTGGTGGAGCAGGGAGAGGTAAGTATTGCAAGTGGTAGAGCACTGTTCGACACACACGACGGTGTGTCTGACGTTGGTTGTGCACCACCACCATCAGAGACACTTCATTGTACTATGAGGGACCCTGTGCCAGTGCCGTCGCCCAAGAGTGGGCCCACCCACCTGTCCAGGCAAACGGCACTCACCCGGGTGCTTGCGCCAGGTGGTGACCACGACCCTGTGTGGGGGAGTCAGCCCATTTAGGGAGATATAAAAATGGCCTATGGTGGACATTCAGCAGCTGCAAATGGAGGAATTGGAGAAGTCAGTAAACAAGGTAGAAGGTGTATATAAACTTGTTGAGAATTTAAATCTCCCTTTTTTTGGGGAGACTGAACCAAAACTCAGGCCCTGTGCATAAAACAACACAATGTAAGTGGCAGAAAGTGGCTGGCTGACATACGACAAACTAACAGGACTGAAGTATATCCACTTTGTGAGAATTTGAATCGAACTTTTTTTTTTGGAGACTGAACCAAAACTCAGGCCCAGTGTATAAAACAACACAATCTAAGTGGCAGAAAGTGGCTGGAAGATATATGAAAAAATACAAGGACTGTAGTACAATTTCAATCTCCCTACAATTATCTCACGACAAGTATGGCAGCAATAAAAAGGACTGCTGCACACAAAAGTGTGGACAAATAAACAAGATAACTGCAGAAAGGAGCAACAGGATTTTTGCTTTTAAAAAAGCAGTTGGTTTGCACAGCAGCGTGCAAACAGCAATGCAGCTATCAGGGAGCCTTATAAGGCAGCCTAATAAGCTACAGAGCTGATGCACAAAAATATAGCCTCCACTGTCCCTGCAAAAAAAAGGCAGTGTCGGACAGTGGAAATCACTACAGCACAAGCAGTTTGGGGGTTAATCTTCCCTCCCTAACTATATCCCTTCTTCTGATGAAGCTGCAGCAACCTCTCCCTATGCTAAGATCGGCAGAAGTAAGATGGTGGTCGGCGTGAACGCCCCTTTATAGCCCCTGTGACGCCGCAGAAAGCAAGCCAATCACTGTCATGCCCTTCTCCAAGATGGTGAGGACCGAGACCTATGTCATCACGCTGCCCACACTCTGCGTCCTCCTTCATTGGCTGAAAAATGGCGCTGAAAGCGTCATATGAAACGCGACTTTTGCGCGCAGATCGCTGACCTCATGGTCGATCCCACACTAGGATCGGGTCGGTTTTCATGAAACCCGACTTTGCCGAAAGTCGGCGATTTTTGAATTTGCCCGATCCGTTTCGCTCAACCCTAGTCATTACCTTTAAAAAAAAAAAAGAGAACCCGATAGATGTACCTAGGATTATTTGAACGTATGACAATCAGGCTAACCATATACATTACATGGAGTAATTAAAGGGAACTTGTCACCTGAATTTGGCGGGCCCTTTTTTCGGTCTGATGGGCGGTGTCTTCGGGTCTTTTATTCGCCCCTTCCTTTCCTGCTGGCCGCACGCTGGCCGCAATATTGTCTTGAAGTTGATTCGCTTTCCTCCGTAGAACACGCCTGTGCAAGGCAATCTTGCCTTGCGCACGCGCAGTATGCTTTGCCCAACTGCGGGCATAGCCGAAAAGCATTAGTGCGCATGCTCCGGCGCACTATGTCCGGGAAGTATTTCGCTGTTAATTGTAGTCCGTGTTTACCGTTCTGGTACCCGATCCAAACATTCAGCCGAACTTGCCAGACCCAAACATCCAGGGGTTTGCGCATCACTAATACTAACTTTTTGCCCATTCTATTGAAGCCCTTATCCCCTGTAAAAAAAGGAAAATAATAAACAACCATATTCCTCACCTGTCCGTAGTGAAGATAATCCATACTGTCCCACACCGTAAACCATGTCTGTAATATGTAGTTTACAACCTGAATGATGGGATGATGCGACCTTTCATGCGACCTTTCATGAGCGCAGCTTCAGTGACTATTGAGATTAAAGCAGGTCACTGAAAGTGCATTCCTAGGCTCACTTTACTGTGAGCAAGGATGATGAACTGTGTTGACCTGAATGAGATCACAGCGAGCTCTGTGAGAATTCTCTTTGGAGAGTTAAATAATTTTAAAAAATGACATTGGGAACCCTCTATTCTTGATAACCAGTCATGATAAAGCTGACAGCTGTTAGTTGCAGCCCACTGCTGCCGGTGTTTTTCACGCTGTCATGCAGAGGACAGCAGGGGAAACACTTGATGCTCGGTGTGTCGAACCCAAACAGTAACATGGACTTCCTAGAGAAGTCCGTGCTTTAACACTAGGTGTTTGGTACAGACCCCGAACTTTACAGTTTGGGTTCGCCTATCACTAACCAAAACCACACTTTCTTAATATTTGAATGAAGTACTCTAGTTAGCACACTCAAAGGTCTATGAATGACTCTCCACGTGCAAAGCCTTTATGAGTGTAGAAGTACCACAACTATTATTTGAATGAGGTACTCCAGTTGGTGGCTTCAAGGATGTATGGATAATGGCAGAGGATCCGGAAATCCAGGTGTGAAAAACTTGGTGCATCATTCCCAAGAAGACTCATGGCTGTACTAGCTCAAAAGGGTGCTTCCACTCAATACTGAGCAAAGGGTGTGAATACTTATTTATGACCATGTGATATTTCAGTTTTTCTTTTTCAATACATTTTCAAAAATTACTACATTTCTGTTTTTTTTCAGTCAAGATGGGGTGCAGAGTGTACATTAATGAGAAAAAAATGAACTTTGTTTAATTTTCCAAATGGCTGCAATGAAACAAAGAGTGAACAATTTAAAGGGGTATGAATACTTTCTGCACCCACTGTACATTCATAAAGGATCTGCACACAGTGCAAGGCCAGAAAAAACTCTTACCCAAAGTCATGTTACTTTTAGGCTATGTGCACAAGTTGCTGATTGTATACGTTTTTGCCACATTTTTTCGCTGTGAAAACGCATACACAACACAACCCATTGAATTCAATGGGATTTCGCAATGCTGTGCTAATGCTGCGTATTTTTCCACGGCGGAATCGCATTGTGGAAAAATATGCAGCATGCTCATTCTTTGTGCGGAATCGCGGCGATTCCGCACACATAGGAATGCATTCATCCGTTTACTTTCCGCATAGGGCTGTGTCAATTATGCGCAAAGTAAGCGGATCATGTACGGATGGTACCTGGATGTGGAGGAGAGGAGACTCTCCTCCAGGCCCTGGGAATAAAAAATAGTTATAATACTCACCTTCTGGCAGCCTTCGGATCCAGCCCAGGCCTTAGCTATGCTCCCGGCAGCTCCCGAGATGACATAGCGGTGTAGCGTGATGCTACATCATCTGGGGTCATTGTTGCAAGGCATCGCTGGGAACAGGAGTTGTCGGGAGCATCGCGAGGATCGGGAAGGCTGCGGGGCCGCATGATTTTTTGTTTGTAATTATTTTTAACATTCTATCTTTTACTATTGATGCTGCATTGGCAGCATCAATAATAAAAAGTTGGTCACACTTGTCAAACACTATGTTTGACAAGTGTGACCTGCCTGTCAATCAGTTTTCCAAGCGATGTTACAGATTGCTTGGAAAACGCTAGCATTCTGCAAGCTAATTACGCTTGTAAAACGCTAGTGTTTAGCGGGAATATGCATGCCAATTCCGCATGCGTATTTCCCGCGGCAGGGAGTTGCGAAATTTTTGCGGCAATTCCGAACATGTGTGCGTAGCCTTAAGGTTGAGAAAGTGTGTGTTACGCCCACAGGGTGTGGGGAAGTATAGTGGACTCACTAGACCACTGAGCAGTGGTAGCTGTATACCCGGTACACAAGAGACAGGAGAATGAGCTTCCAAAAAGCAAAGGTATTTATTTAAAGGAAGCTTTAACAAACAGAAAGAGATGCCTGAGAGAAGACCTTTCTGGACCACAACACTGAACCACGTAGTGGAGCACAGGGCAAGGTGTACCCCTATACAGGGATTCCCCCGTCACAACACCAGATGGCCTAAATGCCGCAGTACCCGGACCAGAGGGACGACACGTACAGACCATATTAACAAGATGATGGAATTCAGGCTCTGTCAGTGGAGAGAATCCTGGAAGCTCTGTGTAGTCCCGGAAAGGCTGAGCCAGCCGGCAGCAATATCTGGATGGTTCAGAGAGAAGCAGCTTAGTCAGCCTGGAGTGGAAACCGGAGAGTCCAGAAGGATCCAGAATAGGGAACTGCCAGCAGAGGATTCTGAGGAGACAGAGGAATTAGAAAACCGAAAGTAATAAACTTCAGTTTGCAGAGCACAGCAGAGTGTGGCCTGAGCAGAAGGCCACGAACAACAGAATGAACACATTGCCCAGGCACCTCCCTTAAGGGGAGGATGCCTTTTATGCACAGAGCATCATAGCACAGAGAGCCCTAATAGAGAACAGCTGCTATGATGTTTTAGGTATGTGCAGGAAGAAGGGCGCACCTCCTAAGAGCATTTCAGGAGACCTGCCAAGAGGATGCAGGTTCTTAGCAGAGAAAGGAGCCGCTGATTGTCTGGAGCCACGGACAGGGTGTGTAGTACCAGTGGAGCTGCGTGAAAGGTGCCGGTCTCCCTTTGCAGCGGAGACCGGGCCTGCAGCTGAGGGCATGACAGTGTGCATGAGAATGGGAGCATTACACATAGAATCTATCTCATTCATGGTGTTTCCTTCCTTACCAGCTAGGGTTCTGTTGGGTATGCCCCGGTTTATGAAACACAATACTACTATCAATTTGGAGAATTGTGAGGTTAATTCATGTTTTTAGTACCGTATATACTCGAGTATAAGCCAAGATTTTCAGCCCAAAAAAATGGGCTGAAAGTGCCCCTTTCAGTTTATACTCGAGTCATGGTCGGCAGGGGGGTTGGCGGGTGAGAGGGAGCAACGACGGTCACATACCTGCTCCTGGTGCTCCTGACGCGGTCCCTGCATGTCCCATGGTCTCCGGCACCGGCAGCTTCTTCCCCTGTTTAGCAATCACGTGGTACCGCTCATTAAAGTATTGAATATGGACTCCATTCCCATAGGGGTGGAGCCGCATATTCTTTACTGTGATGAGCGGTACCAGTGACCGCTGAACAGAGGAAGAAGGTGCCGGCTCCCGGAGACTATCTGTCCGGGAGAAGCTGCCAGGGACCATGCCGGGAGCAGGTGAGTATTTCATATTCACCTTTCCTCGTTCCACCGCCGCTCCGTCCTCCGCGTCCTTTGCAGTGACTGTTCAGGTCAGAGGGTGCAATGACGTATTAGTGTGCGTGCTGCCTTCTGCCTGAACAGTCACTGCGGAGAGACTGGATGCTGAGGAGCAGTGGGCAGCAACGAGAGGTGAGTATGTCATTTTTTTTATTGCAGCAGCAGCATTATATGTGGCACATTGTTATATGGAGCATCTTATGGGGCCATAATGAACTGTATGGAGCATTATATGTGGCACATTGTTATATGGAGCATCTTATGGGGCCATAATAAACTGTATGGAGCATTACATGTGGCACATTGTTATATGGAGCATCTTATGGGGCCATAAAGAACTGTATGGAGCATTATATGTGGCACATTGTTATATGGAGCATCTATGGGGCCATAATGAACTGTATGGAGCATTATATGTGGCACATTGTTATATGGAGCATCTTATGGGGCCATAATGAACTGTATGGAGCATTATATGTGGCACATTGTTATATGGAGCATCTTATGGGGCCATAAAGAACTGTATGGATCATTATATGTGGCACATTGTTATATGGAGCATCTATGGGGCCATAATGAACTGTATGGAGCATTATATGTGGAACATTGTTATATGGAGCATCTATGGGGCCATAATGAACTGCATGGAACATTACATGTGGCACATTGTTATATGGAGCATCTTATGGGGCCATAATGAACTGTATGGAGCATTATACGTGGCACATTGTTATATGGAGCATCTTATGGGGCCATAATGAACTGTATGGAGCATTATATGTGGCACATTGTTATATGGAGCATCTATGGGGCCATAATGAACTGCATGGAACATTACATGTGGCACATTGTTATATGGAGCATCTATGGGGCCATAATGAACTGTATGGAGCATTACATGTGGTACATTGTTATATGGAGCATCTTATGGGGCCATAATGAACTGTATGGAGTATTATATGTGGCACATTTTTATATGGAGCATCTTATGGGGCCATAATTAGCATTTGTGCAGCATTATATGGGCCAAATATCCGTATGGAGCATCTTATGGGGCCATGATCAGCATTTGTACAGCATTATATAGAGCATATTTTAATATGGAGCATCTTATGGGGCCCATCATAAACTGTATGGAGCATTATATGGGGTGTATTTTGTATGGAGCATTATATGGGGCCCATCATGAACTGTATGGAGCATTATATGGGTGTATTTTGTATGGAGCATTATATGGGGGCCCCTGATTCAATATGGATATTCAAAAACACTTAACCTACTGATGTCTCAATTAATTTTACTTTTATTGGTATCTATTTTTATTTTTGACATTTACCGGTAGCTGCTGCATTTCCCACCCTAGGCTTATACTTGAGTCAATAAGTTTTCCCAGTTTTTTGTTGCAAAATTAGGGGGGTCGGCTTATACTCGGGTCGGCTTATACTCGGGTCAGCTTATACTCGAGTATATACGATATATCTAAATCCCTGGCATCAAGGAGATATCTTCTTCTAGATTTGATTCAGAATTTTGAGGATGTGTTTTCCGAAACTGATTGTGAATTTCTTCCCACGCATAGGTCATATGATTGTGCTATAAAATTTTAATGTGATCATCTGGGGGTGTTGTGTGGGGGCACAACACTTATAAGAGCCTTCGATTCCGCAGTTGCAGTCTCATGATTTGTTTTTCTACATTGAAAAAGGTGCCAATTTGGCACTGAAATGCATTGGTTGAATAAAAACCTTAATTTTACTCAATCAAAGTTTCTTCATTCCCGCAAGGACAGCCCAGGTACCATTAGAGTCTGCTGTAAGTCAGTGCCGGGGTCACGACTACGGCTGTCGCACTCTATACACAGAGGAGTAACTGAAACACGAACGCTGTCAGGAGTAAGAGAGTTAATTTCCTACTGGCAGCAGGGCTCAAAGTATGGGTGTCGGGCTATTTACCTGCAGATTAACCCCATATCTGCAGGTTAATAGCATTTTTTCACGTGACAGGTCCTCTCTAAGCTGATAAATATGAATTTAATTCACATTGGTTTAACTTTTTCCAGAGAGAAAAATAGCGAATATATGAATATATGCGATCATTGCGATGATCTTACTTTGTTATACTTGGTCCTAACCCAAAGAAATGTTAGCGTGTGCCAAAGCTAATAACATATTTTTCAGATGGTCATAAACTACTCTTATACAACCAAACATTTTGTATTCATTCCTATTTCCTCTGTCATAGTGCTGGCCTACCCTAAAAACTTCAATGTTCACGTAAGCTTCCTCAAAGGTTTCAGAAACTTTGCAAAATTACAATGTGTTAGTTAATGTTATCTGAGGCAAGCAGTAAAATACAAATATGTAAAATGGGATTTTCCACTGCATTTATATAGTGAAGTATTTCCTCATAGCTCACAATGGAGGAATTACCTTAACCTACTTGGAGCAGTGCTTACTAGGCTCAGTGACAGGTCAAAAACCAGAGAAGTTAGAATATCTGCACACAAGCAATACAAGTAAGGACTCGCTCACACTGGCGAGTAGCAGCCGATGATGCTGTCTTGCCAGAGAATCAGATGCTATTTGCAAATCACCCTCGGCTCAAACTCTAAGGGTAAATTCACACTAGGTGCTTTTTGCTGCGTTTTTGAGCATTTTTTGCTGAGTTTTGGCATACTAGAGTTGTCTCTTGTGCATGCTGATAAAGTTTAGTTTTTTTTTTTTTTTAAATCCTATTCTACAAAATCAAGTTTTGGCTCAAAAAACGCAGCAAAACCTGATATTTGCGTTTTTGGTGCTTTTTTCAGTGTTTTTCACCACCCATTCATTTCAATTTGTGAAAAACGCTGAAAAAAGCTGAAAGAAATGACATGCTCCATTGTGCAAAAAAACATGCAAAGCACAAAATCCTGAAGACAAAAAAGCTCAATGTGTGTATGAGATTTCTGAACTCTCATAGACTTTGCTGGTACTGTAAAATGCAGCTGAAAAATTGCATTAAAAAACGCTGCAAAAATGCCTAGAGTGAACATAACCTTAAAGCACACTTTACAGCCTTTTTACACACTGTATGTCCTTAAATGTATTGCCGACCAGTGGTGGTCTGAGTCCTGGAGATTCTGACCTACAGCGCAAAACACTGTTCTAAAGCACTTACTTCAGGAGGCAGAAGCTCAGCTCCTGCAGGAGCACGTGCATAGATCTATGTATGCTCAACAGAAAGCTGAGGATATACAAAATAGAAAACCATTGTAAAGTGTACGAACAGTTGAGAGAAAACCTGTCAGCAGGATTTAGCAATATAAAATAAAGTTATTATTACCATAATGGTGCTGTTATACTACTTCAACTGATACCACTGGGGTAGGGTCATCTTCCTCCACAGTACAGCCAGCCTCCTGTCTTGCTTTGACAGGAGTGACCTGCCTCCTATTAAAAATTCAGCACTGCCGTCATTGGGGTGAGCGGTGCTTATGCAGTGTGATTCCATGGTGATCAATCTGCACATGCTCCACTTCCAGTGTCATTTTATTGAAGACCTGAAAACCGGCAATGGACTCACACTGCGCACGCACCACCCACCCCAATGATGGCAGTGGTAGCGTGGAATTTAAAAAAGGAGGCAGGTCACTTAATGATCAGTGACCTGTCATAGCAACACAGGAGGCTGGCGGTTGGACAGAGGAGTAGAAGAAGACCCTACCACCAGTCCTTCCCTGATGCACAGATATATCATTAGAAGAAAAATTTAGACCCTGTTTAAACAAATACCAGAGGTCTAATTCCTTCACCAAAGATATCAATTTAATTAGCAAAACAGTGCCAATATGGCCATATCTTTACTTTATATTGATAAATCCTGCTGATAGATTCTTTTAAGCTTCCCTTAGTGGCAATTGTAGGTGACCAACATGGCATCTCTTCAATCTATGTCTACTGTATGTAGGGAATTTAAAGCTTTGTACCATAAAATTTCAGCTCTAACCTTTAAAAAGATATAGTAAGCAATTGCTTCCCAGACACATTAAATATCAGTAGTAGAGATAAGAGGAGGATTGAGTTTGAGTCGAATTTCCTGAAATCCTAGGTTTCACACAAATTCAAACATTTTGAATTTGTATTACCAAACTGAGGAGAACCCCAAATAAACACTCACTAGGAAGCCTAAAATGTAACTTTTATTATTAGCAGTACTAAAAATTAACTAAAGGGTATAAAAATATGTCCCTAATCTGCCTACATTTGTTTAAATTAAAGCGCTCACTGATCTCTTTCTTATACGTGATAGGTAGCACCCCGGAGTGCCAACCCTTATCTGGTAGGACATAGACAATTAGCACACTAGTCCCCCCCAACATGTCACCACATTTGAGGCGTCATCAGGTGATGGGACACTGAATGGTGGCCATCCAGACAAGCCATCTATATATACAATGGGTACGGAAAGCATTCAGACTCCTTTAAATTTTTCACTCTTTGTTTCCTTGCAGCCATTTGGTAAATTTAAAAAAAAAATAAATCATTTTTTCACATTAATGTACACTATGTACCCCATCTTGACTGAAAAACAGAAATGTAGACATTTTTGCAAATTTATTAAAATGAAAAACTGAAATATCACATGGTCATAAGTATTCAGACCCTTTGCTCAGTACTGAGTATAAGCACCCTTTTGAGCTAGTACAGCCATGACTCTTCTTGGAAATGATGCAACAAGTTTTTCACACCTGGCTTTGGGGATCCTCTACCTTGCAGATCTTCTAAAGTTCCATCAGGTTGGATGGTGGACGTTGTTGGACAGCATTTTCAGGTCTCTCCAGACATGCTCAATTGGGTTTAGGTCAGGGCTCTGGCTGGGCCAGTCAAGAGTGGTCACAGAGTTGTTCTGAAGCCACTGCTTTGTTATTTTAGCTGTGTGCTTAGGGTCATTGTCTTGTTAGAAGTTGAATCTTCGGCCAAGTCTGAGGTCCAGAGCACTCTGGATGAGGTTTTCATTCAGGATATCTCTGTACTTGGCCATATTCCTGTTTCTTCAATGACAACCAGTCATCCTGTCCCTGCAGCTGAAAAACACCCCCATAGCATGATGTTGCCACCAACATGTTTCACTCTTGGGAGTGTATTGGGCAGGTGATGAGCAGTGCCTGGTTTTCTCCACACATGCCGCTTAGAATTATCACCAAAAAGGTCTATCTTCATCTCATCAGACCAGAGAATCTTATTTCTCATAGTCTGGGAGGCCTTCAAGTGTTTTTTAGCAAACTCTATGCGGTCTTTCATATGTCTTGCACTGAGGAGAGGCTTCCTTCGGGCCACTTTACTATAAAGGCCCGACTGGTGGAGGGCTGCAGTGATAGTTGACTTTGTGGATCTTTCTCCCATCTCCCTACTGCATCTCTGGAGCTCAGCCACAGTGATCTTGGGGTTCTTCTTTACCTCTCCTCCCCTGATTGCTCAGTTTGGCTGGATGGCCAGGTCTAGGAAGACTTTTGGTGGTTCAAAACTTCTTCCATTTAAGGATTATGGAGGTCACTGTGCTCTTAGGAAGCTTGAGTACTGCAGAAATTCTGTTGTAACCTTGGCCAGATCTGTGCCTTGTCACAATTCTGTCTCTGAGCTCCTTGGCCAGTTCCTTTGACCTCATGATTCTCATTTGGTCTGACATGCACTGTGAGCTGTGAGGTCTTATATAGACAGGTGTGTGCCTTTCCAAATCAAGTCATATCAGTTTAATTAAACACAGATGGACTCCAATGAAGGAGTGGAACCATCTCAAGGAAGATCACAAGCAAATGGACAGCATGTGACTTAAATATGAGAGTCTGAGCAAAGGGTCTGAATATGTATGACCATGTGATATTTCAGTTTTTCTTTTTTAATAAATTTGCAAAAATTACTACATTTCTGATTTTTTTTTCAGTCAAGATGGGGTGCAGAGTGTAAATAATGAGAAAAAAAAACTTTTTTGAATTTACCATATGGCTGCAATGAAACAAAGTGTGAAAAATTTAAAGGGGTCTGAATATTTTCTGTGCCCACTGTAAGTATATTAGTTGTTCGCATCATAATGAATATCTATTTATTTTATTCAATATACAAATAGTAATAGGGGAAAACCAGTAGTTTTGAATACCAACGTCACAGGTTCCTGATATCCAACATACGTTATTTATAAACCATCTCCATGAGAGGAACATGTTACATCCATAGCAATAAAGTATCAAATAAAACTGTTGTTATTGTTCTTATTGTTACAGTATTAGTCCACTTTCTATGCTAGATATGTTACGATTACTCAGCTCCTCAACTATTGATATTAATTTACTCCTCCTGACGTTACATCAGTCTATATATCTATTGAGTTCATAGCACTTGAACCCTTGAAGGTTTTACACATCTTGATTAACATTAGACCATTGTACCAAAGGAGACATAATACAAGGCCAAATAGACTAAGAATAGTGCTAATTAAAATATATTAAAAACACCATACCCACAACTGTAATGATTTTACCATATATCATATATAAATGTAAATACACTCACCGGCCACTTTATTAGGTACACCATGCTAGTAACGGGTTGGACCCCCTTTTGCCTTCAGAACTGCCTCAATTCTTCGTGGCATAGGTTCAACAAGGTGCTGGAAGCATTCCTCAGAGATTTTGGTCCATATTGACATGATGGCATCACACAGTTGCCGCAGATTTGTCGGCTGCACATCCCAAAGATGCTCCATACAAGGCAGGATGGATCCATGCTTTCATGTTGTTTACGCCAAATTCTGACCCTACCATCCGAATGTCGCAGCAGAAATCGAGACTCATCAGACCAAGCAACGTTTTTCCAATCTTCTACTGTCCAATTTCGATGAGCTTGTACAAATTGTAGCCTCAGTTTCCTGTTCTTAGCTGAAAGGAGTGGTACCCGGTGTGGTCTTCTGCTGCTGTAACCCATCTGCCTCAAAGTTCGACGCACTGTGCGTTCAGAGATGCTCTTAGGCCTACCTTGGTTGTAACGGGTGGCGATTTGAGTCACTGTTGCCTTTCTATCAGCTCGAACCAGTCTGCCCATTCTCCTCTGACCTCTGGCATCAACAAGGCATTTCCGCCCACAGAACTGCCGCTCACTGGATTTTTTTTCTTTTTCGGACCATTCTCTGTAAACCCTAGAGATGGTTGTGCGTGAAAATCCCAGTAGATCAGCAGTTTCTGAAATACTCAGACCAGCCCTTCTGGCACCAACAACCATGCCACGTTCAAAGGCACTCAAATCACCTTTCTTCCCCATACTGATGCTCGGTTTGAACTGCAGGAGATTGTCTTGACCATGTCTACATGCCTAAATGCACTGAGTTGCCGCCATGTGATTGGCTGATTAGAAATTAAGTGTTAACAAGAAGTTGGACAGGTGTACCTAATAAAGTGGCCAGTGAGTGTATACCTCCCTGTATATACAAATATTTTCTTTATAGTTTCCACTCATAGAAAAGCGCCATTTGAGAAACCCTCATTAAGGCCAACTGGACTCATAGTACCAAGGCGACAAATCTACGGTATCTAGCCTCTTCTTTTAATCACAACTGATCCAAATTGCCTTCTCTCTGTTTGAGGGTATATTTTTGAACCCCCAAAATCTGCATTGCCAAGGGACTCGAACTATGATGGAATCTCATATGGCGCAAGAATGGCGTATCATATTCATTGCCAATTGATCCAACATGTTGTAATACACATCTCTGATGTTTCGGACTTTTAAATTGTTTTGTCATAATAATAAAGCTGCACGCCTTGCAATGGCCACATTTAAAACACCCTGTCATTATATTTGTAAGCCAACTACTGCCAGATTCGCTCACTGGTGGGAAGTGACTTGGGACAGGCATATTTTTTTTTTTATTCGGCCCTTTGTGATGTTCTCGAATTGGGAAATCCTATCACATAAATCCTTATCTTCCCTTAGAAGGTACCAGTACTTTGTCAATATCTTTTTAACCTCTGGTGCACCTTTCTCATACATATTCTGTACCTATACAGCAAATTAATTTTTATTCAGAGGGAAAGGCTTCTTATTTTGTAGGACCTGATCCTTCAGAGTATGTATTGCATGGTGAAAAGCTCTCGTCAGCGACTTTTTGGGTAACCCCTATCTCTGAATCATTTATACAAGATGGAACATTCCTCTAAAAAATCTTCATCTCTTAAGCAGTTTCTTCCTGCTCTTAGGTATTGCTCAGTTGGAATACCTCTTTTAAGAGGCAGTGGATGAAAGCTATCCCAGTGGAGGAGACTATTAGTCAAGGTTTCTTTTCTAAAAGTCTTTCTTTGGATATAACCAATCGAGTCTATCCAGATAGTAAGGTCTAGGAAGTTGAGAGATCTAGCATTAATCTCATGAGTAAATTTGAGACTCAAATTGTTCTCATTTAAAATATGCACAAAATCAAGAAATAGTGATTTAGGCCCTTCCCAAAAAATTAAAATATCATTGATATAAGGTGCGCACTGTGAAACGTGACTGGTGTAACATGATAAATCCTCATTAAACACAAATTTATCATCCCACCAACCCAGGAATAAATTGGCATAGGGAGGAGCGCAAACCGTCCCAATGGCAGTACCCCGAAATTGGTGGAGGGTGTCCCCATTAAACATAAATAATTGTGCTCTAATACAAATTTAAGAACTGTAAGGACAAAAGAATTGTGTTCACGCTGATGAGAACCACATAACCTTAGAAAAAATATCATTAATCCGTATGCCATGATCGTGCTTAACACTACTGTATTGCATCTCTACATCGAGACTCGCTATAAGTGCGTTTTTAGAAACTGACAAATTTAGTAATTTACATACAGTATCTTTTGTGTCTTTTAGAAAGGAAGGTAATGTGCAAACAAATGGTTGTATAATTTTGTCTACATAAATGCTAGCTCTCTTAGTTAGACATTCGTTTCCAGAGATTGTAGGTCTTCCTGGAGGATTGACCCTATTTTTATGCATTTTAGGCAATGTATAAAAAGTTGCAATTGTGAGATGCTTATTGTAAACATATTTATTTTCATCCTCACTAATCTTGAGATTATATTTGATCCAGCACCATTTCTTGGCCGCTGAAGAATCAGAGAGTGTGCTAACACCATTTTGCATTGCAGTGTGGCTTCCCTATAATATCATGCAGCTATGGCATCACACAGATTTATCGTACCTTGTATAGGTCAGTCAGTACTTGGGCTATCACAGATCACCAGTTCTCAGAGGAGCAAAGTTTGTACGGCAGAGCTGTTTCCATCTTCAGAGTCACTCGGTTAATCTCTCTCTTCTCTAGATTGTAAGCTTTTTGGTCAGAGTGGTCCTTTCTCTCTTTCGCCTGTAAAATGTAAACTCTTGTGGTCAGCAGGGTCCTTTCTTTTTCTCTGTATCCTCTTCCCCACATGTATCTACTAGCAATTACAAGCTTACTATTATTGAGATTTGGGCAAATTTATTTGCCGTGATTTGAAAATATTTGTGAAAAATTCAGAGAAGTCATCGAAGTCGAATTCCAATAGATCCACTCATTTCTTGTAGTAATGAAACATTTTTTAACAATCTTTACATTGGATTAATATAATGTTAATGGAGAGCCAATAAAATTATCAAAATAAACCTGTTTGCCAATATATTTGGCTGTTCCCTTTTAAGAAAACTACTGAGATACCTTTACTTAGTATAAACGCACAGCTAGATTTTCAAAGGCCTATAAATCCATCGTTTTAAATTACTGTATATAATAGAATATATAGTATACTGTAATGACATACACTCACATTTTCCTTTCTTTAGACAATTTAGAAAAAAACAGACCACTGGCATACAGAAATATGTTCAATTGTTTTTATCTGCAGTTGGTACACAGTGTTCCACTCATTCATCCAAAAGGCCCTTCAAAGGGGCCGAGATTTTTTTTATTTTGTTATAGGAGCCAAACCAGTTGATGTGACACAAAAGCAATTTAAATGTATATTACATTGTCTCCAGTTGTTCCAAAATAAAAGAGATAGGAAAAGTCTGAGCTGTCCTTATTCTCCAAGGACAAAGGAAAGCCCAAGATACATTTCGGAAAAATGTGTTTTACTGATTTCTTCTGTACTGCTTGTCCTTAACAGCAGGCTGTGGAGTTTCTGGAGTTTAATCTCCAAATCGACACAAACATGGCCAGCGTGTGACTATTGTACGGTAAAAGCCATATTTTCTGTTCTTTTCTTTCTAGGTTGCATTTGTAGTGCTAGACTCGAAATACACACTTCTATTCTGTGGGACTTTAAACCATGTTTTATTTACTTTTTTGTGAACATTAATTTTGTCAATAGAGTTTTACTCAATTTTTGCATGTAATGTATCTATCTATCTATCTATCTATCTATCTATCTATCTTTCTATCTGTCTATCTATCCCTCTATCTATCCATCTATCTATCTAGTGTGAACAGGAGCAAGCTGCAATGACTGCATAGCATTAAAAAAAAAGGAGGAACACAGCAGCACCCTGCAAGGATCAAGAAACTACATTGTTGCTGAATAAAATGTACTACAAAAATAAATAATACTTACAATAAATGAAGATTCTTAGCGCATAAATTGGCTAATTCATGTGTGCCCATCAACTACAGAAAGGTGACACTTGTCTGATGAGTCCTATTATTCTAAACATGCCTCTATTGGACCCAAGGGTGCTTTTAATTAGGTCTGGTATCTACCTGTCCATTTAAAATTGTAGGTTTTTAACTAGTGATGAGCGAGCACTAAAAGGCTCGGGTGCTTGTTGCTCGGGTCGAGCAGATTGGAATACTCGGGTACTCGGCCAGAACAACGAGCCCAATGTAAGTCTATGGGAGACCCGAGTATTTTTACTGCAATCCCCCCCGGGGGTCATTTTAAGGTTTGAAAATGATGTTAACACTGCTCAAATGACATCATGAGGATCACCCCTGAAAGCATTCCTGACTCCTAGTTCACAGCTTTAATCAATTTCTTCCGAGATTCATGCCATTTTTCCCGGTGCCACAAAAAACACATTAAAACAAAACCAAAACGGGTTTTGCTTGGAAATATGTCAAGGTACATCCTTTGCAGGTTAATGACTTGCCTGTAAGGCCAAATATTTAACCCCAGACCGAAAATTTCCTCCCCACTTAGGCTTAGTTCAGATGCAGCGTTTTTGAAGCGTTCAACTTTAACATTGCTTTCAACCACTACAAATGCATTCACTGGGAAATGTCATTGTAACATTAACAGCCCTAGCTGGCCATGTGGTGTGTGACACATACACAGACCCATCTTGTTTCATTTATGAAGGAGGGACTCTTAAAGTCACAGAGCCTATTTTTACTGGTGCATCAGGTGGCATTAATCTTCTTAAAGGGCCATTATGAAACAGTGGGTCTCCTAAACTGTAGTAGCCTATGCTGTGAGTGGATGGGCTGCCAAGAATTACGACGCACCATAATACCACTGTCATAAGATTTCCAGGGGGGACTCCTGAAAAAGTGTTGCATTGAATTTAAGGCCTGCCCTGCTACCAATTCATATGCACCTTAATAAGCCTTTGACCCCACATACTGGATGCACCCATGAAAATCCACTTCACAATATGCATTTTATACTCCTGTATCCTTTGTTTTACACATTGGCAGCAAGGCCAGCCCTGCTGCATAGTCAGTCATATGCACCCCATCAGGCCTTGGAACCCACATACTAGATGGGCCCATGAAAATCCACTTCACAAAATGCATTTTGTACTCCCGTACTCCTTTGTTTTACACATTGGCAGCAAGGCCAGCCCTGCTGCATAGTCATATGCACTCCATTACGCCTTGGAACCCACATACTGGATGTGCCAATAAAAATCCACTTCGCAATATGCATTTTGTACTCCGTACTCCTTTGTTTTACACATTGGCAGCAAGGTCAGCCCTGCTGCATAGTCAGTCATATTCACCCCACTACGCCTTTGAACCCACATACTGGATGGGCCCATGAAAATCCACTCGTATTTTTAATGGTATGATGGTTCCCTCTTTGCACAATTATTTACAGGAGAATTTGGCAATTTTATTTGCCATGTTTTTAACACTAAGGTTCAGATACTGCTTTAAAAAAGGCTGATATTTGCAATACAACTCAATTTTATTGCAAACTACAAAATTCAAGGAACAGTATGATTGAATAGTGTGAGTGCGTACACGTTTGTATATGTTAACATATACAGGTTAATAAGTACATATAAGGATTAAATAAATATAGTGATTACGTACAGTATATATGAAGATTAACTACATACAGTATACTTAGATCATCACCAAGAGGCTTTTTAAATATCATCCATCTGGAATATCAGAGAAGCAACACCAAGACAGAGAACCCCTGGGAGATTACCTACACTGCATGGGCATCCTCGATTATGCAGGTATCAGCACACTGAACATGTACAGGTACCCCAGTTTTGGCATCTGTCTAAGTCATGTTTCTCTGGTCTTATATAGTGAATAACACTATTTAGTAACTCTAGTTTCACCCAGACTTTCAAGTGGCCACTTTTCAAGGTTGGATGAAACTGAGATATCATGGAGTCAGATGAGGGGCTATAAACCCCTAGAAAATAAAAGCCACAAGGATTTAGATCAAACCACCACCGCCATAGTTTCCGTAAACCTTAATGTTTTACAATGACAAACAACAAACATATAGAGGCTTAGAACGATTTGTGAAGTGAATAAACAAACATTTATCAAGATTGTGTCACAATGAGCATTGTCTGTCACATCTGTAAATGTTTTACAAGAAATGCAGCTATGTGATTGTCTGAATGCATTGGGTATACAGTATTTAAATCCTGGTTACAAATCGCCATTTGTATATTTGCCATTTGTACATTTGAGGCAGCCAAAGTTATGGCACTCAAGGAGAAAAACTAATATAGAGACAAAGCTATATTTTTAATGAACTACTGAGCCAAACTAACAGCATTGCTTTATCAAATTTATATGAAGTATATTGTCTGAAATGTGAGCAACCAGGCAACACAAAAAGGAGCTTTTTAAGGGAGTTCTTTAAGGTACACAAATGTTATGAAGTCTTTGACAACAAGGATGTGGTTTCACCAATGTGGGGTACCTTTTTAAAACCAGACTAGTGCCATCGCAGGCCCCTTGCCCAAACTGGCCTATAACAGTACGAAGCACGTTCACCCTGGTGATCTGGGGGCAGTTAACCCCTTCCCGACCTTTGACGCATACGCTGCGTCATGAAAGTCGGTGCCAATCCGACCTGTGACGCAGCGTATGCGTCATGGAATGATCGCGTCCCTGTAGATCGGGTGAAAGGGTTAACTCCAATTTCATCCGATCTGCAGGGACAGGGGGAGTGGTGCTTCAGCCCAGGGGCTTCACCCCCTCGTGGCTACGATCGCTCTGATTGGCTGTTGAAAGTGAAACTGCCAATCAGAGCGATTTGTAATATTTCACCTAAAAAACTGGTGAAATATTACAATCCAGCCATGGCCGATGCTGCAATATCATCGGCCATGGCTGGAAATACCGAAGTGACCCCCCCCACCCCACTGATCGCCCCCCCCAAGCCACCGATCTGTCCCGTAGTCCCCTCCGTCCTGTGCTCCGCTCCCCCGTCCTCCTGTCCGCTCCCCCCATGCTCCTATGTCACCCCCCCGTGCTCCAACGCCCCCCCCCGTGCCCCGATCTCCCCCCCTTATACTTACCGAGGCTCCCGGTGTCGGTCCGTCTTCTCCATGGGCGCCGCCATCTTCCAAAATGGCGGGCGCATGCGCAGTGCGCCCGCCGAATCTGCCGGCCGGCAGATTCATTACAAGTACATTTTGATCGCTGTGGTAGGTTCTATCACAGCGATCAAAATAAAAAAAATAATAAATAACCCCCCCCCCTTATCACCCCCATAGGTAGGGACAATAATAAAATAAAGAAAATATATTTTTTTCTTTTTCCACTAGGGTTAGGGTTAGAACTAGGGTTAGAACTAGGGGTAGGGTTAGGGGTAGGGTTAGGGTTATGGGTAGGGTTAGGGTTAGGGGTAGGGTTAGGGTTATGGCATGTGCACACAGTGCGGATTTGGCCGCGGATCCGCAGCGGATTGGCCGCGGATCCGCAGCGGATTGGCCGCTGCGAATTCGTAGCAGTTTTCCATCAGGTTTACAGTACCATGTACACCTATGGAAAACCAAATCCGCTGTGCCCATGGTGCGGAAAATTCCATGCAGAAACGCTGCATTGTATTTTCCGCAGCATGTCAATTCTTTGTGCGGATTCCGCAGCGTTTTACACCTGTTCCTCAATAGGAAACCGCAGGTGAAATCCGCACAAAAAAACACTGGAAATCTGCTGTAAATTCGCAGGTAAAACGCAGTGCCTTTTACCTGCAGATTTTTCAAAAATCGTGCGGAAAAATCTCACATGAATCCGCAACGTGGGCACATAGCCTTAGGGTTAGGGTTGGAATTAGAGTTAGGGTTGGAATTAGGACTAGGGTTGGAAATAGGGTTAAGATTAGGCTTGTGGTTAGGGTTAAGGATAGGGTTAGGGGTGTGTTGGGGTTACAGTTGTGGTTAGGGTTGGGATTAGGGTTATGGTTGGGATTAGGGTTAGGATTAGGGTTAGGGTTGGAATTAGGGTTACGGGTGTGTTGCGGTTAGGGTTGTGGCTAGGGGTGTGTTGGGGTTAGGGTTGTGATTAGGGTTATGGCTACAGTTGGGATTAGGATTAGGGGTGTGTTGGGGTTAGTGTTGAAGTTAGAATTGAGGGGTTTCCACTGTTTAGGCACATCAGGGGTCTCCAAACGCAACATGGCGCCACCATTGATTCCAGCCAATCTTGCATTCAAAAAGTCAAATGGTGCTCCCTCCCTTCCAAGCCCCGACGTGCGCCCAAACAGTGGTTTACCCCCACATTTGGGGTACCAGCGTACTCAGGACAAACTGGGCAACAACTGTTGGGGTCCAATTTCTCCTGTTACCCTTGCAAAAATAAAAAATTACTTGCTAAAACATAATTTTTGAGGAAAGAACAATTATTTTTTATTTTCCAGGCTCTGCGTTATAAACTTCTGTGAAGCACTTGGGGGTTGAAAGTGCTCACCACACATCTAGATAAGTTCCTTGGGGGGTCTAGTTTCCAAAATGGGGTCACTTATGGGGTGTTTCTACTGTTTAGGCACATCAGGGGCTCTGCAAATGCAACGTGATGCCCGCAGACCATTCCATCAAAGTCTGTATTTCAAATGTCACTACTTCCCTTCCGAGCTCTGACGTGCACCCAAACAGTGGTTTACCCCCACATATGGGGTACCAGCACACTCACAACAAACTGGGCAACAAATATTGGGGCCCAATTTCTCCTGTTACCCTTGTGAAAATAAAAAATTGCTTGCTAAAACATCTTTTTTGAGGAAAGAAAAATGATTTTCCAAAATGGGGTCACTTGTGGGGGGTTTCTACTGTTTAGGCATATCTGGGCTCTGCAAACGTAACATGATGCCCGCAGACCATTCCATCAAAGTCTGCATTCCAAAACGTCACTACTTCCCTTCCGAGCCCTGGCATGTGCTCAAACAGTGGTTTACCCCCACATATGGGGTATCAGCGTACTCAGAAGAAACTGGACAACAACTTTTGGGGTCCAATTTCTCCTGTTACCCTTGGGAAAATAAAAAATTGTGGGCTAAAAAATCATTTTTGAGAAAAGAAAAATTATTTTTTATTTTCATGGCTCTGCGTTATAAACTTCTGTGAAGCACCTGGGGGTTATAAGTGCTCACTATGCATCTAGATAAGTTCCTTGGGGGGTCTAGTTTCCAAAATGGGGTCACTTGTGGAGGAGCTCTAATGTTTAGGCACACAGGGGCTTTCCAAACGCGACATGGTGTCCGCTAACGATGGAGATAATTTTTCATTCAAAAAGTCAAATGGCGCTCCTTCCCTTCCGAGCCTTACCATGTGCCCAAACAGTGGTTTATCCCCACATGTGGATCCATTTTATCCTGTTGCCCATGTGAAAATGAAAAAATTGAGGCTAAAATAATTTTTTTGTGAAAAAGTACTTTTTCATTTTTACGGATCAATTTGTGAAGCACCTGGGGGTTCAAAGTGCTCACTATGCTTCTAGATAAGTTCCTTGGGGGGTCTAGTTTCCAAAATGGGGTCACTTGTGGGGGAGCTCCAATGTTTAGGCACACGGGGGCTCTCCAAACGCGACATGGTGTCCACTAAAGATTGGAGCCAATTTTTCATTGAAAAAGTCAAATGGCGCTCCTTCCCTTCCGAGCCCTGCCGTGCGCCCAAACAGTGGTTTACCCCCACATATGAGGTATCAGCGTACTCAGGACAAATTGGACAACAACGTTCGTGGTCCAGTTTCTCCTTTTACCCTTGGGAAAATAAAAAATTTTTCGCTAAAAGATCATTTTTGTGACTAAAAAGTTAAATGTTCATTTTTTACTTCCATGTTGCTTCTGCTGCTGTGAAACACCTGAAGGGTTAATAAACTTCTTGAATGTGGTTTTGAGCACCTTGAGGGGTGCAGTTTTTAGAATGC
Source organism: Ranitomeya variabilis (assembly GCF_051348905.1). Taxonomy (NCBI): domain Eukaryota; kingdom Metazoa; phylum Chordata; class Amphibia; order Anura; family Dendrobatidae; genus Ranitomeya; species Ranitomeya variabilis. Next base: position 301,259,400 of record NC_135236.1, on the reverse strand, counting down.
TGTCACTTTTGGGTATTTTCAGCCATATAGAACCCTCAAACTGACTTCAAATGTGAGGTGGTCCCTAAAAAAAATGGTTTTGTAAATTTTGTTGTAAAAATGAGAAATCACTGGTCAAATTTTAACCCTTATAACTTCCTAGCAAAAAAAAATTTGTTTCCAAAATTGTGCTGATGTAAAGTAGACATGTGGGAAATGTTATTTATTAACTATATTGTGTCACATAACTCTCTGGTTTAACAGAATAAAAATTCAAAATGTGAAAATTGTGAAATTTTCAAAATTTTTGCCAAATTTCCATTTTTTTCACAAATAAACTCAGAAATTATCGACCTAAATTTACCACTAACATGAAGCCCAATATGTCACGAAAAAAAAATCTCAGAATCGCTACGATCCATTGAAGCGTTCCTGAGTTATTACCTCATAAAGGGACACTGGTCAGAATTGCAAAAAACGGCAAGGTCATTAAGGCCAAAATAGGCTGGGTCATGAAGGGGTTAAACAAGAGACATTGCAGGAGACAGAGTTAAGAAGTAAGCCCAATGTAGTGGTGTGGGTTACTGAGACTTAAAATGGAGTGCATGAGCTGTCAAACAATTTCCCAGTGGGGGTACCTTTTTTAAAAATAGACTAGTGCCATCGCAGACCCCTTGCCCACAATTTACCGGCCTATAACAGTACTGAGCATGTTCACCCTGGTCATCTAGTGGCAGTTAAAGGACACATTGCAGGAGACAGACTTAAGATGTAGGCCCAATGTAATGTAATGCCCAATTCCCCAATGTGGGGTCCTGTTTAAACTAAATAAATTAGTGCCTTCACAGCCCCCGTGCCCAAAATTCACCGGCCTATAATAGTACAGAGCACATTCACCCTGGTCATCTAGTGGTTCTGGATGATGAGGATGAGGATAAGGAGGAGGATAACAACAAACAGGCCAAATCTGGAAGCGTATACTCATGTGTGGTTGTGAAGAGGTGCATGAGAATACACCTCCCCAAAAGAGAGAATGTATTTGAGGTTATGTTTCGCTGTTTTCACTTGGTGGTGCACAGAAGTCTTTCCCAATCCAGCCCTTGTTCTTTTTTATAAGCGTCAGCATGTCAGCATTTTCAGTTGACAGGCGGATGCGCTTATCTGTTATAATTCCACCAGCGGCACTAAAAACCCACTCTGACGCAACGCTAGCAGCAGGGCAGGGCAGGATCTCCAAGACGTAGAGCCAGTTCATGCCACGTGTACAGCTTGGATACCCAATGATTAAAAGGCACAGAGGAATCACGGAGGACATTTGTACGACCTGCAATGTACTCTGTTGTGAATTCCGTTCTTGGACTCCCTCCTGTGGTCATGAATGGTACTTCAGTGAGTTCTGTCCTTGGACTCCCTCTGGTGGCTTTGAGTGGTACTGCTGATCCTTGAGGTTGGCTTTTCCAGCTGCCCTCGTTTATCGCCAGGCTGGCTTCTCTATTTAACTCCACTCAGATCGTTACCTCATGCCTGCTGTCAATGTCTCAGTACTGGTTCAGATCTCTCTTGGATTTCTCTGATGACCTGATTGTTCCAGCAGAAGCTAAGTCCCTGCTAGTTCATTTATTGTTCATTGCGTTCTGAATATATTTCTTAGTACATGCTAAGTTCTGTCCAGCTTGCTATCATGATATTTCCTTGCTAGCTGGAAGCTCTGGGGGCGCAGGGTTGCACCTCCACACCGTGAGTCGGTGTGGAGGGCTTTTTGCACACTCTGCGTGGTTTTTGTAGTTTTTTGTGCTGACCGCATAGATCCCTTTACTATCCTCTGCTTATTTAGTGAAGACTGGCCTCCTTTGCTAATACCTGTTTCATTCCTGTGTTTGTGACTTTCCTCTTAACTCACCGTCAATATTTGTGGGGGGCTGCCTTTTCCTTTGGGGAATTTCTCTGAGGCAAGGTAAGGCTTTATTTCCTATCTTTAGGGGTAGTTAGCTCTTAGGCTGTGAAGAGGCGTCTAGGGAGAGTTAGGTACGCTCCACGGCTATTTCTAGTGTTTGTGTGATAGGATTAGGGTTTGCGGTCAGCAGAGCTCCCACTCCCCAGAGCTTGTCCCGATTTCCAGTTTAACCATCAGGTCATTCTGGTTGCTTCTAACCACCAGGCCCATAACAGTACAGCAGGCCAGCAAAGTGTTAATGCATCTCAAAAGAGGGATAAGAGAAGTTCTGAGACCATTTTTTTTTCTCTGCAGTGTGTTTTGTCTTTTTTTTCCCCTTAACCTCTGGGTGGTTCAGGACTCAGGTGTAGATATGGATATTCAAGGTCAGTCCTCTTGTGTCGATCAACTCACTGCAAGGGTACAAAGTATTCAAGATTATGTAGTTCAGAATCCGATGTTAGAGCCTAGAATTCCAATTCCTGATTTATTTTCTGGGGATAGATCTAAGTTTCATAATTTCAAAAATAATTGTAGACTGTTTCTTGCTTTGAAACCCCGCTCCTCTGGTGACCCCATTCAGCAAGTAAAAATCATTATTTCTTTGTTACGTGGCGACCCTCAAGACTGGGCATTCTCCCTTGCGCCAGGAGATCCTGCACTGCTTAATGTAGATGCGTTTTTTCTGGCGCTTGGATTGCTTTTTGACGAACCTAATTCTGTGGATCAGGCAGAGAAAATCTTGCTGGCTTTGTGTCAGGGTCAAGATGAAGCGGAGGTATATTGCCAGAAGTTTAGAAAGTGGTCTGTGCTTACTCAATGGAATGAGTGTGCCCTGGCAGCAATTTTCAGAAAGGGTCTTTCTGAAGCCCTTAAGGATGTTATGGTGGGGTTCCCCACGCCTGCTGGTCTGAATGAGTCAATGTCCTTGGCCATTCAGATCGATCGGCGCTTGCGTGAGTGCAAAGTTGTGCACCATTTGGCGGTTTCCTCTGAGCAGAGGCCTGAGCCTATGCAATGTGACAGGACTTTGACCAGAGCTGAACGGCAAGAACACAGATGCCAGAATGGGCTGTTTTTTTACTGTGGTGACTCCACTCATGCTATCTCTGATTGTCTTAAGCGCACTAAGCGGTTCGCTAGGTCGGTCACCATTGGTACTGTACAGCCTAAATTTCTTTTGTCCGTTACTCTGATTTGCTCCTTGTCGTCTTACTCTGTTATGGCATTTGTGGATTCGGGCGCTGCCCTGAATTTGATAGACTTGGAGTTTGCCAGGCGCTGTGGTTTTTTCTTGGAGCCCTTGCAGTATCCTATTCCATTAAGGGGAATTGATGCTACGCCTTTGGCCAAGAATAAACCTCAGTACTGGACTCAGTTGACCATGTGCATGGCTCCTGCACACCAGGAGGATATTCGCTTTTTGGTGTTGCATAATTTGCATGATGTGGTCGTGTTGGGTTTCCCATGGCTGCAGGTTCATAATCCAGTATTGGATTGGAAATCAATGTCTGTGTCTAGTTGGGGTTGCCAAGGGGTACATGGTGACGTTCCATTGTTGTCAATTTCTTCTTCCACTCCTGCTGAAGTCCCTGAGTTTCTGTCGGATTACCGGGATGTATTTGATGAGCCCAAATCCAGTGCCCTACCTCCTCATAGGGATTGTGATTGTGCTATCAATTTGATTCCTGGTAGTAAGTTTACTAAGGGCCGACTTTTCAATTTATCTGTGCCAGAACACGCCGCTATGCGGAGTTATATAAAGGAGTCCTTGGAGAAAGGGCATATTCGCCCTTCGTCGTCACCGTTGGGAGCAGAGTTCTTTTTTGTGGCCAAGAAGGATGGTTCTCTGAGACCCTGTATAGATTACCGCCTTCTTAATAAAATCACGGTCAAATTTCAGTACCCTTTGCCTCTACTGTCTGATTTGTTTGCTCGAATTAAGGGGGCTAGTTGGTTCACCAAGATAGATCTTCGAGGGGCGTATAACCTTGTGCGTATTAAACAGGGCGATGAATGGAAAACAGCATTTAATATGTCCGAGGGCCATTTTGAGTACCTGGTGATGCCATTCGGACTTTCTAATGCTCCATCTGTGTTTCAGTCCTTTATGCATGACATCTTCCGAAGGTATCTGGATAGATTCATGATTGTATATCTGGATGATATTTTGGTCTTTTCGGATGATTGGGAGTCTCATGTGAAGCAGGTCAGAATGGTATTCCAGGTCCTTCGTGCTAATTCCTTGTTTGTGAAGGGGTCTAAATGTCTCTTCGGAGTTCAGAAGGTTTCCTTTTTGGGCTTCATTTTTTCCCCTTCTACTATCGAGATGGATCCTGTTAAAGTTCAGGCCATTTATGATTGGACTCAGCCTACATCTGTGAAGAGCCTTCAGAAGTTCCTGGGTTTTGCTAATTTTTACCGTTGCTTCATCGCTAATTTTTCTAGTGTTGTTAAACCGTTGACTGATTTGACCAAGAAAGGTGCTGATGTCGTGAATTGGTCCTCTACGGCCATTGAGGCTTTTCAGGAGTTGAAACGTCGTTTCTCTTCGGCCCCTGTGTTGTGTCAGCCAGATGTTTCGCTCCCTTTTCAGGTCGGGGTTGATGCTTCTGAGATTGGAGCAGGGGCCGTTTTGTCTCAAAGAAGTTCTGATGGCTCTGTGATGAAGCCATGTGCCTTCTTTTCTAGAAAATTTTCGCCTGGTGAGCGTAATTATGATATTGGCAATCGGGAATTGTTCGCTATAAAGTGGGCATTCGAGGAGTGGCGACATTGGCTTGAGGGAGCCAAACATCGCGTGGTGGTCTTAACGGATCACAAGAATCTGACTTATCTCGAGTCTGCCAAGTGGTTAAATCCTAGACAGGCTCGATGGTCGCTGTTTTTCTCCCGTTTCGATTTTGTGGTTTCATACCTTCCGGGTTCTAAGAATGTGAAGGCTGATTACCTTTCAAGGAGTTTTGTGCCTGATTCTCCGGGAATCCCTGAGCCGGCTGGTATTCTCAAAGAGGGGGTGATTCTGTCTGCCATCTCCCCTGATTTGCGGCGGGTACTGCAGGAGTTTCAGGCTGATAGACCTGACCGTTGTCCAGCAGAGAAATTGTTTGTCCCTGATAGATGGACTAGCAGAGTTATCTCTGAGGTTCATTGTTCGGTGTTGGCTGGTCATCCTGGGATTTTTGGTACCAGAGATTTGGTGGCTAGGTCCTTTTGGTGGCCTTCCTTGTCACGAGATGTGCGTTGTTTCGTTCAGTCCTGTGGGACTTGTGCTCGGGCTAAGCCCTGTTGTTCTCATGCCAGTGGGTTACTTTTGCCCTTGCCGGTCCCGAAAAGGCCCTGGACGCATGTTTCCATGGATTTTATTTCAGATCTTCCTGTCTCTCAAAGGATGTCTGTCATCTGGGTGGTTTGTGATCACTTCTCTAAGATGGTCCATTTGGTACCCTTGCCTAAATTGCCTTCCTCCTCTGATTTGGTTCCATTATTTTTCCAGCATGTGGTTCGTTTGCATGGCATTCCGGAGAACATTGTGTCGGACAGAGGTTCCCAGTTTGTTTCGAGGTTTTGGCGGTCCTTTTGTGCTAAGATGGGCATTGATTTGTCTTTTTCTTCGGCTTTCCATCCTCAGACAAATGGCCAAACCGAACGAACCAATCAGACCTTGGAAACCTATCTGAGATGCTTTGTTTCTGCTGATCAGGATGATTGGATGACCTTCCTGCCATTGGCTGAGTTCGCCCTGAATAATCGGGCCAGTTCGGCTACTTTGGTTTCGCCTTTTTTTTGCAATTCTGGTTTTCATCCTCGTTTTTCTTCGGGGCAGGTTGAGCCTTCGGACTGTCCTGGCGTGGATTCTGTGGTGGACAGGTTGCAGCAAATTTGGACTCACGTAGTGCACAATTTGACATTGTCCCAGGAGAAAGCTCAATGTTTCGCTAACAGCCGTCGCTGTGTTGGTCCCCGACTTCATGCTGGGGATTTGGTTTGGTTGTCATCTCGTTATGTCCCTATGAAGGTTTCTTCTCCTAAGTTTAAGCCTCGTTTCATTGGTCCTTATAAGATTTCTGAAATTCTCAATCCTGTGTCGTTTCGTTTGGCCCTTCCAGCTTCTTTTGCCATCCATAACGTGTTCAATAAGTCGTTGTTGCGGAGATATGTGGCGCCTATGGTTCCCTCCGTTGACCCTCCTGCTCCGGTGTTGGTCGAGGGGGAGTTGGAGTATGTGGTAGAGAAGATTTTGGATTCTCGTGTTTCGAGACGGAAACTTCAGTACCTGGTCAAATGGAAGGGCTATGGTCAGGAGGATAATTCCTGGGTTGTTGCCTCCGAAGTCCATGCTGCCGATTTGGTTCGTGCCTTTCATTTGGCTCGCCCTGATCGCCCTGGGGGCCCTGGTGAGGGTTCGGTGACCCCTCCTCAAGGGGGGAGTACTGTTGTGAATTCCGTTCTTGGACTCCCTCCTGTGGTCATGAATGGTACTTCAGTGAGTTCTGTCCTTGGACTCCCTCTGGTGGCTTTGAGTGGTACTGCTGATCCTTGAGGTTGGCTTTTCCAGCTGCCCTCGTTTATCGCCAGGCTGGCTTCTCTATTTAACTCCACTCAGATCGTTACCTCATGCCTGCTGTCAATGTCTCAGTACTGGTTCAGATCTCTCTTGGATTTCTCTGATGACCTGATTGTTCCAGCAGAAGCTAAGTCCCTGCTAGTTCATTTATTGTTCATTGCGTTCTGAATATATTTCTTAGTACATGCTAAGTTCTGTCCAGCTTGCTATCGTGATATTTCCTTGCTAGCTGGAAGCTCTGGGGGCGCAGGGTTGCACCTCCACACCGTGAGTCGGTGTGGAGGGCTTTTTGCACACTCTGCGTGGTTTTTGTAGTTTTTTGTGCTGACCGCATATATCCCTTAACTATCCTCTGCCTATTTAGTGAAGACTGGCCTCCTTTGCTAATACCTGTTTCATTCCTGTGTTTGTGACTTTCCTCTTAACTCACCGTCAATATTTGTGGGGGGCTGCCTTTTCCTTTGGGGAATTTCTCTGAGGCAAGGTAAGGCTTTATTTCCTATCTTTAGGGGTAGTTAGCTCTTAGGCTGTGAAGAGGCGTCTAGGGAGAGTTAGGTATGCTCCACGGCTATTTCTAGTGTTTGTGTGATAGGATTAGGGTTTGCGGTCAGCAGAGCTCCCACTCCCCAGAGCTTGTCCCGATTTCCAGTTTAACCATCAGGTCATTCTGGGTGCTTCTAACCACCAGGCCCATAACAGTACTCCCTCACCATCTTCCCAACATTGCACTTGTGACTGCACCCCTTGCCTCTGCGCCGTCATGATGGGAGGGTCTGAGAAAACTGTACCAGAACTTTGGCATTGTTCACATGCCTGAGCTAGATTGCACTGTCTCTCTCGCTTGGACTCCTTGGTTGTACAACAAACTCTGACATCTGCTGCGTTCTCACATGGGAATTTTCTAAGTAATTCCGCTACAAGGGCCCTCTGGTACTGCAACATTTTAGTACACCTCTCTGCCTCTGGTAGAAGAGATTGAAAGTTCTCCTTGTAGCGTGGGTCTAGAAGTGTCACCAACCAGTAATGAGTGTCACCCAAAATTTTTATAATGCGAGGGTCACGAGAAACACAGCGCAACATAAAGTCAGCCATGCGTGCCAGACTGCTAACAGGCAAGACTTCTGTGTCCTCACCAACAGGACGACTGACCATGCTGTCCTCCTCCTCCCCATCCTCCTCCTCCCTGTCCTCAGGCCATCCTCGCTGAACAGACGGTATAACAGATGTGTTTGTAGTACCGTCTATAGTGCATGAAAGTAGCTCCTGCTCTTCCTCCTCCTCCTCATTGACTACCTATCCACGATGAGAAGACATGAGGCTGGGCTGAGTGTAATCCCCCTGTATTGTTCCTTGCTCCATGTCCTCGTGCTCTGCCTGCAATGCATCCTCTTTAATTGTGAGCAGAGAGGTTTTCAGAATGTTGAGAAGCGGGATGGTGATGCTAATTATGGCATCATCGCCGCTCACCATCTTGGTGCAGTCCTCAAAGTTTTGGAGGATGGTACATATGTCAGACATCCATGTCCAATCCTGAGGTCTTATGTGTGGAGTCTGAACTGAATATCGACGGCCTTGTGGATGTTGGTAGTCAACAACTGCCCTCTTCAGCTCACAAAGCCTTTCCAACATAAGCAGCATAGAGTTCCAGCGCGTGGGGCATCACACACCAGCCGGTGAACTGAAAGCTGCAAATGCTGCTGAAGAATGGCAAGGGTGGTGAAGCAGTAGCTGACTTTCTAAAATGGGCAGACAGACTGCGTACTTTCACTAGCAGATCCAGCAGCTCTGGGTAGCTTTTCAGAAAACGTTGAACCACGAGGAAGCACATGGGCCAAGCAAGGTACGTGTGTGAGCTCACCTTGCCTCAGAGCCACCACCAGGTTACGGCCATTGTCACACAGACCATGCCTGGCTGTAGGTTCAGCGGTGTCATCCAAACATCTGACTGCTCTTTTAGCACTGTCCAAAACTCTTCTGCATTGTGCGGTTTGTCACCTATGCAGATTAGCTGCAGCACAGCCTGTTGCCGCTTGGCTGAGGCAGTGCTGCAGTGCTTCCAGCTTCTGACTGATGTGTTGATTTCAGAGATGGAGGATGAAGAGGAGGAGGAGGTGCAGGAGCTGTAGACTGTGGGGGCAACCCTGATTGATGTAGGGCCAGCAATCCTCAGTGTGGGGAGGATGTGTTCCATCCCAAGGTCCCACTGGGTCCCGGCTTCCACTATGTTAACCCAGTGTGCCGTCAGTGAGATGTACCATCCCTGCCCACAAGCCCTTGTCCACGTGTCCGTGGTTAGGTGGACTTTCACTGTAACAGCATTGTTGAGGGCACAGGTAATGTTGTGGGACGCATGCTGGTGTAATGCCGGTATGGCACACCGGGAGAAATAGTGGCGACTGGGGACCAAGTACCTTGGGACGGCCACCGCCATCAGGTTGCAGAAAGCTTCCGTCTCAGCAAACCTAAAAGGCAGCATTTCTAGCACAAGCAGAAGAGAAATATTAGAATTTAGGACTGTGGCCTGTGGGGCGTTGCCAGGGTATTTCCGCTTGTGTTCCAAAGACTGGGTTATAGACAACTGAAGGCTGTGCTGGAACAAGGACATGGACGAGCTTGATGATGGTGCTGCTTGACTGTGGACCATAACAGGTGCAGGGCTAAAGGCATCTTCACATGCATGAGATTGGCTTCTCCGCAAAACAGTTGAAGCAGTGGTGTGACCTGCAGGCAGTGGTCCTGGAGCCTGGGGGTCAGCCCACAAAGTCGGGTGCTTTGCTGCCATGTGCCTGTTCATGATGGTAGTGGTCAGGCTGGTTGTTTTGCTACCCCTGCTGATCTGCACATGGCAGGTGCTGCAAATGGCCTATTTGGGGTTATCGGCAGAGTCTTTAAAAAAATAACCAGACTCGGGAAGATCTAACAGTTGGAATGGCTACTTCCCTCATGTTGGTGTTACGGGAAACGGATGCACGCCTTTTGTCTGTGGCCACCACACTGCTTATTCCTGGCTGTTGTGGCGATATGCCTCCTTCCCCATGTGTGCTGCTGCCCTCACTCTGCATGTCCTCCTGCCAGGTTGGGTTAGTCACTATGTCATCCACCACCTTGTCTTCCACATCGGCACCCTGCTCCTCCTCCTGACTTTCTGGCAATTGTGTCTCATCATCGTCCACCTCTTCTGACACTTTCCCACCATCACCTTCGCGTGACCGGGGGTGGTCAAAGCTTTGGGCATCTGTACATGCGATCTCATCTGTCCCCACTTCAAGTTGACCGGCCGAGAGTTCAGAATCTTGAAATGGAAAACTGAACAGCTCTTCATAGTGTCCATGTGTGGGATCAGTTTTCTCAGGGCACTCGGGATGGTGGGAGGAAGCAGGATCAGGGTGAGGAATATCCGGGCCACAGTCACGGCTACTCAGACTTGGCCGTGTGGAAGACATGGTGGTGGTGGTGGCTAAGTGACTGGAAGCATTATCAGCTATCCAACCAACAACCATTTCACACTGCTCTGGCTTCAATAGTGGTGTGCTGTGGTCCCCTAGAAACTGGGACAGGAAGGTCGAGCAAGAAGATGTGGGTCTTTGTTGTTGCCCACTTTCACCTTGGCCACGGCCTCATCCTCTGCATGCACCATCGTCATCACGTCCACTTCCCTGTCCCTTGCCCCTTGTCTTGCCCTTTTTAAATGGACTACTGCACTATTTCAAATGCTCAACACAAATATATTTATTAGTAGCGAAATAATATCTGGTCAGTATGCCTGCAATTCTACGATTTTTCAAACCCAAACACCAGGCAGGCCTCAGCCTGATATAACAGACTGTATTCGATTTTGGGGGCTTTTTTGTGAAGTAAATTTATGCTAAATAGTGCTGTATAGAATTAGAGTATCAGACAGCAAAAAGAGGGGTCCACCGGCCTACAATGACCAAACTTGGAGCATGCAGATATATGAGGGCTGTCACGGAAATACCACACTGGACAAAATGTGGCCTGTTTTTAAATGCAAAATAGCGCTGTATAGAATTAGAGTAACAGACAGCAAAAAAAGAGGTACATCGGCCTACAATGACCAAGCTTGGAGCACGCAGATATATGAGGGCTGTCACAGAAATACCACACTGGCAAATATGTGGCCTTTTTTTTATATACAAAATAGTGCTGTATAGAATTAGAGTAACAGACAGCAAAAAAAGTGGTACACCGGTCTACAATGACAAAACTTGGAGCACACAGATATATGAGGGCTGCCACGGAAATACCACACTGGCAAATATGTGGCCTTTTTGTAATTTTGGAAGCTAAATAGTGCTGTATAGAATTAGAGTCTCAGACAGCAAAAAAAGGGGTCCACCTACCTACAATGCCCAAAGTTGGAGCACGCAGATATATGAGGCCTTTTTCGGTGAATTTAAAACACACACACAAAAAAAAGTGGCACAAGGCTAGCACACACAACTATGCTACGTATGTCTGACAAACTATGATTTTTCAACAGGCCACAGTCTGACAGAACAGACTGTATATTTTTGTTTTTTGGGGTGAATTTTTTGAAAAAAAAAATCCAACTAGGTATATAGTAAAGAAGCTGCAGCAACAGCAGCAGCAGACAGTTATGGAGCTTTGGGAGGGATGCAGTGGGAGCAATGGACGCACATACAGTGCCTGCAGGCCTTGCACTGATGTGGATATGCTGTGCCCTGCCTACCTAGCGCTGCAATATCAGGACCCACGAATTAGCCCTAAAAAGGACTTTTGGTTTCTCAGGAGTTGTGGATTTAAGAGTTGCAGACCTACACTAACTCTAAAACCACGATTCTGACCCTATCTTGGCACCAGTTCTCACTACACTCGCTGAATCAGGAACAGAATGCGGTGAGCAGGGGGGCGCCAGGTCTCTTATACTTGGGATGATGCTGTGCGGCCAAGTCAATCACTGCACGACCACAACAAAGATGGCTGCGGCATTTCATGGCCTGGCAGACAATCCCTGCACCGTGATTGGGTCTCTAAAGTCTGCCAAAAACGCTCGGTAGAGACACCAATTACTGCCGAATAATCCCGGAAATGCTAGCTGCTCGCCGAGTACACCGAGCATAGTGATACTCGAACGAGTAACGAGTAGTGGTGAGCACGTTCGCTCATCACTATTTATAACCATACCTACCAGCAACCTCCGGCTTTCATTCATAGAGGCATGGCATTGGACAATGTTCAGTACATACAGTGTGGTTTGCCAATGTATTCACCCCTTTGGCATTTTTCAACTTTTGCTACCTCACAACCTGAAATTTCACTTTTTTTAGGGTGTGCATCAGTTCATGTGTAAGAAGGTGGTGCTGTTATGGACAGTAAGGAACACGCTGTCACTTTAAGAGGCTGCACCCCCTTGTCTGGCGTGATGGAATGTTCTGCTTCCCCCTGCATTAGTCGGCATGATGGACTAGTCTGGCAGAGTGCAGGTGTGGAGCTGTAGCAGCCTGTGTGACCTGAGGCTGCTGCAGAGAGGATTTTTCATGCTGATAAAGCTGCTAGAGAGAACTGTGTGCTGTTTGCTACAAGAAAGGTCCCAGGCTGGGACAGAGTGTACTTGTGAAATCTGGCAAGACTTTTCCGGGCTACAGCAAAGGTGGCTGTTCTGTGCTAGTTTGTGAAGCCACGAAGATACTGGGAAAGGGACTTACAGTTTCCAGGAGCATCCCTAGGATACAGAAGCAAGGAGAAGACCACGCTTCACAGAGCTGACAGAAAGCCGTGCGCACCACCGTATAGACTGCTGGGGGCCCCCCTGGGACTGGATCTGAGTCCCCAACATCACCGTGAGTCTGTTCCTGTTTGATGCACCTGTTAGGGCCTAGTGTAGGCTTCGGTAGTCAGTACACGGCAGCCGAGTGGCCTGCTTAGTAAGGGCCAGGGAGATTATACGTAGAGTAGCATCGTTATTTGTGTATTGTTTAAAGTTGCTTGTGAGACATTTTCTGAGTCTGTAATAGTTGGAGCACTATGCTATTTTACGGACAAGATAAAGTGTATAAGTCTTGTACAGTGTCTCTTGCCATTGTATACCCCTGTTTGCATCTTCCTCACCCACTACATTCCTTGCCTCCCAATAAATCAACCCTTTGTTGTTTGCACCTCATGTTGTGTACAGTAGTCTTCCTGCACCGTGGTGGTCCCCCGGCCATCGCTTCACATGTACAGAACATGCCTACAACTGTGAATATTTGGTTTTCTGTTTATTGTGAAGCAAATAACAAATAGGACAAAATAACTGAAAACTTCAGTGTACATAACTATTCACCCCCCTAAAGTCAGTCCTTTGTGGAGCCTCCTTTTGCGGCAATTATAGCTGCAAGTTGCTTTGGATAAGTCTCTTTGAGCTTTCCCTATCTTACCACTTGGATTTTTGGCCATTCATTAAGGCAAAACTGCTCCCACTACTTCAAGTTAGATGGCTTCCTTTGGTAAACAGCAATCCTCAAGTCTGACTACATATTCTCAATTGGATTAAGTTGATTAGGCCACTCCAAAATGTTTCCCCTTAAACACTTTGAGTGTTGTGTTGGCGGTATGCTTTGGGTCATTGTTATTGCCCCAGTCTCAAATCACTGACAGACTGAAATAGGTTTTGCTCAAGAATATCATTGTATTTTGCACCATCCATTTCCCCCTCAACTTGGACCATTTTCCTGCCCCTACTGCTGAAAAACAGCCCCGCTGCATGAATCTGCCACCACCATATTTCACTGTGGGGATGGTGTTCTTGGGGTGATAAGCTGTGTTTTTTTGATGCAAGACAAACCAATTTTGGTCTTATCTGACCACAGCACACTTCTCCATACATTTTGGGAGTCTCCCACATGCCTTTTAAAACACTCAAAACAAGCCTTTCAATTTTTGTGTGTAAGTAAAGGCTTTTTTCTGCCCACTCTTCCATAAAGGTCACCTCTAATAAGAGTAAGGCTTATTGTGATCATATGGACAGATACTCCAGTCTCTGCTTGGGAATTCTGCAGCTCCTTCAGGGTTACCTTTGGTGTCTGTGATGCCTCTCTTGTCAATGCCCTCCTTGCACGAGATTATAGTTTTGGTGGGTGGCCGTCTCTTGGCAGGTTTGTTGTGGTACCATGTTCTTTACATTTGATTATAATGGATTTGATGGTGCTCTGGGGGATAATCAGAGACTGGAATATTTTTTTATATCCCAATACTGACTTGTACTTCTGAACAACTTGGTGCTTGACTTATTTGGAGATCTCCTTAGTCTTCATGGTGTTCTTTGGTTAGTGGTCCGTCTTGCTTAAAGGTGTTGCAGCCTCTGCGGCCTTTCAGAAAAGACACAAAGGGCAAAATAGGGTCTTATCCTACAAATAACCAAGAGAGCTTTCTTGGAATTGCTCCCCTGATTTTGATGAATAGAAAGCATATAGAGTTTTAGGCAGCTGCAGATCCAGAGCCGATCAACGACCGTACGACATGATAAACTGTGTAAAAAGTGTCGTATGTGAAATTTCCTGAAGAAGGGGTCGCATTGACCTTGAAACTCGTTGAATAAACCACCGTTTAATTTAATCATCCTTTGGAACCTCATTATTAAGGCGGCGCGGATTTAACCCACACTTCCTACACAGTTTATACTGACAGACCGTGTGACACTTAGGTTGCACACAGGTGGACTTAGCATATGACTTATAAAGGTAATTGCTTGCACCAGAAATTTTTAGGGGCTTCATCGTAAAAGGGGTGAAATTAATTTATGCCTATATTTTCTTTCTTCACTTCACCAACTTAGACTATTTAGTGCTGATGTATTACATACAAATCGGATTACAAACATATTTAAACACAGGTTGTAATGTAACAAAATGGGTAAATAAGTCAAAGGGGTGAATACTTTCGCAAGCCACTGTAGCAAGCGATGGCTGTAGCTACACCCCAGCACTTACTGAGAACTGAATTTTGACTGAGGCACTTCTGAACCAGCTTTCAGTCAACGGTTGGGTGTGGTTACAGCCTCCACTCACTATGTACTGAGTGATGACTGAAGCTGCACTGGCTGCGCCTCTATGAAGGCACATGGCTGCTAGAAGGAATAAAGTTAATTTCTTTCCAGCAGAAGGGCTTTTACTGCAATGGCCACAGGATGTCAGAATGCTATTAGCCTGCACATTAGTCCCATATCTGCAGATTAATTCCGTTTTTTCACATGACCGGTTCCCTTTAAGTTTGAAAAAATTCAAAATCAGATTTAAGTAAAAATGGCAAAATTTCACAAAGAAGAATATCTAAAAATCTCATTTGCAGAAGTCGTTTTTATATTAATCTAAATACTGTTGTCAACTTCAAATAAATTAATAAATTGACATTGACTGCTCCAAAACATGGAAGTAAAAAAGGAGCACTTGGCAGTACTTTCAAATTATGTTGAACACAAGTAGTAACAAGAAGCAGAACTGTATGTGATTAGGTGTTTCTACATACTCATTTAGCTTTCGGGGACCCATAGGGATACGGTTCAGTGCATTCCTTTTTGCAACAACATACAATTGATACAAAATGTGATAAACATTTTGCTTCTTACATGTGAAAATATACCAACACAACGTCTCAGCCTCCTCATAACGTTCACACAATTTTCAACGTTGTGTCCATAGAGCTGAAATGTTCACAGCTAAGCTAACAGAAATGGATCATAAAGAGGTGATTAAACCATTAGGGTAACAGCTCTCTTGGCACGCTGCCTGTCCGGCTATAAACAGGATTGCCGTTCTAACACAGTGACCGCATGTCTGGCACTACGGTGAGTTACAGGCTGTGTGATATAATTTCAAAGTGATGGGAGAGGTTCCTTCAATTCACCAGTTCATTTTCTGCTCATCAACCAGTAGCAGTAATTATTAACATTGCTCATGGGTTCATGATGTTGGAAAGGTCAAGGGATAAGAACAGTTTTTGTTTCATAGAATTCATTTTTTATTAATGTCTAAATATAAAATATACGTGTGACATTTACTATTGGATATATGCCAGAATTCTCTTTGTGCAGATGTAAGGAGATGGACAAAATGCGCTTCCCCCCTTGAAGAATATGTGTATAATTAATGAGTAATGTGACATGCATTTATGATGTTTAACCCCTTCACCCCCAAGGGTGGTTTGCACGTTAATGACCGGGCCAATTTTTACAATTCTGACCACTGTCCCTTTAGGAGGTTATAACTCTGGAACGCTTCAACGGATCTTGGCGATTCTGACATTGTTGTCTCGTGACATATTGTACTTCATGATAGTGGTAAAATTTCTTTGATATTACCTGCGTTTATTTGCAAAAAAAATGGAAATTTGGCGAAAATTTTGAAAATTTTGCAATTTTCCAACTTTGAATTTTTATGCCCTTAAATCACAGAGATATGTCACACAAAATACTTAATAAGTAACATTTCCCACATGTCTACTTTACATCAGCACAATTTTGTAACCAAATTTTTTTTTTGTTAGGGAGTTATAAGGGTTAAAAGTTGACCAGCAATTTCTCATTTTTACAACACCATTTTTTTTTAGGGACCACATCTCATTTGAAGTCATTTTGAGGGGTCTATATGATAGAAAATACCCAAGTGTGACACCATTTTAAAAACTGCACCCCTCAAGGTGCTCAAAACCATATTCAAGAAGTTTATTAACCCTTCTGGTGCTTCACAGGAATTTTTGGAATGTTTAAATAAAAATGAACATTTAACTTTTTTTCACAAAAAATTTACTTCAGCTCCAATTTGTTTTATTTTACCAAGGGTAAGAGAAGAAATTGGACCCCAAAAGTTGTTGTACAATTTGTCCTGAGTACGCTGATACCCCATATGTGGGGATAAACCACTGTTTGGGCGCATGGGAGACCTCGGAAAGGAAGGAGCGCCGTTTGACTTTTCAATGCAAAATTGACAGGAATTGAGATGGGACGTCATGTTGCGTTTGGAGAGCCACTGATGTGCCTAAACATTGAAACCCCCCCACAAGTGACACCATTTTGGAAAGTAGACCCCCTAAGGAACTTATCTAGAGGTGTGGTGAGTAGGGTTGAGCGACTTTCATTTTTTTAAGATCGAGTAGGGTTTTGGGAAACCCGATTTTGTCCAGAGTCGAGTCGAGTGCAGTCGGCCGATTATCGCTAAAAGTCGGGGATCGACCGAAACACGAAACCCAATGCAAGTCAATGGGGAAGCATAGTCGGCAGTGAGTGGAGGCCAGGAAAACACCTACAGTGCCCATTTTAATGCCAAAAACATCCATTCTTGTTTCTGAAGCTTGCCAATCTTAATTAACTGTATAATAATAGTTGGGCATAGGGAATTGGGGGAAAGTTGTGGGGGGAGTAGGGCTGGCTCAAGTTTTTCGTGGGCCCAGGAAATGCGGACTACGTCACGGCGGTGTTGCAGGGAAAGGTAAGTATTTAAAAGTTGCAAGTGCTGTGATCCTGAGCAAGCAGGGGGGGGCCCACTCCTTCGCATTGCCACTGGCACAGGGCCCCTCAAAGTACGGCGGTGTGTTTGCATGGTGGGGGCGCCTCCCACCAGCAGCGACACTTTTGCGTACTCTGAGGGGCCCTGTGCCAGTGACGTCGCCAACGAGTATGCCCCCCCACCTGATGAAGGAACCTGCACTTTCATCTGCACCTTCCTCTTTGTCCCTGTGTAAGGTGGTATAACATGCGGGAAGGGGAACCTTACTTTCAGCAGGGACAGATTCTGGCTGTGTAGAGTACAAGGGGAATGTAGTGGTCTAGGTCAATGTACCAGCAGACTCATTTAGCAGTGGCTGGGCAATGGGCAGGATGAGGAGGAAACAGATATAGGGCCAAAGAATAAAGTAGGCTACATGCAGTTCAAAATTGGTAACAGGACTAAACAGGCGGCATTGCTTTGTTCAGTGGAGTAGCAAACCCAAGAGCAGCAGACACTGTTTCAAGGGCCTAACCACACTAGTAGGCCAAATGCAGTTTAATATCTGATAGTATAGGGCGAAAGCCAGAATGTGGAAGCTCAGCTTTGTTCAGTTGAGGACAACACCAGGGAGGGGCAGACACCTTTAGTAGGCCGGAAAAGCCTATTGCATTTTTTAAAATGGTAATTTGGAGCAGAAGGTTGAAGCTCAGCTTTATTTAGTTGAGGGCAACACCAGGCAGGGGCACACAGACAGACACCTTTAGTAGGCCGGAAAAGCCTATTGCATTTTTTAAAATGGTAATTTGGAGCAGAAGGTTGAAGCTCAGCTTTATTTAGTTGAGGGCAACACCAGGGAGGGGCAGAAGCCGTTAGTAGGCCCTAACCACCATTTTTTTTTTTTAAAACCACTTAATGAGAGCCGGAAGGTTGAAGCTCAGCTTTATTTAGTTGAGGACAACACCAGGCAGGGGCACACAGACAGACACCTTTAGTAGGCCGGAAAAGCCTATTGCATTTTTTAAAATGGTAATTTGGAGCAGAAGGTTGAAGCTCAGCTTTATTTAGTTGAGGGCAACACCAGGGAGGGGCAGAAGCCGTTAGTAGGCCCTAACCACCATTTTTTTTTTTTAAAACCACTTAATGAGAGCCGGAAGGTTGAAGCTCAGCTTTATTTAGTTGAGGACAACACCAGGCTGGGGCACACAGACAGACACCTTTAGTAGGCCGGAAAAGCCTATTGCATTTTTTAAAATGGTAATTTGGAGCAGAAGGTTGAAGCTCAGCTTTATTTAGTTGAGGGCAACACCAGGCAGGGGCACACAGACAGACACCTTTAGTAGGCCGGAAAAGCCTATTGCATTTTTTAAAATGGTAATTTGGAGCAGAAGGTTGAAGCTCAGCTTTATTTAGTTGAGGGCAACACCAGGGAGGGGCAGAAGCCGTTAGTAGGCCCTAACCAAAGTTGAAGGCCAAATGCAGTTTAATTTCTGATACTATAGGCCGAAAGCCAGAAGGTGGAAGCTCCGATTTAGACAGTGGAGGACAATTTGAATTAGGGACTGCAGACAGACTTAGTAGGCTGTCCCCTGTGGACCATGCATCCACCACATTAACCCATTGCGCCGTAATGGACACGTAATCTTCCGTGGCCATGCCTACAGGTCCATGCGTCTGTTGTCAGGTGCACCTTTGTACTCACAGATTGCCAGAGTGCATGGACAATGCGGTCTTCTACATGCTGGTGGAGGGTTGGGATGGCTTTTCTCGCAAAAGAAGTGTCGACTGGTTAGCTTGTAGCGTGGTACAGCGTAGTCCATCATGGCCTTATTAATAGTAAATAAAATATATAACTAGGCTCTATGAACTTTTAAATAGGTTCCAGGGGTACACGGGCAGCATTGGTGTGGTCAGTGGAGGAGTATTGCAAGTAGGGGCTGCAGACAGGCTATCAAAGGCCTAAAATAACAAACAGTAGGCAGTCATGGCAGTTTTACATCGGTTACATGGATACACAGGCAGGCACTCCAGGCAGCATTGTGGTCAGTGGAGGAGTATTGCAAGTAGGGGCCGCAGACAGGCTATCAAAGGCCTAAAATAACAAACAATAGGCTCATTGCAGTTTTACAGCGGTTACATGGATAGACGGGCAGGCAGCTTGGTGGTGAGTGGAGGAGTATTTAAAGTAGGGACCGCAGACAGGCTATCAAAGGCCTAACATAACAAACAATAGGCTCATGGCAGTTTTACAGCGGTTACATGGATACACGGGCAGGCAGCTTGGTGGTCAGTGGAGGAGTATTTAAAGTAGGGACCGCAGACAGGCTTCAAAGGCCTAACATAAGAAAATGGGCTGGCTGTAGGCACTTTATAATTGGTTCCAGGGGTACACGGGCAGCAGTGGTCTGGTCAGTGGAGGACTAGTGGAAGGAGGGACCGCAGACAGGCTATCAAAGGCCTAACATAACAAACAATAGGCTCATGGCAGTTTTACAGCGGTTACATGGATACACGGGCAGGCAGCTTGGTGGTGAGTGGAGGAGTATTTAAAGTAGGGACCGCAGACAGGCTATCAAAGGCCTAACATAACAAACAATAGGCTCATGGCAGTTTTACAGCGGTTACATGGATACACGGGCAGGCAGCTTGGTGGTCAGTGGAGGAGTATTTAAAGTAGGGACCGCAGACAGGCTTCAAAGGCCTAACATAAGAAAATGGGCTGGCTGTAGGCACTTTATAATTGGTTCCAGGGGTACACGGGCAGCAGTGGTCTGGCCAGTGGAGGACTAGTGGAAGGAGGGACCGCAGACAGGCTTCAAAGGCCTAACATAAAAAAATGGGCTGGCTGTAGGCACTTTATAATTGGTTCCAGGGGTACACGGGCAGCAGTGGTCTGGTCAGTGGAGGACTAGTGGAAGGAGGGACCGCAGACAGGCTTCAAAGGCCTAAAATAACAAACAATAGGCTCATGGCAGTTTTACAGCGGTTACATGGATACACGGGCAGGCAGCTTGGTGGTCAGTGGAGGAGTATTTAAAGTAGGGACCGCAGACAGGCTTCAAAGGCCTAACATAAGAAAATGGGCTGGCTGTAGGCACTTTATAATTGGTTCCAGGGGTACACGGGCAGCAGTGGTCTGGTCAGTGGAGGACTAGTGGAAGGAGGGACCGCAGACAGGCTATCAAAGGCCTAACATAACAAACAATAGGCTCATGGCAGTTTTACAGCGGTTACATGGATACACGGGCAGGCAGCTTGGTGGTCAGTGGAGGAGTATTTAAAGTAGGGACCGCAGACAGGCTTCAAAGGCCTAACATAAGAAAATGGGCTGGCTGTAGGCACTTTATAATTGGTTCCAGGGGTACACGGGCAGCAGTGGTCTGGCCAGTGGAGGACTAGTGGAAGGAGGGACCGCAGACAGGCTTCAAAGGCCTAACATAAAAAAATGGGCTGGCTGTAGGCACTTTATAATTGGTTCCAGGGGTACACGGGCAGCAGTGGTCTGGTCAGTGGAGGACTAGTGGAAGGAGGGACCGCAGACAGGCTTCAAAGGCCTAAAATAACAAACAATAGGCTCATGGCAGTTTTACAGCGGTTACATGGATACACGGGCAGCTTGGTGGTGAGTGGAGGAGTAGTGCAAGGAGTGTCTGTCCCAGTACTCCCAAAATATAAATAGATGTTAATGTCTCGCAAAACAACCAAAACAAAAAAAAAGGTGGCATACTTAGGTACAGGGGTGGGCTCATCTGCTGAGTTTCTGACATAGTAATTTGGCAGTAACTATTTAATGGTGCCAATATAGGACACAGACACAGACTACTTTAAGTTGCATCGTAGATGTCTACAAATTTGTATTGTCAGTGCCAGACATTGAATGATGTCAGCGAATAGACTAAAGATTGGTGGAGCTGTGCGACATAATTTTGCATGTGGTAGAGCACATTTTGAGCTGGGGTAGGGGGGAACTCTCTAGAGGCCGGCGGGACCGCCCCAGGGCCCCTCATGTTACAACGGTGTGTCTGACGTTGGGTGTGCACCACCACCGCCAGAGACACTACATTGTACTATGAGGGACCCAGTAGCAATGCCGTCAACCAAAAGCGAGCACACCCACCTCTTCAGACAAACAGCAGTCTCACGGGTGCTTGCGCCAAGTCGCGATACCACGGCCCCGTGTGGGGAGTTTGGCCATTTAGGGAGGTGTAAACATGTCGTATGCTGTACAATCAGCTGCAGCAAATTAGACATTAGAAAAGTAATTCACAGGCAAGGGCCTTTCATAGGAAAGCTAGGTGTCGGCCGGGCAAGGTGGGGCAAAAGATTTCGAAATCCAGTTGTGGTTCATTTTAATGAATGTTAGATCGTCAACATTTTGGGTAGCCAGACGAGTCCTTTTTTCGGTTAATATTGAACCTGCAGCACTGAATACTCTTTCTGATAGGACACTTGCTGCCGGGCAAGCAAGCTCCTGCAATGCATATTCTGCCAATTCTGGCCAGGTGTCTAATTTGGAGGCCCAGTAATCAAATGGGAATGACGGTTGAGGGAGAACATCGATAAGGGATGAAAAATAGTTAGTAACCATACTGGACAAATGTTGTCTCCTGTCACTTTCAATTGATGCAGCAGTACCTGTCCTGTCTGCGGTCATAGCAAAATCACTCCACAACCTGGTCAGAAAACCCCTCTGTCCAACGCCACTTCTGATGTGTGCACCCCTAACACTCCTAGTCTGCTGCCCCCTGGAGCTCGTGTGAGAACGATCACGTGCGCTGTGTGCTGGGAATGCCTGAAGCAAACGGTCAACAAGAGTTGATTGTTTGGTTGCTAATATTAGTTCCAAGTTCTCATGTGGCATAATATTTTGCAATTTGCCTTTATAGCGTGGATCAAGGAGGCAGGCCAACCAGTAATCGTCATCGTTCATCATTTTCGTAATGCGTGTGTCCCTTTTTAGGATACGTAAGGCATAATCCGCCATGTGGGCCAAAGTTCCAGTTGTAAAATCTCCGGTTGTGATTGGTTGAGGGGCAGTTGCAGGCAAATCTACGTCACTTGTGTCCCTCAAAAAACCAGAACCCGGCCGTGACACGCAACCAATTTCCTGTGCCCCCGGGAAAGGTTCGGCATTAAAAATATACTCATCCCCTTCATCCTCCTCGTCCTCCACCTCCTCTTCGCCCGCTACCTCGTCCTGTACACTGCCCTGACCAGACAATGGCTGACTGTCATCAAGGCTTTCCTCTTCCTCTGGTGCAGACGCCTGCTCCTTTATGTGCGTCAAACTTTGCATCAGCAGACGCATTAGGGGGATGCTCATGCTTATTACGGCGTTGTCTGCACTAACCAGCCGTGTGCATTCCTCAAAACACTGAAGGACTTGACACATGTCTTGTATCTTAGACCACTGCACACCTGACAACTCCATGTCTGCCATCCTACTGCCTGCCCGTGTATCCTCCCACAAATAAATAACAGCACGCCTCTGTTCGCACAGTCTCTGAAGCATGTGCAGTGTTGAGTTCCACCTTGTTGCAACGTCTATGATTAGGCGATGCTGGGGAAGGTTCAAAGACCGCTGATAGGTCTGCATACGGCTGGCGTGTACAGGCGAACGTCGGATATGTGAGCAAAGTGCACGCACTTTGAGGAGCAGGTCGGAGAACCCAGGATAAGTTTTCAATAAGCACTGCACCACCAGGTTTAAGGTGTGAGCCAGGCAAGGAATGTGTTTCAGTTGGGAAAGGGAGATGGCAGCCATGAAATTCCTTCCGTTATCACTCACTACCTTGCCTGCCTCAAGATCTACTGTGCCCAGCCACGACTGTGTTTCTTGTTGCAAGAACTCGGACAGAACTTCCGCGGTGTGTCTGTTGTCGCCCAAGCACTTCATAGCCAATACAGCCTGCTGACGCTTGGCAGTAGCTGGCCCATAATGGGACAACTGGTGTGCAACAGTGTCATCTGCCGATGGAGTGGTTGGCAGACTGCGTTCTGTGGAAGAGCTGTAGCTTCTGCAGGAGGACGAGGAGGAGGAGGAGGAGGGGGTGCGAACGCCTACAGCCAACTGTTTCCTAGACCGTGGGCTAGGCACAACTGTCCCTAAATTGATGTCGCCTGTGGACCCTGCATCCACCACATTCACCCAGTGTGCCGTGATGGACACATAACGTCCCTGGCCATGCCTACTGGTCCATGCATCTGTAGTCAGGTGCACCTTTGTACTCACAGATTGCCTGAGTGCATGGACGATGCGCTGTTTAACATGCTGGTGCAGGGCTGGGATGGCTTTTCTGGAAAAAAAGTGTCGACTGGGTAGCTCGTATCGTGGTTCAGCGTACTCCATCAGGGCTTTGAAAGCTTCGCTTTCAACTAACCGGTAGGGCATCATCTCTAACGAGATTAGTCTAGCTATGTGGGCGTTAAAACACTGTGTACGCGGATGCGAGGATAAGTACTTCCTTTTTCTAACCAGAGTCTCATGTAGGGTGAGCTGGACTGGAGAGCTGGAGATCGTGGAACTTTCGGGTGTGCCGGTGTACATGGCAGACTGAG
Organism: Ranitomeya variabilis; assembly: GCF_051348905.1. Taxonomy (NCBI): domain Eukaryota; kingdom Metazoa; phylum Chordata; class Amphibia; order Anura; family Dendrobatidae; genus Ranitomeya; species Ranitomeya variabilis. The sequence continues at coordinate 301,235,924 of NC_135236.1, read as the reverse complement.
AGACGGTTGGAGACGGTATTGTTTCCGCCGGTGCCCTAGATGCAATATTTCCTCCTACAAAACTGGTGATTCCCTGACCCTGACTGCTTTTGGCTGGCAAAGAAACCTGCACAGATACTGCCGGTGGTGCGGAAAATGGTGGCCTTACAGTGACGGAAGGGATGTTGCGTTGCTGACTAGCTTCATTGGCCGAGGGTGCTACAACCTTGAGGGACGTTTGGTAGTTAGTCCAGGCTTGAAAATGCATGGTGGTTAAGTGTCTATGCATGCAACTAGTATTTAGACTTTTCAGATTCTGACCTCTGCTTAAGCTAGTTGAACATTTTTGACAGATGACTTTGCGCTGATCAGTTGGATGTTGTTTAAAAAAATGCCAGACTGCACTCTTCCTAGACTCGGATCCCTTTTCAGGGATTGCAGACTGAGCTTTAACCGGATGGCAACGCTGTGCTCCAACAGGTTTTGGCTTTGACACGCGTTTTGGGCCAGATACGGGCCCGGCAGATGGAACCTGTTGCGATGTTGATGCCTGCTGCGGCCCCTCCTCCACCTCCGCTTCTGAACTACTGCCGCCTGCACCCTGTTCCCCCAATGGCTGCCAATCGGGGTCAATAACTGGGTCATCTATTACCTCCTCTTCGAGCTCGTGTGCAACTTCGTCTGTGTCACTGTGTCGGTCGGTGGTATAGCGTTCGTGGCGGGGCAACATAGTCTCATCAGGGTCTGATTGTGGATCTGTACCCTGAGAGGGCAATGTGGTGGTCTGAGTCAAAGGAGCAGCATAGTACTCTGGCTGTGGCTGTGCATCAGTGCACTCCATGTCAGAATATACTTGTAATGGGCATGGCCTGTTAAATGTTTCACTTTCTAAGCCAGGGACGGTATGTGTAAAGAGCTCCATGGAGTGACCCGTTGTGTCGCCTGCTGCATCCTTCTCTCTTGTTGTAGTTTTTGCTGAGGAGGACAAGGAAGCGACTTGTCCCTGACCGTGAACATCCACAAGCGACGCGCTGCTTTTACATTTACCAGTTTCGGAAGAGGAGGCAAAAGAGCTAGAGGCTGAGTCTGCAATGTAAGCCAAAACTTGCTGTTGCTGCTCCGCCTTTAAAAGCGGTTTTCCTACTCCCAGAAAAGAGAGCGTTCGAGGCCTTGTGTAGCCTGACGACGAAACTGGCTCCACAGCTCCAGACTTAGGTGGAATATTTTTATCCCCACGACCACCTGATGCTCCACTACCACTACCATCATTACCAGCTGACAATGAACGCCCACGACGACCTCTTGCACCAGACTTCCTCATTGTTTTAAAATCTTAACCAAAGTAACTTTATTTGTTGCTGTCAAACAACTTACACGGTGAGCTATAACTTCAGTATGATTTCAATATCCCTTAACAGGTTGGTGAGACCACAAGGAAAATCAGGCACAATGTTACACACTCTGTTTTCTGTGGCACAAAATCACAGAGATGACACACACGCAGGACTGTCACTCAAGCACTAATGTCAATATTAATCTCCCACCTAATTTATTTATTTTTTTTTCTCAGGGAGACTTTAGAAACCAAATAATATTAAAAAAAAAAAAAAAAAAAAGGCTTTCTATGGCCCACAATTAGAGAGAGAGAGGTGGCACACCCAGGAGTCAAGACTGGCGCACAAGCTGAAAGGGCAATATTACTCTCCCACTGTTTTTTTAAGTTTTTTTTTTATTTCAGGGAGACTTTAGAAACCAAATAATATAAAAAAAAAAAAAAAAAAAAAAAAAAAAAAATAGGCTTTCTATAGCCCACTGAATGAGAGAGAGAGGTGGCACACCCAGGAGTCAAGACTGGCACACAAGCTGAAAGGGCAATATTACTCTCCCACTGTTTTTTTATGTTTTTTTTTTTTTTTTCAGGGAGACTTTAGAAACCAAATAATAAGAAAAAAAATAAATAAATAAATAGGCTTTCTATAGCCCACTGAATGAGAGATAGCACACACAGCAGTGGCACACAAGCCCTGACTGAGGCCAATATTTTTCTCCCACTGATTGATGTAGTGTTTTTGTGTTGAGGTAGATTTTAGAACACAAATCAAGGAAAAAAAAAAAAATGCTTTCTATGGCCCACTGAATGAGAGAGAGGTGGCACACCCAGGAGTCAAGACTGGCACACAAGCTGAAAGGGCAATATTACTCTCCCACTGTTTTTTTATGTATTTTTTGTTTTTTAAGGGAGACTTTAGAAACCCAATAATATTTTTTAAAAAAAATAAATAGGCTTTCTATGGCCCACTGAATGAGAGGGAGAGAGGTGGCACACCCAGGAGTCAAGCCTGGCACACAAGCTGAAAGGGCAATATTACTCTCCCACTGTTTTTTTATGTATTTTTTGTTTTTTAAGGGAGACTTTAGAAACCCAATAATATTTAAAAAAAATAAATAAATAGGCTTTCTATGGCCCACTGAATGAGAGGGAGAGAGGTGGCACACCCAGGAGTCAAGACTGGCACACAAGCTGAAAGGGCAATATTACTCTCCCACTGTTTTTTTATGTTTTTTTTTTTTTTTTTCAGGGAGACTTTAGAAACCAAATAATAAGAAAAAAAATAAATAAATAAATAGGCTTTCTATAGCCCACTGAATGAGAGATAGCACACACAGCAGTGGCACACAAGCCCTGACTGAGGCCAATATTTTTCTCCCACTGATTGATGTAGTGTTTTTGTGTTGAGGTAGATTTTAGAACACAAATCAAGGAAAAAAAAAAAAAATGCTTTCTATGGCCCACTGAATGAGAGAGAGGTGGCACACCCAGGAGTCAAGACTGGCACACAAGCTGAAAGGGCAATATTACTCTCCCACTGTTTTTTTATGTTTTTTTTTTTTTTTAAGGGAGACTTTAGAAACCCAATAATATTTAAAAAAATAAATAAATAGGCTTTCTATGGCCCACTGAATGAGAGGGAGAGAGGTGGCACACCCAGGAGTCAAGACTGGCACACAAGCTGAAAGGGCAATATTACTCTCCCACTGTTTTTTTTTTTTAGGTATTTTTTTTTTTTTCAGGGAGACTTTAGAAACCAAATAATATTAAAAAAAAAAAAAAAAAAAATAGGCTTTCTATAGCCCACTGAATGAGAGATAGCACACACAGCAGTGGCACACAAGCCCTGACTGAGGCCAATATTTTTCTCCCACTGATTGATGTAGTGTTTTTGTGTTGAGGTAGATTTTAGAACACAAATCAAGGAAAAAAAAAAAAAATGCTTTCTATGGCCCACTGAATGAGAGAGAGGTGGCACACCCAGGAGTCAAGACTGGCACACAAGCTGAAAGGGCAATATTACTCTCCCACTGTTTTTTAATGTTTTTTTTGTTTTTTAAGGGAGACTTTAGAAACCCAATAATATTTAAAAAAAAAAATAAATAGGCTTTCTATGGCCCACTGAATGAGAGGGAGAGAGGTGGCACACCCAGGAGTCAAGACTGGCACACAAGCTGAAAGGGCAATATTACTCTCCCACTGTTTTTTTATGTATTTTTTGTTTTTTAAGGGAGACTTTAGAAACCCAATAATATTTAAAAAAAAAAATAAATAGGCTTTCTATGGCCCACTGAATGAGAGGGAGAGAGGTGGCACACCCAGGAGTCAAGACTGGCACACAAGCTGAAAGGGCAATATTACTCTCCCACTGTTTTTTTATGTATTTTTTGTTTTTTAAGGGAGACTTTAGAAACCCAATAATATTTAAAAAAATAAATAAATAGGCTTTCTATGGCCCACTGAATGAGAGGGAGAGAGGTGGCACACCCAGGAGTCAAGACTGGCACACAAGCTGAAAGGGCAATATTACTCTCCCACTGTTTTTTTATGTATTTTTTGTTTTTTAAGGGAGACTTTAGAAACCCAATAATATTTAAAAAAAAAAATAAATAGGCTTTCTATGGCCCACTGAATGAGAGGGAGAGAGGTGGCACACCCAGGAGTCAAGCCTGGCACACAAGCTGAAAGGGCAATATTACTCTCCCACTGTTTTTTTATGTATTTTTTGTTTTTTAAGGGAGACTTTAGAAACCCAATAATATTTAAAAAAAAAAATAAATAGGCTTTCTATGGCCCACTGAATGAGAGGGAGAGAGGTGGCACACCCAGGAGTCAAGACTGGCACACAAGCTGAAAGGGCAATATTACTCTCCCACTGTTTTTTTAGGTATTATTTTTTTTTTTCAGGGAGACTTTAGAAACCAAATAATATTAAAAAAATAAATAAAAAAAATAGGCTTTCTATAGCCCACTGAATGAGAGATAGCACACACAGCAGTGGCACACAAGCCCTGACTGAGGCCAATATTTTTCTCCCACTGATTGATGTAGTGTTTTTGTGTTGAGGTAGATTTTAGAACACAAATCAAGGAAAAAAAAAAAAATGCTTTCTATGGCCCACTGAATGAGAGAGAGGTGGCACACCCAGGAGTCAAGACTGGCACACAAGCTGAAAGGGCAATATTACTCTCCCACTGTTTTTTTATGTTTTTTTTGTTTTTTAAGGGAGACTTTAGAAACCCAATAATATTTAAAAAAATAAATAAATAGGCTTTCTATGGCCCACTGAATGAGAGGGAGAGAGGTGGCACACCCAGGAGTCAAGACTGGCACACAAGCTGAAAGGGCAATATTACTCTCCCACTGTTTTTTTATGTATTTTTTGTTTTTTAAGGGAGACTTTAGAAACCTGTCATGTTCTCAATGGCAAGAGAACATAGCTTCAGTATATATAGGAACTAGCTCTTGGAAGATGGGAACTGAGCTGACCATGAACTAAACCTAACGCACAACTAGCAGTGGCCGGGTAGCATGCCTACGTTGATTCTAGATGCCCAGCACCAGCCGGAGGACTAAATAATGCTAGCAGAGGAAAATATTAGTCCTAGCTCACCTCTAGAGAAATACCCCGAAAGGAGACAGAGGCCCCCCACATGTATTGGCGGTGAATTAAGATGAAATAACAAACGTAGTATGAAAATAGGTTTAGCAAATTTGAGGTCCACTTACTACATAGCAGAAGACAGAAAGGACACTTTCATGGTCAGCTGAAAACCCTATCAAAAACACCATCCAGAAATTACTTTAAAACTCTGGCATTAACTCATAACACCAGAGTGGCAATTCCTGTTCACAAGAGCTTTCCAGACACAGTAACGAAACTACAGCTGTGAACTGGAACAAAAATGCAAAAACAAACATGGACAAGAGTCCAACTTATCTAGTAGTTGTCTAGGAGCAGGAACAAGCACAGAGAGGCTTCTGATAACATTGATGACCGGCAAGCAACTAACAGAGAAGCAAGGTTATATAGCGACTCCCACATCTTGATGGGAACAGGTGAACAGAGAAGATGAAGACACCAGTTCAATTCCACCAGTAGCCACCGGGGGAGCCCAGAATCCAAATTCACAACAGTACCCCCCCCTCAAGGAGGGGGCACCGAACCCTCACCAGAACCACCAGGGCGATCAGGATGGGCCCTATGAAAGGCACGAACCAAATCAGAGGCATGAACATCAGATGCATTCACCCAAGAATTATCCTCCTGGCCGTATCCCTTCCACTTGACCAGATACTGGAGTCTCCGTCTGGAAACACGAGAGTCTAAGATTTTCTCCACAACGTACTCCAACTCACCCTCAACCAACACCGGAGCAGGAGGCTCAACGGAAGGCACAACCGGTACCTCATACCTGCGCAATAATGACCGATGAAAAACGTTATGAATAGAAAAGGATGCAGGGAGGTCCAAACGGAAGGAAACAGGGTTAAGAATCTCCAATATCTTATACGGGCCGATGAACCGAGGCTTAAACTTAGGAGAAGAGACCCTCATAGGGACAAAACGAGAAGACAACCACACCAAATCCCCAACACAAAGCCGAGGACCAACACGACGGTGGCGGTTGGCAAAAAGCTGAGTCTTCTCCTGGGACAACCTCAAATTGTCCACCACCTGCCCCCAGATCTGATGCAATCTCTCCACCACAGCATCCACTCCAGGACAATCCGAAGATTCCACCTGACCAGAGGAAAATCGAGGATGAAACCCCGAATTACAGAAAAACGGGGACACCAAAGTGGCAGAGCTGGCCCGATTATTGAGAGCGAACTCTGCCAATGGCAAAAAAGCAACCCAATCATCCTGGTCAGCAGACACAAAACACCTCAGATATGTCTCCAGGGTCTGATTAGTCCGCTCGGTCTGGCCATTCGTCTGAGGATGGAAAGCGGACGAAAAAGATAAATCTATGCCCATCCTAGCACAGAATGCCCGCCAAAATCTAGACACGAATTGGGTCCCTCTGTCAGAAATGATATTCTCAGGAATACCATGCAAACGAACAACATTTTGAAAAAACAGAGGAACCAACTCGGAAGAAGAAGGCAACTTGGGCAGAGGAACCAAATGGACCATCTTAGAGAAACGGTCACACACCACCCAGATGACAGACATCTTCTGAGAAACAGGCAGATCTGAAATAAAATCCATCGAGATGTGCGTCCAAGGCCTCTTAGGAATAGGCAAGGGCAACAATAATCCACTAGCCCGAGAACAACAAGGCTTGGCCCGAGCACAAACGTCACAAGACTGCACAAAGCCTCGCACATCTCGTGACAGGGAAGGCCACCAGAAGGACCTTGCCACCAAATCCCTGGTACCAAAAATGCCAGGATGACCTGCCAACGCAGAAGAATGCACCTCAGAGATGACTCTACTGGTCCAATCATCAGGAACAAACAGTTTATCAGGTGGGCAACGATCCGGTCTATCCGCCTGAAACTCCTGCAAGGCCCGCCGCAGGTCTGGAGAAACGGCTGACAATACCACTCCATCCTTAAGGATACCTGTGGGCTCAGAGTTACCAGGCGAGTCAGGCTCAAAACTCCTAGAAAGGGCATCCGCCTTAACATTCTTAGAACCCGGTAGGTATGACACCACAAAATTAAACCGAGAGAAAAATAATGACCAGCGCGCCTGTCTAGGATTCAGGCGCCTGGCGGTCTCAAGATAAATCAAGTTTTTGTGGTCAGTCAATACCACCACCTGATGTCTGGCCCCCTCAAGCCAATGGCGCCACTCCTCAAAAGCCCACTTCATGGCCAAAAGCTCCCGATTCCCAACATCATAATTCCGCTCAGCGGGCGAAAATTTACGGGAAAAGAAGGCACAAGGCCTCATCACGGAGCAGTCAGAACTTTTCTGCGACAACACTGCCCCAGCTCCGATCTCAGAAGCGTCGACCTCAACCTGAAAAGGTAGAGCAACATCAGGCTGACGCAACACAGGGGCAGAGGAAAAACGGCGCTTAAGCTCCCGAAAGGCCTCCACAGCGTCAGGGGACCAATCAGCAACATCAGCACCCTTCTTAGTCAAATCGGTCAATGGCTTAGCAATATCCGAAAAACCAGCAATAAATCGACGATAAAAGTTAGCAAAGCCCAAAAATTTCTGAAGACTCTTAAGAGAAGAGGGCTGCGTCCAATCACAAATAGCTTGAACCTTGACAGGATCCATTTCAATGGAAGAGGGAGAAAAAATATATCCCAAAAAGGAAATCCTCTGTACCCCAAAAACACACTTAGAACCCTTCACACACAAAGAATTAGACCGCAAAACCTGGAAAACCCTCCTGACTTGCTGGACATGAGAGTCCCAGTCATCCGAAAAAATCAGAATATCATCCAGATACACAATCATAAATTTATCCAAATAATCGCGAAAAATATCATGCATAAAGGACTGGAAAATTGACGGAGCATTTGAAAGACCAAAAGGCATCACTAAATACTCAAAGTGGCCCTCGGGCGTATTAAATGCGGTCTTCCACTCATCCCCCTGCCTGATTCGCACCAAATTATACGCCCCACGAAGGTCAATCTTAGAGAACCACTTGGCCCCCTTTATGCGAGCAAACAAATCAGTCAGCAACGGCAATGGGTATTGATATTTAACAGTGATTTTGTTCAAAAGCCGATAATCGATACATGGTCTCAAAGAGCCGTCTTTTTTTGACACAAAGAAAAAACCGGCTCCTAAGGGAGATGACGATGGACGAATATGTCCCTTTTCCAAGGACTCCTTTATATATTCTCACATAGCAGCATGTTCAGGCACAGACAGATTAAACAAACGACCCTTTGGGTATTTACTACCCGGGATTAAATCTATGGCACAATCGCACTCTCGGTGCGGAGGTAACGAACCAAGCTTGGATTCTTCAAAGACGTCACGATAGTCAGACAGGAACTCAGGAATTTCAGAGGGAATAGATGATGAAATGGAAACCACAGGTACATCCCCATGAGCCCCCTTACATCCCCAGCTCAACACAGACATAGCTCTCCAGTCGAGGACTGGGTTGTGAGATTGCAGCCAAGGCAATCCTAGCACCAAATCATCATGTAGATTATGCAGCACCAGAAAGCGAATAATCTCCTGATGATCCGGATTAATACGCATAGTTACTTGTGTCCAGTATTGTGGTTTATTATTAGCCAATGGGGTGGAGTCAATCCCCTTCAGAGGAATAGAAGTCTCCAAAGGTTCTAAATCATACCCACAGCGTTTGGCAAAGGACCAATCCATAAGACTCAAAGCGGCGCCAGAGTCGACATAGGCGTCCGTGGTAATAGATGACAAAGAGCAAATCAGGGTCACAGATAGAATAAACTTAGACGGTAAGGTGCAAATGGAAACAGATTTATCAAGCTTTTTAGTGCGCTTAGAGCATGCTGATATAACATGAGTAGAATCACCACAATAGAAACACAACCCATTTTTCCGTCTAAAATTCTGCCGCTCACTTCGGGACAGAATTCTATCACACTGCATACTCTCTGGCGACTTCTCAGTGGACACCGCCAGATGGTGCACTGGTTTGCGCTCCCGCAAACGCCTATCGATCTGAATAGCCATTGTCATGGACTCATTCAGACCCGCAGGCACAGGGAACCCCACCATAACATCCTTAATGGCATCAGAGAGACCCTCTCTGAAAGTCGCCGCCAGGGCGCACTCATTCCACTGAGTAAGCACAGACCATTTACGGAATCTTTGGCAGTAAATTTCCACTTCATCTTGCCCCTGAGATAGGGACATCAAAGTTTTTTCTGCCTGAAGCTCCAAATGAGGCTCGTCATAAAGCAACCCCAAGGCCAGAAAAAACGCATCCACATTGAGCAACGCAGGATCCCCTGGTGTCAATGAAAAAGCCCAGTCTTGAGGGTCGCCCCGGAGCAAGGAAATCACAATCCTGACCTGCTGTGCAGGGTCTCCGGCAGAGCGAAATTTCAGGGACAAAAATAATTTGCAATTATTTCGAAAATTCTGAAACCCAGATCTATTCCCCGAGAAAAATTCCGGCAAAGGAATTCTCGGCTCAGATACAGGTGCATGACAAACAAAGTCTTGCAAATTTTGTACCTTCGTGGCGAGATTATTCAAACCTGCAGTTACACTCTGAAGATCCATTACAAACAGGTGGACACAGAGCCATTCAAAGATTAGAAGGAGAAAAAAAAAAAAAAAAAAATCTCAGCAGACTTCTTATTTCTCTCCTTTCTCAGCCAAGGATTTTAACCCTTTAGTGGTCCGGTCAAACTGTCATGTTCTCAATGGCAAGAGAACATAGCTTCAGTATATATAGGAACTAGCTCTTGGAAGATGGGAACTGAGCTGACCATGAACTAAACCTAACGCACAACTAGCAGTGGCCGGGTAGCATGCCTACGTTGATTCTAGATGCCCAGCACCAGCCGGAGGACTAAATAATGCTAGCAGAGGAAAATATTAGTCCTAGCTCACCTCTAGAGAAATACCCCGAAAGGAGACAGAGGCCCCCCACATGTATTGGCGGTGAATTAAGATGAAATAACAAACGTAGTATGAAAATAGGTTTAGCAAATTTGAGGTCCACTTACTACATAGCAGAAGACAGAAAGGACACTTTCATGGTCAGCTGAAAACCCTATCAAAAACACCATCCAGAAATTACTTTAAAACTCTGGCATTAACTCATAACACCAGAGTGGCAATTCCTGTTCACAAGAGCTTTCCAGACACAGTAACGAAACTACAGCTGTGAACTGGAACAAAAATGCAAAAACAAACATGGACAAGAGTCCAACTTATCTAGTAGTTGTCTAGGAGCAGGAACAAGCACAGAGAGGCTTCTGATAACATTGATGACCGGCAAGCAACTAACAGAGAAGCAAGGTTATATAGCGACTCCCACATCTTGATGGGAACAGGTGAACAGAGAAGATGAAGACACCAGTTCAATTCCACCAGTAGCCACCGGGGGAGCCCAGAATCCAAATTCACAACAGAAACCCAATAATATTTAAAAAAAAAAATAAATAGGCTTTCTATGGCCCACTGAATGAGAGGGAGAGAGGTGGCACACCCAGGAGTCAAGACTGGCACACAAGCTGAAAGGGCAATATTACTCTCCCACTGTTTTTTTATGTATTTTTTGTTTTTTAAGGGAGACTTTAGAAACCCAATAATATTTAAAAAAATAAATAAATAGGCTTTCTATGGCCCACTGAATGAGAGGGAGAGAGGTGGCACACCCAGGAGTCAAGCCTGGCACACAAGCTGAAAGGGCAATATTACTCTCCCACTGTTTTTTTATGTATTTTTTGTTTTTTAAGGGAGACTTTAGAAACCCAATAATATTTAAAAAAATAAATAAATAGGCTTTCTATGGCCCACTGAATGAGAGGGAGAGAGGTGGCACACCCAGGAGTCAAGACTGGCACACAAGCTGAAAGGGCAATATTACTCTCCCACTGTTTTTTTAGGTATTTTTTTTTTTCAGGGAGACTTTAGAAACCAAATAATATTAAAAAAAAAAAAAAAAAAAAAAAAATAGGCTTGCTATAGCCCACTGAATGAGAGATAGCACACACAGCAGTGGCACACAAGCCCTGACTGAGGCCAATATTTTTCTCCCACTGATTGATGTAGTGTTTTTGTGTTGAGGTAGAATTTAGAACACAAATCACGGAAAAAATAAATAGGCTTTCTATGGCCCACTCAGTGAGAGATGGCACACACAGGGATGGCACTGTAGCAGAAATGCCAATCTTAATCTCCCACAAAAAAAACAAAAAAAAAAAAAAAACTGTCCTACAATTACTATCTCCCTGCAGTAATGTAAGCCAGGTATGGCAGGCAGCAATAGGAGTGGACTGATGCACAAATTAAATAAAAAGTGTGGACAAACAAAAAAGATAGCTGTGCAGAAAGGAAGGAACAAGAGGATATGTGCTTTGAAAAAAGCAGTTGGTTTCCACAGTGGCGTACACACAGCAATACAGCTATCACGGAGCCTTCTAGGGCAGCCCAATGAGCTACAGCGCTGAGGGGAAAAAAAAAAAAAAATAGCTTCCACAGTCCCTGCACACCGAAGGTGGTGTTGGACAGTGGAAATCGCTGCAGCACAAGCGGTTTGGTGGTTAGTGGACCCTGCCTAACGCTCTCCCTGCTTCTGACGAAGCGGCAGCAACCTGTCCCTAAGCTCAGATCAGCAGCAGTAAGATGGCGGTCGGCGGGAACGCCCCTTTATAGCCCCTGTGACGCCGCAGACAGCAAGCCAATCACTGCAATGCCCTTCTCTAAGATGGTGGGGACCAGGATCTATGTCATCACGCTGCCCACACTCTGCGTTCACCTTCATTGGCTGAGAAATGGCGCTTTTCGCGTCATTGAAACGCGACTTTGGCGCGAAAGTCGCGTACCGCATGGCCGACAAGCACAGGGGTCGGATCGGGTTTCATGAGACGCCGACTTAGCCAAAAGTCGGCGACTTTTGAAAATGATCGACCCGTTTCGCTCAACCCTAGTGGTGAGCACTTTGACCCACCAAGTGCTTCACAGAAGTTTATAATGCAGAACCGTAAAAATAAAAAATCATATTTTTTCACAAAAATTATCTTTTCACCCCCAATTTTTTATTTTCCCAAGTGTAAGAGAAGAAATTGGACCCCAAAAGTTGTTGTACAATTTGTCCTGAGTACGCTGATACCCCATATGTGGGGGTAAACCACTGTTTGGGCGCATGGGAGAGCTCGGAAAGGAAGTAGCACCGTTTGACTTTTCAACGCAAAATTGACAGGAATTGAGATGGGACGCCATGTTGCGTTTGGAGAGCCACTGATGTGCCTAAACATTGAAACCCCCCACAAGTGACACCATTTTGGAAAGTAGACCCCCTAAGGAACTTATCTAGATGTGTTTTGAGCGCTTTGACCCACCAAGGGCTTCACAGAAGTTAATAATGCAGAGCCGTAAAAATAAAACAAAAATTTTTTCCCACAAAAATTATTTTTTTAGCCCCCAGTTTTGTATTTTCCCGAGGGTAGCAGGAGAAATTGGACCCCAAAATTTGTTGTCCAAGTTGTCCTGAGTGCGATGATACACCATATGTGGGGAGAACCACTGTTTGGGCGCATGGGAGGGCTCGGAAAGGAAGGAGCGCCATTTGGAATGCAGACTTAGATGGAATGGTCTGCAGGCGTCACATTGCGTTTGCAGAGCCCCTAATGTACCTAAACAGTAGAAACCCCCCACAAGTGACACCATGTTGGAAAGTAGACCCCCTAAGGAACTTATCTAGATGTGTGGTGAGCACTTTGACCCACCAAGGGCTTCACAGAAGTTTATAATGCAGAGCCATAAAAAAATAAAAAATAAAAATTTTCCCACAAAAATTATTTTTTAGCCCCCAGTTTTGTATTTTCCCGAGGGTAACAGGAGAAATTGGACCCCAAAAGTTGTTGTCCAATTTGTCCTGAGTGCGCTGATACCCCATATGTGGGGGGGAACCACCGTTTGGATGCATGGAAGGGCTCGGAAGTGAAGGAGCGCCATTTGGAATGCAGACTTAGATGGAATGGTCTGCAGGCGTCACATTGCATTTGCAGAGCCCCTAATGTACCTAAACAGTAGAAACCCCCCACAAGTGACACCATGTTGGAAAGTAGACCGCCTAAGGAACTTATCTAGATGTGTGGTGAGCGCTTTGACCCACCAAGGGCTTCACAGAAGTTTATAATGCAGAGCCGTAAAAATAAAACTAAAAATTTTTCCCACATAAAATATTTTTCAGCCCCCGGTTTTGTATTTTCCCGAGGGTAACAGGAGAAATTGGACCCCAAAAGTTGTTGTCCAATTTGTCCTGAGTGCGCTGATACCCCATATGTGGGGGGAACCACCGTTTGGATGCATGGGAGGGCTCGGAAGGGAAGGAGCGCCATTTGGAATGCAGACTTAGATGGAATGGTCTGCAGGCGTCACATTGCGTTTGCAGAGCCCCTAATGTACCTAAACAGTAGAAGCCCCACACAAGTGACCCCATTTTGGAAACTAGACCCCCCAAGGAACTTATCTAGATGTGTTGTAAGAACTTTGAACCCCCAAGTGTTTCACTACAGTTTATAACGCAGAGCCGTGAAAATAAAAAATCTTTGTTTTTCCCACAAAAATTATTTTTTAGCCCCCAGTTTTGTATTTTCCCAGGGGTAACAGGAGAAATTGGACCCCAAAGGTTGTTGTCCTATTTGTCCTGAGTACGCTGATACCCCATATGTTGGGGTAAACCCCTGTTTGGGCACACGGGAGAGCTCGGAAGGGAAGGAGCACTGTTTTACTTTTTCAACGCAGAATTGGCTGGAATTGAGATCGGACGCCATGTCGCGTTTGGAGAGCCCCTGATGTGCCGAAACAGTGGAAACCCCCCAATTATAACTGAAACCCTAATCCAAACACACCCCTAACCCTAATCCCAACAGTAACCCTAACCACACCTCTAACCCTGACACACCCCTAACCCTAATCCCAACCCTATTCCCAACCGTAAATGTAATCCAAACCCTAACCGTAACTTTAGCCCCAACCCTAACCCTAACTTTAGCCCCAACCCTAACTGTAGCCTTAACCCTAGTCCCAACCCTAGCCCTAATGGGAAAATGGAAATAAATACTTTTTATTTTTTTTTCCCTAACTAAGGGGGTGATGAAGGGGTGTTTGATTTACTTTTATAGCGGGTTTTTTAGCGGATTTTTATGATTGGCAGCCGTCACACACTGAAAGATGCTTTTTATTGCAAAAAATATTTTTTGCGTTACCACATTTTGAGAGCTATAAATTTTCCATATTTTGGTCCACAGAGTCATGTGAGGTCTTGTTTTTTGCGGGACGAGTTGACGTTTTTATTGGTAACATTTTTGGGCACGTCACATTTTTTGATCGCTTTTTATTCCGATTTTTGTAAGGCAGAATGACCAAAAACCAGCTATTCATGAATTTCTTTTGAGGGAGGCGTTTATACCGTTCCGTGTTTGGTAAAATTGATAAAGCAGTTTTATTCTTCGGGTCAGTACGATTACAGCGATACCTCATTTATCTCATTTTTTTATGTTTTGGCGCTTTTATACGATAAAAACTATTTTATGGAAAAAATAATTATTTTTGCATCGCTTTATTCTCAGGACTATAACTTTTTTATTTTTTTGCTGATCATGCTGTATGGCGGCTCGTTATTTGCGGGACAAGATGACGCTTTCAGTGGTACCATGGTTATTTATATCTCTCTTTTTGATCGCGTGTTATTCCACTTTTTGTTCGGCGGTATGATAATAAAGCGTTGTTTTTTGCCTCTTTTTATTTTTTTTTTTCTTACGGTGTTTACTGAAGGGGTTAACTAGTGGGCCAGTTTTATAGGTCGGGTCGTTACGGACGCGGCGATACTAAATATGTGCACTTTTATTGGTTTTTTATATATTTAGATAAAGAAATGTATTTATGGGAATAATATTTTTTTTTTTTTTCATTATTTTGGAATATTTTTTTTTATTTTTTTTTACACATTTGGAAAAATTTTTTTTAACTTTTTTACTTTGCCCCAGGGGGGGACAATACAGATCGGTGATCTGCCAGTTTGCATAGCACTCTGACAGATCACCGATCTGAGAGAAGTGCAGGCTGCTTCACAGCGCCTGCTCTGAGCAGGCTTCTGTGAAGCCACCTCCCTCCCTGCAGGACCCGGATCCGCGGCCATCTTGTATCCGGGTCTGGACCAGGCAGGGAGGGAGGTAAGACCCTCGCAGCAACGCGATCACATCGCGTTGCTCCGGGGGTCTCAGGGAAGCCCGCAGGGAGCCCCCTCCCTGCGCGATGCTTCCCTGCACCGCCGGCACATCGCGATCATGTTTGATCGCGGTGTGCCGGGGGTTAATGTGCCGGGGGCGGTCCGTGACCACTCCTGGCACATAGTGCCGGATGTTAGCTGCGATATGCAGCCGACACCCGGCCGCGATCAGCCGCGCTCCCCCCGTGAGCGCGGCCGATCGCATATGACGTACTATCCCGTCGGTGGTCATACGGGCCCACCCCACCTCGACGGGATAGTACGTCAAATGTCGGGAAGGGGTTAAATGTGTAGTGATCTATGTTGTTGGTGACGAGTAGATATGGGGGAACTTGTTCAGTAATCAATCATCAATCTCAAATTTGGCACACATGTAGCACATTCGGATTCGTGTTCGGTTTCAGAGTATTTTTCCTCATAGACGGCAAAATTCTGTCACAGTTCGGTAAATGATTGCGTTTCCACTAATACTTTTGTAAGGACTTTGGCTAGGATAGTGATTCTGTATGATGAGTGGGGATGTGTTTTTTGAAGGGAGGTGGTGTGTATAGGCCAGAGGAGCGGCGGTGGGTAATTTTTTTTTTCCTTTTTAATAACTTAATGTGTGCAAATTCAAGCAGCCAATCAGGGTGCAGAAGCCATAAGCAACATCACAGGGGTTTCTGTCATTGGCTTCCAAAGTCACATGTTCCTCTCCATATAAAAAGCGGACATGTTTTGCTGGCGCCATTTTCTCAGTGTAACAGCGCAGAAAAGCCGCTGCTACTGCTGCAAGTTGTCATATTGTTAGATAGGATCTTATCCTGTGTGAAATAAACTTTCTAGCATCTACCTAGATTGTGCTAATAGTGTTGTGCAGGCAGGAATCCACGTTGACTACTGAAAATCATTTGGGCTAATACTGTGCAGCAGTCAGAACTCAGGAAGCCCCATTTGCTAATCAAAATCGTTAGGGCTAATACTGTTGATCAACCAGGAGGCCACATTTGCTAATAAAAATCGTTTGGGCTAATAATGTAGTGCAGCCAGGAGGCCCCATTTGCTAATCAAAATCATTAGGGCTAATAGTGTTGTGCAGCCAGGAGTCTACATTTCCTACTCAAAATCATTTGGGTTAATGCTGTGTTGCAGTCAGGACTCAGGAGGCCCCATTTGCTGATCAAAATCGTTAAGGCTAATATTGGGGTGCAGCAAAGAGACCCCATTTGCTAATCAAATTCTTTAGGGCTACTAGTATTGGGCAGCCAGGAGGCCCCATTTGCTAATCAAAATTGTTAGGGCTAATAGTGTTGTGCAGCCAGGAGGCCCCATTTGCTAATCAAAATCATTAGGGCTAATACTGGGGTGCAGCCAGTAGACCCCATTTGGTAATCAAAGTCATTAGTGCTAAGAGTGCTGTGCAGGCATGAGTCCACATTTCCTACTCAAAATCATTTGGGCTAATAGTGTGCTGCAGTCAGGACTCAGGAGGCCCCTTTTGCTAAACAAAATCATTAGGGCTAATAGCAGGGTTCAGCAAGGAAGCCCATTTGCTAATCAAAATCATTAGGGCTAACATTGTTGTTCAGGCACACTATCTCAGAAAATAAATACTGATTGTTCATTTAGTGACAGATCACTGACAGGTCTGGGCATAGGGTTGTGAAATAGCTGGTTAAAAGAGGGGAAGGGTACATACAAATGAGTGGGAAAAAGCAGGGTCATGGTGGAAGGGGGAATAGGCTTGGTGTTCCACGTGTATGTGGGTTTGGTGGTAATGTTACTGAAAGCTCTACTGAACAAATACCTCCTTGTCCTATGCAAAGACAAATGACAACATCTGTTATTGGACCGGCGACTTGACTCTCTTTCTTTGGCAGCCACACAGTGGTATGCCTTGTAGATGAGGGTTAGAAAGAGCATGTGCTCCAGTGGCTTGCAAGCTCTGCCTTAAATGACCTTTCCTCCTCTTCCTCCACCTTAACATCACACACATAGTACAATCCTCAGAGGTGGCACCCCAATTATCCTTGTTTCTCCACGAGTCACAACTTTTCAACTGCTCAACTGACTGTGGTGAACCACAGATGGGCCAGTCTGCAGAGCTGTTCATGCATTATATTCCATGAGAATCAGAAGTCTGCTCCAAATATTCACAGAATCCAGAAGAGGAAAGCATCTGCACCAATGTTCAAAATTTTTTCCTGTTGGATCCAGGGCCGGACAATGTAGGGTCCGAACAGAATCCAGACCTTCGTCAGCAGACGTTAAACCCCAGGGTGAGATTCAAATACCTGAGGCACACGTGAACTGTACTGTGATGTCAGGGCAGGAAGAGAAGTAGGATGACTCTGAGGGTAAGGAGTGGGAGTACAGAGAGGATTAAGATGAGGTTGATGACCCAACTCACAATATCTGCCAATTTTGCAAAAAGCAACTCAGTAGAGACAAAAATGGCAATAATTTGATTACTACATGCATGAAATGGCACATGAGCAATCAACATGCCTTAGTCTGGGAATCACACTGCGCTAAAATGTGGACTAGCGGGCCTCATCAACCACTGGCCATCCAATCAACCACATCTGCTGCTTCTTCCACATCCTAACTGTGCCAAGTGTACTCACACAGATCTCCACCTGCAGAAATTCGACTTGTTCACCCTCTACAGTTGGGGTGAGTGAGAGCCTGTCAGCTGTTAGGGAAGCCGAGATGCCCGCTGTTTTTGTTTCACTGAGCAAAACAAATCTTTCTCAGCCCACCATAACATCTCCGCCTGCACCTCACTCACAGTCCAGCAGTTTGTCCTTTTCACTCTACTCCAATCTCTCTCAGCACAGCAGACAGCCATTGGTCCCACAGTTGTGGTCACATCAGGGCCGGCTCCAGGTTTTTGAGGGCCCCGGGCGAAGGAGTCTCAGTGGGCCCCCCCCCTTTAACACATACCACGATTCATGATGCCCAGATACAGCAGAGAAATATAGGTATAGTACAATGCCAGATTTCACTTCTTACATGAGTGATAGCTATTGTAAATTCTGCAGTGTATATATACAGGGCAGGAGGAGAGGTACTGTGCAGTGTATATATACAGGAGGAGCGGTACTGTACAGTGTATATATACAGGAGGAGTGGTGCTGTGCAGTGTATATATACAGGGGAGAGGTACTGTACAGTGTATATATACAGGAGGAGTGGTACTGTGCAGTGTATATATACAGGAGGAGTGGTACTGTGCAGTGTATATATACAGGAGGAGCGGTACTGTACAGTGTATATATACAGGAGGAGTGGTACTGTGCAGTGTATATATACAGGAGGAGTGGTACTGTGCAGTGTATATATACAGGGGAGAGTTACTGTGCAGTGTATATATACAGGAGGAGAGGTACTGTGCAGTGTATATATACAGGAGGAGCGGTACTGTACAGTGTATATATACAGGAGGAGCAGTACTGTACAGTGTATATATACAGGAGGAGTGGTACTGTGCAATGTATATATACAGGAGGAGCGGTACTGTGCAGTGTATATATACAGGGGAGAGGTACTGTGCGGTGTATATATACAGCAGTGGTACTGTGCAGTGTATATATACAGGAGGAGTGGTACTGTGCAGTGTATATATACAGGAGGAGCGGTACTGTGCAGTGTATATATACAGGGGAGAGGTACTGTGCAGTGTGTATATATACAGGGGAGAGGTACTGTGCAGTGTATATATACAGGAGGAGAGGTACTGTGCAGTGTATATATACAGGAGGAGCGGTACTGTACAGTGTATATATACAGGAGGAGCGGTACTGTGCAGTGTATATATACAGGAGGAGCGGTACTGTGCAGTGTATATATACAGGAGGAGTGGTACTGTGCAGTGTATATATACAGGAGGAGCGGTACTGTACAGTGTATATATACAGGAGGAGTGGTACTGTGCAGTGTATATATACAGGAGGAGCGGTACTGTACAGTGTATATATACAGGAGGAGTGGTACTGTGCAGTGTATATTGTTATGAACTATACTTTTTGGCTCCCTCTTGTGGTCACTAGCGGTATGGCTCTTGGATACTCTTTCCCCAGGTTGGTAGTCACCTGGTTCGTTAAGACTCTGGGTGTTTCTATTTAAACTTCCTGGAGTCTTAGTCCATTGCCTGGCATCCATGTAATCAGTCCTTGTCTGGTTGCTCTTGTCTACTGGTCCTGATTTTTGCAACATAAGCTAAGTCCTGCTTTCTTGTTTTTTTTGTTATTTGTATTATTCTGTTTTTTGTCCAGCTTGTTCATAATGTGATTCCTGATTTTGCTGGAAGCTCTAAGGGGGCTGATATTCTCCCCCCATACCGTTAGTCGGTACGGGGGTTCTTGGATATTCAGCGTGGATATTTTTGTAGGGTTTTTCGCTGACCACATAAGTCCGCTTTCTATATTTCTGCTATTATTTAGTGGGCCTCCCTTTGCTGAATCTAGTTCATACTTACGTTTGTCCTTTCCTCTTACCTCACCGTTATTATTTGTTGGGGGCCTGTATCTACTTTGGGGTACCTTTCTCTGTAGGCAACTGAGGTCTGTATTTTCTCTGAAAGGGTTAGTTAGATCTCCGGCTGGCGCGAGACGTCTAGAACCAACGTAGGTACGTTCCCCGGCTGCTATTAGTTGTGGGCTAGGATCAGGTATGTGGTCAGCTCAGTTACCACCTCCCTAAGAGCTAGTTTTTATGTTTGCAGACTTTGCTGAAGACCCTGAGATCCTCTGCCATTAGGATCACAACAGTATGCCAGGCCAGTGAATAGTTAATGCATTGCAGAAGTGGGATTAAAAGAAAAGAAGTTCTGAGTTTTTTTTTTTTTTCTTCCTTCCCCTTTATCTCTGAATGGCTTGAAACTCTGCTGCAGACATGGATGTGCAAACTCTGATTACTAGTGTGGATCAGCTTGCTGCTTGTGTGCAGGGCATTCAGGATTTTGTTACTAGCAGTCCTATGTCAGAACCTAAGATTCCTATTCCTGAGCTGTTCTCTGGAGATCGATTTAAATTTTGGAATTTTAGGAATAATTGTAAATTGTTTCTATCTTTGAGACCTCGTTCGTCTGGAGACTCAGCTCAGCAAGTTAAAATTGTTATCGCCTTCTTGCGGGGCGACCCTCAGGATTGGGCTTTCTCATTGGCGCCAGGAGATCCGGCATTGGCGAATATTGATGCGTTTTTTCTGGCGCTCGGATTGCTTTATGAGGAGCCCAATCTTGAAATTCAGGCAGAGAAGGCTTTGCTGGCTATTTCTCAGGGCCAGGATGAAGCCGAAGTGTATTGCCAAAAATTTCGGAAATGGTCCGTGCTTACTCAGTGGAATGAGTGTTCTCTGGCCGCAAATTTCAGAAATGGCCTTTCTGAAACCATTAAGAATGTGATGGTGGGCTTTCCCATTCCTACAAGTCTGAATGATTCTATGACGCTGGCCATTCAGATTGATCAGCGTTTGCGGGAGCGCAAATCCGCTAATCCTTTGGCGGTGTTGTCTGAACAGACGCCTGATTTAATGCAATGTGATAGAATTCAGACTAGAACTGAACGGCAAAATCATAGACGTCAGAATGGGTTGTGTTTTTACTGTGGTGATGCTACACATGTTATATCAGCATGCTCTAAACGCCTAACAAAGTTTGTTAGTCCTGTCGCCGTTGGTAACTTGCAGCCTAAATTTATTTTGTCTGTGACTTTAATTTGCTCATTGTCTTCCTACCCTGTTATGGCGTTTGTGGATTCAGGCGCTGCCCTGAGTCTTATGGACCTGTCGTTTGCCAGGCGCTGTGGTTTTGTCCTGGAGCCTTTGGAAAATCTTATTCCTCTTAGAGGAATTGATGCTACGCCATTGGCGGAGAATAAACCGCAGTATTGGACACAAGTGACCATGTGCATGACTCCTGAACATCGGGAGGTGATTCGTTTTCTTGTTCTGCATAAGATGCATGATTTGGTCGTTTTGGGTCTGCCATGGTTACAGGCTCATAATCCTGTTCTGGATTGGAGGGCTATGTCTGTGTCAAGTTGGGGTTGTCAGGGAATTCATTGCGATTCCCCGTCGGTGTCTATTGCTTCCTCCACTCCTTCAGAAGTTCCTGAGTATTTGCTTGACTATTAGGAGGTGTTCAGTGAGTCCAGGTCCAGTGTTCTTCCTCCTCATAGGGACTGTGACTGCGCTATAGATTTGATTCCTGGTAGTAAGTTTCCTAAGGGACGATTATTTAATCTGTCGGTACCTGAGCATGCCGCGATGCGTTCTTATATAAAGGAGTCTTTGGAGAAAGGACATATTCGTCCATCCTCTTCCCCTCTTGGTGCGGGATTCTTTTTTGTGGCCAAGAAAGACGGATCTTTGAGACCTTGTATAGACTATCGGCTTCTGAATAAAATCACGGTTAAATTTCAATACCCTCTGCCACTATTGTCGGACTTGTTTGCTCGGATTAAGGGTGCCTGTTGGTTCACCAAGATAGATCTTCGTGGTGCGTACAACCTTGTGCGCATTAGGCAGGGAGATGAATGGAAAACTGCATTTAATACGCCCGAAGGTCATTTTGAGTACTTGGTGATGCCTTTTGGGCTCTCTAATGCTCCTTCAGTGTTTCAATCCTTTATGCATGACATCTTCCGGAAGTATCTGGATAAATTTGTGATTGTTTATCTGGATGACATTTTAGTTTTTTCTGATGATTGGGATTCTCATGTAAAGCAGGTCATGGTGCTTCAGGTTTTGCGTGATAATGCTTTGTTTGTGAAGGGCTCAAAGTGTCTCTTTGGAGTGCAGAAGGTTTCTTTTTGGGGTTTTATTTTTTCCCCTTCTGCTGTGGAGATGGACCCAGTCAAGGTCCGAGCTATTCATGATTGGACTCAACCCACGTCTGTTAAGAGTCTTCAGAAGTTTTTGGGTTTTGCTAATTTCTACCGTCGTTTTATTGCTAACTTTTCTAGCGTTGTTAAACCTCTGACGGATATGACCAAGAAAGGTTCTGATGTCGCTAATTGGGCTCCTGCGGCCATTGAGGCCTTCCGGGAGCTGAAGCGCCGGTTTACTTCGGCACCTGTTTTGTGCCAGCCTGATGTCTCACTTCCCTTTCAGGTTGAAGTGGATGCTTCTGAGATTGGTGCAGGAGCTGTTTTGTCGCAGAGAGGCTCTGGTTGCTCTGTGATGAAACCATGTGCTTTCTTTTCCAGGAAGTTTTCGCCGGCTGAGCGGAACTATGATGTTGGTAATCGGGAGTTGTTGGCCATGAAGTGGGCATTTGAGGAGTGGCGTCATTGGCTCGAGGGAGCTAAGCATCGTGTGGTGGTCTTGACTGATCACAAAAATCTGATGTACCTCGAGTCTGCTAAACGCCTGAATCCTAGACAGGCTCGTTGGTCATTGTTTTTCTCCCGTTTTGACTTTGTGGTCTCATACCTGCCTGGTTCGAAAAATGTGAAGGCTGATGCTCTCTCTAGGAGCTTTGTGCCTGACTCTCCTGGAGTCTCAGAGCCGGCTGGTATTCTGAAAGAGGGAGTGATTTTGTCGGCCATTTCTCCTGATTTGCGACGTGTGTTGCAGAGATTTCAGGCTGGTAGACCTGACTCTTGTCCACCTGATAGACTGTTTGTTCCTGATAAATGGACCAGCAGAGTTATTTCCGAGGTTCATTCCTCGGTGTTGGCAGGGCATCCTGGGATTTTTGGTACCAGAGATTTGGTGGCTAGGTCCTTTTGGTGGCCTTCCTTGTCACGGGATGTGCGTTCTTTTGTGCAGTCCTGTGGGACTTGTGCTCGGGCTAAGCCTTGCTGTTCTCGTGCCAGCGGGTTGCTTTTGCCCTTGCCCGTCCCGAAGAGGCCTTGGACACACATTTCCATGGATTTCATTTCAGATCTTCCGGTGTCTCAGGGAATGTCTGTCATCTGGGTGGTGTGTGATCGTTTTTCCAAGATGGTCCATTTGGTGCCCTTGCCTAAGTTGCCGTCCTCTTCCGATCTGGTTCCTTTGTTTTTTCAGAATGTGGTTCATTTACACGGCATTCCTGAGAATATCGTGTCTGAGAGAGGATCCCAGTTTGTGTCCAGATTCTGGCGATCTTTTTGTGCTAAGATGGGCATTGATCTGTCGTTCTCGTCTGCCTTTCATCTTCAGACTAATGGCCAAACGGAGCGAACTAATCAGATGCTGGAGGCTTATTTGAGATGTTTTGTTTCTGCGGATCAGGATGATTGGGTGACCTTCTTGCCATTGGCTGAGTTTGCCCTCAATAATCGGGCTAGTTCCGCTACTTTGGTTTCGCCATTTTTCTGCAACTCTGGTTTTCATCCTCGTTTCTCCTCGGGTCATGTTGAGCCTTCTGACTGTCCTGGGGTGGATTCCGTGGTTGATAGGTTGCAGCGGACTTGGAATCATGTGGTGGACAACTTGAAGTTGTCACAGGAGAAGGCTCAGCGTTTTGCCAACCGCCGCCGCGGTGTGGGTCCCCGACTTCGTGTTGGGGATTTGGTTTGGTTGTCTTCTCGGTTTGTCCCTCTGAAGGTTTCCTCTCCTAAGTTTAAGCCTCGCTTTATTGGTCCTTATAGAATTTTGGAGGTCCTTAATCCGGTGTCTTTTCGTTTGGATCTTCCTGTGTCGTTTGCCATTCACAATGTGTTCCATAGGTCTTTGTTGCGGCGGTACATTGTGCCTGTGGTTCCTGCTGTTGACCCTCCTGCTCCGGTCTTGGTTGAGGGCGAGTTGGAGTATGTGGTGGAGAAGATCTTAGATTCTCGTCTCTCTAGACGGAGGCTTCAGTATCTGGTCAAATGGAAGGGCTATGGTCAGGAGGATAATTCCTGGGTGGTCGCCTCTGATGTTCATGCGGCCGATTTGGTTCGTGCCTTTCACGCTGCCCATCCTGATCGCCCTGGTGGTCGTAGTGAGGGTTCGGTGACCCCTCCTTAACCCCTTCCCGACCCATGACGCCACATAGGCGTCATGAAAACCCGTGCCAATCCGACCCATGACGCCTATGTGGCGTCATGGAATGATCGCGTCCCTGCAGATCGGGTGAAGGGGTTAACTCCTATTTTACCCGATCTGCAGGGAGAGGGGGAGTGGTGCTTCAGCCCAGGGGGGGTGGCTTCACCCCCCCGTGGCTACGATCGCTCTGATTGGCTGTTGAAAGTGAAACTGCCAATCAGAGCGATTTGTAATATTTCACCTAAAAAACAGGTGAAATATTACAATCCAGCCATGGCCGATGCTGCAATATCATCGGCCATGGCTGGAAAATCTGAAGTGACCACCCCCCACCCCACCGATCGCCCCCCCACCGCTCCGTTATGGGGTCCGGTCCCCTCCGTCCTGTGCTCCGCTGCCCCGTGCTCCTGCCCGCTCCCCCGTCCTGCTGTCCGCTCCCCCCGTCCTCCGATCACCCCCCCCTGTGCTCAGATCCACCCCCCCACCACCCCTTCATACTTACCGATCCTCCCGGTGTCCGGCCGTCTCCTTGCTGGGCGCCGCCATCTTCCAAAATGGCGGGCGCATGCTCAGTACGCCCGCCGGCCGGCAGATTCCTTACAGGTACATTTTGATCGCTGTGGTAGGTTCTACCACAGCGATCAAAATAAAAAAAATAATAAATAAACCCCCCCCTTTATCACCCCCATAGATAGGGACAATAATAAAATAAAGAAAATATATATTTTTTTTTTTCCCACTGTGGTTAGGGTTAGAACTAGGGTTAGGGTTAGAACTAGGGTTAGGGTTAGAACTAGGGTTAGGGTTACGGGTAGGGTTAGGGTTATGGCATGTGCGGATTTGGCAGCGGATCCGCAGCGGATCGGCCGCGGATCCGCAGCGGATCGGCCGCGGATCCGCAGCGGATCGGCCGCGGAACCGCAGCGGATCGGCCGCGGATCCGCAGCGGATCGGCCGCGGATCCGCAGCGGATCGGCCGCGGATCCGCAGCGGATCGGCCGCGGATCCGCAGCGGATCGGCCGCGGATCCGCAGCGGATTGGCCGCGGATCCGCAGCGGATCCACAGCGGATTGGCCGCTGCGAATTCGTAGCAGTTTTCCATCAGGTTTACAGTACCGTGTACACCTATGGAAAACCAAATCCGCTGTGCCCATGGTGCGGAAAATTCCGTGCAGAAACGCTGCGTTGTATTTTCCACAGCATGTCAATTCTTTGTGCGGATTCCGCAGCGTTTTACACCTGTTCCTCAATAGGAATCCGCAGGTGAAATCCGCACAAAAAAACACTGGAAATCTGCTGTAAATCCGCAGGTAAAACGCAGTGCCTTTTACTTGCAGATTTTTCAAAAGTCGTGCGGAAAAATCTCACACGAATCCGCTACGTGGGCACATACCCTTAGGGTTAGGGTTGGAATTAGGGCTAGGGTTGGAATTAGGGTTACGGGTGTGTTGGGGTTAGGGTTGTGGTTAGGGGTGTGTTGGGGTTAGGGTTGGGATTAGGGTTATGGCTACAGTTGGGATTAGGATTAGGGGTGTGTTGGGGTTAGTGTTGAAGTTAGAAATGAGGGGTTTCCACTGTTAGGGCACATCAGGGGTCTCCAAACGCAACATGGCGCCACCATTGATTCCAGCCAATCTTGCATTCAAAAAGTCAAATGGTGCTCCCTCCCTTCCAAGCCCCGACGTGTGCCCAAACAGTGGTTTACCCCCACATTTGGGGTACCAGCGTAATCAGGACAAACTGGGCAACAACTGTTGGGGTCCAATTTCTCCTGTTACCCTTGCAAAAATAAAAAATTACTTGCTAAGACATAATTTTTGAGGAAAGAAGAATTATTTTTTATTTTCACGGCTCTGCGTTGTAAACTTCTGTGAAGCACTTGGAGGTTGAACGTGCTCATCACACATCTAGATAAGTTCCTTGGGGGGTCTAGTTTCCAAAATGGGGTCACTTGTGGGGTGTTTCTACTGTTTAGGCACATCAGGGGCTCTGCAAATGCAACGTGACGCCCGCAGACCATTCCATCAAAGTCTGCATTTCAAATGTCACTACTTCCCTTCCGAGCCCTGACGTGTGCCCAAACAGTGGTTTACCCCCACATATGGGGTATCAGCGTACTCACAACAAACTGGGCAACAAACATTGGGGCCCAATTTCTCCTGTTACCCTTGTGAAAATAAAAAATTGCTTGCTAAAACATCTTTTTTGAGGAAAGAAAAATGATTTTTTATTTTCACGGCTCTGCGTTGTAAACTTCTGTGAAGCACTTGGGGGTTGAATGTGCTCATCACACATCTAGATAAGTTCCTTGGGGGGTCTAGTTTCCAAAATGGGGTCACTTGTGGGGTGTTTCTACTGTTTAGGCACATCAGGGGCTCTGCAAATGCAACGTGACGCCCGCAGACCATTCCATCAAAGTCTGCATTTCAAATGTCACTACTTCCCTTCCGAGCCCTGACGTGTGCCCAAACAGTGGTTTACCCCCACATATGGGGTATCACTGTACTCACAACAAACTGGGCAACAAACATTGGGGCCCAATTTCTCCTGTTACCCTTGTGAAAATAAAAAATTGCTTGCTAAAACATCTTTTTTGAGGAAAGAAAAATGATTTTTTATTTTCACGGCTCTGCGTTGTAAACTTCTGTGAAGCACTTGGGGGTTGAATGTGCTCATCACACATCTAGATAAGTTCCTTGGGGGGTCTAGTTTCCAAAATGGGGTCACTTGTGGGGTGTTTCTACTGTTTAGGCACATCAGGGGCTCTGCAAATGCAACGTGACGCCCGCAGACCATTCCATCAAAGTCTGCATTTCAAATGTCACTACTTCCCTTCCGAGCCCTGACGTGTGCCCAAACAGTGGTTTACCCCCACATATGGGGTATCACTGTACTCACAACAAACTGGGCAACAAACATTGGGGCCCAATTTCTCCTGTTACCCTTGTGAAAATAAAAAATTGCTTGCTAAAACATCTTTTTTGAGGAAAGAAAAATGATTTTTTATTTTCACGGCTCTGCGTTGTAAACTTCTGTGAAGCACTTGGGGGTTGAATGTGCTCATCACACATCTAGATAAGTTCCTTGGGGGGTCTAGTTTCCAAAATGGGGTCACTTGTGGGGGGTTTCTACTGTTTAGGCACATCAGGGGCTCTGCAAATGCAACGTGACGCCCGCAGAGCATTCCATCAAAGTCTGCATTCCAAAACGTCACTACTTCCCTTCCGAGCCCCGGCATGTGCCCAAACAGTGGTTTACCCCCACATATGGGGTATCACCGTACTCAGGAGAAACTGGACAACAACTTTTGGGGTCCAATTTCTCCTGTTACCCTTGCAAAAATAAAAAATTCTGGGCTAAAGAAATATTTTTGAGGAAAGGAAACACATTTATTATTTTCACGGCTCTGCGTTATAAACTTCTGCGAAGCACTTGGGGGTTCAAAGTGCTCACCACACATCTAGATTAGTTCCTTGGGAGGTCTAGTTTCCAAAATGGGGTCACTTGTTAGGGAGCTCCAATGTTTAGGCACACAGGGGCTCTCCAAACGTGACATGGTGTCCGCTAATGATTGGAGCTAATTTTCCATTCAAAAAGCCAAATGGCGTGCCTTCCCTTCCGAGCCCTGCCGTGTGCCCAAACAGTGGTTTACCCCCACATATGGGGTATCATCGTACTCAGGACAAACTGGACAACAACATGTGGGGTCCAATTTCTCCCATTACCCTTGGAAAATTAAAAAATCCTGGGCTAAAACTCATTTTTGAGGAAAGAAAAATTATTTTTTTATTTTCACGGCTCTGCGTTATAAACTTCTGTGAAGCACCTGGGGGTTATAAGTGCTCACTATGCATCTAGATAAGTTCCTTGGGGGGTCTAGTTTCCAAAATGGGGTCACGTGTAGGGGAGCTCCAATGTTTAGGCACACAGGGGCTCTCCAAACGCGACATGGTGTTCGCTAACGATTGGAGCTAATTTTCCATTCAAAAAGTCAAATGGCACGCCTCCCCTTCCGAGCCTTGCCGTGCACCCAAACAGTGGTTTACCCCCACATATGAGGTATCAACATACTCAGCAGAAATTGCCCAACAAATTTTAGGATCCATTTTATCCTGTTGCCCATGTGAAAATGAAAAAATTGAGGCTAAAATAATTTTTTTGTGAAAAAAAAGTACTGTTTAATTTTTACGGATCAATTTGTGAAGCACCTGGGGGTTTAAAGTGCTCACTATGCTTCTAGATAAGTTCCTTGGGGGGTCTAGTTTCCAAAATGGGGTCACTTGTGGGGGAGCTCCAATGTTTAGGCACACGGGGGCTCTCCAAACGCGACATGGTGTCCGCTAAAGATTGGAGCCAATTTTTCATTCAAAAAGTCAAATGGCGCTCCTTTCCTTCCAAGCCCTGCCGTATGCCCAAACAGTGGTTTACCCCCACATATGAGGTATCAGCGTACTCAGGACAAATTGGACAACATCGTTCGTGGTCCAGTTTTTCCTTTTACCCTTGGGAAAATAAAAAAATTGTTGCTAAAAGATCATTTTTGTGACTAAAAAGTTAAATGTTCATTTTTTCCTTCCATGTTGCTTCTGCTGCTGTGAAACACCTGAAGGGTTAATAAACTTCTTGAATGTGGTTTTGAGCACCTTGAGGGGTGCAGTTTTTAGAATGGTGTCACTTTGGGGTATTTTCAGCCATATAGAACCCTCAAACTGACTTCAAATGTGAGGTGGTCCCTAAAAAAAATGGTTTTGTAAATTTTGTTGTAAAAATGAGAAATCACTGGTCAAATTTTAACCCTTATAACTTCCTAGCAAAAAAAAAATTTGTTTCCAAAATTGTGCTGATGTAAAGTAGACATGTGGGAAATGTTATTTATTAACTATTTTGTGTCACATAACTCTCTGGTTTAACAGAATAAAAATTCAAAATGTGAAAATTGCGAAATTTTCAAAATTTTCGCCAAATTTCCGTTTTTTTCACAAATAAACTCAGAAATTATCGACCTAAATTTACCACTAACATGAAGCCCAATATGTCACGAAAAAACAATCTCAGAATCGCTAGGATCCGTTGAAGCGTTCCTGAGTTATTACCTCATAAAGGGACACTGGTCAGAATTGCAAAAAAAGGCAAGGTCATTAAGGCCAAAATAGGCTGGGTCATGAAGGGGTTAAAGGGGGGGTACTGTTATGAACTATACTTTTTGGCTCCCTCTTGTGGTCACTAGCGGTATGGCTCTTGGATACTCTTTCCCCAGGTTGGTAGTCACCTGGTTCGTTAAGACTCTGGGTGTTTCTATTTAAACTTCCTGGAGTCTTAGTCCATTGCCTGGCATCCATGTAATCAGTCCTTGTCTGGTTGCTCTTGTCTACTGGTCCTGATTTTTGCAACATAAGCTAAGTCCTGCTTTCTTGTTTTTTTTGTTATTTGTATTATTCTGTTTTTTGTCCAGCTTGTTCATAATGTGATTCCTGATTTTGCTGGAAGCTCTAAGGGGGCTGATATTCTCCCCCCATACCGTTAGTCGGTACGGGGGTTCTTGGATATTCAGCGTGGATATTTTTGTAGGGTTTTTCGCTGACCACATAAGTCCGCTTTCTATATTTCTGCTATTATTTAGTGGGCCTCTCTTTGCTGAATCTAGTTCATACTTACGTTTGTCCTTTCCTCTTACCTCACCGTTATTATTTGTTGGGGGCCTGTATCTACTTTGGGGTACCTTTCTCTGTAGGCAACTGAGGTCTGTATTTTCTCTGAAAGGGTTAGTTAGATCTCCGGCTGGCGCGAGACGTCTAGAACCAACGTAGGTACGTTCCCCGGCTGCTATTAGTTGTGGGCTAGGATCAGGTATGTGGTCAGCTCAGTTACCACCTCCCTAAGAGCTAGTTTTTATGTTTGCAGACTTTGCTGAAGACCCTGAGATCCTCTGCCATTAGGATCACAACAGTATATATACAGGAGGAGCGGTACTGTGCAGTGTATATATAGAGGGGAGTGGTACTGTGCAGTGTATATATACAGGAGTGGTACTGTGCGGTATATATACAGGGGAGAGGTATTGTGCAGTGTGTATATATACAGGGGAGAGGTACTGTGTGGTGTATATATACAGGAGAGGTACTGTGCAGTGCATATATACAGGAGGAGTGGTACTGTGCAGTGTATATATACAGGAGGAGCGGTACTGTACAGTGTATATATACAGGAGGAGTGGTACTGTGCAGTGTATATATACAGGGGAGAGGTACTGTGCGGTATATATATACAGGAGGAGTGGTACTGTGCAGTGTATATATATATACAGGAGGAGTGGTACTGTGCAGTGTATATATACAGGAGGAGCGGTACTGTGCAGTGTATATATACAGGAGGAGCGGTACTGTGCAGTGTATATATACAGGGGAGATGTACTGTGCAGTGTATATATACAGGAGGAGTGGTACTGTGCAGTGTATATACAGGAGGAGTGGTACTGTGCAGTGTATATATACAGGAGGAGCGGTACTGTGCAGTGTATATATAGAGGGGAGAGGTACTGTGCAGTGTATATACTTCAACAGCCGCCCAGCCCAGGCCCCCAGCACCTGTCCTGTATATATATTATATACACTGTATCTATACAGGCTGTGCTGGGGGCCTGAGCTGGGCGGCTGCTGTAGTATATATATATGTCAGCTGCAGCCGCCCAGCCCATGGCTGCCCCAGATCACCCACACTGTCAGAACATACAGCGATATAGCATTGCATTGCACTCACTCAGGTGCTAGTAGGAACTCCGTCTCCTCCGGAATCTGCCTGACTGTGCCTGATACGTTCAGCACTGAGAGCAGAGCAAAAGTGCTCTCTCCGCCCACAATGTCACGCTGGCTGTGTCCTTAACCCCTACGTGCCTGGCCCTGCACTGACAGTGAGAAGATGCTTGTGCCAGCTCAAATTGAAAGGGTAGAAAGGGTTAAAGCGGCCAGATGGATCTATGACTGTGTGAGTGGGCCCCCCTGTCTCCTCAGATCTTTGTGTGGAAACTTCCTGAAGAAGAAGCCATGAGCTTCGAAACGCGTTGAATAAACCACCTGAACACCTTACAACTATATCTGGATTCATTTGTCACAGCAGCGCAGATTTTATCCACATTCATCTATTATAACTCCTCAGGGCCCCAGCACTTGCCCGGGTAAGCCGGGTGCTGACGCCGGCCCTGGGTCACATAAAAGAATGTTTCCTCCTACACATTCCAAAGCTAAGAGCTTGAACTCCACCTTCTTCAATCTGTTGGCCATGGAAATGCTGTCTTTCCACCTGGTGGATACAGATGGTTTCTGAAAGTTGATGGCGATCGCAGTCATCCAGTACCAGTTGCCCAGTCTCCATTACTTCTCTAAGAAAGATGTGCCTGCACTACACCAGCATATTGCAGACAACATCATCAGTTCCCTGAAAAAATCTATGTCTGCCAGGGTGACACCTGGAAGAGCAAACATGGGCAGAGGCGCTACATCTCGCTGACTGGGCACTGGGTGACTCTGGTGGCTGTGGAGGCAGGCGATCAAGGGAGTGCTCCACAAATCTTGGAATCCCCAAGGCTTGCTGGACAAGTCTCTCTATCTAACATTTCCTCTACTGCTACTGCCTCCTCCACCTCCTCTAGTGCCTCCACCTCACCCTCAACCTCTCCCGCATTCCAACAGTACAGTGAGAATCCTCCCCACCTCCACACTGTGCAGCCAGGGATCACTGCATTTAGGCAATGTTTAAATTAATGTGCCTTGGAAAGCATAGTCACACAGCTCAAGAGTTGTGGACAGCTATCCAGGCTGAGTTAGAGCAATGGCTGTCTCCACTGAATCTGGAGCCAGGGAAGGCCATGTGTAATAATGGTGCAAACCTGGTGGCGGCCCTACGCTGGGGCAACCTCACACACGTACCTTGCATGGATCACATCCGCAAACTGGAGGTACAGCTATTTCTCCACCACTTTATGTGATGCTGCAGAAAGCAAGGTCGCTTTGTACTCACTTCTGATGATTGCACCTCGCAGGTCATCGACTTGCATCACTACATAGGACTTTCGGCCTATTGATTACCTGTTTGATTTGTGATATTTCAACATGGTTGAATTCCACTCTGCACATGTTGCAGTGACTGTGGCAGCTGCCCCGGTGCAGTCTGTCCTTTCACATAGCTAGGGCCAATGCACTATGGACGTGGTGCAAATCACGCTTGTGGAGTGGGCACAGATGAAGGACCTCTGCACCTTTCTACACAGTTTTGAAATGACTACTAAAATGGTTAGCGCTGATGATGCCTTCATCAGTATCACTATTCCAGTCATCTACATGCTGGAGCACACTTTGAATACTCTGCATGAGGAGGTGGTGGTCCCAGAGAAAGAGCTGGAAGCAGAGGATGATGTTGAAGGGATAACAATAGCTCTAAGTTCCAGACTGTCATTGGACAGGTGGGTGCCATGGGATCGAGGGGGGCCCTGGTACCAAACAAACTGTTAGTGAAGGTGCAGGAGCCAAGGAACAAATTGAGGAGGGCAATGAGGAAGAGATGATGGACGCGCAGCAGTCAGGAGATGAAGAGGATAATGATCCACACTCTTTTGTCCATAGTTGGCGGAAGGGAACGGAGGAAGCAACCTTGAGTTTTATCCCGTCATCAACACACCATGGACTTGGACCTCATGGAATCCCCTGACACATGAGCGCCTTCTTGCTGCACTATCTTGAACATGATGCCCATATTCTTAGGATTAGAATTAGTGTTGACTTCTGGGTTGCCACTCTGCTAGATCCACGATACAAGAGTAAATGTTGCCAGATGCTTTCCCCCTGGAAAGGTGCGCACGCATGCTGAAGTATCGAAACACTCTTCTAGACAATCTTAAGAGTGGTTTTCCCCATAAAAGCAGTGAGGTACACAGTGTGCATTGCGGTTCTAGACTTCCAACCCATGGAACATCAAGGCGTCATCACAAAAACATTAGCAGCAGCAACAGCAGCAGCAGTGTAAGCATAAGCAATTTCTGTAAGTAATTTCACACAATTTTTAGACCAGCCCATACACCAGCAGAACAGAGTACAAGTCTTACACGTTGTGAACGACTTGAGAGGATAGTGCAGGAGTATCTCGAGCTCAATTGAAATTTGGACCCTTTTGCTTTTTTTTCAAGAACGGAAGAGTGGCAAAGCTTGCATGTCACGCTTTGGAGGTTTTGTAATGCCCCACAGCTAGCGTTCTCTCAGAACATATCTTCAGTGCTGCTGGTGGTGTCCTGACAGATAAGCACATCTGGCTGTCCTCTGAAAGTATAGACCACCTAACTTTCAGCAAAGTGAACAAGTCATAGATCTAAAATGACTTTTGTACCCCAGTTACAGACTGGACAGTTTATGCGATGGTGTCATTTTTAGTGTCATGCATTGATCTCGCATTACTGTAGTCTGTGACACCTTTGTTGTGGCTTCTGTGCCTGCTGTTGCTACTGGTGCTGGTGTTACAAACAATGTTTTGAAATGTGAAGACTTCAATTTGGTTCTCCATCTGGTGGGTTGCCTGTGAAACAGCCACAACACATGCAGCTGCGGCACCGAACAGCTGATTATCGGGAGCGCTCCAGGTATCCAGGTTACCGATGCAGCTATTCAGAAAGTGATATAGCTTTTCATAAAAACACTTATCTGAAGCTATTCGATCAACCCTACTATTATACTGCTTCTACTCTGTGGGAATTGATGCCATTTTAGTGGTGTGTGACAATAATTTTTAGAAATGTGGAGACTCAAAGTTGGGTCTCCATCTGGTGGGTAGCCTGTAATGGAAGGTGTGTCAGAAGCCTATTATACTGTTTCTATTCTGTGGAAATTGATGCCACTTTAGTGATGTATGACAATATTTTTTTGAAATGTGGAGAATTCAGCTGGATCTCCTTCATGTGTGCTGCCTGTAGAAGTAGGGCTCCTAGACAGGCAGGCCTGCACTTACTTTCACTCAACTGACTGTATTACTATCCCTACATTTTTACAAATAGTACTCTATGAAACTTATGTTTGTGCCATGTGAGTGTGGCTGGAAAAAAAAACAAAACTGTTGCATGAGCTATCAGGGCTCCCAGCAAAGAAGGCTTACACCACTCCCTTAACCACCAAGTCTTAATTTAAACATCAAGTCAAACCTCTAAATGCTGGCTTACTGCTTCTGTGCCATTATAAAATGTTCTACTGTGGGTCAATTGATCAGTAAACTATCTGTGTTATTTTCCTTACATTTGATCTACCAATAGTACTGTATGAAACTGATGTTTATGCCATCTGAGTGTGGCTGGGAAAAAAATTGAAACTGCAAGTTAATGAGGGCGTGGAAAAGAATCGCACTGCACTCAGATGGCAGCCGGCTCAGAGAAAGTGCAGTGTGACGGCTACCAGTGGTCAATCTTTCAGACGCTAGTACAATTGAATCCCTGACTACTGGGTCAGGATGGCATCAGCAACGTGATCAGGTCATGTGATCATGCTGCTGACGTCACACGTCGGCGCTGCAGAGGCTCTAACAATATTGGTGGTAAGTGCTTCAGTGGGCTGAAGACATCGAAGATTTATTGTAATGGGTAGATGGGAAAGTAAAATTTGAGGACACAGTTTGGGGAACGAAGAAGAAATGGATGCAAACACAACAGAAGAAGGAGAAACAGTACAGTGAGTAGGAGAATTGGTGCAGACACAGTGTGAGGAGCAAGAGATGAATGTATGTGAACACAGAATGGGGAGGAAGGGGGCATACACAGTATGGGGAGTAAGGGAGGGGATGTGTGCAGACACAGAATATTAAGTGAGGGGATCTATAAAGACATAGTAGGAGACGCAAGGGGAGGGAATGTATTCAGACACACAATAGGGAGTGAGGGGAAGAATGTATGTGGGCACATAGAATCATAGAATGTTAGAGTTGGAAAGGACCTCAAGGGTCATTGTGTCCAACCCCCTGCTCAATGCAGTGCAGGATTTTTTGAACCATCTCATACAGATGTCTGTTCAGCCTCTGTTTGAAAATTTCCACTGGAGAACTCACCACCTCTCATTACATCTGGCTCCACTCATTGATCACCCTCACTGTCAAACAGTTTTTTCCTAACATCTAAACTGTATCTTCTGCCTTTCAGTTTCATTTCATTGCTTCTCGTGTTTCCACGTGCAAATGAGAATAAGGATTATCCCTCTTAGGGAGACGCTATCTGCCATCTACAAACTCTCTCTCCATAACACATCAAATGGGTGAGATTACTCCAAGCTGCCTGTGTTATAGGCGCTATGGTTGAATTCATTATTGACTGACTGTTATATCATACCTCTGCGATATAAGTGGTAACCCATGGCATGGGTATGCAAATATTCCACAAAAACGCATGTATTCCTGTGATTATTCCAGTCAGGAATGTGTTCTTTTTGCTGCTTAATACATGTTTACATTTGGTTTATGGCATACGGCTAGGTTGATAGTCTATAGGACTGAATGAGCACTTTGGTTGGAGGTACTGTGCATGTACAAGGATAATTGGGGTCTGAAGCCCTATGGTGAATCATTATAGACATTGCATATTTCACCATTGTGCATATGTACCTGTGCCTGTCCGACTCGCTAGCATTGTTATCTTTGTCATACAGAACCATTGTATGTTGCTGGATCTTTGTATGAACGGAGCAGCACATATATTTTTGTTTTTTCCTACGTACCTTTTGTGTCTTAAGGGGGCACGCCAAACCCCCCCTTTTTAAGTCCCCTGTATGTGTCATATCACGTGGTGATGTTTTTCACAGTTAGTCTTTTTTAATATTTGTATATTAAAAGTTATATTTTATTCCAATCGCTATACACACTCATTGATCACCCTCACTGTCAAACAGTTTTTTCCTAACATCTAAACTGTATCTTCTGCCTTTCAGTTTCATTTCATTGCTTCTCGTGTTTCCACGTGCAAATGAGAATAAGGATTATCCCTCTACACTGTGACATCCCCTCAGATATTTGTAGACAACTATTAAGTCTTCTCTTAGTCTTCTTCTTTGCAAGCTAAAAATTCCCAGATCCTTTAACCATTCCTTGTAGGACGTACTTTGCAGGAGTAGTGAGGGGGAAATGTGTGAGGAGACTATTGAGGGGAATAGTGTGAGGAGACAGTATAGGGGAGAAAAGTGTGATTAGGCATAGAATAAAGACTGACTAGTGTGTTGGGGTTAGCATGGAGGAACCGTGTAAGGTCACAGTCAGGAGGGGACAGTATGCCAAAGAGGGGGATTGTGATGAGGGGGCACGGTACAGAGACTGGGCCCTATAAGGGGGAAGAGGGGAGTGTGGAGGGCATGTAACATAAGAGGGACAGTATGTGGGTCATATTTTATGCAGGGAATATAGTGAGGCAATAGTAAGCAATTACTTATTTAGGGGCTCAGTGTAGGGCAGATATTTTTATTCAGAAGCATTATGATGCCATTGCTATTTTTAAGGACATCATGTCAGGATGTGCTGCACATGGAGAAGATGGAAGTCTGCAGAGATGAGCTGTGGCTGTGAGAAGTCATCATGGCATTGTGGTAAGGTAAAGAAAAGAAAGAAAACGACTTCAATCAAAGATAATGTCATCTATGAGGTACCTGGATGTAGTTTTTTTTGTGATACTAATTCTCATCAATACTGTGGTTCCTGTATGATCTGCTGTCTGATCAGCAACAACTCTCAGCGACTTCTTACCATTTGTAAGGACATAGTGCAAGTTGTAGGTTCATGTCATACAAATGTATATATATATATATGGGTCTGAACTGACATTACAATTGATGTACCATGTACTGCTGGTGGTTCTGATGCCAAAGTCATGTACTGATGGTGGTACTAGTGGTGTATTCTTGTGATGCATTCCTGTACTGATGGGGTTATATGGATTAATTTCTGTACTGCTGTTGGTTCTGATGATGAATTTCTGTACTGTACCGCAGTACTAGTACGGCGGCACGATCGCGCTGCCTCACAGTGAGTGCCGCAGTGATCGTGTGCGGGTGTCAGCTAGCGCCGATCATGGGCATTTAACCCCTCTGATGCTGCTGTCAATAGTGACAGCGACATAGAGGGTCATCGCGCAGGGACGGGGGCTCCCTGAGCTCTCCCACCAGAACAACGCGATGCGATCGCGTTGTTCCGGTGATCTGAAAGGAGTCCCTGGATCCAAGATGGCCGCGGGACTCCTTCCGGGTCATGAAGTGAGGTGGAAAGCCTCCTGCACTGCCTGTCAGATTGCTGATCTGACACAGTGCTATGCACAGTGTCAGATCAGCGATCTGATCTAATATAGTGATGTCCCACCCTGGGACAATGTTAGAAAGTTAAAAAACAAAATAATAATAATGTACAAAAAACAAATCCCCAAATAAAGAAAAAAAAAATATTTCCCAATAAATCCATTTATTTATGTAAATAAAAAAACAATAAAAGTACACATATTTGGTATTGCCGCGTCCGTAATGACCCGCTCTATAGTTAACCCCTTCAGTGAACACCGCAAAAAAAAAGAGGCAAAAAACAATTTATTATCATACCGGCGAACAAAAAGTGGAATAACACGCGATCAAAAAGACGGATATAAATAAACATGGTACTGCTGAAAACGTTAACTTGTCCCACAAAAAAAAAGACCTCACATGACTCTGTGGGCCAAAATATGGATAAATTATAGCTCTCAAAATGTGGTGATGCAAAAACTATTTTTTGCAATAAAAAGCGTCTTTTAGTATGTGACGGCTGCCAATCATAAAAATCCGCCAAAAAAATGCTATAAAAGTAAATCAAACCCCCTTCATCACCCCCTTAGTTAGGGAAAAATAATAAAATGTTAAAAAATGTATTTATTTCCATTTTCCCATTAGGGTTAGGGCTAGGGTTAGGGTTAGGGCTAGGGTTAGGGATAGGGCTAGGGTTAGGGTTAGGGTTAGGGCTAGGGCTTGGGTTAGGGTTAGGGCTGGGGTTAGGGTTACGGTTGGGGTTAGGGTTAGGGTTGGGGCTAAAGTTAGGGTTGGGGCTAAAGTTAGGGTTTGGATTAAATTTACAGTTGGGATTAGGGTTGGGATTAGGGTTAGGGGTGTGGATAGGGTTATGGTTGGGATTAGGGTTAGGGGTGTATTTGGGTTAGGGTTTCCACTGTTTAGGCACATCAGGGGCTCTCCAAACTCAACATGGCATCCGATCACAATTCCAGCCAATTCTACCTTCGAAAACTAAAACA
Source organism: Ranitomeya variabilis (assembly GCF_051348905.1). Taxonomy (NCBI): domain Eukaryota; kingdom Metazoa; phylum Chordata; class Amphibia; order Anura; family Dendrobatidae; genus Ranitomeya; species Ranitomeya variabilis. Next base: position 301,197,522 of record NC_135236.1, on the reverse strand, counting down.
GTGCTCCTTCCCTTCCGAGCTCTCCCGTGCTCCCAAACGGGTTTACCCCCACATATAGAGTATCAGCGTACTCAGGACAAATTGGACAACAAATTTTGGGGTCCAATTTCTCCGGATACCCTTGGGAAAATACAAAACCGGGGGCTAAAAAATATTTTTTGTGGAAAAGAAAGGATTTTTTTATTTTCACAGCTCCGCGTTATAAACTGTAGTGAAACACTTGGGGGTTTAAAGTTCTCACAACACATCTAGATAAGTTCCTTGGGGGTCTTGTTTCCAATATGGGGTCACTTGCGGGGGGTTTCTACTGTTTAGGTACATCAGGGGCTCTGCAAATGCAACGTGATGCCTGCAAACCAATCCATCTAAGTCTGCATTCCAAACGGCGCTCCTTCCTTTCCGAGCTCTGCCATGCACCCAAACAGTGGTTCCCCCCCAGATATGAGGTATCAGCATACTCAGGAGAAATTAGACAATAACTATCGCTGTCGAATTTCTCCTGTTACCCTTGGGGGAAAAAAAATTGCGGGCTAAAAATCATTTTGTGGAAAGAAAAAATTATTTTTAATTTTCATGGCTCTACATTCTAAACTTTAGTGAAACAATTGGGGTTAAAAAGTGCTCACCACACATCTAGATAAGTTCCTAAGGGGGTGTTCTTTCCAAAATGGGGTCACTTGTGGGGGGTTTCCACTGTTTAGGCACATCAGGGGCTCTACGAACGCGACATGTGTTACGATCTCAATTACAGCCAATTTTGCATTGAAAAGTCGCTCCTTTTCCGGCGCTCCTTCCCTTCTGAGCTCTGCCATGCACTCAAACAGTGGTTTACCCACATATATGGGGTATCAGCGTACTCAGGACAAATTGAACAACAACTTTTGGGGTCCAATTTGTCTTGTTACCCTTGGGAAAATAAAAAATTTGGGGCAAAAAGATCATTTTTGTGAAATTTTTTTTTTTTTTACGACTCTACATTATAAGCTTCTGTGAAGTACTTGGGGGTTCAAAGTGCTCACCACACATCTAGATTAGTTCCCTAGGGGGTCTAATTTCCAAAATGGTGTCACTTGTGGGGGGGGGTTTCCACTGTTTAGGCACATCAGGGGCTCTCCAAACGCGACATGGTGTACTCAGGACAAATTGAACAACAACTTTTGGGGTCCAATTTGTCTTGTTACCCTTGGGAAAATAAAAAATTTGGAGCGAAAAATCATTTTTTGTGAAAAAAAATATTATTATTTTTTTTACGGCTCTACATTATAAACTTCTGTGAAGCACTTGGAGGTTCAAAGTGCTCCCCACACATCTAGATTAGTTCCTTAGGGGGTCTACTTTCCAAAATGGTGTCACTTGTGGGGGGGGGGTTTCCACTGTTTAGGCACATCAGGGGCTCTCCAAACGCGACATGGTGTCCCATCTCAATTCCAGCAAATTTTGCATTGAAAAGTCAAATGGCGCTCCTTCCCTTCCAAGCTCTGCCATGTGCCCAAACAATGGTTTACCCCAAAATATGGGGTATCAGGACAAATTGTACAACGACTTTTGTGGTCCAATTTCTTCTGTTACACTTGGTAAAATAAAACAAATTGGATCTGAAGTAAAAATTGTGAAAAAAAGTTAAATGTTCAATTTTTTTTAAACATTCCAAAAATTTCTGTGAAGCACCTGAAGGGTTAATAAACTTTTTGAGTGTGGTTTTGAGTACCTTGAGGGGTGCAGTTTTTAGAATGGTGTCACTTTTGGGCATTTTCTGTCATATAGACCCCTCAAAGTCACTTCAAGTGTGAGGTGGTCCCTATAAAAATGATTTTGCAAATTTTGTTGTAAAAATGAGAAATCGCTGGTCAATTTTTAACCCTTATAACTTCCTAACAAAAAAATTATGTTTCCAAAATTGTGCTAATGTAAAGCAGACATGTGGGTAATGTTATTTTTTAACTATTTTGAATGATATGACTCTCTAATTTAAGGGCATAAAAACTAAAAGTTCAAAAATTGCAAAATTTTAAAAATTTTCGCCAAATTTCCATTTTTTTCACAAATATACACAAGTCAAATCGAAGAAATTTTACCACTATCATAAAATACAATATGTTTCGAGAAAACAGTCTCAGAATCACCAAGATCCGTTGAAGCTTTTCAGAGTTATGACCTCATAAAGTGACAATGGTCAGAATTGAAAAAAATGGCCTGGTCAGGAAGTTGAAAACAGGCTTCGGGGTGAAGGGGTTAATAAAGTGCTGTACCGTCTGAAAAGTTAAGGATTACTATGTTTTTATTTATGTTAGGAGCATTAAAGGGGTTGTCCAAATTTGTGGTGAGTCTGCAGTCATTGTATGTGACAGCAGACTTCTGAATTCTCACAGCATGCATGATTCTCTGGTGCCAGGAGTGAGAGTGGGAGATAATGAAACCTCAAGTATTTAGATTTGCATACATGCGGTCATGTGCTGACTAGACATGCTTTGAAAATTATTTGATAGAGGCCGGACACATCTAGTTGGAATGTGGCCAGAAGTACATAAATCGCATACTTGTACTCACATAGAGTGACTGCAGACTTTCATCTCAAACCTGGACAAGTCCCTTAATTATAAAATGAAGCATTGTAGCATGTCAATTCTAACAGATTGTAATATACTGTCAGGATTCAGCTCTGGTTGCAGGTTCCAGCAGTAATCACACGGCCTCTTCACTCATGGATTTTTCACACTTACAGTAAATAGTGATCAATACATCGTAACATTGAACATTGTGCTCTGAGTTGAATACATGAACTCAAACATTTCCTTTAATACTATGAAAATAATATTTAATTGAATTAGCGAAGAAAGTTTTTTTCAGTAATTGCGAATATTTATTTGTTCCAATCCTCTAACTGCATTGGAACCTTATTTTGGACTTGCATTTACACTTCTCCTTTTTTGTTGTTTTTTCTATCAGTTAAACTATTTCATGTGTGATAAACAAGAATTTTTGGAAACATTGTTCAGTTACTCAACCCATTTACATTACACAGTTATCGTGAATGATGGATAGTCACCATTAGAATCTGATGGATTACCCATCAGTACAAAAGGGCCTTACATTTACACTGTCTGACAATAATACAGAATTAGAAACTTTGTCTTGTAATATTGCCCCAAAAGCCTAATTTCTTTATTTCCACAAACAAGGTATCTTGCTCCTCTGTTGTTTATATGCTAATGGTTAGAGATGAGCAATCACTTTTTTTACACAGGACCCTGTAGGTTTGAATTTCTTTTTCCCTTAATAACAAAAACCTTAATTTAAAAACTACATTTTGCATTTACTTGTGTTATCTTTGTCTAATATTTAAATTTGTTTGTTGATCTTAAACATTTAAATGTGACAAACATGAAAATGAATAGGGAATCAAGAAGGAGGAAAGCACTTTTTCACACAACTGTATGTATATATATGACATGATGGACCAGATAGTTTATCTGCTGATGCAAAAATTGAGAAAATGGAGGGGACACCAAACACCATAGGGTCTTATCTGAGGGATCAAAAAGTCAAAATAGGCCTAATTTTTATGACAATTAATTAAAATCTATCAATTAAAATAAAGTATATACAAAGGGTGTAAACAGTTTTGTCCCTAATCTGTCTCAAAACAGAATATAGAAAAAAACAGCAGCCAACAGCACTTCATTATAGGGATGCACGTTCCAACTCCAATAAACCTAATTGGAGATACAACAATCAAAAGGCAAAAAGGAGCAGCATCTAGTCCAGGTGAAAAAGAGAAAAAATCTTTATTCCACCATGATACAACGTTTCGACCAGTGTTGGTCTTTATCAAGTCTTTTTCACCTGGACTGGATGCTGCTCCTTTTTGCCTTTTAATCTGTCTCAGAAGTCTGCAGTTATTTTATGCAGTATTTCGGCTAATTTATATTTAGAAAGTGCATAGTACTCGGTATGCTAACACATATTGGCAGAATAGGACAACAAATTTTAGCACCAGCGTTCCTCCTACATGTTTCACAATGCTAGCGGCGTCATCAGGGGATGGAACATAGGCTTAAACGCCAGTGATGGCGCGGTGAAACATGTTAAGGGGACACCGCTGCTAAAATGTTGTTGTCCTACTCTGCCGATATGTATTAGCACACCAGGTGCTATACACTTTCTAAATATAAATTTGCAGGAATACTGCACAAAATAACTAAATCATATAGAGAAAAAATACACATACGAGAACAAGAAATCACTAAAATGTAGCACTTTTTTAAGAAAATTGTATTAAAAGATATACAACAATAATAGTATTGGAAGGGTGATCAGACAATGAGAACTACCAATAAAGGTGGAACTGCAAGTAAGAGGTAAAGAAATAAGTTCAAGATACCCACTAGAATATAATGTAAATAAATTTATCCCAGGTAAGTACAATATCACTGAAAAAAAGGGAATTAATGCCACAGGTGACAATCACCAATAGGTGGTAAAGAGATAAAGGGGCAAAAAGAGCATGATGGTAATAAACAGTTACCTCAGACATGCGGTGCAACGACCCCTACACGCGTTTTGGCTTGTGTACCTTCTACTGGGGGAGACTACTTCCACTAGCAGAAATGCAAAATAATTACCCAAAGTGGGGGACTTTTTCTCTGCTCCTGCTGTCTTGCCTGCCTAACTGCATACAAGCATAACAGAGAAACAAAATTTCAGATTGGGGCAGGCAAGACATTGAACAATGTATGTCTGGGAAGTGGAGGAAAGAAATTTACTGCAACTATAGTGCATGCAAAATGATAATGTAGAGCAAGCCTCTTAAAATAAGATCAGTTAATGGACGTATTAGGTATGTTGTTAGATGTTACAGATTTTCCATCCATCATGATCTTGAGACTGAAATTTAGCAAGGGAATACAGGATCAGAAAAGTAGATGAGATTTTTACAATCACTACTATCCACTGCAGAGGTGTAGCAAATGATTCAGCATACGGAGGAAGTGAACTAAGAGTTCTAGTCCTCTTCCTCTCTTAAGAAGCAATTTGTTTATTTAATTTCCCAGATGAGCATTGAAAGGCTTAAAAGTCTCCTCACATTGGCATGCCAGGTTTGGCATGTTACTCTCCACAAGGAAAAACATTGTTCCTTACAACTACGATGACGCATCCTAATGCTGAGCAAGCTGTCAGTCAGTTTTGAGCCATGGTTACAGCCGCGCTCACTATGTATTGATTGGTGGCTGAAACTGTGCTGACCACACCCCTATTATTGAAAGCCCATGGGTGCCGGGAAGAATAAAGTTCATATCCTCCAATGCTGGTGAGTCGCCTGCCAGGGCCGTGGGGTACCCAGAACCGAGTATGGTGTTCACAGGGGGATGTCACGGTGGCGACCTTGTCCGTGGCCCAGGACGCCCATGTAAAAGGGAAATTGATTAAAGTTTATGTTCGTGATGCCACCTGTGGTATTCGGTCAGTGGGGACTGATGCTGCTTTAAGGGGTCCTCTGGGGTGATGTTATGGCAGCTAGATGGTATAACTTCCCACAGGTGAAGTATATCCCCAGGGCTCCCGGTGTGTAGATGGAAGATGGTGAATGGCGCAGTGAAGAACGAGGACACAGGTTTGCAGTCTCTTTACCTGGTTTACTGAAGACTTCAGGAAGCCACAGTCCAGGGTGCCAGATCACAGGATAGGCAGAATCCGGCCAGCTTGGAGGCAAGTTGGGAGTCTCCTTTTCCAGGTGGAGTTAAAAGCCTTCCTCTAGCGTGGTGGTGTTGTAGTCCCTTACTGCCTATGTCTTCTGATAAGGTCCTCACAGTTCTTCTCTGTCCCCCATATAGGATAGGACACAAACCCGTATGACAGGTGACTCGAGCCTTTTTACAGGATCTCTATCATGACCCGGGCTCTATGCGTCACTGTGCTTCCTGGGTATTGAGGAGGACAGATTACTTGCAGTTCAGCTGTCCTGCTGGTCTCTGCTGTAAGTCTTAGAGTCCCTTACAACCTCGGTGTTCCGGCTACCGGTGATCTGCGCCTCAGAGGGAGGCAGCCCATTCACAGCTGGTCTCCCCTGATATCACTCTCCTGTGCTTTGCTCTCCTACACGCTTGCTGCAATCTGTTCTGCTTTCGGTATTATCTCTGTCCAGAACACATGGCTGCACGGCTCCTCATACGTTCTTCCTGCCTCAGACTGCTCCAGTCTGCTCTCTGGCACTATCTGACTCACTTTCCCTCCAAACCACAATATATATAGGGGAGTCACCTAGGAATAGGATCAAAAGCTCCCACTTGTGGCCTGGAGTGTGAACATGTTGCATGTTTGTATTTACCTGGTGAGAGTAAGGCTACTTTCACACATCAGGTTTTCAGTGTCAGGCTAAATCCGACAAATGTTGGAAAAACTGGATCCGGCACAGATTTTGAAAAACTGATGCGACGGATCCTTTTTTTGACGGATCCGGCTAGCCTATCTAGATTATTGGATAAAAAAAATTTTGGAGCATGCTCAGTTAAAAAACCGGATCAGGCCGCCGGATCCGCCTTTTTCCGGATCCGACACCTTCCGGCTTCCATAGGCTTTCATTGTAGCAAACAGCCGGAAGCGCCGGATCCGGCGCTTCTGGCTTTTTTACCGGAGACAAAAAACGTTGCAGTAGACGTTTTTTCCAGACGCCGGAATCGAAATTTTAGCCGGATCCAGAAAAAAACAGAAGGAACGCTGGGCCATGCGGCGCGATCCAGCGCTAATACAAGTCAATGGGGGAAAAAAGGTTCCGGTTTTTATTTTTTTCGGTTCCGGTTTTTCTCTAAAGAGCCGGATTTTGCCTGAAACAAAAAGACGGATGTGTGATAGTAGCCTTAGCCTTCCTTGCCTCCAAGCGTAACATCTCTCTCCCCATGAGGAAAGCCATGTCACTGTGACAACCAGGACCCCGGGGCATCACACTGGTGCCGGGTGTCATACTCCCGGATTTGATCTCTTGAGCTTGTGTTCTGTGGTCAGCTTCTCTTTCTGCTGAGCCACAGGAGACACACCTTTTCTCTCGGTGTTTGTTTTCTGCTATTCTGGCTGCAGTCTGTCTAGCTTAACACAGGTGTTCTTATTTGTCCACCTATCTCCTTTTGGGTGCAGCTTTATATTCTGTCCCCCTGCTGATGTTTCCTGCTGGTGATAGATTCATATGGATGCTCTGACATTATTTTGATGTTTGGAGCCAGTCTGTGAATTTCCAGCTAAGCTTTGCTGTTTCTTTGCTATACTTTGAACTTCTCTTCTGTTTATCATTTGGAAGTAGGCAGTATATTTGGTAACAGTACTTGCTCTATTATTTGTTTGGTATTACGTTATTTACTTTACTCACTCTGGAATCTTTCCTTTGTTTAGCACACTTTTCCTCTTGTCAGTAATTCACACTCTGCTCTGTCCTCCTGTTCTTTAGGAGGAACATGAAACAACTCAACTACTTTTTAGGCAGTTAGATCGAGCTGCCTTCTAGGGTCTGTGGTTAGGACTATCTCTGTACCCACAGGCACCACTAGGCACTGTGGAGTCAGGATATCTAATCAGAACAAGAACTGGCAGGGTCAGTTGCAGTTTTTAGTGCATAACCTATTTTACCGAGTGAGTTGCTACACAGGCACAACATCAGGCAGCTTCAGAACGTAACCTCAGAGTAACCCCATATCTGCAGTTTAAGAGCGGTTTTTAACATTACAGGTTCTCTTTAAAGAAAGGATGTGAGCAGTCAAAGGAAATTTGCAGCAAAATCAGCACTACTTTGTGCAAATCTGACACTGAGGACTTTCCGGTAGATACTTGCAGGTTTGCTGTAGAAAGTGTCCACAAAAAATCTGCTATATATATATACACATACGCATACACTAATATGTGCACAAAGCAGTTTTATCTTGTTGGGGATGAGGGCAGCAAGACAATGATTTCGTATAGGTTTTGTTAACGATAGGTATGCTTAACAGGAAGAATGTCTACTGTATTCATTCTTTGGACCTTGGAATCCTTAGACAAGGATAGGTTGAAGTCGGCACATTGGAAGTATTATAAGATTGAAAGCAGTTCTGGGCATTTCCTTAATTCCTTTCATTTCTGGTTGATATCATATAACAATAAAGTGCTCTAGTTAATGCTATATAAAGACAGAGATTTTCTTAATGCTTAAACTGTTAACCATGAAGTTTTCTTCCTAATGCTCCTCTGAGTAAGTTCCATTCAACAAAGCAAATCAAATCTATCTTTCATATACAAGGAATCCCTTGTATTTTCATCAACACATTAATGGCACACTATTGCACTTTGCTAAACATTTTCCTCCTATCTCAGCAGGGCAAGTTTTGAAGATTTAGATATTTTACTGGAATCTATTGAAAATCCTGAGTGTGGGCTGGATGCTGTTCATTTAAATCACTGCAGGATACTCAATTTTGGATTTAAATGCACTCTTCTTTCCAGAGCCAGTAGGGGACTTTTTAGAAAATGTATTTTCCATTATTCTCATACAAGAATAGCAGTTATCATGCAAATGTCTAATCCACTCTGGGCAGTCATAAAGCTTAAAGCTGTCCTATTTGTCATACAAAACAAAGGGTCTCTTGAATTATGAAATCTACAAGTGTGTTATTAATCATTATGCACTAGTCATTGTTATTTTCAATAGCAGCACTTTATAAGGGTTGTTGTATCTGTTTGCTGAAATGAATGCCTACAGACTTTCAGTGGCAACATTTTCAATTATATTCGTGTGTCATGTAAATGTTGGTAGATAACAGGCTTTATTTGACAGTACTAGAGAAGACCAATAAATACTAGCTTGCCCAGCTTTGTGTGAATATGCAGGGCGCCTTTTTATCTACAGTACATACTTCTGACTGTTTCTTATAAAATCCCTTTCCTAAAAATTGAACCTTTCCATTTACTGCAAACTATCACCCAGCTGAGTTCCATAAGTATTCATGAAATAGAAAGTCTAAAGTGATTTGGTCAACATGCAAAATGTACAGTTTGGAGAGATCAGCTGCACCAACTATTTCATGTCCATTAGGGTCACGCATTCTCAAGAGTTACAGTGGTTCTACCATTCCAGTGATTGTATGGAAGATGTCAATTTTGCCCATAAAGGTGTGATTAGAGGACCTGAGCCAAGACTAGTCTGAGGAAAGAGAGGCAAGGGAAGAAAAGAATAAAACTACATTTACAAAAATAGCAAACCTAGCATTGAACATGAAATACCATTTCAGAATAAAAGAATGATGATACATTCCTCTACAGTAGTAGTTAGGCAGCGTAGTAGTAGTAGTATAATAGTAGTTAAAGGGGTATTCCCATCTCCAAGATCCTATCCCAATATGTAGTAGGTGTAAATCATAATATTAGCAAATAGCTCCAATTGGAAATGTGGTATAGTTTTTCTGATTCGCCATGTATCTTTCCTCATGTGCAATCATCCTGCACATGAGGAAAGAGATGTAGTGAATCAGAAAAACTATACTACACTTCTAATTGGAGCTATTTGCTAATATTATGATTTACACCTACTACATATTGGGATAGGATCTTGGAGATGGGAATACCCCATTAAGGAGAGATAGGGAACCAAACAAGTTGCCTATTTCTACGTCAGTTTGCATATTTTGAACATGTTCATGACATGAGTTGTAGATATTTTCTTGTACTTATACTATTTTTTTGATCACAGCAGCGGAACAATTATTATAACACGCTGCCAACATATTTAGAAACTGCGTTTTAGTAAGTGGGTGGCAATTACACCTACCCTTACATTATAAATTGGCCATTCAACTATTATAATTATGGGTATTAGTTATTTTAATTTTTATATTTATCTACATTCTTACTGCTTTTTTGTTCAGATGTATTACAACTATGTTTACTGTATGTCTGACCGACCATTTTTTGAAGAAATACAAAACAAAAAAAAGTTATATTATCTGTCTAGAAAAATAAAAAAACGCTTTCTACACTCATGATAGAGTGTATATAACCAAAACCATTAGTGTCCATTACATCTCACCATTAGAGGCTTGCCAAATTGAGCTGGACTGACCGACCTTATAATGTGTATTTGTGTATTGTATTGTGTTTTACATTAATTTGGCTTATATTAAGGAGATAATAGATAATGCGTTGGTGATTTACTCTCCTCTCCCTTTTCAGAACACATGCAAACTTAGTCATATTGAGCATATATGTATACGGCAAGTCAAGAAGAATAGCTGTGGGCTGAACAAGCGTATATCCAAGAGCTACTGCATGTGTAACACCACCTTATAAAATGACTTTGATAACACACTGTGACATTTCTCTTTAATTCCTTCTGGAAATGTATAACGGAAAGCTTGCGTTTTTTATAAAAAAAAATAATATTAAAACAAATCTGAACTACTTTTGTTCTGTCTAATGAAAATTAGATTAGTCTTTATTTCCTCTATAATTATAACATTATGAATGTCTTTAAATTATTTTATTTCAAATGAGTTTGCCAGGTTAAAATAAAATATTCTGCTTTATTTTCACAAACAGTGCAACTCTTGTCCTTGAACTCTGTCTGGTATTGCTGAACATCCCCATTCACGTGAATGCCATACACATTCCATGCAAGAGTGGCATTTCTAGAAAAAAGAAGCCGACACTGGCTAATTCCTTTCAGTGTTTAATCATTTATATTCTGATGGCATACTGTCATTTACAATATAAGATGCTTAAAAGGTTATTCCCACAATCACAATATTTTTCACAAAGCAAAGTAAATATATACCGTAGTTATTTTTAATATACCGACTAAGCCCATCATAACACTTCTTTCTTGTACCTCGTGTGTGATTCTTTTTATCTCTATCTATCCTTCTGGACGTCCATCTTCGGTTAGCACAATGTATGGTCCATTTCTTATCTGCTAAAACTGCATTTGTCAGCAGGACCCGCTTGTTTTCCATGCCGCAGACCCCTTCCGCTATATCGTATGCTCCTGAATAACCTCAATCTGAGTTATCATTAAGCTCATTATTATTATTATTATTATTATTATTAATTATTATAGCGCCATTTATTCCATGGCGCTTTACATACGAGGAGGGGTATACATAATAAAAACAAGTACAATAATCTTGAACAATACAAGTCACAACTGGTATAGGAGGAGAGAGGACCCTGCCCGCGAGGGCACACAATCTTTAGGTGTAGAATTCACTGTATACTCCTGTGCAATCTCTGCTGACCAATTTTATCTTCGGCCAACTACATCAGTATAGCTGCTTGCAGTCATGGACTGGGACTAAAATTCAGCCCTGGCATTTGAAGTTACATAGGCCCACTTGAAACATGGTGACTGTATAATATCTTTGTACACTTGTAGGCAGGGCCAGTTCTAGGCAAAGTGGGGCCCTAGGCAAAGTTTAAAATGGCGCCCCAGATGCTAACATATTGCACATCGCACAAAAGCATTTCGGTTGTATTTACAAGCGCTGAGTTCAGGCCGCTAAATGAGTTTGATCGACAATACTGAAGTTGTTCAATGCTTGTTTCCCAGCCTCTTTCCACCAGCTGAGGAATAATGATGGGACAGAACAATCACTAATAGATCACTAACAGATCACCATACAGTATCATGTTATCAGCAGCACATCTACAGTTTACACCGGCGATGTGCTGCTGAGAACAAGGATTTTTGTTCCAGCCAAAACAATCTGAATATGCAGCATTTTACTTTAGTAAAATACACCTCATAGTCCTCCATATATTATAATATGCACCACAGTCCTCCATATAGTATAATACACTCCCTATAGTCCTCCATATTTTAAAATACACTGCTCAGTCCTCCATATAGCATAATACACTCCTCATAGTGCTCCATATAGTATAATGCACCGCCATAGTCATCCATGTAGTACAATTCACTTCGCATAGTATAATGCACCCCATAGTTCTTCATATAGTATAACAAATTCCCCATAGTCCTCAATACAGTATAATGCAGCCCACATATAGTATAATGCAGCCACCCCAGAGTATAATGCAGCCACCCCAGAGTATAATGCAGTCACCCCATAGAATATAATGCAGCCCCCCTCATAGTTTAAAGCAGCCCCCTCATAGAGTATATCTAATACATCCCCCCATAGAATATAATACAGCCCACTTCCCCATAATATATAATGTAGCCCCCATAGAATATAATGCAGCCCCCCATAGTATATAACACAGCCTCCCCCATAGAATATAATATACCCCCCATAGTATATAACACAGCCTCACCCATAGAATATAATATACCCCCATAGTATATAGCAAAGCCCGCATAGTATATAGCACAACCCGCATAGTATATAGCACAACCCGCATAGCAGATAACACAGCCTACGTAGTAGTATACAGCACAGCCCACACAGTAGTATACAGCACAGCCCACACAGTAGTATACAGCACAGCCCACGTATTAGTATACAGCACAGCCCGTGTAGCAGTATACAGTACAGCCCACGTAGCAGTATACAGCACAGCCCACGTAGCAGTATACAGCACAGCCCATGTAGCAGTATACAGCACAGCCCACATAGTAGTACACAGCACAGCCCACACAGTAGTATATAGCACAGCCCACATAGGAGTATACAGCACAGCCCACATAGTAGTATACAGCACAGCCCACACAGTAGTATACAGCACAGCCCACACAGTAGTATACAGCACTGCCCACACAATAGTATATAGCACAGCCCACACAGTAGTATATAGCACATCCCACACAGTAGTATATAGCACAGCCCACATAGTAGTATATAGCACAGCCCACACAGTAGTATATAGCACAGCCCACACAGTAGTATACAGCACAGCCCGCATCTCTCCTCCACCCGAGAATGGTCCCACAGTCCAGTTGAAAAAAACAACCCCACACTCCTCACCTCTCCTCGTGCCCGCGTTGCTCCCTGCTCCTGTCTCGGCAGCTGCCGCTGCACTGCCTGGGACACAGGGAGTGCGCACGCACCCGCAGTGTCAGAGGCAGAGCAGGGAATGATGGGAGAGGGAGCGTCAGCATACGCTCTCTCCTCCATCATTGCATTCAACTGTACCGGCGTCATAGACGCTGGTATAGCTGAATGCGGCGGCGGCGCTGGTGGGGGGTTGAGTCGGCGCACAGCGGCCCACTACTGGCACCAGGTCTTCTGGCATTTGCCAGAACTGCCCGATGGCCAGTCCGGCCCTGGCTGCTTGTGTGGATTTACATTATCGCTCCTCTTGGCCCTAACACCTAGAGCTCCCAAATTTTACACACACAAACTACTAACATTGTTAGTGAGGGATATGTAAAAATATAACGGATATGAAATGGTTTACTGTATGTAAACTATGTCTCATATCTAGGGTTGAGCTAAACGGATCGGACAAATTCAAAAATCGCCGACTTTCGGCAAAATCGGGTTTCATGAAACCCGACCTGATCCTAGTGTGGGATCGGCAATGAGGTCGCCGATCTGCGCGCAAAAGTCACATTTCATATGACGCTTTCAGCGCCATTTTTCAGCCAATGAAGGAGGACGCATAGTGTGGGCAGCGTGATGACATAGGTCTCAGTCCCCACCATCTTAGAGAAGGGCATGACAGTGATTGGCTTGCTTTCTGCGGCGTCACAGGGGCTATAAAGGGGCATGCACGTTGACCGCCATCTTACTTCTGCCGATCTTAGCATAGGGAGAGGTTGCTGCAGCTTCATCAGAAGAAGGGATATAGTTAGGGAGGGAAGATTAACCCCCCAAACTGCTTGTGCTGTAGCGATTTCCACTGTCCGACACCACCTTTTTTTTGCAGGGACAGTGGAGGCTATATGTTTGTGCATCAGCTCTGTAGCTTATTAAGCTGCCTTATAAGGCTCTCTGATAGCTGCATTGATGTTTGCACGCTGCTGTGCAAACCAACTGCTTTTTTAAAAGCAAAAATCCTGTTGCTCCTTTCTGCACAGTTATCTTGTTTATTTGTCCACACTTTTGTGTGCAGCAGTCCTTTTTATTGCTGCCATACTTGTCCTGAGATCATTGTAGGGAGATAGAAATTGTACTGCAGTCCTTGTATTTTTTCATATACAGTATCTTCCAGCCACTTTCTGCCACTTACATGGTGTTGTTTAATACACTGGGCCTGAGTTTTGGTTCAGTCTCCCAAAAAAAAAAGTGAGATTCAAATTCTCACAAAGTGGATATACTTCTGTCCTGTTAGTTTGTCGTATGTCAGCCAGCCACTTTCTGCCACTTAGATTGCGTTGTTATATACACTGGGCCTGAGTTTTGGTTCAGTCTCCCCAAAAAAAGGAGATTTAAATTCTCAACAAATTTATATACACCTTCTACTTTGTTTTACAGTACCATATAACAGTTGTTATTTTGGTTAGATTTTCCAAAAAATGAGGAAGTCTGGTGGAAGAGCCCGTGGGTGGTGGTTGCCAGCTGGTACTGATGGTGGTGGTGGTGCATCTGGTGGTAGTGGCAAAAGCACAATAGCACCTAAGGCTGGAGGTGTTGAGCCAGCATCATCGTCTGGCTACACAAGGCCTCGAAGGCTCCCTTATCTGGGAGTAGGAAAACAGCTTTTAAAGCCGGAGCAGCAGGAAAAAGTTTTGGCTTTCCTTGTTGACTCAGCCTCTAGCTCTTTCGCCTCCTCTTCAGAAAGTTCCAAATATAAAAGCAGCGAGTCGTCAGTGGATGCTCCCGGTCAGGAACAAGACGTTTCCTTGTGTCCTTCACCCAAACCAAAAGTAAAGGATGCGTCAGGCGACACTACAGGTTACTCCATGGAGCTCTTTACACATACCGTGCCTGGGTTAGAAAGGGAAATTGTTAACTGCCCATTACTAGATGAATCGGACATGGAGTTCACTGATGCACAGCCACAGCTAGATTATTATGCTGTTCCATTGACTCAGATCACTACATTGCCCTCGCAGTGTACTGAGCCAGAATCTGAGGCTGATGAGACTATGGTGCCCCGTCCCGAATGCTATAGCACCTTACACGGTGACACAGAGGAAGGGAAGGTGCACATGACATTGAAGAGGAGGTGATAAATGACCCAGTTAACCCAGATTGGCAGCCATTGGGGAAAGAAGGTGCCGCTGCCAGTAGCTCAGAAGCGGAGGAGGATGATCCGCAGCAGCCATCTACATCGCAACAGCTGTCATCTGGCAGGCCCGTATCAGGCCAAAAAAGTTTGTCAAAAACAAAAACAGTTTTAGGACAGCATGGCCATCCGGTGAAAGTAGCACAGCGTGCAATGCCTGAAAAGGTATTCCATAGTAGGAAGAGTGTAGTGTGGCAATATTTTAACCAAGATCCGAATGATCAGTCAAAAGTTATCTGTAAGAAATGCTCAAAGACCTTTAGCAGAGGGAAGAATCTTCAAAATTTAAATACAACGTGCGTGCTTAGACATTTAACCAACATGCACTTGCAAGCCTGGACTAACTACCAAACGTCCCATACTGTTGGTGCACCTGCTCAGAATGAAGGTAGTCAGCAACGCTACATTGCTTCCCTCACTGTAAGCCCACCGGTTAGGACACCACCACCAGCAAATGTGGAGGTATCGTCGCAAGGCCAAAGCAGTAAGGGAATCACAAGGTTATTGGTAGGAAACACTGTATGTAGGCCAACATCAAGAATACCATCACCAACCCTCTCTCAATCCACCATGTCCACCACCGCCACCGCTAGTTCCACCATATGCAGCTCTCCAGTCCAGCTCACCCTACAAGAGACTCTCGTTAGGAAAAGAAAGTACTCATCCGCGTACACAGGGTTTGAACGCCCACATTGCTAGACTAATCTCATTAGAGATGATGCCCTACCGGTTGGTTGAAAGCGAAGCTTTCAAAGACCTGATTGCCTACGCAGTACCACGCTATGACCTACCCAGTCGGCACTTATTTGCGAGAAAAGCCATCCTAGCCCTCCACCAGCATGTCAAAGACCGCATTGTGCATGCACTGAGGCAATCAGTCAGTGGAAAGGTGCACCTCACAACAGATGCATGGACCAAACATATTAATCCAATCTGACCTATAGCCAATATAAGCTTGGTCTCATTCCGTAGAACTAATGAAACAACAAAACCACATAAAAAATATGGCTCAAGGAATGTAAAATATATAAACTTTATTAACAAAATTTAAACATGACAGTAAAAACACCAAAGTACCTCTAAACGCAACTTAGCGTCACCCAAGCCTAAAGCAATACAAATAATTCTTTCTATACCGCACTATTATTGGCTCCGTATTAGGATATTAATAATACATAGTAAAAATGAGCCTTACTTGCAAAGTCACATGTACCCACTGGTATAGATATACCTAGGAGGGAAAACAACCGAAGGAGCGCTCTCATATATTCTAAGTCCAATCAGAGTCCAATAGATGCAGATATATATGTGCATGGATAGATGTAAGTATATTTACCAAGTGGCGTGCCAAAGCCTGGATGAACGTCCCACCCCGACGCACGTTTCGCCTGTTCTTCTTCCGGGGGCCATATTATTTTTTATGTGGTTTTGTTGTTTCATCAGATGCATGGACCAGTAGGCATGGTGTTATGAACTGGTGGTTTAGGAGCAACATGGGACGAGCTCTGGAGGAGGTGGTACCTGTACTAACCGCAGTTCCTGAGCTTAGCACAACACTAGAAGTAGCCGTGGGATGTTCCTGTCACTCCCTAGACACCTCGTCACAGCCGGAGGACTAACTACCCCTAAAGATGGAAACAGGAAAGCTATCTTGCCTCAGAGAAAATTCCCAAAGGATAGGCAGCCCCCCACAAATATTGACTGTGAGTGGAGAGGGAAATGACATACGCAGAATGAAACCAGGATGTAGCAAAGGAGGCCAATCTAGCTAGATAGATAGAACAGGACAGAATACTGTGCAGTCAGTATTAAAAACTAGAAAAATCCACCACAGAAAATACAAAAATCTCCACACCTGACTAAAGGTGTGGAGGGTAAATCTGCTACCCAGAGCTTCCAGCTTAACTGAATAAATCCATAGTGACAAGCTGGACAAGAAAAAACATAGATTGTGCAGAACGATTAAGTCCACTATATGTGGACAGCAAAAGAAAAAGCAAGGACTTATCTTTGCTGAACTGGTCAGAATATCAGGGAAATCCAAGCAGAGATGTGAATCCAAGCAGGAACCATTGACAACTGGCACTGGCTGAAGGACAGAGCCAGGATAAATAGCCGAGCCAGAATAGACGATCAGTGGAAGCAGCCGCTGACTGCTAAATCCAAGGAGCAGCAGTTCCACTTAAATCCACTGGAGGGAGCCCAAGAGCAGAACTCACAAAAGTGCCACTTACAACCACCGGAGGGAGCCAAAGAGCGGAATTCACAACAGCATGGCCAGGGACAGTACGTGTCCATCACGGCGCATTGGGTTAATGTGGTGGATGCAGGGTCCACAGGGGACAGCCATAGTGGGACAGTTCTGCCTAGCCCACGGTCTAGGAAACAGTTGGGTGTAGGTGATCGCCACCCCTCCTCCTCCTCCAGAAGCGAAAGCTCGTCCACAGAGCGCAGTCGCACGACCATTCCATCCGCAGCTGCCAGTATTGCACACGAGGTGTCCCATTATCGAACAGCTAGTGGTAAGCGTCAGCAGGCTGTGTTACAAATGAAGTGTTTGGGCGACAACAGACACACCGCGGAAGTACTGGCCTAGTACTTGCAGCAACAAACTCAGTCATGGATGGGCAGTGTACATCTTGAGGCAGGCAAGGTAGTCAGTGATAACGGAAGGAATTTTATGGCTGCCATAGCCCTTTCAGAACTGAACACATACCTTGCCTGGCTCACACCTTGAACCTGGTGGTGCAGTGCTTCCTCAAAAATTATCCGGAGTTACCAGCCCAGCTCCTGAAGGTGCGAAGACTTTGCTCGCACATCCACCGGTCGCCCGTACACTCCAGCCATATGCTGAGCCATCAGCGATCGCTGAATCTTCCCCAGCACCGCCTAATAATCGACGTTGCAACAAGGTGGAACTCCACACTGCACATGGTTCAGAGGCTGTGCGAACAGAGGCGTGCTGTAATTAATATGTGGGAGGATACACATACATGGGCAGGCACTTGGATGGCAGACATGGAGTTGTCTGGTGTGCAGTGGTCGAAGCTACAAGACCTCTGTCAAGTCCTTCAGTGTTTTGAGGAATGCCCACAGCTGGCAAGTGCAGACGACGCCATCATAAGCATGAGAATCCCACTAATGCGTCTGCTGATGCAAAGTTTGACGCACATTAAGGAGCAGGTGTCTGCAGCCGAGGAGGAGGGAAACCTTGATGACAGTCAGCCATTGTCTGCTCAGGGAACTCTCCTGGACGAGGTGGTGGACGAAGAGGAGGAGGAGGAGGAGGATGATGGGGATGAATATTTATGGGAGGAGGATGCTTCTCGGGGGGCAATAGAAACTGGTGGCGTTGAAAGATCAGGTACAGGGTTTTTGCGGGACACAAGTGATGTTGATCTGCAAGAAAGTGCTCCTCAACCCAGCACAAGCAGTGAATTGACACCTGGAACATTGGCCCACATGGCTGAGTATGCCTTGCGTATCCTAAAAAGGGACCCCCGCATTATCAAAATGATGACCTATGACGATTACAGTTTGGCCTGCCTCCTGGATCCACGATATAAAGGAAAATTACAAAATATCATGCCACATGAGAACCTTGAGCAAATATTGGCTACCAAACAAGCAACTCTTGTAGACCGTTTGGTTCAGGCATTCCCAGCACACAGCGGCGGTGCTGGTTCTCACATGAGCCGTAGGGGGCAACATGGCAGAGGTGTTAGAGGTGCACAAATCCGAAGTGGCGTTGGACAGAGGGGTTTTATGACCAGGTTGTGGAGTGATTTCGCAATGACCGCTGACACGACAGGTACTGCTGCATCGATTCAAAGTGACAGGAGACAGCATTTGTCCAGTATGGGTACGAACTACTTTTCCTCCCTTATCAATGTTCTCCCTCACAGGTCATTCCCCTTTGATTACTGGGCATCTAAAATAGACACCTGGCCTGAATTGGCAGAATATGCATTACAGGAGCTGGCTTGCCCTGCTGCTAGTGTGCTATCAGAAAGAGTCTTCAGTGCTGCTGGTTCAATACTGACCGAAAAAAGGACACGTCTGGCTACCCAAAATGTTGATGATCCAACCTTCATTAAAATGAACCAATCATGGATTTCAAATTATTATTATTTTTTTTAAATTAGTTTATTAATTCCAGAATAAACTATACAATACACACGTTTGCATTCGTTATTATCAATTACAGTATGGAATACAGACGGTTGCAATGCATCAGCATATCTACAATATTACAAGAGTAACAAATTGTGCATGTTGAATCACTGGTGTCTTATAAATCACCTATTATATTACATTAACTACATTAACTTTTAATAGCACGCCGCTGAAAAGGAAGTTCCATACAGATTTCGCCCTTTAAGTGATGCCTCCCAAACCACGAGCCCAACTCTTACATAGTTGTCAAATTAATGGGGATTATAAAGTATTATAAGAGGAGTTCCATCTACCCCAAATCTTCTCGAATTTACCTGGACATCCTCGATTTTGATATAATGTACGTTCATACGGGATGATCGAATTCACCAGATCGACCCAGGCTCTGAGAGATGGGCAGGAACCACCCATCCATCGTAATGCTAACACCTTCCGTGCCATAAAAAGTGCCTCTCATAGAAATATTCCGGTATAGTGATCCCAAGCCTCTGCATCCCACACCCCAAACAAGCAGATCAATGGTTCAAGTGGGACAGGAATCAGTAATAAGGATGTTAAGAATGTTGTCACCTCCCTCCAATACTGAAGAATAACAGGGCACCTCCAAATCATATGAATGAAATCTGCGTCGCTTGAGTGGCACCTCAAGCAATCTGACGAATGGAGGCGGCCCATTTTAAAAAGTCGCACCGGGATCAAATAAGACTGATATATGATATACAACTGGGATATTTTATTATTAATTGAGGGAGAGACTTTAGTCGGGGATTCCAAAATATCCTCCCACTCTTCTCCCGATACATCAGGAAGAAGTCCCTCCCATTTCCCTTTGATAGAATTTATACTAGACCCAACTCCCATGGACAACAAATAAGTATATAAGGAGGAAATAAGTCCTTGAGGACCCTGTGAGTTGAGAATACCTATCAAAGGTAAAGATGAAGCGCGATCTGTACCCATATTTCGCACGCGTGATTGAAAGGCTGATCTCAATTGCAGATAACGGAAGAATTGAGATCTCGGAATATTGTGAGTGTTCTGTAGTTGTTCGAAGGATACAAAGATCCCTTGGTTATGTACGTCTCCCACCGAGAGAACACCATATGAAATCCAAAAATCAGTGGATGGATGGCTCAATAGTCCTGGAAAGTAACTATTATACCACAGGGGCATTTCAACTACTACATCTACAAATCATATTACTTTTTTAATTTGCCTCCATATTAGTCGTGCCAACCGGAGTAAAGGCAGCAAACGGGGAGCATTAACTTTCTCTAGTTCCAGAAACCCCAGTGGACAATCAACCAGGGCAGAATGGAACAGATGGCTCTCTGAGTTAGGCAGGGAATTATTGGGCATCCATTTATTTATCGCCTTAGCCTGACCGGCGAGATAATATAAGTAGAAACCGGCAGAGCCGCCCCACCCCCTTGCTTCGGCCTCTGTAGTGCAGATAATTTAAGTTTGGGTCTAGTTTTCCCCCATATAAAGTATGTAACTAGGAAATTTAAATTCGCCAAGAAGTGTTTGGGTATGGGCACGGCACTATGTTGAAGGCAGTAACTAAGTTTAGGAAGCAGTATCATTTTTATTAGGTTAATACGGCCAGCGACAAAGAGCGGGAGTTTGTTCCAGGTTGCAAATTTAGTTTTGACCAGATCTAATAGTGGATAGATATTAAGTTGTAGATCTGATTGACTATGTTGAGACATGTGGATACCTAAATATTTGAAATTGGAAACAATGGGTAGCGACGAGAGAGTTTCAAGGCAGGGTGTTGGGGTATGTGAGAGAGGGAACAAAGCAGATTTATCCCAGTTTATATAGAGACCAGAGAATTTACTGAATTTATCTATAGTCGCTATCACTTGTGGTAACGTTTCCTCTACTTTGTCCATAAATATCACCATATCGTCAGTATAAAGACCAATGGTATCCACTCGACCCGCAATATTTATTCCCTTAATGTCATTGGAGATCCTTATGCGTATTGCCAAAGCCTCTATTGCCAAGGCGAAGAGAGCCGGGGACAGAGGGCATCCCTGACGAGTTCCCCTATATAGGGAAAAAGGCTCAGAAATGGCATTATTCACAACTATACATGCTCTGGGCTTCATATATAGTATACCTATCCCTCTCGAAAATGTATCCCCAAAACCGTATTTCCTTAAACATGCAGAGAGGAAGGGCCACTCGAGAAAGTCAAAAGCCTTGGCTGTATCTAACGATGCCAGTGCCCAGTTATTATGTTTCTAGAGAGCTATACTGAATCACTGACTGAACCCGTCTAATATTGATGGAGGTGCTTTTTCCAGGCATAAAGCCAGTCTGGTCCGGGTGTATAAGGTCTAATATAATTGTGTTCAGTCTAGTAGCCAAGATTTTAGTAAAGATTTTATAATCTACATTTACCAATGATATAGGACGATACAATCCACAATCCAAAGGATCCTTCCCCTCTTTCCTGAGCATAACAATATTTGCATCATAAAATGTTTCGGGCACAGATCCTCCCTCCCATATTTCCCATAGTACCTTCAGTAAGAGTGGTGCCAGTTTATCTCGATATTTCTTGTAGAGCTCAATGGGAAACCCATCAGGCCCAGGGGCTTTCCCAGTGGCCATATCTGCCATAGCATGCTCTACTTCCTCCAGGATGAACTCAGCATCCATAAAGGCCTGCTGGGTTGGACTCAATAAAGGAAACACTATATCTGATAAATAATCCAAACATTCAAAAACATCAAGACCATTACCAGAACTATATAACGCTTCATAGTAATCATGAAAGCATTGAAGTATCTCATCTGTAGAAGATACCAGCGAGCCATCAAGTGTACGGATTTGTAGTATAGTGTTAGATGTGTTATGTTGGCGCACTAAGAAAGCCAGGAGTGTACTGGCCTGGTTCCCCAGTTCAA
Organism: Ranitomeya variabilis; assembly: GCF_051348905.1. Lineage (NCBI taxonomy): Eukaryota > Metazoa > Chordata > Amphibia > Anura > Dendrobatidae > Ranitomeya > Ranitomeya variabilis. The sequence goes on along the minus strand of NC_135236.1, from coordinate 301,175,284 downwards.
AGTAGGATTGACGGGTAAAGAATAATTTGCGTTTTGACTTAGTATCTGTATGTTGAGCATATAGCCTCTGGGAGGCGAGCCACTCAGCCCTGTTACCACTAGTTTGAATGGCTATATAGGCAGCTTCTGAGTCTTTCATCTCATCATCTTCCCTCGCCGTCATCCTTTTGATATAAGAAATTGTGGAGGACAAGCACCCCCTTAAATAGGCCTTTAGGGTATCCCAAAACAGACCAAGATTTTGAGGGTCCGGATGAGTTGAGATTAAACAATTCAGCTGGTCAACTGTTCAATCACTAGAGTCTATTAGTTTTAACCAAAAAGGATTCAACTTCCAGGACATATTATTATATGATTGGCCATATTTAAGTTTAAGAATAACTGGACTGTGGTCCGAGATCCCTCTATTGCCATGTTCAACACTATCCACCCACATTGCCAAATTACTAGAACCAAATATGTAGTCTGTGCGAGATAACGATCGCCTGGTGGACGAATGGCAGGTATATCCTTTTGTCTCAGGGTGACGCACTCGCCATAAGTCCAGCCATCCGCTACCATCCATAAACAGCGCCAATTGGGAGAGGGGCTGGGACAGGAGCTCCCCAGATGTCGTGTCATCTAGTCTCAATCTGTCTAGGGAACCATCCATGACTAGGTTAAAATCTCCCATACAAATAACGCTGGCGTCAGGATAATTTAGGGAGAAACCCAATGCCATGCGAAGGACCGAGGTGCTAGCCGGGAGGGGGTTATAGACACATAGTATCACATATTCACGCGAGTTAACAAATGCATGCACAAAGACAAAGCGACCCTCAGGATCCCGTCGTGCTTCCCTGGCCTCCCATCTAACATCCCTGTGTATTAACAAAGAGACCCCTCTCGAGTAGCTAGTGTGGAATGCGTGGAGAGACCACTGCACCCACAGTTTTTGTGTATATCGGGCTGTATCTCTAGTCAGATGCGTCTCCACCAGTGCTACAACATGCGGGCGATACTGTTTAATCTGCGAAAATACTTTGATTTTCTTCCGGGGGTTTTTAATACCCCGTATATTCCAGGTCATAAATATAATCTCACACCCCATGTTTATACTTAAAAGGAAGGAAGATGTGAATTGTTACTCGGGTTGGGTTCAGAGACATCACACAAGGCACAAAAATAGTATTGGCGGCGACCATACACATCAAACAATCAAAACTAATACAAAAAACCAAACAAAACAAAACTTGAACAGTAGAGGAGTACAATCCCGTACTCCTGCAATCAAATAGAAAAGGGGATACCCTCACTGACTCCAGCGTCCGGTATTGTTGATAAGCTCAGCACCCATATGAAGAGCTCTTTATGTTGCCATTAGACAAAAAGAACAGATTAGGAGTCTTTCACAGTAGACACCTTGTGGGACCGTAACCATTCGGCCACCACCGCCGGGTCTGTAAAAAATAAAGAGGAACCGTCATGGACTATACGCAGTCGAGCGATTTCAAATTATTTTGCCCCACCTTCCCCTGCTGACACGTAGCTTGCCTGAAAAATGTCTTGCTTTTGGCCTCCTCTTACTGACTTCTCCAATTCCTCCATTTGCAGCTGCTGAATTTCCACCATAGGCCATTTTTATACCTCCCTAAATGGGCTGACTCCCCCCACAGGGCCGTGGTCACCACCTGGCGCAAGCACCCGTGCGAGTGCCGTTTGCCTGGACAGGTGGGTGGGCCCACTCTTGGGCGACGGCACTGGCACAGGGTCCCTCATAGTACAATGAAGTGTCTCTGACGGTGGTGGTGCACAACCAACGTCAGACACACCGTCGTAATATGAGGGGCCCTGTGCCAGTACCGCCGCCCATGAGAGAGTGTTCCCCCCAGCTCGAACAGTGCTCTTCCACTTGCAATACTTACCTCTCCCTGCTCCACCACTGTGTAGTCTGTGCTGTTAAATCCTTCAATGGCACTGCCAATACAAATGTGTTGAAATGATAGTCGATAGTTAAAATATACAGGGGCCCTGGCCTCCATTTAGACCAGTTAATACTTTGCACCTACTACCACTGTCTGCTACTCAGCAGAGGAGCCCACCCCTGTACCTAGCTATGCCACCTGTTTATTTATGAATAGTGTTGAGCGATACCTTCCGATATTCAAAAGTATCGTTATCGGATTGGATCGGCCGATACCGGCAAAATATCGGATCTCGCCGATACCGATACCAATACAAGTCAATGGGACACAAGTATCGGAAGGTATCCTGGATGGTTCCCAGGGTCTGAAGGAGAGGAAACTCTCCTTCAGGCCCTGGGATCCATATTCATGTAAAAAATAAAGAATACAAATAAAAAATATGGATATACTCACCCCTCCGGCGGACCCTGGACCTTAGCGATGTAACCGGCAGCCTCCGTTCCTAAGAATGCAGAGTGAAGGACCTTCGATGACGTCGCGGCTTGTAATTGGTCGCGTGACCGCTCATGTGACCGCTCACGCGACCAATCACAAGCCGCGACGTCATCGCAGGTCCTACACTCACTGCATTCTTAGGAACGGAGGCTGCCGGTTACACCGCTAAGGTCCAGGGTCCGCCGGAGGGGTGAGTATATCCATATTTTTTATTTTTATTCTTTATTTTTTACATGAATATGGATCCCAGGGCCTGAAGGAGAGTCTCCTCTCCTCCAGACCCTGGGAACCATACACTGGGAACTTCCGATTCCGATTTCCGATATCACAAAAATATCGGAACTCGGTATCGGAATTCCGATACAGCAAATATCGGTCGATACCCGATACTTGCGGTATCGGAATGCTCAACACTAGGGTTGAGCGACTTTTATTTTTATAGGATCGGGTCGGGTTTCACGAAACCCGACTTTCTCAAAAGTCGGGTCGAGCGAAATCGGCCGATCCTATAAAAAAGTCGGGGTCGGCCGAAACACGAAACCCAATGCAGTGCAATGGGATACTATGGTTCCCAGGGTCTGAAGGAGAGGAAACTCTCCTTCAGGCCCTGGGATCCATATTAATGTGTAAAATAAAGAATTAAAATAAAAAATATTGATATACTCACCCGTCCGGAGGCCCCTGGACATCACCGCTGGTAACCGGCAGCCTTCTTTGCTTAAAATGAGTGCGTTCAGGGCCTTCCATGACGTCACAGCTTCTGATTGGTCACAAGCCGTGACGTAATTCTCAGGTCCTAAATTCCTAGAATTAGGAATTTAGGACCTGAGAATTACGTCACGGCTTGTGATTGGTCGCGTGGCGGTCACATGAGCGGCACGCAACCAATCACAAGCCGTGACGTCATCTAAGGCCCTGAACGCGCTCATTCTTAGGAAGGAAGGCTGCCGGAAAGAAGCCGAGGGTGAGTATATTCCTATTAGGTATATACTCACCCTCGGACGCGCCCTGCTTCTTTCCGGCAACCTTCCTTCTTAAGAATGAGCGCATTCAGGGCCTTAGATGACGTCACGGCTTGTGATTGGTCGCGGCCGCCCATGTGACCGCTCACGCGACCAATCACAAGCCGTGACGTAATTCTCAGGTCCTAAATTCCTAGAATGAGGAATTTAGGACCTGAGAATTACGTCATGGCTTGTGATTGGTCGCGTGGCAGTCACATGAGCGGCACGCGACCAATCACAAGCCGTGACGTCATGGAAGGCCGTAAACGCGCTCATTTTAAGCAAAGAAGGCTGCCGGTTACCAGCGGCGATGTCCAGGGGCCTCCGGAGAGGTGAGTATACCAATATTTTTTATTTTAATTCTTTATTTTACACTTAAATGTGGATTCCGATACCGATTTCCGATATCGCAAACATATCGGAACTCGGTATCGGAATTCCGATACCAGATTCAGAAGATCGCCGACCTCATGGCCGACCCCACACAGTCGGCGACTTCTGAAAATGGCCGACCCGTTTCGCTCAACCCTACTCAACACTATTTATGAACAATTTTTTGGCAGACATTTAGCCCACTTTATTATTTGGGCCTACTAACTTAGTCTGCTACTCATTACAATTTTCCGACACTGAGCAAAGCAATGTCGCCTGTTTATGAACAATTTTTTGGCAGACATTTAGCCCACTTTATTATTTGGGCCAACTAACAATGTCTGCCACTCATTACAGTTTTCCTCCACTGAACAAAGCAATGCCGCCTGTTTAGTCCTGTTACCACATTTGAACTGCATTTAGCCTACTTTATTATTTGGGTCTACTAACTGTGTCTGCCACTCATTACAGTTTTCCTCCACTGAACAAAGCAATGCCGCCTGTTTAGTCCTGTTACCACATTTGAACTGCATTTAGCCTACTTTATTATTTGGGCCTACTAACTGTCTGCCACTCATTACAGTTTTCCTCCACTGAACAAAGCAATGCCGCCTGTTTAGTCCTGTTACCACATTTGAAATGCATTTAGCTTACTTTATTATTTGGGCCTACTAACTGTGTCTGCCACTCATTACAGTTTTCCTCCACTGAACAAAGCAATGCCGCCTGTTTAGTCCTGTTACCAAGTTTGAACTGCATTTAGCCTACTTTATTATTTGGGCCTATACCTGTGTTTCCTCCTCATCCTGCCCATTACCCAGCCACAGCTAGATGAGTCTGCTGGTACATTGACGCAGACCACTACATTCCCCTTGCACTCTACACAGCCAGAATCTGACCCTGCTGAAAGTCAGGTTCCCCTTCCCGCATACTATACCACCTTACACGGGGACAAAGAGGAGGGTGCAGACGAAAGTGCAGGTTCCTTCATCAGGTGGGGGGGCATACTCTTTGGCGACGTCACTGGCACAGGGCCCCACATAGTACGCAAAACTGTCTCTGCCAGTGGGAGGCACCACCCGCCGTCAAACACACCGCCGTACTATGAGGGGCCCTTTGCCAGTGCCAACGAGTGGGCCCCCCCTGCTTGCTCAGGATCACAGCATTTGCAAAGTTGAAATACTTAGCTCTCCCTGCTCCACTGCCGTGACGTATTCTGCGTTTCCTGGGCCCATGAAAATTTTGAGCTAGCCCTACCCTCCCACAACTTTAGCCAAATGACCCCCAGTTTTCAATGCCTAACTATTATTATAAAGTAAATTAAGATTGACAAGCTTAAGTAATAAGAATTGATGTTTTGGCATTAAAGTGGGCACTGTAGGCGTTTTCCTGTCCTCCACTCACTGCCGACTTTGATTCCCCATTGACTTTGCATTGGGTTTCATGTTTCAGTCGGCCCCCGACTTTTCGCAATAATCGGCCTATTTCACCCTACCTGACTTTTGACAAAGTCGGGTTTCGCGAAACCCGACTCGATCTGAAAAAAGTAAAAGTCGCTCAACTCTAGTCATATCCTGTTGGGTTTGGTAAGGATATACCAAAAGCCCACAATTCAATTACCGACTTTTATGTTATCTTGCTCTATATGAAATATATATATATACTTTATATATATATATATATATATATATGTGTCTCACTCATCTAATATATAAAGCTGAATGTGTGTATGTGTGTATGTGTGTGTATGTCCGGGATTGGCATCTGAACCGTCGCAGCTACAGCCACAAAATTTTGCACAGCCACACGTCTGGACCCCGAGAGCGTCAAAGCTATGTTGTGAGGTGAAATTTTAACCCCGCGATTTCCAATTCACCAAACAATTTTGCCCCTATCTACATAATGGGGAAAAAAATGAAAGGAAAAGTGTTGGAGGAAAATTAACAGCTGCCAGATGTGAACAAGGGGGACTTAAAGAATGAGAGCGATGGCGCCAAAGAGTATATACTGTACAGTTGCTAAGGTGGGGCCCCGACATGGGATAATCACCACACCACCACGGGGATATGAACACACACAAAATGCGCCACACACTACCACGTGCTCGAACACATATACCACCCTCAGCGCACATTTCACCACACATACACCAACCTCGCCACATAAAAGTCGAAACACAAAAGTCGCCGCTCAAAACTCGCCATGCGCAAAACTCTCCACATGCAAAACTCGCCACACGTGCAAAACTCACCTCATGGAAAACTCACCACATGCAAAACTTGCATACGCAGAAAAATTGCCACAAGCACAAAAGTTGCAACACATGCAAAAGTTGCCTCACACAAAACTTGCACATACTCAAAAGGCACCACACATAAAACTCGCCATGCGCATAACTCGCCATGCGCAAAACTTGCTGCACACAACTTGCGACACTAACCTGTCACATGCAACTCGACACAAAAAGTTGCTACACGCATGTCGCCACACAAAACTCATCTCACAAAAGTCGCTACATGCATGTCGCCACATGCAACTCAACACACACAACTTGACACATGAAACTCGCCCTAAAACACACACAAGTCTGGTATTATCCTTCAAAAATAAAAATCTGATTAATAAGCAGACAAACTACAAGAGCAACAAATGTACCATATAGGAATCCGGCAGCTGTCAGTCACATGACCAGTCTATTATGTGTATGTGTGAGCTAATATATACTGCTGATTTATCAGGCTGCCAATTTAGCTTACAAATACTGAGGTAAAAATACTGACCAAATAACGTGTGAACGAGGTCTAATACAGGAGGAGATGACATACAGATATATACTATATACAGAAGGAGATGACACACAGGTATATACTATTTACAGGGGAGATGACACACAGGTATATACTATATACAGGAGGAGATGACACACAGATATATACTATATACAGGAGAGATGACACACAGGTATATACTATATAGAGGAGGAGATGACATACAGGTACATACTACATACAGGAGGAAATGACATACAGGTATATACTATATACAGGAGGAGATGACACACAGGTATATACTATATACAGGAGCAGATTACCTACAGGTATATAGTATATACAGGAGGAGATGACATACAGGTATATGCTATGTATAGGAGGAGATGACATACAGGTATATACTATATATAGGTGAGATGACACGCAGGTATATACTATATACAGGAGGAGATTACATACAGGTATATACTATATATAGGAGGAGATGACATACAGGTATATACTATATACAGGGGAGATGACACAGCAGGTATATACTATATACAGGGGAGATGACATACAGGTATATACTATATACAGGAGATGACATACAGGTGTATACTATATATAAGGGAGATGACAAACATGTATATACTGAGGTGAAAATGAGAGGTGTGAGGTGAAAATGAAAAGGTGTGAGTGCAAAATGAGGAGTGAGGGAAAATAGTGGAGTGATCGGAAAATGACAGATGTGAGGTCGAAATGACAAGTGTTAGGGGGGAATGAGAGGAGTGAGGGGGAAAATGAGAGGTGTGAGGGAGAAAATGAGAGATGTGAGGGGGAAAATGAAAGACGTGATGGGGAAAATGAGAGGCGTGATGGGAAAATAAGAGAAGTGAGGTGCTATAACTAACCACAGATATTTACTATGCCCAGGCAACACCGGGCTCTTCAGCTAGTATATATATATATATATATATATATATATATATATATATATATATAGTACAGACTAAAAGTTTGGACACACTTTCTCATTTAAAGATTTTTCTGTATTTTAATGACTATGAATATTGTACATTCACACTGAAGGCATCAAAACTATGAATTAACACATGTGGAATTGAATACTTAACAGAAAAGTGTGAAATAACTGAAATTATGTCTTATATTCTAGGTTCGTCAAAGTAGCCACCTTTTGCTTTGATGACTGCTTTGCACACTCTTGGCATTCTCTTGATGAGCTTCAAGAGATAGTCAAAGGGAATGGTCTTCCAACAATCTTGAAGGAGTTCCCAGAGATGCTTAGCACTTGTTGGCCCATTTGCCTTCACTCTGCGGTCCAGCTCACCCCAAACCATCTCGATTGGGTTCAGGTCTGGTGACTGTGGAGGCTAGGTCATCTGGCGTAGCACCCGATCACTCTCCTTCTTGGTCAAATAGCCCTTACACAGCCTGGAGGTGTGTTTGGGGTCATTGTCCTGTTGAAAAATAAATGATGGTCCAACTAAACGCAAACCGGATGGTATAGCATGCCGCTTCAAGATGCTATGGTAGCCATGCTGGTTCAGTATGCCTTCAATTTTGAATTAATCCCCAACAGTGTCACCAGCAAAGCACCCCCACACCATCACACCTCCTCCTCCATGCTTCACGGTGGGAACCAGCCATGTAAAGTCCATCCGTTCACCTTTTCTGTGTTGCACAAAGACACGGCGGTTGGAACCAAATATCTCAAATTTGGACTCATCAGACCAAAGCACAGATTTCCACTGGTCTAATGTCCATTCCTTGTGTTCTTTAGCCCAAACAAGTCTCTTCTGCTTGTTGCCTGTCCTTAGCAGTGGTTTCCTAGCAGCTATTTTACCATGAAGGCCTGCTGCACAAAGTCTCCTCTTAACAGTTGTTGTAGAGATGTGTCTGCTGATAGAACTCTGTGGCATTGTCCTGGTCTCTAATCTGAGCTGCTGTTATCCTGCGATTTCTGAGTCTGGTGACTCCGATAAACTTATCCTTGGTCTTCCTTTCCTGGGGCGGTCCTCATGTGAGACAGTTTCTTTGTAGCTCTTGATGATTTTTTCCACTGCACTTGGGGACACTTTCAAAGTTTTCCCAATTTTTTCGGACTGACTGACCTTCATTTCTTAAAGTAATGATGGCCACTTGTTTTTCTTTACTTAGCTGCTTTTTTCTTGCCATAATCCAAGTTCTAACAGTCTATTCAGTAGGACTATCAGCTGTGTATCCACCAGACTTCTGCACAACACAACTGATGGTCCCAACACCATTTATAAGGCAAGAAATCCCACTTACTAAACCTGACAGGGCACACCTGTGAAGTGAAAACCATTCCCGGTGACTACCTCTTGAAGCTTATCAAGAGAATGCCAAGAGTGTGCAAAGCAGTCATCAAAGCAAAAGGTGGCTACTTTGAAGAACCTAAAATTTAAGACATAATTTCATTTGTTTCACACTTTTTTGTTAAGTATATAATTCCACATGTGTTAATTCATAGTTTTGATGCCTTCAGTGTGAATGTACAATTTTCATAGTCATGAAAATACAGAAAAATCTTTAAATGAGAAGGTGTGTCCAAACTTTTGGTCTGTACTGTATATACAGTATATATATATATATATATATATATATATATATATATATATATATATATATATATATGCAGCGTCCCAGAGTCCTGGTCGTTACAGTAATGTCATTCTTCCACCAGAGGGAGTAATATTACGTCTGATGGCAATAATGGAGATCTTCTGTCCAGGTATCACAACCACACACAACACACTTCTCACTCCAGTCCACCAGGGGGAGCAAAGGTTCTATCTACTAGGCCACTCCTCACAGTTAGGTAACACTGGTGGGTTGGTTAGGAAGTGAGACAGAAGCTGACTGGGCTTCAACCAGGCAGTGAGAGCTCAACGTAGTTTGGCAGAAGCTGGCTGGAGTGGGTTCCAGCCAGATCCAGACTGCGGTCTGAGGAGGGCGAGGGTCCACGGAGCTGCGCCTGCCCCACGTGCTGCAGCATCCAAAGAAAGAGACATTGAAAGGAAGTGTATTGCAGTGAGTGAGAAACGAAGGCATAGCAACAAGTGGATATCAGAGAGGATAGTGACGGAAGAGAAGCGGCATCCTTCTGGTGCTCGATCCGGTAGCCGGAATACCGAGGGAGTAAAGTGCTCTAAGCCTTGCTTCAGAGACTGGCAGGACAGTCAATTCCAAGTTGGCTGCCCGACCTTTATACCTAGGAAGACACGGTGGCAACTTGTGGGGGTCGGGGCATCTCTAGGGTCCCTATAAACAAGCCTCAGGCCATCAGTCATACAGGTTTTGTTCTATCCGACCACGGGGAACAGTGAGAAGAGTAATAACAGTGAGGACCTCATTAGAGCTTATGCAAGTGGGAACCTACTGTGTTACTGTGCGCATAGGAAGGCTATTGCATTCCCCTTGGACAAGGAGACTCTGGATTTGCCTTCAGACTGGCCAGACTCTGCCTACCCTGTGATCCGGTGCCCTGGACTGCGGACACTGAAGCCTTCAGTAAAGGTAAAGAGACTGCAACCTTGTGTCCTCGTTATTCACTGCGCCTCACACCATCCACCATCTACACTCTGGGAGGCCCTGGGGATACACTTCACCTGTGGGAAGGTATACCATCAAGCTGCCATAACATCACCCCAGCGGACCCCTAAGCAGCGTCGGTCACCCTGACCGAATACCACAGGTGGCGTCATGAACACTTCCCCTTTAAAGACCTTTCCCAAAACCATAAAAACTCCTTTCTTTATTGGACGTCCCTCAAAGGGCCACGGACCAGGTCGGGCCACCATGACATCCCCCGAACCGAAGGACCCGGTGCCGAGTACCCCATTGCCCTTGCGTGGGGGCGCTCCATATATATTATGGAAAAAGTTCCCACGCTCGAGTTCATATGAGGACATCCAGCAGAGGGCGCATCACCGCAACTCAAGGTAACTACAGGTCACCCTGCTTTCCATTTAGTACCCGGGGTTTTACAGGCAGGAGCAAGTGCATTAGCACAGCTCCTGGCTGTGAAATGATTTAACCCCTTCAGATGGATTTACATCGTGGGACATAACGACGGAAGGTATGGAATATTGTTGTTTGTCTTTTTTACTTTGTTTCAGGACAATGGTCTTCAGGTGGATTAAGAGAATAATAAAATATTACAACACCCTGTGTCTTTATTTCATTAAAATACTTGTAAATAATGTGAGTGTGTTTTATTAACCATTTCGTACTATTGGATTAATAATGGATAGGTGTCATAATTGACGCCTCTCCATTATTAACCTGGCTTAATGTCACCTTACAATAGCAAGGTGACATTAACCCTTCATTACCCCATATCCCACCGCTACACGGGAGTGGGAAGAGAGTGGCCAAGTGCCAGAATAGGCGCATCTTCCAGATGTGCCTTTTCTGGGATGGCTGGGGGCAGATGTTTGTAGCCAGGGGGGGGCAATAACTATGGACCCTCTCTAATAATAATAATAATAATAATTTTATTTATATAGCGCCAACATATTCCGCAGCGCTTTACAACTTATAGAAGGGACTTATACAGACAACAGACATTACAGCATAACAGAAATCACAGTTCAAAACAGATACCAGGAGGAATGAGGGCCCTGCTGCTCGCAAGCTTACAATCTATGAGGAAAAGGGGAGACACAAGAGGTGGATGGTAACAATTGCTTTAGTTATTTGGACCAGCCATAGTGTAAGGCTCGGGTGTTCATGTAAAGCTGCATGAACCAGTTATCAGCCTAAGTATGTAGCAGTACAGACACAGAGTGCTATTAACTGCATAAAGTGTATGAGAACATGATGGAGGAACGTGATTATGTTGTTGTTTTTTATTAATAGGCCACACAGGGATAATTAGGTTAATGCGTTGAGGCGGTAGGCCAATCTGAACAAATGAGTTTTTAGTGCACGCTTAAAACTGTGGGGATTGGGGATTAATTGTATTAACCTAGGTAGTGCATTCCAAAGAATCGGCGCCGCACGTGTAAAGTCTTGGAGACGGGAGTGGGAGGTTCTGATTATTGAGGATGCTAACCTGAGGTCATTAGCAGAGCGGAGGGCACGGGTAGGTTGGTAGACTGAGACCAGAGAGGAGATGTAGGGTGGTGCTGAGCCATGGAGTGCTTTGTGGATGAGGGTAGTAGTTTTGTACTGGATTCTGGATTGGATGGGTAGCCAGTGTAATGACTGGCACAAGGTAGAGTCTCTAGGTAGACTCTCTAGGCTATTAATATCTGCCCTCAGTCACTGGCTTTAACACTCTGGCGGAGAAAATTGCGCGGGAGCCCACGCCAATTTTTTCCACCATTTAACCCTTTATTTTACAAGCTACAGCGCCCAAATTTTGCACATACACACTATTAACATTAGTAGTGTGGAATATGCAAAAAAAAAGGGGTATGAGATGCTTTACTGTATGTAAACCATGTCTTATATCCTGTCGGGTTTGGGAAGGAGAAATGAAAAGCCGGCTATTGAATTACCGGCTTTTCTCTAACACCGCTGCGTATTTCTCGCAAGTCACACGCATGGTCCGTGTGTAATCCGTATTTTTCTCGCCCCCATAGACTTTCATTGGTGATTTTTTTTGCGCAATACGGTGACAAACGCAGCATGCTGCGATTTTCTACGGCCGTACAAGACCGTATATTACGGATGCGTAATATACGGCAGATATTTGCTGGGACATAGAGATTCATTGGGCCGTGTGCAATGCGTATTTTACAGATGTAGTTTATGCGCTCATACGTCCGTAAAACTCGCTAGTGTGACGCCGGCCTAATAATTGAGTGGTTTCCACTTCTTTTTCTGTTGCACTGGGGAGGGACAAATCATTTCTCATTTATATAGTCATGTATGGATTTTTTTGATTATCCTTGAAAGTTATTAGTCCTCTGAGGTGTATACATCATTGCTTTGTAATGATAATATAGTTTAATTCCAAAGACATCCCAGAGCATGGCTATGCTGGTAGGAAACCAGCTGAGAGAGACTGCAGTGCACATAATTTACCAGGAGCCCTGGAACTAGACCATGATGATTCTAAACAGGAGGGTAAATAGGGCATCATTTGGGGGGGCAGGAGACGTGTAAATTTAGGCAGATTTTAAGATAACCTGTTATCAAGCTGTACTACGTCAAACTAATGGCATGTATGTAAAGGTGCTTTAATGGTGATTAAATACTTATTTTTCTTGTAGAAATCCATTTTGCTGTTTTAGAAAAATCCATAGTTGAAATTGTATGCTAATGATTGTCGAGTGCAGTGCCCCCTACAGTCTGCTTCTCTGCTTTTTCTCCACATTCTACCTCCCTCCTATCTCTGGTCATTGAAATATGAGTGATTTGTCAGTCAGAGATATTAAAGGGAACCTACCACCCCGTTTTTTAAAAATTAGATAAAAATAGTGTGAAATAGGGGCAGAGCTGGGCTTTACATTAGGGCCTTTTCGGTGCCTTTACACCGCCGTTAGGCTGCCCAAATACCTTTGTGAAGTGGCCGTTTTCTGCTGTCACTCAAGTGGGTCAGGTCGGATGGGCGTGGTCACAGCGCTGTTTGTCCCCCAGGATCCTGCTCATCATTACGTTGGTGGCGTAGTGGTGTGCGCATGTCCAGCAGGCGAATCCACTGCCCAGGAGATGAATAACGGCGCGGTCTTCGCTATTCAGCCGTTTACCGGTGGGCGCGGCCATCTTTCCTGTGGCCGCGCCTGCGCAGATGGAGCGCTCTGCTGCCCGTGACTTCAGGAAAATGGCCGCTGGATTCCGTGCGTGCGCAGATGGAGATCGCGGCGGCCATTTTCCTGAAGTCCCGGGCAGCAGAGCGCTCCATCTGCGCAGGCGCGGCCACAGGAAAGATGGCCGCGCCCACCGGTAAACGGCTGAATAGCGAAGACCGCGCCGTTATTCATCTCCTGGGCAGTGGATTCGCCTGCTGGACATGCGCACACCACTACGCCACCAACGTAATGATGAGCAGGATCCTGGGGGACAAACAGCGCTGTGACCACGCCCATCCGACCTGACCCACTTGAGTGACAGCAGAAAACGGCCACTTCACAAAGGTATTTGGGCAGCCTAACGGGGGTGTAAAGGCACCGAAAAGGCCCTAATGTAAAGCCCAGCTCTGCCCCTATTTCACACTATTTTTATCTAATTTTTAAAAAACGGGGTGGTAGGTTCCCTTTAAGCAAGAAGTGGACGGGGAACAAGGAGAGAGACAGAAGAGCTGTAAGCACAGGGCCCACCCACTGCACTTGCAACTTATTATCTTACAATTTCAACTATGGATTTCTCTAAGAAGCAGAAAAATGTATTTCTGCAAGAAAAGTAAAGATTTAATCAGCATTAAAGCACCTATACATAAATGCCACTATTTTGTGGTATAAAATCAGGTTCCCTTTGATATTGAGTTACATTGACATGTATTAATAAATATATGTATATACAGTTGTGGCCAAAAGTATTGACACCCCTGCAATTCTGTCAGATAATACTCAGTTTCTTCCTCAAAATTCGACGGATTGCAACGGACGACAAAAATCTGATGTGTGAAAGGGGCCTTAGTAGTGACCAAGAAAAATGTAAGGCACTGTCTATTCACTCTCAATCAAGGTGTTCTGTCATTATCTACAAACATACTGTAGAGGTAATCTACAGACGACCATGATAACATTCCCTCATCTCTTGTAACTTATTATTCTCTCTTCATTTAATCTTACACTAATTATTCACAATGGAAAGAGTCATATAATACCCACTTTCCTAATTTATTGGAAACTTTTCTATTCTTGCTTTCATTAGAAACTGATATGTCTCAGCCTTGTGTGCTGTCTCGCTAATGAGCAGTCTTCTATGTGGTTTTATGTATATTTTACCTCAATGCAATAGTTTGCATTACAGATTCTAATTAAATCTTATCACCATTCATAACTCTGTCACAATGTATTACTGAACAATTTCCTGACTGCATACCTATAGAAAAGGGTTAAGTGAGCCTTGTTCATTAGTCATTAGTGCTCCTCTTCAGAAACATAATTACCACATTTGGTTTTCAGCAGCATCTCGTGTTAATTACAACATTTCTTCAAGTGAAATTTCCCAAGGTCTTAAAACAAACAGCAATAAATGTCTTTTAATTCTCTCATCTTTCATTTCTGAGACATCTGCCCAAGGTCAATCTCCCTTTTCCATTAACATTTCCCCACCTGTATCTGTTTGTGTCCGACACTCCCAAATTTTAAATGCTTTGTGGAAGATCTCTTCTACACGATTGCTTGCATTTTATACTTCTATTTATTAGGAGACTCCATCTGTGACTTCGTATACGGACATGTCAAAGTAACGATTGGCATTTACCCATAATAGGGATCATGCTTTCTCCTATTTTTATATTAAAATATTTGTCCATAGTGAATGGAAACTAATCCCTATTCTGCACCATGAGGTTGTCGTATGAAGCAATGGAAGGAAACCAAATTTCAGACACATATTGTGTTTAAAAGTTACCACCTTTGTATTATGTATTTGTATCAATTATAATGCATATTATGGACATGGAAATCTTGAAAGATTGAGGCAATTTACTGCTAACTGACATATGACTTGATTGCCTCAGTTATGGGGTCTTCATTATTAGAAGAAGGCAAGATTAAGAGATATGGATAAATCGATGAAGGCCTGGGAGATTTAAACAATTTGCTCAACTGCAGAGTTTGCCTTGCCACAATATCAGTTCTATAATTACTGCTAATTATGCCATGCTTCAGACATTGAATGATGAGACCATCTAATAAGCTAAGGAGGCAGACAATTGACTGATGGATGAAACCATTTGGGATGTACCATATAAAGTCTTTTTAGGAATCTTTTGGAGTGGGTCTGCATTAAAAGATTCCTGAAAAATTGATAAAAAAAGATCTTTCCTATATATTGTCTTCTTTTCTTTATTTCTCTATTCTCTATTTCTCTATTCTTTTTTGCATGAAATATTTTATTGAAGGAAAACAACATTACTGTAGACAAAGTCAAGTCACAAAGACATTATGATAATAGCTTTTAATTTTAAGCAATTCTTCAATCCTGTGAAAAGTATGGACCATGGCATGGGTAAGGAAACATTGACCCCACCTCAGTAGTGATTAATGAGAAAAATACATGCCACCCAGTGTTGAGTAATAACTATCTGGGACAATCTGTCCCTAGTATTTGCATCATTAAAGAGGAGGGTGAAAAGTGGAAGGGAAGGGAAAGGGGGTAATTAAGGAAAATCATAAAAAAGTTATGGCTAGAGGGGTAGACTGATATGTAATTGTCATAACAAAAACTCAAGAAGCTCTAGAAGAGGTTATGGGCCAGGCACCCATGAGGCTTGGGGATTCCTCAGAGCATGTGTACTCGCTCTAGTAGAACCAGATTTTGTCTACAAGTACAGGGTTCTTTTTTAAATCAGAAGTTAGCTGCTAGAGAAAATATATCTTGTTAATTTGTGCAAACCAGTTTGGTGTAGTAGACTTCCAAAGAGCCAGAATACAGGCCTTATTTGATGATATAGTAGAGTGGAAATAGCTTTCTATGAGTATGTTGCTGTGATGAATGAGAAAGAGGCCTGGGTTCTTTGGAAGACACTTTCCAGTAAGTTTGTAGGAAATCTTATGTACCTCTTTTCAAAAATGTGTCAGATGACTGCAGTACCAAAACATATGAAGCAAAGATCCCTCCTCCAAATGCAATGTCATTATCATGTTGTTGAGGGATATATTTATTTCAAGACTGTCGGAACTCAGTATCATCTGGTTAAAAGTTCATAATTAGCTTCTTTGCTTCTGGTATCTTGGTAAAACCTCCAAATGGAGTATACTATAAGAATTTTGGCCTTCTCGTCAGGTGGTCACATCATCTAAAGGTCCCATTCCTATTTTGACAGGAAAGAAGGGAGCCAGTTATCAAAAGACAATGAATCTGTGAGCATAAACATGGAACCGGGTCTCAAAATGAGCAAGCTTTAACCCCTTGAGCCCCCAAGTCTGTTTTCACCTTCACGACAGGCCAAAATTTACAATTCTGACCAGTGTCATTTTATGAGGTAATAACTCTGGAACACTTCAACATATCCCATTAATTCTGGCACATACTGTACTTCAGGATAGTGATAAAATTTCTTCAATATAATTTGCGTTTATTTGTGAAAAAAATCTAAATTTGGCAAAAATTTGGAAAATATTGCAATTTTAAAACTTATAATTTTTATGTCCTTGAAACAGAGAGCTATGTCACACAAAATAGTTAATAAATAATATTTTGCACATGTCTACTTTACATCAGCATGATTTTTTCAACAAAATTTGCAAAACTATTTATTTTATGGACCACATTACATTTGAAGTGACTTTGAGGGGTCTATATGAGCCCAAAGTGACACCATTCTAAAACTGCAACCCTCAAGGTGCTCAAACCTACATTCAAGAAGTTTTTTTAACCCTTCAGGTGCTGCACAGGAATTTTTAGAATGTGAAAGAAAAAAAATGAACATATAACTTTTTTTCACAAAAATATTAATTTATACCCCAAGTTTTTTATTTTCAAAAGGGTAACATGAAAAAGTGAACCGTAAACTTTCTTGTGCAATCTCTCTTGAGCATGCCTATATCCAGTATGTGGGGCAAAACCAAGGTTTGGGTGCACGGCAGGACTCAGAAGGGAAAAAGTGCCAATTGAAATTTTTGAATGCAAAATTTGCTGGAATAATTAGCAGATGCCAGGTCGCATTTGGAAAGCCCCTGATGTGCCTAAACTGTGGAAACCCCCCACAAGTGTCCCCATTTTGGAAACTAGACCCCTCAAGGAATGTATCTAGATGTGTGTTGAGCACCTTGAACCCCCAGGTGACATTGAGCCGTGAAGATAAAAAAAATCACGTAGGGTGACAGAAGAAATTGCACCATACACTTTGTTGTGCAATTTCTCCTGAATACGCAGATACTCCATATGTGGGGAAAAACTACTGTTTGGGTGCATGGTAGGGGACAATACAATATATTTTTATTTTGTGATTTAGAAAAAATATTTTTACAAATTTGTTTTCATTTTTTTTAAACTTTTTTACTTTGTCCCACTATGTGTCTTTTACTTTTTGCAGTCTGACCACTTTTAAAGCATAGGAATACAGGAGCATTCCTATACTTTACAAACTGTCAGCACTTCACTGACAGACAAATTTGCTACATTATGCTCTGAGTCATTTTTACTGCACAATGAATGGTATAAATATAGAACCCCATAAAATATGGAGCATTTTTTCCCTTTTCCCCACACGTGGAATTATTATTTCCATTTTCGCTTACTGAATATGGTAAAATGAATGGTGTATTGCAAAACTACAACTCATCACCTGTGGGTATGATGGTTTAGTATATAGTTCTGTCAGAAGTGGGTTTCTTGTATAAATACAATCTGGGTTCAAAGGCGCCATGGTTCCCTGAAAAGGATGAAGTATTTCTTTCTTCACATTAAAAGATGTGATCCAAAGAGAAGGTGTTGATGTCATCTGGAGAGAAAAAAGGGGTGGTGATGGTAAAGGGTCCAGAAGAGAGAATGCTAAGCAGTACAAGAGAGAGCTATTTCCCATGGAGTCGAGAGCCTATCTGACCAATGAGAGTGAACAATCAGGAAAGAGGCAAAGCAAGGCAGTGGGAGCAAAGGCTCATGAACACAATGAATTAACAGAATAATTGACCCAGGACAGAAGTGAATTAGTGATGGGGATAAAATATTCCTAAGAAGTGAGAGTTATGATGACTCTCCAACAGTAGTAGTGTCCTTTGTGTTTCCATCACTGTCCAACTCAGATGTGTCAAAGAATGTCCTTATATAGCCCCAGGCATGAAAAAGCTGGGACCTATCAAGCGGTGTCAAAGCTCTGGTGCTGACTTAGGCAGGTCCTCTGGGAGATTTGCATTGTACACTTGGTCTCTCTGTCTGTGATTTAGATCTACATTACTTCAGGATCAATAGAATCCAATACAGCAAGTCAGTTGGAGGGACTAGAAGTAAATGAAATACATTCTGATAAGTCCACCTGAGTGAATATGGAAAACGATGCTCCATTTTGGTGCACATGTAGGTGAAAAGGATGCCACACAAATAAGATTCCCCCGTTGCATCCTTTGCACATGTTTTGTCCAAGGGTGGGCAATATTGAATCCGTATTAAGAGCACATGGTTTTAGACATCAGACAGAATCTGAATTTTTGCCCCATCAAAGTCTGCAAGGCCATTCTCCCAGACTTTTCATACCAATTGTTCTTTGAAGGTATAGTAGTGAACTGTGGCAAATAATGCCCAAATGAGAAGAGACAGTAAAGGATAAAATCCCCAGCACTCTACAGACTCATTCTTATACAACATGTTCAGTGGAGAGCCTTTCCTGAAGGAGATTGAATAGTGCAATCATAGTGAACTTTAGGTCTTCTTAGTGGGTTCCTTCTGTTAAACCTCTTATATGCAAGTTATTATTCTGGCTCCTATTCTCGTTATGCGGCCCATTGCATTGCGAATCACTAACAGAGGAACTAACAGAGTGGGCTTACTACTGGAGAGGGCCCCACCTCTCACAGTCATTTCTTTTGTAAAACAACTTGATGTTCTTATATTAAGTCTTCTGAATGCTTCAAAAACTGTTCAAAGCCACTTCAGGAAACTAGTAAAAACTCTTTCAAAACCTCCCAAAAGAAGGGTCGTTTCCTTTAGCGCGGTCCACTAGAAAACTCAGTTTTTTAAATGCTGATTTTTTCGAATTTGCTTCCGCACTGATTCCGCAAAATGGCAGACATTAACTGTTTTTATTCAATCTCAAATGGTCATCAAAATGCTAAAAAAGTCCATATTTTCACCTCTCCATCCCCTTTGCATAACCCGTTCGGTCCCCATGGCATCTTCAGATTGCCTCCTGCTAAGATCCTTGGATCTCTTACTCTGCGCCAGGACTTCCGGCTAAGTTGATATGCCAAGAGGGCTCAGCATAAGTGCATGAAAGCTCACGGAGACATGGTGTCACTACTTGTGCCATGACCTTGCATGACCGTGCGCAGAACCCTCCTGGGCTCGATCAAGCACGGAAGCTCCAGCCAAGAGTTTGAGGTCTGGGAATTTCAGTGTGAGTGTCAGTCTCAAGATGTGTTGAGGACCGGACAAATAATGGGGTTTTTTATCATATAGACCCCTCAAAGTTACATCAAATGTGAAGTGGTCACTAAAAAAATGGTTTTGTAAATTTTGTTAGAAAAAGGAGAAATCGCTGGTCAAATTTTAACCCTTAACTTTTTAACAAAAGAAAAAATTGTTTCAAAAATTGTACTGATGTAAAGTACACATGTGGGAAATGTTATTTATTAACTATTCTGACTGAGTGACACATCTCTCTGATTTAAGGGCAGAAGAATTAAAAATTTGAAAATTACTAAATTTTCCAAATTTTTAGCAAATTTCGTTTTTTTTTCCACAAATGATATATTGAAGAACTTTTACCACTATCTTGAAGTACAATATGTAATGAAAAAAATAGTCAAAAAATTAGTGGAATCTGTTGAAGCGTTCCAGAGTTATTACCTCATAAAATGACACTGGTCACAATTGTTAAAATTGGCCTCGTCATTAACGTGCAAACCACTTTGGGGGGTCAAGGGGATAAAAAAAATTCTGCATTTTTTAAAACTTTTTTTTACTTAGTCCCTCTATAGGACTTTCACTTTTTTTTACTTTGATCTCAGGTATAATGCATTGCAATTTACTAGCATTGCAATGCATTATACCTATATAGAATCTAGCTTGGTGTACCCGTGGGTTATCATGACGACCATGGGTCACCATGGCAACGATTGGACCCTCATGATGACGTCATGTGGGCACCGATCTGAAGGCAGAGGGCGCATCCTCCCTCTGCCTGCCTCCTAAATGTATCAATCACAGCATTTAGGTGGTTAAATGTCCAGGGCGGTGCTCATACCATCCCTGGCTATTAGTGCAGTAGCTCGCCTGCTCCATCATGTGCTATGTCTGTCATTGGTCATTAATGAGTTAACTATAGACCTTTAGAGAGTATTTAATCTTCAACTTACTTAATTGTTCACAATAACAGTAATTTTGACCAAGTGTGCCCAAACTTTTACATCTCACTGTTGAGATTTTATATTTGGTGTGTCAAGCAAAGAGGGCGATCCTTATTTTCCAAGGTAGGGGCTTGCACATCTTTATACTGTCGATATGTCACAATTAGGAATACCTAGGTTTTCTTACCGCCCTTGAGAGTCATCTAATCTATTGTGTTGCCTTCAGAGCGGAGAAGATTGTGCATCTCGGCTATATAGATATTATTTCTGGCTACCTTCCAACAATAATCTTTTTCTTTTTTTTATTTGTATAAATATGCACTTAGCGCAGATTTTTTTTTCACTGTTTTGCCTGTTGTTCATTGACCCATCATGAGATTTTGAAAGGAAACAATGCAAAACACAGCCACCAGCAGATGATGAATGCGTGGGATTGCTGCCACGTTATAATTATGCCTTATAAGGCAGAAAAAAATAACAGCATGACTATCGTAATATAAATATGCATAATTTTAGCTTTCTTGTGTATTTAGTCTGAACTTTCTAAGATGTGATAGTGACCAAATAATAACTTTTGTTGTGTGATTATTGCAGAATTCTGGAGTCAAGACATGTGCAACAAATGTATCTATAGGATCAATAGGAAAGAGTTCGATCATATTACTTGTGATTCAATTAATCTATAAATCAAAGAAATTGCATTTTTATGGAAATTTTATGCGCTTTTGGTATTCCTTGATACAAATGAATTCTCATTGTTGCTTTCAAAATAATTTGGGGAGTCTGAGTGGTGTAAGGAGAACTTTGCAAAATGCAACAGTCATGCCGTTCATTTGAAGTCATGGAACACAAGTGGTGGGATGGCGCAACTAATATTTTCCATGTAGCCCAAGAGGGCAGTTTAAGGCCAGAATCTCACTAGCGTATGACATCCGATGTGAGAGCATCGCATGCGAGATGCTAACTGTCTGAAGCTCTGCCATGAGCGTTAGTTGAGTGTCAATACTCTGTGCTCCGATCCTCTCGTATCAATCAGAGGATCGGAGCAAAGGTGCGAAGCAGATAGAGAAACTAATTTCTCCATCTCCTCTGTTGCCGGCGTACGCGGGAATCGCACTACAAGTTGGTGACATCCAAGTGTAGTGCGATGTTTCACATACACCCATTGATTTATACGGGTGTGTACGACCTGAATTTTGCGTGCAATCGCAGCATGCTGTGTTTGTTTTTCAGTCAGATCTTGATCCGATTAGAGCTGAAAAAACCCCACAGATGAGCACACAATTATAGAAAAATGATTTATTCGCAAGTGTGAGCGAGCCCTAAGGTATATTTACCCATCAGACCCAATCCCTGGAGGTCTGACTGCTTGCTGCCCAAATCCATGACTCTAAAGAGTTTGGCGTGTATGATGCTGTGGTTGATCATGTTATTCTAATCATTTCTATGGAAGTGCTGAAGACCAACCCACCACAGCACTCGGCTCCCTCCAGTGGTCCCATTAAGTATGAATTTAGCGGCACTGGTACATTCACATGGGGCGTGAGATCCTCAGAGATTGAAAAGTTATCCAATATCACTATGATAGTCAAAAATGTGCACACTTGAGAATACCCATTAAAGCTGTCACTATTCCTGTCCTTGCTATTAAATCGAAAGCTGATGTCACAATAATGTTCCTGTGCAACCACGATTTCCAAAAGGGCAATAGAGCGATCTGGTTTTAGTATATATATATATATATATATATATATATATAAAATAAGAGTTCTCCTAATTGTCACACACCACGCACCTATTCATAGTGTGTACATATAATAATTTATTAAAAACCTAAATGTATTGGATTTATGTGATTTGCTTATAATGTAGCTGAGGAAATGAGATGACCGAGGAATAATCATCCAACAGAATGGTAAATATTTCACAGATACTGAGCAGAAAAGCAATTCTGTACATATGCCAGGGTGAGAACATTTTGTGAACAGCAGATAGAGCAGCAGTTTCATAGCGAGCCATCTTTGTTCTCTCTATTCCCTTTTAACAGTGGCCATTATTTTTACATCTGCTACATTTGCATAAATCTACAAATCAGATGTCATTCAATTAATGCATTGTTTTACAGTAAATTTATTTTAATCTATTCAGTGATGTACAAGTCAGTAATGTGCCTAGAGCGGCGCTCATTTCAATTAGCTAATCAAGAAACGATATTTAAAAGAATATGATGTACAACATTAGTCAGTAATTGCCAATAAAAGGAAGCGGACTGACCTTTTCAGCACGTAATGCTTTTACTTTACACAAACCTGTTTGAATTTAGCTTCTTGCTACAATAATAAATTATGCTTAAAGGTGTAGCACCAAATCAGGTCAACATAGAGGTCACATTTTTATTCCATTGATTATTTGCCTAATTGTTTTTCTAACCATAATTTTTATAGTATAATATGACTCTTGTTTTATGGAGTTTAAGGGAGTGATTTATAAAAACTGATCTTCTTCTCTCAGTTTTGATGAGCATTGCGCAGACGTAAGATGTACCAAATTTATTAAAGAGGACACGTCACCAAGTTGTCATGTTGAATTGAACAGACAATGAAAGTGGAATAAGATTTTTTTTTTTTTCATTTTTTTAACTTACCATTGTGGAGATATTAGTAATAGAGATGAGCGAACATCGTCAGCTCCCTCCTTATTCGGCAAGCTATAGCGCTTACCGAAGAAACTGCATCGGGAACCCAGATATCTGTATCGCTCCCGATGATCAGCTCTTCTTTGCCACCGCTGCATGTGTTGCGGCTGTGTGACAGTCACAACACACAGGCTCTCCATGCATGTGTTGCTACTTTCACACAGCCGTGACACATGCAGCTGCGACGCCGGACAGCTGATTATCGGGAGCGATCCAGGTATCCGGGTTCCTGATGCAGCTTCTTCGGTAAGCGCCATAGCCATAGTAATCAAAGTAGTTGGCACCTAATGAGTTAATCTTTTTGAATTCTAAGTGGGTGTTTTCAGAATTTTCACTGGGAAATGTGTATATCTTCTCTCTGTGTGATGCTAATCAATCATAATCAAGCAGCCACAATTAAAGGAAAGAAGAACGCCCCACCACCATAGGTTAGAGCAGATTTCTCAGTGTGTGTGATATAATGATACAGCTCTTATCTTTCAACTCTTATAGTGACACTATCGAATGGAAACAATGTTCTGCTCAGTTCACCTCATCTGTCACCTTAATACTTAGTAATACCGGTGTAAAAATCACCAGTCTTGAAGAATCAGGGCCAGAGGCATGGCTAGGGTTTTGGTTCAGGCGGGGCGAAGCTACTGAGTGGGCCCCTAACCAGGTAACCTTGATTACAACTCGGTATGTGGCCCCTTTGACAGTCACAGTAACCTGAGTTCCCCTATAACAATAAGTGCCCACTTTACATTTAATAATGTCCCGAGTCTTTCCCTGTACAGCTCCCCTATACACAGTATGATACTCTCTTATACACAGTATAATGCCCCCTCACTGTATAGTACCACTCACACAGTATACTGACCCCTTAGTAGCCCCCAAACTGTTTGATGGCTCCAACACTGTATGATGGCCCCTTCACTGTAATCCCCACTCTGTACGATGGCCCCCTAGATAGCCTCCATATAGTATTATGCACCAGATAGTCCTAAATATAGTATAACGCACTCTACATAGGCCTACTCTATATTGTATAATGCACCCCCATAGGCAGACTCTATAGCACAAGACAGCACCCCATTGGCAGACCCTGTAGTATAAGGCAGCACCCCATAGGCAGACCCTGTAGTATAAGGCAGCACCCCAATAGACAGACCTTGTAGCATAAGGCAGCACCCCATAGGCAGACCCTGTAGTATAAGACAGCACCTCCATAGACAGACCCTGTAATACAAGGCAGCACCCCCATAGGCAGACCCTGTAGTATAAGGCAGCACCCCCATAAGCAGACCCTGTAGTATAAGACAGCACCCCATAGGCAGACGCTGTAGTATAAGGCAACACCCCATAAGCAGACCCTGGAGTATAAGACAGCACCCCATAGGCAGACCCTGGAGTATAAGGCAGCACCCCATAGGCAGACCCTGTAGTATAAGGCAGCACCCCCATAGACAGACCCTGTAATATAAGGCAGCACCCCCATAGGCAGACCCTGTGGTATAAGGCAGCACCCCCATAGACAGACCCTGTAGTATAAGGCAGTACCCCCATAGGCAGACCCTGTAGTATAAGGCAGTACCCCCATAGGCAGACCCTATAGTATAAGGCAGCACTCCCATAGGCAGACCCTGTAGTATAAGACAGCACCCCATAGGCAGACACTGTAGTATAAGGCAGCACCCCATAGGCAGACCCTGTAGTAAAAGGCAGCATCCCCATAGACAGACCCTGTAGTATAAGGCAGCACCCCAATAGACAGACCTTGTAGCATAAGGCAACACCCCCATAAGCAGACCCTGTAGTATAAGACAGCACCCCATAGGCAGACCCTGGAGTATAAGGCAGCACCCCATAGGCAGACCCTGTAGTAAAAGGCAGCACCCCCATAGGCAGACCCTGTAGTATAAGTCAGCACCCCAATAGACAGACCCTGTAATATAAGGCAGCACCCCATAGGCAGATCCTGTAGTATAAGGCAGTACCCCCATAGGCAGACCCTGTAGTATAAGGCAGTACCCCCATAGGCAGACCCTGTAGTATAAGGCAGCACCCTCATAGGCAGCCCCAGTAGTATAAGAGCACCCCATAGTCAGACCCTGTAGCATAAGGCAGCACCCACAAAAGCAGATGCTGTAGAATAAGACAGCACCCCATAGGCAGACCCTGGAGTATAAGGCAGCACCCCATAGGCAGACCCTGTAGTATAAGACAGCACCTCCATAGGCAGACCCTGTAATACAAGGCAGAACCCCCATAGGCAGACCCTGTAGTATAAGGCAGCACCCCCATAGACAGATCTTGTAGTATAAGGCAGCACCCCCATAAGCAGACCCTGTAGTATAAGACAGCACCCCATAGGCAGACGCTGTAGTATAAGGCAGCACCCCATAGGCAGACCCTGTAGTAAAATTCAGCACCCCCATAGACAGACCCTGTAGTATAAGGCAGCACCCCATAGGCAGACCCTATAGTATAAGGCAGAACTCCCATAGGCAGACCCTGTAGTATAAGACAGTACCCCACAGGCAGACGATGTGGTATAAGGCATTACCCCATAGGCAGACCCTGTAGTATAAGACAGCTCCCCATAGGCAGACCCTGTAGCATAAGGCAGCACCCCCAAAAGCAGATGCTGTAGAATAAGACAGCACCCCATAGGCAGACCCTGGAATATAAGGCAGCACCCCATAGGCAGACCCTGTAGTATAAGACAGCACCTCCATAGACAGACCCTGTAATACAAGGCAGCACCCCCATAGGCAGACCCTGTAGTATAAGGCAGCACCCCCATAGACAGATCTTGTAGTATAAGGCAGCACCCCCATAAGCAGACCCTGTAGTATAAGACAGCACCCCATAGGCAGACGCTGTAGTATAAGGCAGCACCCCATAGGCAGACCCTGTAGTAAAATTCAGCACCCCCATAGACAGACCCTGTAGTATAAGACAGCACCCCATAGGCAGACCCTATAGTATAAGGCAGAACTCCCATAGGCAGACCCTGTAGTATAAGACAGCACCCCACAGGCAGACAATGTGGTATAAGGCAGTACCCCATAGGCAGACCCTGTAGTATAAGACAGCTCCCCATAGGCAGACCCTGTAGTATAAGGCAGCCCCCCATAGGCACCCCCTGTAGTATTAGACAGCACCCCATAGGCTGACCCTGTAGTATAAGGCAGCACAACAGAGGCAGACCCTGTAGTATAAGGCAGCACCCACATAGGCAGATCCTGTAGTATAAGGCAGCACCCCCATAGGCAGACCCTGTAGTATAAGACAGCACCCCCATAGACAGATCCTGTAGTATAAGGCAGCACCCCTAAAGGCAGACCCTGTAGTATAAGGCAGCCCCCATAAAAAAAGCAATAAATACTCACCTCTCATCCTCCTTGATCCAGCGGTGCTCCGAGCTCCCGCTCATCTCCTGACAGCGAGCACCGAGTGGTGACATCATCACGCCCACTGTCAGGCCATGTGCACACGTTCAGTATTTTTCGCGTTTTTTTCACTATAGAAACGTGATAAAAACACGAAAAAAAACGCTTACATATGCCTCCTATTATTTACAGTGTATTCCGCATTTCTTGTGCAAATGTTGCATTTTTTTCCGTGAAAAAATCGCATTGCGGAAAAAAAAGCAACATGTTCATTAAATTTGCGGAATTGCGGGGATGCCGCACACCTAGGAATGCATTGATCTACTTACTTTCCGCATGTGGCTGTGCACACCATGCGGGAAGTAAGCAGATCATGTGCGGTTGGTACCCAGTGTGGAGGAGAGGAGACTCTCCTCCACGGACTGGGCACCATATAATTGGTAAAAAAAAAAGAATTAAAATAAAAAATAGTGACATACTCACCTTCGATGGCCCCGGAGTCTTCCCGCCTCTCAGCGGTGCATGCTGCCGCTTCCGTTCCTATAGATGGTGTGTGTGAAGGACCTGCGATGACGTCGCGGTCTTGTGATTGGTCGCGTGACCGCTCATGTGACCGCTCATGTGACCGCGACGTCATCGAAGGTCCTGCACACACACACCATCTATAGGAACGGACGCCGCTGAGGAGATTGGCTGTCTGCAGAGGGTGAGTATAACCATTTTTTTAATTTTTTTTAATTTTTAAACATTCTATCTTTTACTATTGATGCTGCATAGGCAGCATCTATAGTAAAAAGTTGGTCACACTTGTCAAACACTATGTTTGACAAGTGTGACCAACCTGTCAGTCAGTTTTCCAAGCGATGCTACAGATCGCTTGGAAAACTTTAGCATTCTGCAAGCTAATTTCGCTTGCAAAATGCTAAAAAAAACCCGCGAAAAACCAGGAAAAAAACGCAAAAAAAAAAAATGTGGATTTCTTGCAGAAAATTTCCGGTTTTCTTCAGGAAAT
Source organism: Ranitomeya variabilis (assembly GCF_051348905.1). Classification (NCBI taxonomy): domain Eukaryota; kingdom Metazoa; phylum Chordata; class Amphibia; order Anura; family Dendrobatidae; genus Ranitomeya; species Ranitomeya variabilis. Next base: position 301,147,507 of record NC_135236.1, on the reverse strand, counting down.
TTCTGCAAGAAATCCTGACGTGTGCACATACCCTCAGTGTCGGCATCAGTGACGTCAGACGCCGACAGGGGGTTGATGGGAGAAGGAGCGTAGCGGTCCTTCTTTTATAAATGCAGTCAGCTGTAGCTGTTCTGAACACGGCCATACCAAATATGTGTACTTTTTAAAATAAAAACATTTATTTGTGGGTACAGTATATATACAGTATATGTTTTATTATTTTGTAATTTTTGAAAAAAATATTTTGCACAAGCATTGCTAAGCTTTGCAACTGTCAGTGCTGCACTGACACGAGCTTGTTAGACAATGCACTGCTCATGATCTAGCAAGATTGCTATTTGCTAGCACTAGTGACCTGGATGAAATCATGATGATGTTGGGTCACCAAAATTGGCCCCTTGCGATGATTGGAGGGGAGGACGATCCCCCTCCCTCTCCCTGCTTTCTAAATACAGCTGTTGATAACAATTGCAGAGTTTAGGAGGTTACACTGCCTGGACCCATGCGAGCACTGCCCTGGCAGTGAGAGCCGGGTGTCAGCTGTTAGCTGAACGCAATACGGCGATTGCGCACGCACAGCTCCTGTGCTTGTAAAATCACCAGGATGTATCTATACGTCCAGGGTTGGTAGGTCCTACCCAAACAGGACGTATGAATTTGTCTAAGGAAACGGGTTAACTAGTACATGGCTGTTCAGGAATATGTATACAATTTAAATAATAGCTGAATTCTTATTATGTACTACAAACATGTCCAAAAGCATATCAGTAATATATAGGGACCTTCACTACTAGACTGAATCCCAAGGTGCATTTAGACAGGGGGGTGTAAAAATGTAACAACCTAAAAAATGGATAACTAGTATCCACACACACCAATCACCAAAGAGCTATATATAAAATATTAAAGTTTATTATGTTGCAAAAAATCTAGACAATACACACATTGAATAAAATCTTATACAGTCACACTTGACATGAAAAGAGAGGTAAGAGGAAAAGAATTTAACTTAAGTAAGACACACGTGGTGGCAAGGTGGAAAATAACAGGCACTGGGTCATTGCAAACTATCTAACATAATGCAGACCTATCCCCATCAACCCAGCAAGTGCTGCTCGGATAACATAATAAAGTGCTAACAGTACAAATATATAGGTCTGCAGAGTATGTAATAAGAAATTCAAAGCATACCCATATGTGTAGAAGCCCGTCCACAATGCCACAGAGACCCCGACGCACGTTTCCCTGCTCGCTTTCTCAAGGGGAAGGCGTATATACATATCATATCCTGCCTAGTCCTGTTTTTATGTCCGTCCTACTCTGTCGTGGGCCAATCATCAGTCGCGCATGGCACCGCCACCCCCGGGTCCCAGGTGCACCTGTTTCCGGCACTCAAACCCAGCGTGCGGGGAGGAACTCCTCCATGATGTCACATCCGCTCGCCCTCAGTTAAAAGAGGCCTTTTGGCAGATGCAGGGATCCCGGGTGCAGTGCACATGCGCGTCACCATTTTGTTGAAGCCCCACAGAAAACCAGTGTGAACAGTCCAGTCTATTACGCAAAAGGGGAAGGGGGATGTCATATATTATGGTCACTTCCAAGTCAATAGTAGGGTAAGTATAGCGGGCACAGAAAAAATGAAATAAATATAAAAAATAAAAATAAGAACAGAAAATGCGATCACCTGCCCCAGTAGCAGAGTCACCCACCCACATGGAATGTTGGAGTGTGTGGGGCGGGGGCACCTGACGCACCTGTAGCGCCCCCACACCACATATTCACACAGTGCACAAAAGAAAAGATGATATATGTATATAAAAAAAAAATCTTGAAAGTTGCATCAGGGGAGTCTTCATATTACAGCCTTTGCTCCAACTTGATCAATAGAGACCAGCAATCTCAGAGTAGACAAGACCGAACCATATATCAGAAAACAGGACAGGTATGAGTCAATTACTGAAAGGAAAGCGCCGTAAAAGCACAGGGAAAGCACAGTAAACAAAAAACAATTAAAGTGGATAGACAAAAACACAAACAGTTAAAATACGGCAGGAAGTTCACAGGAACAGTACAAAGCTAAGTTTTTCATTAAGTCCCATCGGGGACATAGTGCTCAGCTCGACAATCCACCTGACTTCAGATTGTGCCAAAGTTTGTTTCAAATTCCCACCCCTTATACCGCCATATACTCTGTCAATACCTCTGACTTTTAGACCCCAAGGGTCTGAATTGTGATGTTGTCTAAAGTGTCTGGGTATAGTTTTAAGCAGTGAAGGATCATCCACCTCCTTCGCTGCAAGGATGTCACGGGCATGTTCCCTCACCCTAACACACAGTTCCCTAGATGTAAGGCCAATATACGTTTTAAAGCAGGGGCATTGGGCATAGTAGATAACGTACGAAGTGGTACATGAAATATAATGAGTAATAGTGTACTCACAAGCAGGGCAGCCACTAGGAATTTCAGGGCCCCATACTGGCAAAATTTTCAGGGCCCCTTGAAACTCCACAATGGCTCCACTCTAGCCCCGCCTCTACACCTCGAACCTTCCACAGTCCCACCACCCTCTCTTGGAAAAACTCCACTTCTGCACCACGTCCTCACCAATCACACATTAACAGTTCCCATCACCAAGTCACATATACAGCCAGCAGGTTTTTATTTGGCCAAAAAAAATTTTAATCCGCCACCACGACAAGGCAAACTCTTTTGGCTGGCTCTACTCCACTGTAACTGGTATTATATAACAAATCCCATGCAAAAAATGTCAAATAACCCCTACATAGAAATAAATTTGCACAAACAGGATCAAACTCAAGCACAATAATTTTTATTATACAAACCACATTAAAATCAAATCCTAACATACTGTGGCATACTCTGATAAATGACAACTACAAAGGAGTAACAGGTCAGAGGCTACAAACATGCATGTAATAGTACTGATATCCTCAATATAACCATAACACATGTGCATAGTGGGTCCAACAAAATGGAGCATAACACACCATGCTGGTAAAAAGCATCCAGCAACAACACAAGGGAAACATTAAGGGAGTTATAACCACTCATGCAGCATATTTACCTCAGACCTGAGGCGCCACAACCCCTGATTTGATTTTAATGTGGTTTGTATAATAAAAATTATTGTGCTTGAGTTTGATCCTGTTTGTGCAAATTTATTTCTATGTAGGGGTTATTCCACTGTAACTTGTTAAACCTTTTTTTTAAAATATCCAATAGAATTTTAGGTATATTTGTATTTATTTTTCAATTTCTAAAATGACCAATAATGCCACATACAAGGGACAAATACCACTGCACCATGACCGAATCACATATTACCACCACATAGTGACCGAATAATACCACATACAAGGAACAAATACTGCCAAACCATGACCAGACCACATGTTACCACCACAGTGACCGAATAATACCAAATACAAGGAACAAATACCGCCACACCATGAACAGATCACATATTACCACCGCATAGTGACCGAATACTACAATACTGATCATTAATTAAAAAAACAAACAATACTAATGCCATTATACAGAGGAGATCTGTACTTAGTATACAATGTCCTTCTACAGGTAATACAGTGATCACCAGTGACATTATACACAGGAGCTCTGTAAACAGCATATAGTGTCAGTGTACAGGTAATAAAGGGATCATCAGTGACATTAAACACAGGAGCTCTGTATATAGCACATAGTGTATAGAATCAGTGCACAGGTAATACTGGGATCACCAATGACATTATACACAGGAGCTCTGTATCTAGTGTCAGTGTACAGGTAATACAGGGATCACCCGTGACATACACAGGAGCTCTGTATATAGCATATAATGTATTGTGTCAGTTTACAGATAATAGAGGGATAACAAGTGACAATATTGTTATGACCCCAATGGCGAGGGTCTCAGAGATATCAGCAAGTCTGCGAAGTACAAAAATCCAGCTCATAGGGCAGTGGTAACTGGGTTGACCATATATCTACTCCTAACGCCAACACTAGAAGTAGCCGGGGAACATGCCTACGTTGGTCGCTAGATGTCTCGCGCCAGCCGGAGGACCAACCACCCCTAGAAGAGGAAAACAAAGACCTCTCTTGCCTCCAGAGAACAGACCCCAAAAGTTGGATACAAGCCCCCCACAAATAATAACGGTGAGGTAAGAGGAAATGACAAACACAGAGATGAACTAGGTTTAGCAAAGAGAGGCCCACTCACTAATAGCAGAATGTAGTAAGATTACTTATATGGTCAACAAAAACCCTACAAAAATCCACACTGGAGATTCAAGAACCCCTGAACCGTCTAACGGCCCGGGGGGAGAACTCCAGCCTCCCTAGAGCTTCCAGCAAGGATAGGATACAGATTATGTACAAGCTGGACAAAAATGCAAACAAAAACAATAGCAAAAAGCAAGAAAGCAGACTTAGCTTAATCAAGCAGGAACCAGGATCAGTAGACAAGAGCACTACAGATTAGCTCTGATATCAACGTTGCCAGGCATTGAACTGAAGGTCCAGGGAGCTAATATAGCAACACCCCTGACCTAACGACCCAGGTGAGCATACAAGGGATGATAGACATACCCAGAGTAAAAACACTAGTAGCCACTAGAGGGAGCCAAAAGGTAAATTCACAACACAATATACACCCAAATGCTGTATACAGTGTACAGGTAAAACAGTGATCACCAGTGACAATATACACAGGAGCTCTGTATATAGTGTCAGTGTACAGGTAATACAGTGATCACTAGTGACATTACACACATGAGCTCTGTATATAGTACATAGTGTAAGTGTACAGGTAACACACTGACTCATCGGTGACGACTGTAGTTGAAGTCCTTCATCTTCGCTTTTCTTCTTCATCCAGTGCAGACTGCCATCACTTCTTCCAGCCAGGACTCCTCTCTGCAGAAAATAACACAGTTATCTATTGCCCATTACCCAATTTTTAGCCAACCTCTATATTACGCCAGATGAAGAAAAAAGCGATGGTGTTGCCCTGAACAGTAACAGGACCTCTCCTCACCCACACTGAAGACAGTATCCTAAAAAATAATGTCCTTTAATGACCCCCTACAGTAATAAAATCCCACATTCTGGACCCCAGGTGTCCTCACATTCTGGACCCCACGTGTCCACCCATTTTGCCTCATGTCTTTCCATATTGCCCCCATAGTCATCCATAATAGTATAATGCATCCCATAGTCATATATAGTCGTATAATGCAGCCCCATAGTAGTACAATGCAGCCGCATAGTGGTATATAATGCAGCCCCATAGCGGTATAATGCAGCCCCATAGTGGTATATAATGCAGCCCCAGAGTGGTATAATGCAGCCCCATAGTAGTATAATTGACCCCCATAGGGGTATAATGCAGCCCCATAGTGAATAATAGATTGTAAGTTTGTGAGCAGGGCCCTCATTCCTCTTAGTATCTGTTGAAGTATTTGGTTACTGTTATGCTGTAATGTCTTTTGTCTGTACAAGTCCCCTCTAAAATGTAAAGTGCTACGGAATATGTTGGCGCTATAGAAATATTATTATTATTATTATTATTATATGCCCCATACTGTGGCTTTACAAAAAAATAATGCATCTAAGGCATGGACCTTCGTTCCGGCATATGACAGTGATGTCATACGCCGGCGATGTGCCCACTGATGTCAGCTGCCGGCAGATTCGCTGGTGACTTAACTGTTGTCGTTTGGGAGTAATCTGCCGCATGGAAACAAATTTTAACTGCCTGTGCATCTGAGGATGCAGAGGCAGTTACTTAGCTGGCAGAATCCTGCAGCTGGGGCTCGATCCAGTAAGGGCAGTAATGCCCCGATGGCGGCCTTGCTTAGGTTAGTGGGTTTGGGAAGAAGGATACTTATATTATAAAGTCTTCAGGAATATTAGGAATAATTAAGGTATATAAAAGAATTGTCCAGCTGAAAAAAGTGTAAGGCTGGGGTCACATGAGTGATGATTCTCTCATGTGAGAGAATCGGCTCAATCATGCTACTGACACTGGGCTCAAACTCTCATCCGAGTGTCATCTGATTCTCTTGCATGAAATAATTGGTGCACATTGAGAAGAAATAGAACTTAATTTCTCCATTGTCTGAGTCCGTGGATGTCGGACTGCACTCAGATGACAGCTGAGTGCAGCCTGATGTTTCACACGCTGCAGATTATTTTTCCACAGACCAATTTGGTCTGTAGAAAAAAATCACAGATCTGCGCTGCCCTATAGTATAACATTATGCCGAGCGTTATCCGATAAACATCACATAGCATTCGACCGTGTTATACTCTCGTGTGAGCGAGCACTAAGAGCCCTTATTCCCTCTGCATATCTTCACCCACTAGCCTCTCAGGCTGGAGTCCGACCTCAGTTACTTTTTTTCTGTAATACTGTGGAAGTTTTGCATATTTCTACATATACTGTACTTGTGATATATATATATATATACTAGCTATTGAACCCGTTCTACGCCCGGGTGGCGAGCATTTATATTGGTATATGGTCTCCATCCTGGTATGTGCTGCTCCCATCTTGCTCTCCCATCCTGTCATGTGCTGCTCCATCCTGCGCCCCCATCCTATCATGTGCTGCTCCATCCTGTGTCCCCATCCTGTCATGTGCTCCCATTCTGCGCCCCCATCCTGTCATGTGCTCCCATCCTGCGTCCCCATCCTGTCATATGCTGCTCCATCCTACACCCCATCCTGTTATGTGTGTGCCCCCATTCTGTCATGTGCTGAGTGCGGGCGGCTGTGCGTGGCTGTGCTGAGTGCGGGCGGCTGTGCGTGGCTGTGCTGAGTGCGGGCGGCTGTGCGTGGCTGTGGTGAGTGCGGGCGGCTGTGCGTGGCTGTGGTGAGTGCAGGCGGCTGTGCGTGGCTGTGGTGAGTGCGGGCGGCTGTGCGTGGCTGTGGTGAATGCGGGCGGCTGTGCGTGGCTGTGCTGAGTGCGGGCGGATGTGCTGAATGCGGGCGGCTGTGCGTGGCTGTGGTGAGTGCGGGCGGCTGTGCGTGGCTGTGGTGAGTGCGGGCGGCTGTGCGTGGCTGTGGTGAGTGCGGGCAGCTGTGTGTGGCTGTGGTGAGTGCAGGCGGCTGTGCTGAGTGTGGGCGGCTGTGCGTGGCTGTGCTGAGTGCGGGCGGCTGTGCGTGGCTGTGCTGAGTGCGGGCGGCTGTTGTGAGTGCGGGCGGCTGTGCGTGGCTGTGGTGAGTGCGGGCGGCTGTGCGTGGCTGTGGTGAGTGCGGGCGGCTGTGGTGAGTGCGGGCGGCTGTGGTGAGTGCGGGCGGCTGTGTGCGTGGCTGTGGTGAGTGCGGGCGGCTGTGGTGAGTGCGGGCGGCTGTGTGCGTGGCTGTGGTGAGTGCGGGCGGCTGTGGTGAGTGCGGGCGGCTGTGCGTGGCTGTGCTGGGGGCCTGAGCAGGCGGGGACACCGGCGCGCTGTGGGGGTCAGGTGCGGGAGTCGCCGCTAGCTCAGGCCCCCGGCACTTGCTATATTTTCCTGTCCCGGCGTTCCATCGATGCGCGCTGCTCTGTCCTCCACATCCTTTGGCTGTGACTGTTCAGTCAGAGGGCGGCGTGCATTAATCATCATCGTGCCCTCTGAACTGAACGTCACAGGCAGAGGATGTGGAGGACAGAGCAGCGCGCATCGATGGAACGGAGGACAGGTAAATATTGCATACTCACCCTCCTGGCTCGTCCCTGCTTCTCCGTTGGAGATCGCGGTGTGCGTTCAGTGCTTACGCATACCGCGATCTCCTGGGAGCGTCACTCTGTGGGGTCCAGACTGCGCCGGCGCTTGCGCTTGCGCAGTCTATAAAGGCTTCGGACAGAGTGACGCTCCCAGCGTTATATTATAGAGATATATATATACTAGATTGTGGCCCGATTCTAATGCATCGGGTATTCTAGAATATGCATGTCCACGTAGTATATTGCACAGCCCACGTAGTATATAGCACAGCCCACGTAGTATATAGCACAGCCACGTAGTATATTGCCCAACCATGTAGTATATTGCCCAGCCACGTAGTATATTGCCCAGTTACGTAGTATATTGCCCAGTGACATAGTATATTGCCCAGCCACGTAGTATATTGCCCAGTTAAGTAGTATATTGCCCAGTGACGTAGTATACAGCACAGAGCCACGTAGTATATTGCACAGCGATGTAGTATACAGCACAGAGCCAGGTAGTGTATTGCACAGCGACGTAGTATACAGCACAGAGCCACATAGTATATTGCACAGCGACGTAGTATACAGCACAGAGCCACGTAGTATATTGCCCAGTGAAGTAGTATACAGCACAGAGCCACGTAGTATATTGCACAGCGACGTAGTAAACAGCACAGAGCCACGTAGTTTACAGCACAGAGCCACTAGTATACTGCACAGAGCCACGTAGTATATTGCACAACGACGTAGTATACAGCACAGAGCCACGTAGTATATTGCCCAGCCATGTACTATATTGGCCAGTCAAGTAGTATATTGCCCAGCTACGTAGTATATTGCCCAGCCACATAGTATATTGCCCAGCCACATATCTGACAGGTTAAAAAATAAAAAATAAACATATACTCACCTTCCGAGGGTACCCTTGTAGTTCTGTTGCCTGTGTGCGGTGCAGGCGGCAGCTTCCGGTCCCAGGGTGTGATGACGTCGTGGTCACATGACCGTGACGTCATGGCAGGTCCTTCTCGTGCAGGCGCGCAGGACCTGTGATGACGTCGCGGTCACATGACCGTGACGTCATGGAAGGTCTTTCTTGTCATGGAAGATCCTTGCCACCGGAACCTGCCGCTTGCATGGAGCGGTCACCAGAGCGTCGCGAGGAGCGGGAAAGGCGGCATAGGTGAGTATATAATGATTTTTTATTATTTTTAACATTAGATGTTTTTACTATTGACGCTGCATAGGCAGCATCAGCGACTTGGTTTCCATGACAGACAGAGGCCGCGACCAATGAATATCCGTGACAGAAAGAAAGACAGAAGGACAGACAGAAAGACGGAAGTACCCGTTAGACAATCATATAGTGGATATATATATATATATATATATATATATATATATATATACTAGCTGAAGAGCCCAGTATTGCCTGGGCATAGTAAATATCTGTGGTTAGTTATAGCACCTCACTTCTCTTATTTTCCCATCACGCCTCTCATTTTCCCCCTCACATCTTTCATTTTCCCTCTCACATCTCTCATTTTCTCCCTCACACCTCTCATTTCCCCCCACTCCTCTTATTTTCCCCCTCACTCCTCTCATTCCCCCCTCACTCCTCTCATTCCCCTTAACACTTGTCATTTCGACCTCACATCTGTCATTTTCCGATCACTCCACTATTTTCCCTCACTCCTCTCATTTTGCACTCACACCTTTTCATTTTCACCTCACACATCTCATTTTCACCTCACTCCTCTCATTTTCACATCACACCTCTCATTTTCACATCAGTATATACATGTTTGTCATCTTCCTTATATATAGTATACACTAGTATGTCATCTCCTGTATATAGTATATACCCGTATATCATCTCCCCTGTATATAGTATATACCCGTATGTCATCTCCCCTGTAAATAGTATATACCTGCTGTATGTCATCTCCTCCTGTATATTGTATATACCTATATGTCATCTCCTCCTGTATATAGTATATACCTGGATGTTATCTCTTCTGTATATAGTATATACCTGTATGTCATCTCCCCTGTATATAGTATAGACCTGCTGTATGTAATCTCCTCCTCTATATACCTACTGTATGTGTCATCTCCTCTTTTATATAGTATATACCTGTATGTCATCTCCTCCTGTATATAGTATATACATGTGTCATCTCCTCCTGTATATAGTATATACCTGTATGTCATCTCTTATATATAGTATATACCTGTATGTCATCTCCTCCTATATTAGACCTCGTTCACGCGTTATTTGGTCAGTATTTTTACCTCAGTATTTGTAAGCTAAATTGGCAGCCTGATAAATCCCCAGCCAACAGGAAGCCCTCCCCCCTGGCAGTATATATTAGCTCACACATACACATAATAGACAGGTCATGTGACTGACAGCTGCCGTATTTCCTATATGGTACATATGTTGCTCTTGTAGTTTGTCTGCTTATTAATCAGATTTTTATTTTTGAAGGACAATACCAGACTTGTGTGTGTTTTAGGGTGAGTTTCATGTGTCAAGTTGTGTGTGCTGAGTTGTGTGTGGCGACATGCATGTAGCGACTTTTGTGAGATGAGTTTTGTGTGGCGACATGCGTGTAGCAACTTTTTGTGTGTCGAGTTGCATGTGACAGGTTAGTGTAGCAAGTTGTGTGCAGCAAGTGTTGCGCATGGCGAGTTTTATGTGTGGTGCGTTTTGAGTATGTGCAAGTTTTGTGTGAGGCAACTTTTGCATGTGTTGCAACTTTTGTACATGTGGCAATTTTTCCGCTTGTGCAAGTTTTGTGTGTGGTGAGTCTTCCATGAGTTGAGTTTTGCACGTGTGGCGAGTTTTGCGTGAGCCTAATTTTGCATGTGGCGAGTTTTGCATGTGGCGAATTTTGCTCGTGGTGAGTTTTGAGCGGTGACTTTTGTGTTTCGACTTTTATGTGGCAAGGTTGGTGTATGTGTGGTGAAATGTGTGCTGAGGGTGGTATATGTGTTCAAACACGTGGTAATGTGTGGCGCATTTTGTGTGTGTGTTCATATCCCCGTGTGTAGTGAGTATCCCATGTTGGGGTCCCACCTTAGCAACTGTATGGTATATAATCTTTGTCGCCATCGCACTCATTCTTTAAGTCCCCCTTGTTCACTTCTGGCAGCTGTCAATTTGCCTCCAACACTTTTCCTTTCACTTTTTCCCCATTATGTAGATAGGGGCAAAATTGTTTGGTGAATTGGAAAGCACGGGGTTAAAATTTCATCTCACAATATAGCCTATGACGCTCTCAGGGTCCAGACGTGTGACTGTGCAAAATTTTGTGGCTGTAGCTGTGACGGTGCAGATGCCAATCCCGGACATACACACATTCAGCTTTATATATTAGATATATAAGGCCGGGATCACACTTGGGAGAAACTCGCACAAGTCTTGCATCTCAATACCCGGCACTGCTACAGTATTTAGTGTGTGTTTATTTTTCCATCACATGGAAGGTGAGCCTGTTCGTCAGCTATAAATCTTGATGACCAGTGTCCTGGTGACCCCCTGCAGAGAAGGATGAGGCTGCTGTGCCCCATCTGCCCCCTGACAGGACACAGGAGCTCAATTCAGAAGACTGAAGTTTATCAGAGCAGTTTGGAGGTGTAAATGTCACCTGTGGGAAGCTTGAGAAGGGGGCTACTATGTCCTGTGAGGAGGCAGATTCAGCTCAGCAGCCTTATTATGCTTCTCTGCAGGAGGTGAGGAGGGAGGGGTCACCAGCACAGACCGCGCTGTACTCTTATCAGGATCTACAGTATAGCTGATACAGACGGGTCAGAGTATAGCAGCATCCTCAGTGGGCCAGCTGCTGTGACGATAGTAAGGCCGATCATGTCAGAGGCTGCCTCTGCTGCATATGTGGACTGGAACCTGTCAAGACACCATCCTTACACTTCACCAGCACAGGCAGTCAGGCTCAGACACTCACCCGATGATGGCTGCGATGTTCCTGCTACTCACTGACTCACTGACTGTAACTGCCTGGTGGGAACACTGAACTGAGCCCGCGCTCAGCAGGGATTGGATGGTGGAAAGTCCCGCCCTGCTGTGGTCAGTCTGTGATAATGTCGCTCCTCTTTCTGCATCCACACACCGCTCCGGTTTATGTAAGCTCTGACCCCGGGCCCCTCCAGCTCACGGGCCCCATACACCGGTAAGGGTAATAATGCCCTGATGGCGGCCCTGCTCACAAGTGCCATCAGCTGAACGAAATGATTTAGCTCTCTCGATGTTATATAAATTGCAAGCCGTGCAATTCCCACAGGGGTAGCAAACCCACCTCTGCTTTCTTGCGCCAAACAGACTCCTTTGAGGAGCCACATAGTGGCTTCTCACCAGATGGTCCTTCAAGTTTTTGCCCCTTCTGGCTGTTATGAGGGGCATCTCTGAGATCTCTTTTTTGAAAACAGAATCTGTTTTGAGAACTGGCCATTGTTTGGTCAGAATCTAACGAATGGTATCCCACTCACAGTTAAAAGTAGTAATGAACCTTGTTTGGGGATCTCCCTTTTTCTTATTAGTTGAATTACAGAGAAGTTTTTCTCGTGGGGTATATTTTGCCCTGTGGTACCCATTTTTTATATTTTTCTGACTATATCCTCTTTCTGAGAAGCGATCCCTCAGATCCCTTGCTTGTTGTTCAAATTTGTCCATTGTTGATTGAGCATGTACGTTTGGCCCTTAAGAATTGCCCAATGGGAATTGCTTGGATGGTCAAGTAAGTATGTGCAGAGGAGGAATGAAAAAAAGAGTTGAACGATGTTTCCTTGCGATATGTATCTGTCTGGACGGATCCATCCCCTTCAACCGACAGAGCAATGTCCAAAAAATCAATGTTTTGTCGATGCCATTTATAAGTTGACTTGATGTTATATGCATTTCTGTTGAGATTCATCAAAAATGTAACCAATTCTGGCACAGGACCCTGCCAAATAATCAGTAGGTCATCTATATAGCGAAGCCAGCACTGCACATGGTTGGCGGTGAACGTGCGGCGCCCCAGGGTCCTGGTCGTCGCAGTGGTATTGCTTTCCTCTCGGGGAGAGTGATATTACGTTTGGAGGCAAAGAAGGACAACTGCATCCAGGTATCACAAACATGCAACACATTTCACACTCCAGGCACCAGGGGGAGCTTCTGCTCCTATTTATTAGGTCACTCCCCACATAGGTAAAACTGGTCGCCTGTAGGGAAAGTTAGATAGTTGCTGGCTGAGCTCAGCTCAGTTAGTTGGTCCATGACAGGGGTGGGATACTGTCAGTGAACGAAGGAGAAAGGACATGGAGCTGTGCATGCCCTGAGAGCTGCAGCTCCCAGAAAGAGACACACAGAAGGTAGAACTGTATTGCAGCGAGCGTGAAGGGAGTTGCAGCAAAGGAGAGGATACCAAAAGGGGACCAGCCCTACACAGGCTGCCTCCTTCTGAGGCGCAGAAGCCCGGTAGCTGGAACACCGAGGGAGTAAGGACCTTTATGCTTTGCTCCAGAGACCGGCAGGACAGCTAATTGCAAGTTACCTGTCTGCCCTACACCCAGGAGGCATGGTGACACCTACAGAGCCGGGTTATCTAAGAGACCCTATAAACAGGCTCAAGTCACCAGTCATACGGGTTTTGCCCTATCCTATATGGGGGACAGAGAGAGCGAAACATCGCATGAGTGAGACAATTATGTGAAGCCATAGGCAGTAAGGGACTACACCACCGCAGCGCAAAGGAAGGCTACTGATTTCCACCTGGATAAGGGAACTCTGGACTTGCCTCCAAACCAGCCAGACTCTGCCTGCCCGGTGATCTGGGGCCCTGGACTGTGGATGCTGAAGTCTTCAGTAAAGGTAAAGAAACTGCAACCTTGTGTCCTCATTCTTCAATGCGCTTCTCACCATCCTACCATCTACACACTGGGAAGCCCTGGGGATACACTTCACCTGTGGGAAGGTATACCATCTAGTTGCCATAACATCCCCCCAGCAGACCCCTTAAAGCAGCATTGGTCACCCTGACCGAAGACCACAGGTGGCGTCACGAACATAAACTCTGTCCCTTTAAAGACCTTTCCCTTTTACACGGATGTCCCAGGGCCACGGGCTGGGTCAGCCACCGTGACATCCCCCTGTGATGCAGGACCCGGTACCGAGTACCCCACGGCCCCATGGGGGCGCTCCACACACTCTATCCCCACGAAAAACCTCCCTCTCCCAAAATCCAAGTAAGAGGTTTGCATAGGCGGGCGCACAAGCCGCCCCCATGGCAGTGCTGCACTTCTGCAAATAATGCTGTTCCTTAAAGGTAAAAAAGTTATGATACAAAACAAATTGGAATAATTCCAGTATCCGATCAACAATGTATCCGTCCAGACTGCTCATCCCAAGGAAAAATCGTGCCGCACTTATACCATCACTGGGATCAATACATGTATATAGGGACTCGACATCCGCGGTGACAAAGAGCATTTCTGAATCAAAGTTGAGTCCGTCGGCCCTAACCAGAACATCAGCAGAATCCCTGACATAGGAGGGCAGCGTCTCGACCAACGGTTTCAAATAATGATCAATAAATTTACAGACTGGGCCGCACAGCCCCCCTATGCCAGAGACTATAGGACGCCCCGGTGGGTCAACGGGGTCCTCGTGGACCTTAGGGAGGAGGTAGAATGTGGAGATATTTGAAAATTTCACTGTTAGGCCATCTAGGATTTTTTGGGGGATAATACCCTTTTCAAAGGCCTGATTAAGTATCGAGTCCAGCTCCTGAGAGAACATGGCCATAGGGTTTGAGGATGGAGTAAATAGGAATCCTTATCCTTAAGTTGTCTAAATGCCTCCTTTTCATATTTATCCATCGGCCAGATCACGACATTCACCCCCTTGTCAGCTGATTTAATAACCACATTATCCAATGATCTTAATTCCTTTAATGCACTTCTATGTCGAGCACTAAGATTATCTCTCTTAATTCTAGATAATACTTTTTTTAAATCTTCAGTTACTAGACGTGCAAAGATGTCAACTTGTGGGCAGACTGACAAGGGAGGGAAGGTCAATGATCTGGGTAAGATGGAAGTAGGAAATTTAACTGTTCTCTCACAGTCTTGTTCATGAAGCAACTCCTCCAATACCTCCAAGGCCTCCTGCTCCGTGCCACCATGGATGTCGACGTCCTCTGCTGGTCGATGGTACAATTTTTTAAGGACAAGTTTGCGGCAAAAGAGGTGGAGGTCCTTCACTCCTGTAAAAAAGTTGAAGTTATTAGTAGGTGAAAATGATAGACCCAATCCTAAAACCTCAACTGTGCCTGAGACAGAGTATATGTGGAAAGGTTAATTACCTCTAGGTCGTTATAGGCCCCGTCACACGTAGCGACGCTAAAGCGATTCCGACAACGATACGACCTGTCCGGGATCGTTGCTGCGTCGCTTTGAAGTCGCTGGTGAGATGTCAAACAGTGCGATCTTCCCAACGACGCAGCAGCGATGCGGCGACCTGTAGCGACCTGTACAACGATATCGTTGGTCGCTGTGACCCTGTCACATGGCTGCTATTACGACGATACAGACCTCGATGAGGGACGTCCTGTGTGACGTTGTAGTCACACAGGCGTGCATTTGCGTTGCCTTTTCCACGCCCATGCAGTTCCGATTGGTGGTCGCTACTGCGCTCTGATTGGTTGGCGGCCTTGCCATATGAGGCGACACGATAACTCTTCCGTCCTTTGTTCCTGAGCGCGTGGTGGATTGCAGATCGTTGTAGAGTTCTCCGGCCTGCGATTTCTCTTCCGTCCTTTGTTCATTAGCGCGTGGTGGATTGCAGATCGTTGTAGAGTTCTCCGGCCTGCGACTTCTCTTCGATTCTATTCTTCAACGGTTCTTCTGATATCTATACTTTGTGCACGGTAGGTATCTTTGGGGTCTCAAATGCGTTTCCATTTCCTTAATTTAGTATAGGGCACCTACTAATTATCTGCTATCTTTGCTCTGGAAGGAGGGAGGGAGGGCTTGGCTGCTATCTGTGTACATATACTTTTGCACATGGAGCCATTTTAGGTAGTCTCGTGGGCACATAAGGACCGCAGACAGGCTTACTAGGCCTAAAATAATAAATTAGGCTCTATGCAGGTTCCATTATCTGGAAGGGGTACACAGGCAGCATTGGTGTGGTCAGCGGAGGACTATTGGAAGGAGGGACTGCAGACAGGCTTACTAGGCCTTAAATAATAAATTAGGCTCTATGCAGGTTCCATTAGCTGGCAGGGGTACACAGGCAGCATTGGTGTGGTCAGCGGAGGACTATTGGAAGGAGGGACCGCAGACTGGCAGTGATTATTAGCAGTCCTGGCACCTTGTTCTCTATTCTACATTGTTACAAGTTAGGAACGTGGGCACACAGTAGTGTGGCTCAAACTTAACTCTTTTTAAAATGTTGTTTAAAATGTTCCATATATGCTCACTGTATGCTATTCTTTCTTTCAGATGTCTTTCAATACCAAGGAATTTGTACGGGAATTAATTGAGGTGTATCGATCCCTGCCCTGCCTTTGGCAGATTAAATCTGCTGACTACAGTAACAGAAATAAGAAAAGGGAGGCATATGGCAAACTTGTTGCTCTTTTTAAGCAGCATAACCCCTGCGAGAAGGTGGATGAGAGTGTTGTCCGGAAAAAGATCCAGGGTCTACGCACAGTTTATAAAAAGGAGCTGAACAAGGTGGTGAAGTCAATGAAGTCTGGTGCCGCCACAGATGAGGTTTATGTGCCATCGTTATGGTACTATGACTTGCTTGGCTTCACCCGTGACCAGGAGCTGCCGCGCACAATGGCATCTTCAATGCGGCAGACCCTGGATCAAGACCCTGAGATCCCGACTGACACCCCTGTTGGAGATGTAAGTACCTACTTTGCTTGCTTCCCTGTAAAAAGCATTAAAACTTGGTCTCTCATGCCATAGTAGAATCGAAAATAGTAACTAAGTTTTTCCCTCTTTTATTATGCTGCATTTTCTAAAAGTTATCCCTTCCACTTCAGATAAGTACAATCTTTTACTTTTTTGCCCCACTCAGTGCTCATACCGTTGAATGACAAATCCTATCCTGTACTACTAGTTCCTCCCCTTAATTCTTAATTATCTAATTTTCTGTTCCTGCAGCAAGATCGGCATGATGATCTGTCCACTCCGACCAGTGACGACATGCTGGGTGATGAACCGAGCCTGGCGGAGGCTACTGAGGGGTCGAGTGAAGACCCTGCACCCTCAACCCCCAACTCAGCTTCTGTACCACGGCGGATAAACAATTGTCGTAGAAGAAAGGACACCGTGTCGCCATCAACAGAGTTAGTCAGTTTGGCAAAGCAGATGTTAAGCCAGCAGAGCAACAGTACCATGGACAGCTTTGCCAACTTTGCCGCTGATCGGCTAGGGAAGCTGGAAGACACATAAAGGATCCACGCCGAGAGGGTCATTTTTGAAACTTTAAGCAAAGCGGCAGCCGGTCAACTGGATGAAAGGTCTAGTGTGCACAGTTGGATGGAACGTGATCCTTGTTCACGGCAGCCAATGAACGAAACGCCTGAGGCAATGCGTGGCACACCAGCACACCGTCGAATTATATCTCATCCAAACCTGCCGCTTGCCCCTCCACCACAATATCCCAGGTTTTCCCATTCTTTCCTTGGACAATTATCTTCTCCGCCCAGCCAAGGATTTTTGAATGCTGAAAACCATTATGAAGAACATTAGTTCCATTTAACATTTTGGGTTTAAGTATAATTGTTATATAGTTAAATTATGGCCGCACTCATCTGTGCTAAAGTAAGGAAATGTGAAATATAAGGAAATATGAATAGCATAATGGCTTATGAACTTTATGAACAAACACATGAGATATTTAGCACAAGATTTGGCCAAACGTTGTATGGTATCTGGGCTTTATCATGTCATTAGCCACAAGTAAGTGTTCACATTGGGCAGTCAGCTCAGATACCATAGGTAAGTGTTCACACCAGGCAGTCAGTGTAGTTACCCATTCGATCTGAGATTACCTTGACGTTTGGTGAATGGGCTCACAACGTTTGGCCAAATCTTGTGCTAAATATCTCATGTGTTTGTTCATAAAGTTCATAAGCCATTATGCTATTCATATTTCCTTATATTTCACATTTCCTTACTTTAGCACAGATGAGTGCGGCCATAATCTATTTTGTATGTATCTTTTTTGGCTATGCACTAGCATAAATTATTATATATATATTGTTCAGTCAGTTTACCTATTTTTGTTATATAGTTAAGTTATTGTTTATGAAAGAGTTAATTTAAAATGTTTATTTATGTTAATTTTTGTTATAAATAAAAATGTTTTGTTGATTCAAACTTGCAGCCTGCTTTACTGAATTCAGCATATAGTTATTTGCAGGACTGGTAGGCGGGGTAATGGGCTGGGTGCATGTATACAGAAGCATACATATAATGAGTGTGAGTGATGAAACATGTTAGTTGTTTTTAACAAAGCGTACACATCAGTGGATATAAACTGTAATTTTGTTTTATAACGAAAATAAAGATAACAACAACAAAAAACTTAAATATAACAAAAACAACAACAACAAAAAAAAATTAATGGCTGCCGCTCTGCTGTTGTGCAGCCATAAAACTTGCCAGCATCACTCCGTGCTGTTTGACTTGCTCAGTCAGTGTCCGCTGTGCCGCCATCATCCTCCTGTGTGAAGCCAGGAGGTCCTCTAATGTAGGGATTTCTATGGAGGGAATGGTAAAACTTATTCTGTACATGCATCTAACTATCAGGTACGTGTTTGTTATTTAACACTTACGGTTTCCGGGTAAATCGGGTGATGACGAGCTAAGGGACCACCCGGATCCTCTGGCATCACCGGCTAGGGAAAGATACAACACTTCATAGTACACAACAGGCCTATCCTTTACAAGTTGTATGGACCTTTTTTTTTTTAGTGCAAGAATTACTGGGAGACAAGGCTTCACCCATATCACGGAGTGATGCTGGCGAGCCTGTTGGTGACGAGCCTGTAGGTGACTCCGGCTGGGGCTCCGGGTCTGCTGGTGCTGGAGAAAAAATAAATTATTACATTATTACATACCTGAGGTGCTGCACTGTAATTACTGTTGTAACTAATGTGCCGCCATATACAGGGCCGTATTTTGGGTCATATGATCAGGGGCCTCATTGTATGCAGGACTGTGCAGTGCTGGTTGTCCTGGTGATGGATGAGGGTTCGTTTATGTGTGGGGTAAGGAGGGGTTTACAGTGTGGATGGAGCAGAGCCGCATGTGTACGAGGTGTGCAGAGCGGAGCCGAGTGTGTACGAGCTGTACGGAGATGACTGGCATGTGTGCGAGGTGTAAGGAGTGGAGCCGCGTGGGTGCGAAGCGGAGTCGTGTGTGTGTGTGTGTGTGTGTGCGCGCGGTGTACGTAGCGGAGCCGGGTGTGTACGAGGTGCACTGACAGCGTAGCCGGGTGTGTACGAGGAGCACTGAGCGTAGCCGGGTGTGTACGAGGAGCACTGAGCGTAGCCGGGTGTGTACGAGGAGCACTGAGCGGAGCCGGGTGTGTACGAGGAGCACTGAGCGGAGCCGGGTGTGTACGAGGTGCACAGAGAGGAGCCGGGTGTGTACGAGGCGCACTGAGCGGAGCCGGGTGTGTACGAGGCGTGCGGAGCCGAGCCGGGTGTGTATGTAGCGGACCGGCATGTGTGCAGTTATTAGTACTGCGAGTTTTCTTTGTATATAGGTGTGGGGGAGTAATTTTCCTTTTGTTGAACTTTTTATTGTTCCTCCTGGGGTCTTTGACATTCATCATTACTGATAGGCTCTCTGTATGAGAGTCGCTAGCGCTTGCACGTGGCTTATCAGTGGAAGTAAATGAAGACATGGACCCTGATTGTGATCTATTGATAACACCACCCATATTGCTTCTTCTCCCCTCATACATTGTTTTGTTTTGAAAATCCAAAATTTTCCCGTTGGAATTTGCGAGATTTAAAATTGACAATTACCTTTTCCCATCTTTGAAAACTCACATCAAGGTCCCTATTAAACTCCTCCGATGCAGCCACAGACAGTTCTTTTTTATGGTCACTCTGGATTTCCTCAATCTCTTTTTCAATCTCTTTAAGTTTGGCGTCGTCCAATTTCAAGAGTAATTCCATTAACCCTTTTGAACACTCCCCAGCAATCTTCTCCCAATTACTTTTAAATACATCATCATTAATTGCAAAGGATGGAAAAATTTGCACATGTAATCCACGAGGGACAAAACCTTTGGCAATGTATCTCTCAAGAAAGGCTCGGTTCCACCACACCTTGGTACGCTTGTGGAGGAGATCCTTTAGTCGAGCTGTCTGCTCCTGTGCATCCCTGCCATTTAAAATCAAACTTGAGTCCTCTTTAAATACCTTATTTAATTTACTGAGCCATGCCTGATCACGGGCTCGATAATCCATATGCTTTGGATCAGAAGCTGTGAATAACACAGAAACAATTAGAACTACAAACATGTCCAAAAGCATACCAGTAATACATAGGGACCTTCACTACTAGACTGAATCCCAAGGTGCATTTAGACAGGGGGGGTGTCAAAATGTAGCAACCTAAAAAAGGATAGCTAGTATCCACACACACCACTCACCAAAGAGATATATAAAATATTAAAGTTTATTATGTTGCAAAAAAATCTAGGCGATACACACATTGAATAAAATCAAGTACAGTCACAGTTGATATGAAAAGATAGGTAAGAGGAAAAGAGTTTAACTCAAGTAAGACACACGTGGTGGCAAGGTGGAAAATAACAGGCACTGGGTCATTGCAAACTATCTAACATGATGCAGACCTATCCCCATCAACCCAGCAAGTGCTGCTCAGATAACATAATAAAGTGCTAACAGTGCAAATATATAGGTCTGCAGAGTATGTAATAAGAGATTCAAAGCATACCCATATGAGTAGAAGCCCGTCCACGATACCACAGAGACCCCAACGTACGTTTCGCTTCTCATTTTCTCAAGGGGAAGGCGTGTATGTCATATCCTACCTAGTCCTGTTTTTATGTCCGTCCTACTCTGTTGTGGGCCTATCATCATTCTTATTATGTATTTGATCACTAGCTATCAATATAACTATAAATATCTAGGAATCTTTTTTTAAAACTTTCTATTTATAGACAAAACAGTACCAAAATCAGAAAATAGAGGAATCAACATAATTGAAAGCAAAGTGAAACAGTGCTTTACAAATATGTCACATAACAGACAATACATAAAATAAATAATGGTCCTCAGAGATTGAGGCAATCAACCATAACGTAAGCAAAATTTCACACAGAGGTTTTTAGTTCTGTCAAAGTTGTTCCCTTTTGGAATAGAAGGAGAAAAATCAGAGAGCAAAGAGAAGTTCATAAAGAGGGAAGAGTGAAATAAAAAGACTTGAGGAGGGATGAGGGGATGGAGATGAACAGAGGAGCCAAACCAGGTGACCATTCAATCTAGACTCAAGGGGTGCTGGAACTCTATCCAATAGTAGCAAGCTTTGTAAAAGGCCTCATATCTGCTGTACAAGCAGTCAAATCCTCCATATATATTAAAGGGAATCTGTCACCCCATTTTAGGCCTATAAGCTAAGGCCACCGCGATCAGGGGCTTATCTACAGCATTCTATAATGCTGTAGATAAGCCCCCGATGTAACCTGAAAGATAAGAAAAACAAGTTAGATTATACTCACCCAGGGGCGGTCCTGGTGAGGTCTGGTCCGATGTGCGTCGCAGTCTGGGTCCGGTGCCTCTCATCTTCATACGATGACGTCCTCTTCTTTGCTTCCTGTCGTGGTTCCTGCTCAGGCATAATTTGACTGCCCTGTTGAGGGCAGAGCAAAGTACTGCAGTGCACAGGTGCCAGGAAAGGTCAGAGGGGCCCGGCCCCTGCGCACTGCAGTACTTTGCTCTGCCCTCAACAGGTCAGACAAAGTACATATGCGCAGGAGCCAGGGTAGGAAGCAAAGAAGAGGACGTCATCGTATGAAGATGGGAGGCGCCGGACCCGGACCGTGAAGACTATCGAACCGGACCGAACCGGGACTGCCCCTGGGTGAGTATAATCTAACTTGTTTTTCTTATCTTTCAGGTTACATCGGGGCTTATCTACAGCATTATAGAATGCTGTAGATAAGCCCCTGATGGCTGTGGCCTTAGCTTATAGGCCTAAAATTGGGTGACAGATTCCCTTTAAATCATTGACCTTAGAAATTCAGAGGACATGCAGAGTGCAGTGGCTTTCTTTCAAAGTAGAGGCATACAAGCCATCACCAAAAATTTTAGGAGTGAATGATTACATGAGGAAACAGAAGTCTCACAGAGCTGTAATAGAAACAGTTTAGGACCCACTTCAGATGAAATGCTTGTAACCGACTTGATAATGCTCTTCAATTTGGTCCAAAACCAGAACCAATATAGGACAGGATCAAAAAATGTTAAGGCAATCAACCTCATGTTATCCACATCTCCAACTTAGAGTCTATGGAGAGAAACATTTTGTTTAATTTAACAAAAATCCTATACCATCTTGACAAGAGTTTGGAATTCTATTTCTGCAGGTGTGAACTTATAGAGGATTTATGTGCCAAGGACAATACCCTATCTCTCTGTTCAATGGACAGGGACATCCCCAAGTCTTCCTTCCATTGTGTTCAAAATCTAGGGGGAGGCTGATTCAATGGGTTGACTAGCATAGAGTGAACGGATGAAAATGTATGCCGAATCACACCCTTGCCCATGTTTTCGAATAAGGATAGGCTATGTGTATAACGGGAGTAATTTGGGAGGGAAGGATGAAAATGGCGGAGTTAGACAGAACATTAAAAACGCAGTGGCACAGAGTCTACAGCATCTTATATGGCCTCTAACGAAGGCCAGTCAGAGCCTGTTCCAATTTGATTTTCCCTGAACTTACTCCAAAAGATCCAAAGCTGAAAAACTGGATCTGACAAACAAGGAGGGAAGTTCGGAGAGCAAATAGTAGGGGATAGTGGAGATGGAATGGGAAGAAGAAGTTTGCGTATCTCTCATCTGGAGCAGCAACAGAGTGTAGTGCTAGATGTGAGATAATTTTTCAATGAGGAATGATTAATATTCGGTAACCAAGGAAGAGCAGATAATAAAATCTCTGAAAAGCTTTGTTCTATTTGCATCCATGGCTTCACTGAGGTGTGTCTGCACCAATCTAAGACTCTAAACATATGAGCAGAAAGATAGCCACCCCTACTTTATAGGAGGAATAGCAGAAGTCTAGCAGGTTTGTTTTGCCCATCGAAGCTTGTAAGGACACCATACATTTGAAAAAAGAATTGGGAATTTTAATGGACAGAGTTTGAAGATATAGAACATAGGGAAGAACATTTATTTTAAGGATTTCACATCTATCAAACCTAGCAAAATAATGTTTAAACCATTCCTTGCAATCATCTTTAATGTCCTGGAGCAAAGGCAGGAAGTTGAGGTTCAAGATGGAATTTATATCAGCTGAAAGGAGGATGCCAAAATGCTTCAAGGACTGTGATGACCAGCAAAATTTAAACAAATTTTGTAGAGAGGAAACTATCTACGATGAGAGATTAATATTCAAAGCCTCAGATTTAGATAAGTTAATTTTAAAGTTAGATAAGGAAACGTATCTTTTAAATTCCAACACTAAACTTGGGAGTGAGACAATCGGATTAGTGATGAGAAATAAGAAGTCATCCGCAAAGGCTGCAATCGTAAAATAAATCTTATGTATCAGATCCAATATCTGGATTGGATCTGATACACCAAAAAGAAGGGCTCAAGGGAAAGAATAAGGATTAAAAGAGAGGTCGGCCCTGGCATATACCATTTGCAGTAGAAAATCTCTCTCATGGTACACCATTCACTTGAACACAGAAGGAAAGAGCTGTAGAGCGAGTCAATCCACTTTAACATGGAGCACTGCAATCCAATTGATTTTAACACTTCTTCCACGTACACCTAGTTGACTCAGTCGAAGGCCTTTGAGCATCTGTGGATAGGAACATAAAAAGAGTGCCAATCACTTTGGCTTTATGGATAAGATTCAAGGCCTTAAGGCCCCGTCTCACTAAGCGATTTACCAACGATCACGACCAGCGATATGACCTGGCCGTGATCGTTGGTAAGTCGCTGTGTGGTCGCTGGGGAGCTGTCACACAGACAGCTCTCTCCAGCGACCAACGATCAGGGGAACGACTTTGGCATCGTTGAAACTGTCTTCAACGATGCCGAAGTCCCCCTGCAGCACCCGGGTAACCAGCGTAAACATCGGGTTACTAAGTGCAGGGCCGCGCTTAGTAACCCGATGTTTACCCTGGTTACCAGCGTAAATGTAAAAAAAAACAAACAGTACATACTCGCCTTTCGGTGTCCGTCAGGTCCCTTGCCGTCTGCTTCCTGCTCTGACTGAGATCCGGCCGTACAGTGAGAGCAGAGTGCAGCGGTGATGTCACTGCTGTGCTCTCACTTCTCACTGTACGGCCGGCAGTCAGTGAGAGCAGGAAGCAGACGGCAAGGGACCTGGACACCGAAAGGCGAGTATGTACTGTTTGTTTTTTTTTACATTTACGCTGGTAACCCGGGTAAACATCGGGTTACTAAGCGCGGCCCTGCGCTTAGTAACCCGATGTTTACCCTGGTTACCAGTGAAGACATCGCTGGATCGGTGTCACACACACCGATTCAGCGATGTCAGCGGGGCCTCAACGACCAAAAAAAGGTCCAGGCCATTCCGACACGACCAGCGATCTCGCAGCAGGGGCCTGATCGCTGGTACGTGTCACACATAGCGAGATCGCTATGGAGGTCGCTGTTGCGTCACAAAACTTGTGACTCAGCAGCGATCTCGCTAGCGATCTCGCTATGTGAGACGGGGCCTTTAGTGTTATTGTCTCTCGCCTCTCTGTCAGACATAAACCCTGCCTGATTAGGGTGAATGATCTCTTCAAGTAAAGGTGCTAATCAGGTTGCCAGAATCTTGGTAAAGAGTTTAAAATCTACATTAAGTTGTTATGCACGTGGTTGTGGAACTACTATGCCAATCCGAGAAGAGCCTGGAGGGGCGTAACTAAGTGAACACTTGGTTCTTGACTAGAGCCCCTGAGGGTGTGGTTAGACTTGAAACCAGGTGGATGCCAGGTGCTACTTCAAACAAAAAAATTGTTAACACCTTATAGGGTCAGTCAATTCTATAAAGAAATACATATATTTCTGAGACCATTTGATGAACCCCAGTGCAACAAAAGAAAATGAGTGGAAACCACTCACATGTGTAGCAAGACCAACCACCAGAACTATAGACCAAACTCAAAGAAATTAGTAGCACGGATATACGTTTAAAAATATTACTTTATTTGCAGTGGTTACAACATATTTTGTGTGCACATGTTTGAAAACAAAAAAATAATAGGCGACATATATAAAAAATCACCAACATATAAAAACCTAAATAGGCATAAGGGGCACCATAAAAGGATAGGATATTATGCAGGACTCCTACAGATAAAATCTAAGTGTAAAAAAAGGGGGAATGGTATTCCGCAAGTGACCTCAAAATTATGTGAACAAACTCAAGATATGAAGCAATAATAGTATCCCACAGCATGAGCATATATATAAGGCAAAAAATTGTGCAAGGTGCAATGTGCCATATAATCGAAAAAAGGGGGGAAGGGGTGGAAGGAAGTGATTAGGAGTTCCTGTACCTTTAAGGCGCCACCAGATCCGAACAATGCGCACACCCCGACACGCGTTTCGGATATAAAATCCTTCGTCTCCAAGTATTTGTAACTAGCATCCAACATTCCCCCTATCTGTGGTTTCTAATCCCTCAGCTGTCCATGTACCGCGTGCTCCACCTAGCTTCTTCACGAGTGCCCTTGGCCCGTGTGCTCACCCAGACCTTAGACTTAGAGACTAAACCTCACCCATTGAGCCTGCTTTGTGTAACACCAACAACGCTTTAGTTGATTGACAGGTCAGGTACACACAACTATGTTTTCTCTGAAATGACAGGCTAGCATTGTAGAGAAAATCATACCCCCAGCAGTTGTGCTTCCTGGCTCTGATTTATGCTGCATATGCTTTAGGGCTCGTTCACACTGGCAAGTAGCCAGCATATAACTCGGACAAGTGCTATCTGATTTTTCATTAGATAGCACTCGCTCTAATATTATACTATGGAGCAGTGCCAACTAGCGTTTATTTTCTCATGCCGAGTTGACATGAGAAAAAATATTGCAGCATGCTGCAATTGGCAGTGTATACAGGACCCATACAAATCTATGGGCGCATGCAAAGCATAGGACTGCACTCTGATGTCATCCAAGTGCTGTACAATATACGCCGACTCACAGAATGGTTAAAATGGAGAAATTAAGTTGTCCATTTTTTCCGCACCTGTGATCAAATTCTAGCATGCGACAGAATTGGTATCACAGTAAGATATCACTTGTATCAAACTCGCAGCAGAGTTTGAGCTGAGGGTCTGTTGCATATAGCTTCAGATTCTCTTGCATGAGAGAATCATTGGGTGCTATACACTAGTGTGAGCGAGTGTCTCACAATTCTGTCTTATGAATCTTACACACATGCTGTGCTTGTGAATGCAGTGTAAAACCACAACATTATTACAATGCGGGGACGATTTGTAGCAGTTATACAGAGATTAGCTTCACAATGCTGTAAAGCATGCTTATATCAGTAATAGTATCACAGTGGGAAGAGAACATTATCCTAAGTGGCTAAATAGATTCATGTAGCATTACTCTGGCTAGAGGTTACTGTAAAAAAATGCGTCTTTCACACCCCATGACATGTTCATAGGTTCTAATATTTCCTGCTTTCCCATTAGCGCTATCATATATCACATACGTATTTAGTACACACATTGCTAACACTTACATTACAATTACATTTCTATCCTCATTCCTACAGGAAACTCCCAAGACCCCTATTATCTTTGCCAGCATATGGTGGGAGACAGAGGGCATATAAAGATTACACAGATTTTAAGGGTCTTCCGTATGGCTAACAGACGTCAGCTGGATAATTCATGCTTTCATGAAAATATTTAGAAGTCATATAACCCCTGATCATAAAAAGATTTTATTTAATTGGAGTCAAGATATATATATATATACATATATATATATACATATATATATATATATATATATATATATATATATATATATATATATATATATATATATATATATATATATATATATATATATAGTTCTAGTGATATTTACGTATATATATTGTTAAGTTCTGCATATTGTTAGTGGTTGAGGTACTAAGGGTAAATACACACTAGGCATTTTTTCTGCTTTTCTTTTCTGTAGCAAAACCTAATCTCTTGGCAGGAAAGAGGCTGCAGAAAAACAAGCAGGTTTTGCTTTTTTCCGCGTTTTTGCGGCATTTTTTATGCGTTTTTTGTGGCGGTTTTGGCATGCTAGATTTGTCTCCTCTGCATGGTGATAAAGTTTAGTGTTGAAAAAAAAAGTCCTATTCTATAGAATCAGGGCCTGGCACAAAAAAAAATGTAGTAAAACCTGATACCTGCATTTTTGGTGCTTTTATTAGCGATTTTTTTTTTACAACCCATTCATTTCAATGGGTGAAAAACGCTGAAAGAAGTGACATGCTCTATTGTGCAAAAAAACATGCAAAGCACAAAATCCTGATGTAAAAAAACCGAAGCTGTGTGCGTGAGATTTCTGTTATCTCATAGACTTTGCTGGTACTGTAAAACACAGATGAAAATTTGCGTTAAAAAAGCTTTAAAAAAAGTAACAAAAACACCTAGTGTGAACTTAGCCTAAAGGTGCATAAAACTGATGTTTAGGATCAAAACCTAACAGACCCGCACAGCGACATAATATGACGTTAGGCTACGTTCACATTTGCGGTCAGCGCCGCAGCGTCGGGCGCCGCAGCGGCGCCGCATGCGTCATGCGCCCCTATACTTAACATGGGGGCGCATGGACATGCGTTGTGCTGCGTTTTGCGCCGCATGGCCGCAAGCGTTGGACGCAAGAAACGCTTCAAGTTGCATTTTTTTTTGCGTCCAACTTGCGGGCAAAAACGACGCATGCGGCGCAAAACGCAGCGTTTTAGCGTGCGTTTTGCCGCGTTTTTGTTTGCGTTGTGCGCTGCGGCGCCGACGCTGCGGCGCACAACGCAAATGTGAACGTAGCCTTAGCCAGTAGCGTAGCTACCGGGGGGGGGGGGCGCCCCGGGCCCGGTGCTCTGAGGGGGCCCACCCGGGGTTACGCTACTGTAACTGTATCGGCGCACGCAGCCACTTCATTGGAGAAAACTGTGCTTTTCTTTCAAAAATAAGGAAATTTCTAAGTGACCCTAAACTTTGGAAGGGTAGTGTACATAGGATACATCTTAAACTGTAATCCTGCCTTTAATGATAGTAAGATGATTACTGAAAAATTATCTGTAAAAAACATAAATGCCCACCTGCTATTAGGTTCAGTGATCAGAGTGAAAAGCAAAAGTTTTCAGGATTTTCAAAGTGTTCTGGTCATTGTTCATGAAGGGACGATCTTTGTGGCACTTGCGAAAGTGAAGTTAGGAAAATCCTTTTCGCTCTTGCTGACACTAAATAAGACCGGTTTCACATTTGCGGTTGTGTCCGCAGCGTTTCTGATGCATACATCCACATGTGTCTTGATTTCATATCTTTTACATTGTGGACGCAGGTACATGCGTTTGCTTACGCATGCGACGTTTCGTGGTGTGCGACGGGGGCGGCTAACACATCATGTTGCAATTTTTGAGGCATCAAATTTCCGCTGCCATATGCATGCAGACACTTGCGGAAGGAGTGCGTAAAAAAACGCATTACAGTCTATGGGAACGCATTGGTACGCAAGGACATACGCACGATTGTGTTTGCATACACATACGTTTTTATGAGTAAACATGCCCAGGAACTGGTTTTAAGCCACCCCTCAAAGAAAGCTTTTAAAAGAGGGTGTGGGCACTGGAAGTCCACTTCTCCCCAGACTTTGGAAGCGATATAAGGCATTGCAGCACCTTTTTTGGAAGACTGACTATCAAAATGTGAGTATACAAGCTATATGTCTGCCTGTTTGTTTTTCTCCCTGCAGTCTGTAATCATTTCTGTCTCTCTTGCAGCATTCCTTATCATGTCCTCCACTGCAGAGCAGACCTCACACAGTGGACCGGAGACTGAAGTGAGTACATTTGCTACTGATTGGTAAGTATTCACTGTCACTATTACACATAAGGCAAAGTATATATTTTTCTTTCCAGAGCCATTCCAGTGCAGATGATCAGCAGCAGACTCACTCCCAATTTCCGGTGGCAAGACGGCGTGTAAGTATTCTTGACTGCTTTTGGTTATTCTTGACTGTTTTTGGTTATTCTTGACTATTTTTGGTTAAATGTTTTATCTTTACAACATTAATGTCTTTCTTTCATTTCTAGGTTCCACAACGGGAGGAAAAAGCAGTTGACAATGACCTCCTCATCACACTTGTGCAGCAGCGGAAGCAGCAGCACTCTGACGCTGTGGTGATTCGGCGGCTGTGGAATGAGGTGGCCGAAGCGCTGGATGACTAGGACAACACCACGCCATGAGTCAGAAAGGAATTTTGTAAGTATTGCAATGTGGTCTGATGCGGCAGTGAACCTGAAGGCCAGGATCACACAACTGTGTGTGATGCGATAAACTTCCGCAAGTTTCTCACATCAGACATGGTTGTGTGATCCCGGCCTCAAGTGCATTGTTTAACAAATTTTTTTTTCACCCTCCACAGTGAACAAAGTCAAAACCTGTTGGCGTTCAATGAAGGATCGTTTCAACAAGGACCTGAGACAGGAGATCCAAGTTCACAGTGGTGCTGCAGCAAGGATCGGGAAATATAAGTACCACCGGTTTCTGGCTTTCCTGAGGCCTGTCCTTGCTCAGAGAATGTAAGTATTTTTGTGTTGTATTCCATTGTGTTGTATTCCCTAATCTGAATTTTTCTATTCCACAGGAGTTGGCGCTTTTACAATTGTTATTTTTGGTAGTAATATTTTACTTTTGTTTTCACAAAACCTGGAGCAGCACCCTCAAACCTGGATGGTCCTCTGGAGTGGTCCCGCATCGAACAGCCACAGGCCAGTCCCAGCCATCCATCAGCGATGCAGCAAGTGGGCCGGCGTCACAGGCTAGAGAACAGGCAGCTGGTCCTTCAGGTGTTCCCCTGTCCCAGTCCTCTGCCTCTTTTTTGGGAGGGTCTTCCCGCCAGCGGCAGAAGGCCTCGGACAGGTAACTCATGCCCGAGTTTATTCACTTGAGCTCGGTCTTCCAGAATGGCCTGAAGGCATTGGGATATAGACTGGAAAGCGGTCTGACTCATATTAACACACTTTTCTGGGATGTCAACCAATGCCTTGACCATCTGGAAGCTGACCTCCAGAGACCGGCACACCATTTATTTTTATAAGATAGAGCGGGGCATGTCGGAACACCTTACGCTTGAACTCCAGCTGAATGTGATGCAGGCCTGCAATGCTACTTACTTTCAGGTTATGCAGCAGACTCTGTACTTACAGCAGCCACAGGTGGTATTTCCACCTGTGCCAGCAATTACACATTTTACCTCAATACGGAATTCTGCTGCATACCACTGTGCACCATGCCCAGTTCTGCCGCACACCACTACACTGCCACCACCATGCCGGTGCTGCTGAAAGCCACTCCACCACCATGCCGAGTCCTGCTTCTGCATGGCCGTCCACCACCATGGTGCTTCAGCAAACTGCACGTCCGTCCACCGCCACCACCATGGCGGTTCAGCAAACGGCACGGTCGTCCCGATCCACCACCATGGAGGTTCAGCAAACTGCATGTCCATCCAGCGCCACCACCATGGCGGTTCAGCAAACTTCATGGCCATCCCAATCCACCACCATGCCGGTTCTGGATCCCACCACTCCCACCCTCCCAAGGAGATGAAGAAGCCACCAGCATACTCATGGTGCTCATACTCATGAAACCAAAAAAGAAGAAACGGGCAACAAGAACTGTCGTACTACCTCCATCCTCACCTCCAAATGTGTCTGTGTTGTCCAGTTTGTCTCTCCCTTTCAATGTGTCTCTCCCGTCTCATGCTTCCACTCCTAATGTGTCTACTTCCATCCTTGACCTCCCAGACCCAACAAATTTACTAGGCCCTTCCCCTGGAACTCCTTCATCATCCACACCAAGCCAATCCTCCCAGCTCCACACCCCCAGGTCCATAACATTTCTCCCTAATTGTCTCGTAAAAAATATATATATTTTTTTGTTTGAGTTGTTAAATAAATTTTTGTGCTTTTTTTCCCCTATCACTGCTTGTCTCTTTTGTCGCCTTCAACACACCGTGCACCGTCAACACACACGTAGCCATCTACACACTCTGTGTTTTTGCCACCTCATAGCTCCATGACACACAATCTGCTGCCCCTCTTTTTATTTTCTTTACACTGCAGCTTTGCTTCTTGTGTGTGTCATGGAGCTATGAGGTGGCAAAAACACAAAGAGGATTGAAAATCCTCAAAAAAAAATATTAATACAGCACAAAGGGTCAGGGGTCAGCAATGCTCACAAGCCCAGGTGTCAGCACTAGTGCACTAAGGATGCTGGGTTTTCTGCATCCTGAGTACACTAGTTCTGACACATGGGCAGGAGAGTAACGATATGAGTTGGATTAGCGCCATCATCTCTTCAGTCTGCATTAATCTATTGGACTATAGAAATGCTGACTGAAGAGACGATGGAGCTAATCCAAGTCACCTACCATTGCACTGACCTCAGTGAGAAGAGGTGTAGTGTAAAGCATGGGTGACATAACCCAATTTGGTTAAAATCCACTCCCTATCTCATGCAATCTGCATTAAACAGGGACTGGATTTTATAAAGACTGTAGTTGTGAACCGGTGATCACCTTATTAAACTTTAAAAAAAAGGATTGTCATGTAGAGGGAACTTGGAACTGGTGTTTCACTAGAGGTGTTTTATTTTCATAAAACATTAAATGTACATTTAAACATTCCAGGTACATAACTTAGATAACATTACAAGAACATTTTACTAAATCATTTAATCTTGCCATGCCACACGTCCATTCTCAGAAATAAATTAGGCCACAAATGTATCTCTCATTTGGGCAATTTCAACTGTTGTCCTCAGAGGGTGATGATGGTAATCTGGAAATGGGTTACTAACAGGTTCATCAAGTTCAATGTTGGGTCGCTCTTTAGCCACTATATAGTTGTGCAGAACCACACATGCCTTGACCGCCTCATCGACTGTCTCAATGTTCAGATTAATGGCTGTCCCTAAAATGTGCCCTTTCGAGACCAGCATACCAAAGGTTCTTCTTGCCCTGGTCACTCGGTAATTAAGAATCCTTTTTGTCTGGTTCAAGTCCCGACTGGAATATTGTTTAAGGAGGTTTCCACACATCTGAAAGGCCTCATCATCTTCAACCACAACAAATGGCATTGGCAGGCCTTCAGTGTTGGGAAGAGGTCGTGGCAGGGGGAAATTAAAATGATTCCCAAACAACCGTTGGCCCATGTCTGAGTTTTTAAATGTCTGGGTTTCTTTACCACGTCCAAAAGATCCAATATTCACGGCGATAAACCTACAGTCCGCAGCTGCAATTGCCATAAGCACTATGGAAAAATATTTTTTATAATTAAAGTACTTGGATCCAGTTCCAGCCAGTTTGGTAATCCGGATATGTTTTCCATCCACTGCTCCCAAACAGTTGGGGAAATAACAAACTTCAAAAAAAAAATTTCTGCAGTTTCCTGCCAGATTTTCGTGGTGGGTAGGGGGATAAATTCCTCACGGAGAACATCCCATAAAGCCCAGCAGGTGTCTGAGACAATCCCAGATAGTGTTGAAATTCCAATCGGAACTGGAAAAGGAGCAATGATAGGCTCTCTCCGGTAGCCAGGAGTCTGCCAAACAGAGAAAGAAAAAAAAATCAGAACAATAATATTTATGACAGGGGTTTTGCAAAACAGAGAAAAAAAAAAAAAAAAGAAAAAGGACAAGGACATAGCTTTTAGAACAATAATATTTAGGACAGTTTTTTTGCTAAACAAAAAAAGGAAAAAAATTAAGTACATTGCAGAACAATAATAATTATGACAGGCGTTTATTTTTAAATATTATGTACCTCAGTGTCACCAGCAGATGTTCCTCAGCAAGAATCGCTCCATGGAGCTGGGTGTCCTTCCTGCTGATGGCTCCTTGTACACGGTCCAGCAATTCCATGAAGCTGTCATGAGACATTCTTGTGTACTCAAAATATTTCTCCGGGTTTTAACGGAGCTCACTATACAAGCAGTGGCAGGCTCCGCGGCTCTGTCGGAGTTCAACAATGGAGTGCTGACAAAAGCGCTGGTGTCATCTTCTCTGTCTTTCTCTTTTCCATTCTTGTTCACAAGCAAATGTAAAGGCAAGAAACAAGTCGACATCCAAATCCAGACTCTGGACATATAACTCTCCATGCGAAGATCCATCTTGATGCTGGATAGAGGAGCAAAATCTGATGATTTCATCTGTACAAGGGTCTATATACAGAAATCCTATGAGACACGCCTATTTCGCATGGCTTGTGTCAAGGAAATTCTCCTGGAAAATCTTTTTCCTATCGAACGCATGCACATAAAAACCGCAAACGCATGCAAACGCATTCAAATGCAGCGTTTTTTTCCATCATGCGTAAACTTATGCAGATAAAAAATGCTGCGTTATCATGCATTTTTGCATGCATTTGCGGTTGCGGACAAGACGCTGTGGACTCAATCGCAAATGTGAAACTAGCCTAAATGCACAAAGATATGTTTAAACAGATTCCAGACCTAGCAGTGTCACATTGTCAGTAACGTAGATCTAAATGCCCTTTGTGTTATGCTTTTTACCTTCTTTTTACCTTGAAGCATAAGCTATTTATACTTGTAAGGCCGGAGTCACACTAGACCGTAATACGGACAAGTGCTATGCGATAAAAAAATTGCATAGCACTCGGACCAATGTTAATCTATGGGGCAGCTCACATAATCGTTTTTTTCCTCGGCCGTTTTCAGTGCGCGAGTGAAATCGCAGCATGCTGCGATTGTCACTGACACTCGGCCGAGTCTCTGCTCACTCGCACGTATATAAGCCGATGGGTGCGAGTGAGACAACGCACATCACTCAGATATCATCCGACCCCGGCAATGGAGGAGATGGAGAAATTCATTTCTCTGCCTCCTCCGCAGCTGTGGTCCGATCCGCTCTCTGCGAAAGAAAGGAAGGAAGCAGGAGAATTTTCATGTAAGAAAAAAGAAGTCGTCCCAGATAACCCAATACCAATCCAGTATTTATATTAGGTCCACAGGTGCCAGTTAAATCGGCACATGGGAGCTGCTGCTCACGCCATTACGAATGCTACCGCCCAGTGCCATCGCGGTGGCGCATGCGTGTTGAGCCAAAAAGGTACTGTGACATCATATGCACGTGAGTGTCGCCCAGTAGATGACCCAACGGAGCAATAAGGCAGCAGAGGACAGCGCGCATGTGCACATTGGCGGCCATGTTTGAGAAGTCCACAGTAAGCTGCCATTTGTACACCTGTCAGCAGGCACAGAGAATCATGCTAGAGGGAATTGCAGGTTGTAAAGTGCTATGTGCGTGTAAACCAACACGGAAAAGTGACAAGTGCAAAATGCTTCATAATGGATAGAAACAAATAAACAAAGCAAAAGAGGAAAAAATCCATAATAGTAACATAGTATTAAGAATCGGTGCAGAAGAAGGGAAATATCAGCGCATAACAAGTATTACATGCATCAAAGAATTGTTTATATTGACTGGCAGGAGGGGGGGCATTTTTTGTCATGCTAAATTGTGGGCACATTGTACATTTAACTGACCCCTGTGGATCTAACATAAATACCAGACAGGACACCATCACACTGACATCTCCCCTTGAGAAAGCCATACACGAAACACGCGTCAGGGTAGTGATGATGGGCTCAATCGTTCCTCCCTCATTATGGGTGAGCAATACTATTTATAACCTTTTCCCTCGTCTAATTCTGTGCCCATGGTTATTTTGTCCTTTACTAGTATGGTTATATTGGTGTTCTGAGACTGGCTGTGTAGGTGTATTGCACATTGCATGCTGTATGACATGTTGAATCTATTTGTTGCTCTCCATTATTCTTCTTCATCATTTTGACACATTAAGGCTATGTGCCCACATTGCAGAATGTAAGCAGAACGTTCCTCATCAAAACCGGACTCCCTTGCCAGGAAATCCACTCACGTTTTTCTAGCATTTTTTTGCGTCTTTCTCGCGTTTTTCATGCGTTTTTTTCCGTGCATCCCAATACAATTATATAGCGGCAAAATCACTGCGATTCCACAAAATTAATGAACATGCTGCGTTTTTTTCTGCCACGGAAAAAAACTCAGCATGGGCACAACAATTGCAGAATGCCATTAAAAATAATGGGATGCGTTTTGTAAGCGTTATTTAAGTATTTCCGCAGCGTAAAAACGTGGCAAAAACACATAAAAAATGCAACGTGGGCACATAGCCTTATAATTGATGGCAACTATTTTAAGTCTTTCAATAAACGTTTTTTAATATTATTGGTGGCTTATGGTTACTCTATTTTTTCTCTCTTTCGCTCATCATGTCTGGAGCTCACTGCTTGATTTTGTGGTATTGACTTATTTCGTGGGGGATGCTAAACTCTAGTCCTTTACATTTATAATGATTTAGTGCTATATAAATGTTTTCTCATTGATATACATAACTGTGTTTCTTAAAGGAGTCAGTATAGTTGACTGAAAGAAATAACATTTACATAACATTATATCTGGCTAATGATAGCTTGGCTAATCTCACAAGCTTTTTTCCATTATGAATAACATTAAAATATACTAAGGAAAAACTACAAGAGGGACTCAATGTTATGCTATTAAAAAGGATTTCTACTGCTTCTCTTGTCCTTTTAAATTGACCGATCGCATTTAGATTGTAAGTGGCAATAAAAGGAGAGCAGTATTTGTGAAACCCATTTTGTCTTATTAACTCACAGTAAATTGTCAACTGTTATTTCTGCAATCGCTGATCAACAAGACAATCTGCCAGCAAAATCCTGGATAAAAATTCTTATAGATCTGCATGCTTGTGCTGGAAATGAAGAAGACACATTATAAAAAAAAGCCACTGCTGGTAATAGCATGCAGCGCACAATGGAAAATCTTCAAAATATCCTCACTATTTTTATGTTCACTTTACTTTTTATTTTAAATACTTTTTTAAGGAATTCATAAAAAAACAAGTAGCTAATTCTGATAAATCCGATGGCTAAGACATTGTATTTCCACTGTATATTTATGTGTTACCAGGCTTGAGAGTTATATTAGACCTAAGTGATCAGTTAACAGTTCTTGACTGTTTCTAAGCAACAAACTATTTTTTTATTCTGGATTTCATATAATAAAGACAAGTTCAAACCGAAAAAAGGAAAAGCTAAACAGTCATAAAACTTATAAAAAGGATATTGTTCACCGTGGATAATTATGCAGCCAATGTTAAAGGGAACCTGCCGTGTGGAAATTGGTAACTGATCTGCAGGCGGGATCTTATAGAGCAGGAGGAGCTGATCAGATTGAAATATATTTTTTGTGGGAAAATTTTCAGTAGCACTTGCATTTTATTTACACTTTTATTCCAATTTTTATTCAAAATTATGAACTCTCTGATGTTTGCATGCATATGAGTCTAGTGGGCGGTCCTAATCAGTGATTGCAAGTGTTCCCTGTAAGACTGTGTATGCAGAGATAGCTTTCAATCACTAGCAGGTCCGCCACTGGACTCGTATATATAAAAACACCATAAATTAGAAGCTATGCTGAATTTTTTCCAACACACCTCTACAATTTTGTCTGGTCAATTTTTGGGGTTTTGCGTGAAGTTATGTCCAATTTGCCTTTTTTTAATCATTTTTGTATCGTTCCAATATACTGTACACAAAATAAAAAAACAAGAGAATAACAAAATGTGTAATTGCAATAATTTTGGGGGAGAAATCCTACATTTTCTGAAACAATTTCAAGGGTGCCAACACTTTTGGACATGACTGTATATTTATTTATTATGCTTTGCTTTGCTTTTATAGCGCTATCTTATTCCACAGTGCATATACATTATCATCACTGTCCCTAATCTAATTCCCTGTCAGTTTGTCTTTGGAATGTGGGAGGAAACCGGAGGAAACCCAGGCAAACACGGGGAGAACATACAAACTCCTTGCAGATGTTGTCCTTGGTGGGATTTGAACCCAGAACTGTAGATGAGCGAAGTTGTTTGGGTCCGTGCTTATATGGTGAGCTATAGCGCATACCGAATAAGCTGCAAAGGGAACCCAGATACATGGAGCGCTCCTGCTGATCAGATGTTTGGCTCCGTAGCTGCATGTGGCACAGTCACAACACACAGGCTCTCCATGCATGTGCTGTGACTGTCACACAGCCACGACACATGCTGCTACAGAGCCAAACAGCTGATCAGCCGGCGCGCTCCATGTATCCGGGCTCCCTTTGCAGCTTTTTTGGTATGCGCTATAGCTTGCCAAAGAAGCAGGGACCCAATCAAATTCGCTCATCTCTACCCAGGACCCCAGTGCTGCAAGGCTGCAGTACTAACCACTGGGCCACTGTGCTTCAGCTTCACCTTCTCTATAGCATGCTGCCTGCAGAACGGACTGCAAGTATATTATGACAGGTTCCCTTTAACATAGTTGTCCAATAGTAAAGTCTAGTTAATAAACATGATTGGGTACTGATCCAGTCAAGCAGTTAGAGAACAGTATAATGTATTCAATATAGAAATGTAAAGGTATTACATTTTACATGTATATGGACTGTGAGAACATTTTCAAATCTCAGAAAACTTTATTCACTTTGCCTAAACATGAATATTTAATTTAGTTTTTCACGGGGATAAAATCACAAAAGTCTTCTTTTTCCAGTTGTAGTTGTATATCCGCCCAATGGAGGGTAACAAATATATCATTAACCATATTTCTCACAATTTCTCCCCCCAGTAAATGATTATGAATATACGGTATGCCTATTTTCATTCTTTTAGAAGCGAAAGGCTGTCTGCAAGTTATTAATTAATTTATGCAAAAAAAATCTGAATTATAAAACAGCTGTAACCATGCAATTTAGTTTCTCAGGGTATGCAGCTTTCTCTCCTATTAAAATATTGAAGAGGTTGAAAAATGTGCTGTTCTCGCTCCAACCATTGTAAGAATTCAGAGCAATGGCTAGATTATCCCATTGCCGCCTTAGTTAATTTTTCTCCTTTATTGACATGCAATTCATGTCCGGCAGAGGCTGTTTAAAGCATTGCTAAGTGGCCACGCTCCCGATAGGGACAAGATTTTACATTTTAAAATTCATTAAGCTTATTAGTGAAATGGAAACTTATAAGTATATGATAAAATCTTACAAATCCTCTAGATACAAGGTCCTGGCAGATTTTTAAGTTTATTTTTTCTTACCTTTTTTATAGTAATGAGAAAAACCCATCATCATTTTTATTCATGTAGAAATTGACTTATTTAATTTAAAAGGTTACATTTATTTTTAAGGTCTCATTATTTAATTGAAAACAAAATAAAACGGAAAATGTTACAGTCGGATGGAATAATTGGATTGTACCTTTTAGGAGGATTGTTAAACATGGAAATATGTTGTATACAAAATTGCTCTATGATTAGTTCTTTGCCCGTCAGCGTGGAAAAACAGCATATTGCACATTCACTGCAGCTGTCTAGTTGAAGCAGCTGGATTGACACAAAAAAATCCTTTGGAATTATATTCTCTATGGATGGCATGGTTTAAAGCAAAGCTAATCAAACATAAATGTTTCGCCAGAGGCAATCTAAAGCATTACACATGTCAAGGCCACAAAATGCAATCTATAGCCGCTAGGGTATACACCTAGCCTACAAGAAGTGGTAAGTGATTTAACAGGACCTTAATGAGGTTGAGATCCTCAGAGGTACTTGGTGTTTAAAAGCATCCATATGGGTTATTAAGATTAAAATAAGGAAATAATAGGTCTCTGAAACTGTACATTTATTTTCTCTCTGTATATATTTGTACAAATTGGGTTAAAAAGGTGTTTTATGGAAAATTTATTATAATCTGATACATTTAGTGGCAGGAGATGCTGAAAAAATGCTCTTCAGTTGTAGCCTAAAATATATTATTATTCAAGCTGTACAATGTAATCACTCCATAGTAGGCTAGCTCCGTACAATCACCAAATGTGTCTACAGTGACATGTAAGAGGTAGAGAAAAAAGACCTTGGTTCGGCAATATGGAGTCTCCGTGCTTAGAACAAATGTTTTGCAACACATGATGTTTGTATCTTCTCAATGGGTTTATGTGGGTTACCTCCTCTGCTTTCCTCCCACAGTCCAAAAACCACACTAATAGGAATATAGATTGTGAGCACCAATGGTGACAATGCCTGTGAAGTGCTGCACAGTATATTGGGACTAAAGAAGAAAACATAATAAATAAATAACAAATAACCTGAAGCCCATGTCCCACCAAATTTTGGGCAACAATTGATATATGAATTGCCATTGACTTCAAATGTTCAGAAATGTACATGGCATTCATGGATTTTTTTAATATTTGTATCATTTCCATTATCCTATACATCATAAAAACATGTACTTATGTTTCTAACATGTCTTATAAATATGATGTAAAAGGGGGGACTAAGTGTTCCTGAACATGGAGCCCTTATGAGTGCTGCCATAATGATACCTAGCATGTTATGCTGTATGACACAATTTTATTTTCCCGTGGATTCTGTAAATAATCAGAAACATAAGAAGATACAGTATGGCACCCATGTACTTGGTATGTTTCTAGACAACCTTTGCTGGATTAAGAAAAGTATTGAGCAAATTTCATGAACAGATCAGTTGTTTTTTTGCTTAAATTCAACAAGTCAGATGACTCTTCAGCTCAAGATGTCATATGTGAATACACTATTTCTAGCCACTATAGCGCATTCATATACTGTAGCACTGTTAGTCAGTTTTCCCTTTGCAAATTCAATCGCTTATTGCAAGCCTTTCCTGACCTTGTAGGTGGAAACTAACTAATATAACGCCTCTCATTCACAATACACAGTGGACAGACAGTAAAAGAGGTACCGCTTCTCAATCTCTCAAACTGCATGGAGTACAATATACAGCAATACTGAGCAGTACAGCTGAGCATCCAGATCTGATTAGATAAAAATGTTAGAAAGCAGTAGTGCCACCTCTTTGTGTCTCTTTGCCTTTCTGTAACTTTGCAGCTGCACCCTCCTCTTCCCTCTCCCTTCAGCATCATGTAGCCTGAATGCTCAAATTGAATGTTGGTATCCTATCGTAAAGGGAATCTGCCACCACATTTGACCTATCTAACCTATTAATATGGGCATACAGGAAATAGATTGCTGAAAAGTCATCCCTGCATGCCTTACATTAGATACCTTGTTGTGGATAAATCATCTTTTATTACTTTATGTAAATGACGTCTTCCAGATTCTGGGGAGGATGCTGAATATAGCGCTGCCTCCTCACATTATTATCCTATGTATCGCCTCCCACAGCGTCACTCTGTTCCTGTGACATTGGGTACTCATCTGGAAATCTCTGCTCATTCCATATCATGGTGTTCCTTTTCAGTGTTGAGCCCTTCTATGTGCATTGGCTTCACATTCCTACTGTGGAGTCACAGGTAAGTCACTGGTACTTCAGCTCACAGTGTTCTCCAGCACGCAGAAGCTCTGCACTACACGAGTACCAGTGACTTGCCGACACCTGCACAGTAGGAACATGATATACAGCTCTGGCAAAAATTAAGAGACCATCACATCAAAACCCTGTCATGGGCAGCCCAATCTCCAGACCTGAACCCCATTGAAAACCTCTGGAATGTAATCAATAGGAGGATGGATAGTCACAAGCCATCAAACAAAGAAGAACTGCTTAAATGTTTGCACCAGAAGCAGTGTGAAAGATTGGTGGAAAGCATGCCAAGATGCATGAAAGCTGGGATTAAAAATCATGGTTATTCCACAAAATATTGATTTCTGAACTCTTCCTGAGTTAAAACATTAGTATTGGTGTTTCTAAATGATTATGAACTTGTTTTTTTTGCATTATTTGAGGTCTGAAAGCATTGTTTTTTTTATTTTGACCAGTTTTCTTTGCCAGAAAAAAAATACAAATGGCTACAATGAAACAAAGAGTGAAAAATGTAAAGGGGTCTGAATAATTTCCATACCCACTATATATATAGTGGGATATGTACTTGCCATTCTGCTGTGCCCATAGATACCATTCTAACACATGTTCCAAGAGGGAAGAAGGAAGTCAGTGATATTGATAGTGGACCGAAGATCACACCCTAAAAGTCAAATAATGGCAATAAGTGCCTGCAACACCACCCAATAAAAAATGGAAGATAAAAAAAAACACCAAAATAATTACAGCAGTTTGACAGAATATATCTTGTCTATAAAGTGCATTTTTGCTATTATTATGCATAGAACTTCTCCAAGGGGGATAAATAAGAAATGCAATAAGAATTCTCGAACCATAGAGAACTATACTCTGCCCATCCTCCAATCCCTTGGACCATTAACTTACTTGTGCAGAGCACTGATATCTACCAAGGGGCAGAAGTCACAGAGCTGTTTAGTATGCTAGCTGGGTAGATTAGCATTCTAATTAGCCTGATTAGCTTGAAATCCCTCGTGCAATAAATCTACTTCCGAGAGGTGTTTTTACAATATGAAGCCAATATTTGTTACATTTCTTAAAGGTTCATCATTTAAATCACTTCTATGAATATGATAAAATAGATACGCATTGAATTGTGTGTGACTTACTTAGAAAGTTCTGAGATTGAGATGAAAAGTTCTCAGTGTGACTTCAGATTTTACTTCTTGTTGAACTTTTTAATCATGTAATATAAAAAATGTAGAAGCCGTGTTAGCAGCATCCAGTACTTTACCTTCAAGATATTTCAATCAGAAAATCAATATCCTAGTGTGTCACAAAATAAATGTTGTGGCTGATTTTATGGGATGATTAACTTCTCTACATACACTTTATAACTCACATTTAGGATTATATTGATTACA
Source organism: Ranitomeya variabilis (assembly GCF_051348905.1). Classification (NCBI taxonomy): domain Eukaryota; kingdom Metazoa; phylum Chordata; class Amphibia; order Anura; family Dendrobatidae; genus Ranitomeya; species Ranitomeya variabilis. Next base: position 301,105,443 of record NC_135236.1, on the reverse strand, counting down.
GATTCCTTAGTCACAACTTGAAACTGTCAGCTTTATGGCTGTTGTAAACTACACTAACAGTATTCCAGTTTATTTAATAAACACTACAAATATAAATGGCAAAACTTATTAGAGGACATGTAAAGCATAGGATCTATAGCTCTTACAGGAGCTTGTGAAAATTGTAATATCTCATAGTTAAACACATGTCTACAGCAGTGGTGAATGAAATATGATATGGCACTTTTTTACTTTTTCATAGAAGTGAGAGGTACTGGTGCAACTATAGGGAGAACAAACCTTAATGATGCACCTGGTTCCTCAAGCTGGTGGGAGAATGTAAAGAGCCCCTCTATCCCTAATATAGAGAGCAGCCCTTATTATGCAGAGACCAGTCCTCAGTGGTGTACCGCTAATAGTGGCAGATCGAGCAGCTGCTATAGGGCCTGTGTGTCAGGGGTGCCCAGTGCCATCCCTTCTCCACACCTGGTGTCTCTTTCAATGATATTTGCATTCTGGATGCACTTATAGAACAGGGAGCCATCAATTTCTCGTTCCATACTTGTGTGTGTGTCTGAGATGTGATGACCCAATGCAGCAGGCGCGACGATGTTCCACTATAGCACCCGCTATGCAAAGCATCAGAAAACACGCTGTAGAGACCAGAGCATAGACAATTTTATTTTCAATTTAAATTTTTTATTTTATCACTGAGTATGGGACTGTCATTCTGTGTGGAAGGTATACTGTGGGGTCATCAAAAAGTTTGGGGACATTATAAATTATGGGAAGCTTTGGGAGCCAACAGCTACAGTATATGTGGGGGATAGTGGGGGCAACAAACTGTGCGTGTGGACTGTGGTGCAATCATACTGTGTGGGCAATTATACTCTGTAGAGGGCTGTGGGGCCCATTATACCGTGTCAAGGCCATTTTATCTTGTGGAGACCTGTATAATATGTGGGGGCTGGTATACTGTGTTGAGGGCTGTGGGGCCATTATACTATGTGGAAGACTGTAGAGGCCATTATATTTTGTGGAAGGCTGTAGCGGACAAATATTCTGTGTGTGGGGCCTCATACTATGTTGTGGTATTGTGGGCGCCATCATACTGTGGGTGTAACATTACACTGTGTTGAAGGCTGTGGGGGCCATTATATTGTGTTTGGGTGTTATACTAAGTGGAGGGCTGTGTGGGGGTCACTATACAGTGGATGGCTATTATACTGTGTGGAGGGCTTTGGGGGCTATTATATTGTGTGTAGGGCAATTTTACTGTGAAGAGGGCTGTGTGGAGCCATCATATTGTGTGGGACTGTGTGTGGGACATTATATTATGTTGTGAGACTGTGCGGCCATTATGCTGTGTTGTGGGACTGTGGGAGCCTTGATTTTATGTGTTGTCAAACTGTGTGGGCTATCATATAGTGTTGTGGTACTGTGGGGACCATTATACTGTGCTGTGGAACTGAGAGGGCCATCATACAGTGGGCACGGTGAAATAATTCACTGTCGGGATTTCATACTGTGTTTGGGGGGCAGTTTTGCTCACATCATACTTTATGGGGGTACTGATGCAGAACACGGGCGGCACACGGTTGCAACACGTATTACACACACGGACTCTGAAATCTCTGTACCATTTTGACATTAGCGCCAGCGCAGTGGGAAAATTTATAGCGGTGAGCGTCAGATAGGTGAAGTGAGTTCATTGGCTGTGAACTCCCAGCACCTTTCTGACGGTACCTGGAGCGTGAGAGCTTTTTCACGCTCTCTGTGACTGGTCCTACTAGTTCACCGAGAGAAACTGGGCAGCGGTAGCAGATGATGCTCAGTGTCTCTGCTGGATGACAGGCTGTATGGTCACATCAGACCCATCGCGGGACAAATGATTATCTTCTCAGCGGAAAGGTTAGAAATATTGTTGTTTTTTATTTTAACTCTTGCAGGAGACAGTGGCGTCTGTGAAATGGGCGATGCAGTAAGCTTAGTTTAATTTAGATTTATTAAAGGAGTCTGTGTCATTCTTTCAATTAAACAACTTTTTTCTGTGTGTTTTTATACAATATGATTATGGGGTTAGTAAATGGGACTCTTATAGATGCCTTTCCATTACTAACCTAGGGGCTTGATGTCACCTGATAATACAAAGGTGACATCAACCCCCCAGCTATCACCTCACTTGCCATTGCTACAAGGCAAGTGGGAAGAGCAAGTCTAAGTGCCAGAATCTTATAGATGCGACTTTTCTGGGGTGGCTCAGAGCTGATGTTTTTAGCCTTAACAGTGTTATGGACCTGGTGGTTAGGTGCACCAGGAATGACCTGATAGTTAAACACGGAATCAGGATGAGCTCTGGGGAAATGGGAACTCTGCTGACCGCAAATCCTACTCCTATCAACACAACTAGAAATAGCCGTGGAGCGTGCCTGACTCTGCCTAGACGCCTCTTCACAGCCTAAGAGCTAACTACCCCTAAAGAAAGGAAACAAAGCCTCACTTGCCTCAGAGAAATTTCCCCAAAGGTAAAAGCAGCCCCCCACAAGTATTGACTGTGAGATAAGAGGAAATCACAAACACAGGATGAAATAGGTTTTAGCAAAGAGAGGCCAGACTAACTAAACAGATTGAGGATAGAAAAGGGATCTTTGCGGTCAACACAAAAGGCTACAAAAACCACGCAGAGTGTGCAAAAAATACCCCCGCACCGACTCACGATGCGGTGGTGCCACTCTGCACCCCCAGAGCTTCCAGCTAGCCAGGTAGTTTCATGATAGCAGCTGGACCAGGACTTAGCAAGAAAAACCATATGTAACAATTGAACAAGCAGGAACTTAGCTTGTGCAGAAGTAGACAGGTCCTCAGAAAGATCCAGGAGAGATCTGAACCAGTACTAGAACATTGACAGCTGGCAAGGAATAACGATCTGAGTGGAGTTAAATAGAGAATCCAGCCTAGCCCTAAGCGAGGGAAGCTGGAGAAGGAATCTCAGAACCAGCAGCTCCACTCACAGCCACCAGAGGGAGTCCACGGACAGAACTCACCGAAGTACCATTCATGACCACAGGAGGGAGTTCGAGAATGGAATTCACAACAGTACCCCCCCTTGAGGAGGGGTCACCGAACCCTCACCAGAGTCCCCAGGACGATCAGGACGAGCCAAATGAAAGGCACGAACTAAATCGGCAGCATGGACATCAGAGGCAACAACCCAGGAATTATCCTCCTGACCATAGCCTTTCCATTTGACCAAGTACTGAAGTTTTCGTCTCGAAATACGAGAATCCAAAATCTTCTCCACCACATACTCCAACTCCCCCTCGACCAACACCGGAGCAGGAGGATCAACGGAGGGAACCATAGGCGCCACATATCTCTGCAGCAACGACCTATGGAACACATTATGGATGGCAAAAGAAGCAGGAAGGGCCAAACGAAATGATACAGGATTAAGAATTTCAGAAATCTTATAAGGACCAATGAAACGAGGCTTAAACTTAGGAGAAGAAACCTTCATAGGAACATAACGAGATGATAACCAAACCAAATCCCCAACACGAAGTCGGGGACCAATACGGCGACGGCGGTTAGCGAAACGTTGAGCCTTCTCTTGGGACAAGGTCAAATTGTCCACCACATGAGTCCAAATTTGTTGCAACCTGTCCACCACAGAATCCACACCAGGACAGTCCGAAGGCTCAACCTGCCCTGAAGAAAAACGAGGATGAAAACCAGAATTACAAAAAAAAGGTGAAACCAAAGTAGCCGAACTGGCCCGATTGTTAAGGGCGAACTCAGCTAATGGCAAGAAGGTCACCCAATCATCCTGATCCGCAGAAACAAAGCATCTCAGATAAGTTTCCAAAGTCTGATTGGCTCGTTCGGTTTGGCCATTTGTCTGAGGATGGAAAGCCGAAGAAAAAGACAAATCAATGCCCATCTTAGCACAAAAGGACCGCCAAAACCTTGAAATAAACTGGGAACCTCTGTCAGACACGTTGTTCTCCGAATGCCATGCAAACGAACCACATGTTGGAAAAATAATGGAACCAAATCAGAGGAAGAAGGCAATTTAGGCAAGGGTACCAAATGGACCATTTTAGAGAAGCGATCGCAAACCACCCAGATGACCGACATCCTTTGAGAAACAGGAAGATCTGATATAAAATCCATGGAAACATGCGTCCAAGGCCTTTTCGGGACCGGCAAGGGCAAAAGTAACCCACTGGCACGAGAACAGCAGGGCTTAGCCCGAGCACAAGTCCCACAAGACTGCACAAAAGAACGCACATCCCGCGACAAGGAAGGCCACCAAAAGGACCTAGCCACCAAATCTCTGGTACCAAAAATCCCAGGATGACCAGCCAACACCGAACAATGAACCTCAGAGATAACTCTATTAGTCCATCTATCAGGGACAAACAGTTTCTCCGCTGGACAACGGTCAGGTCTATCAGCCTGGAACTCCTGCAGCACCTGCCGCAAATCAGGGGAGATGGCAGACAGAACTACCCCCTCTCTGAGAATACCAGCCGGCTCAGGAACCCCAGGAGAATCAGGCACAAAACTCCTTGAAAGGGCATCAGCCTTCACATTCTTAGAACCCGGAAGGTACGAAACCACAAAATTGAAACGGGAGAAAAACAGCGACCAACGAGCCTGTCTAGGATTCAACCGCTTGGCAGACTCGAGATAAGTCAGATTCTTGTGATCTGTCAAGACCACCACGCGATGCTTGGCTCCTTCAAGCCAATGTCGCCACTCCCCGAATGCCCACTTCATAGCCAACAACTCCCGATTGCCAACATCATAATTACGCTCAGCAGGCGAAAATTTTCTCGAAAAGAAAGCGCATGGCTTCATCACAGAGCAATCAGAACTTCTCTGAGACAAAACAGCCCCTGCTCCAATTTCAGAAGCATCAACCTCGACCTGAAAAGGGAGCAAAACATCTGGCTGACACAACACAGGAGCCGAAGAGAAGCGACGTTTCAACTTTTGAAAAGCCTCAACGGCCGCAGAGGACCAATTCACCACATCAGCACCCTTCTTGGTCAAATCAGTCAACGGTTTAACAACACTAGAAAAATTAGCGATGAAGCGACGGTAAAAATTGGCAAAGCCCAGAAATTTCTGAAGGCTCTTCACAGATGTAGGCCGAGTCCAATCATAAATAGCTTGGACATTAACAGGATCCATCTCGATAGTAGAAGGGGAAAAATTAAGCCCAAAAAGGAACCTTCTGAACTCCAAAGAGACACTTAGATCCCTTCACAAACAAGGAATTAGCACGAAGGACCTGGAACACCATTCTGACCTGCTTCACATGGGACTCCCAATCATCCGAAAAGACCAAAATATCATCCAAATATACGATCATGAATCTATCCAGATACTTTCGGAAGATGTCATGCATAAAGGACTGAAACACAGAGGGAGCATTAGAAAGGCCGAATGGCATCACCAGGTACTCAAAATGGCCCTCGGGCGTATTAAATGCTGTTTTCCATTCATCGCCCTGTTTAATACGCACGAGATTATACGCCCCTCGAAGGTCTATCTTGGTGAACCAACTAGCCCCCTTAATCCGAGCAAATAAATCAGACAGTAGAGGCAAAGGGTACTGAAATTTGACCGTGATTTTATTAAGAAGGTGGTAATCTATACAAGGTCTCAGAGAACCATCCTTCTTGGCCACAAAAAAGAGCCCTGCTCCCAATGGTGACGACGACGGGCGAATATGCCCTTTCTCCAAGGACTCCTTTATATAACTCCGCATAGCGGCGTGTTCTGGCACAGACAAATTGAAAAGTCGTCCCTTAGGGAACTTGCTACCAGGAATCAAATTAATAGCACAATCACAATCCCTATGAGGAGGTAGAGTACTAGACTTGGGCTCATCAAATACATCCCGGTAATCCGACAAAAACTCAGGGACTTCAGAAGGAGTGGAGGAAGAAATTGACAATAATGAAACATCCCCATGTACCCCTTGACAACCCCAACTGGACACCGACATTGATTTCCAATCCAATACTGGATTATGGACCTGCAGCCATGGCAAACCCAACACGACCACATCATGCAGATTATGCAACACCAAAAAGCGAATATCCTCCTGATGCGCAGGAGCCATGCACATGGTCAACTGGGTCCAGTACTGAGGCTTATTCTTGGCCAAAGGCGTAGCATCAATTCCCCTCAAAGGAATGGGATGCTGCAAGGGCTCCAAGAAAAAACCACAGCGCCTGGCGAACTCTAAGTCCATCAAATTCAGGGCAGCGCCTGAATCCACAAATGCCATAACAGAATAGGATGACAAAGAGCAAATCAGAGTAACGGACAGAAGAAATTTAGGCTGTACAGTACCAATGGTGACGGACCTAGCGAACCGCTTAGTGCGCTTAGGACAATCAGAGATAGCATGAGTGGAGTCACCACAGTAAAAACACAGCCCATTCTGACGTCTATGTTCTTGCCGTTCAGCTCTGGTCAAAGTCCTATCACATTGCATAGGCTCAGGCCTCTGCTCAGAGGATACCGCCAAATGGTGCACAGTTTTGCGCTCCCGTAAGCGCCGATCGATCTGTATGGCCAAGGACATTGATTCATTCAGACCAGCAGGCATGGGGAACCCCACCATAACATCCTTAAGGGCTTCAGAAAGACCCTTTTGCTGCCAGGGCACACTCATTCCACTGAGTAAGCACAGACCACTTTCTGAACTTCTGGCAATATACCTCCGCTTCATCCTGACCCTGACACAAAGCCAGCAAAATTTTCTCTGCCTGATCCACAGAATTCGGTTCATCATAAAGCAAACCCAGCGCCAGAAAAAACGCATCTACATTACGCAATGCAGGATCTCCTGGCGCCAGGGCGAATGCCCAGTCTTGAGGGTCGCCACGCAACAAAGAAATAATGATTTTTACTTGCTGAATAGGGTCACCAGAAGAGCGGGGTTTCAGAGCAAGAAACAGTTTACAATTGTTTTTGAAATTCTGAAATTTAGATCTATCCCCAGAAAACAAATCAGGAATTGGAATTCTAGGCTCCAACATAGGATTCTGAACTACATAATCTTGAATGTTTTGTACCCTTGCAGCGAGTTGATCCACACTAGAGGACAGACCCTGAATGTCCATATCCACACCTAAGTTCTGAACCACCCAGAGTTTAAGGGGAAAAGAAAGGCAAAACACACTGCAGAGAAAAAAAAATGGTCTCAGAACTTCTCTTTTCCCTCTATTGAGATGCATTAACACTTTGCGGGCCAGCTGTACTGTTATGGACCTGGTGGTTAGGTGCACCAGGAATGACCTGATAGTTAAACACGGAATCAGGACGAGCTCTGGGGAAATGGGAACTCTGCTGACCGCAAATCCTACTCCTATCAACACAACTAGAAATAGCCGTGGAGCGTGCCTGACTCTGCCTAGACGCCCCTTCACAGCCTAAGAGCTAACTACCCCTAAAGAAAGGAAACAAAGCCTCACTTGCCTCAGAGAAATTTCCCCAAAGGTAAAAGCAGCCCCCCACAAGTATTGACTGTGAGATAAGAGGAAATCACAAACACAGGATGAAATAGGTTTTAGCAAAGAGAGGCCAGACTAACTAAACAGATTGAGGATAGAAAAGGGATCTTTGCGGTCAACACAAAAGGCTACAAAAACCACGCAGAGTGTGCAAAAAATACCCCCGCACCGACTCACGATGCGGTGGTGCCACTCTGCACCCCCAGAGCTTCCAGCTAGCCAGGTAGTTTCATGATAGCAGCTGGACCAGGACTTAGCAAGAAAAACCATATGTAACAATTGAACAAGCAGGAACTTAGCTTGTGCAGAAGTAGACAGGTCCTCAGAAAGATCCAGGGGAGATCTGAACCAGTACTAGAACATTGACAGCTGGCAAGGAATAACGATCTGAGTGGAGTTAAATAGAGAATCCAGCCTAGCCCTAAGCGAGGGCAGCTGGAGAAGGAATCTCAGAACCAGCAGCTCCACTCACAGCCACCAGAGGGAGTCCACGGACAGAACTCACCGACGTACCATTCATGACCACAGGAGGGAGTTCGAGAACGGAATTCACAACAAACAGCTACTGTATCTGCCTAGCCTTTGCTGGTTAATAATTATAGAGGGACCCTAAGTAATTTATTTTGGGTCCCCCATTTTAATAGCCAGTAAAGGCTAAGTATACAGCTGTGAGTTGATATTAATAGTCTGGGAAGCTCCAGGGTCATCATCCCCATCCCATGCTATAAACATTGGCCCCCAGCCGACGGCTTTTCCTATGATGGTTAAGAAAATTACACTGGAGCCCACACCATTTTTTAAAAAAAATAACCTTTTAATAATTAAATACATGAACAGTAAGATGCACACACACTGTACTAATTGTATATGTCACTGACATCTCCGGTACCATTTTATTTCTGGTACCAGAAATATCAGGATGTGTGAAACCGGCCTTAGGATGTAAATCCGATGCTAGGTGTTCAAAATTGGATTGTACCCACATGAAAAATGCATGACACTTGCATTACACTTGTCCGACTTTGCAGAAACATAATCGTACCGATTTTAAAATTGCTTATGTGACTCCAGCCTTAGGGTATGTGCGCACGTTGAGTATTTGCTTGCAGAAATTTCTGCAAGGTTTCTGAATCTCTTGGCATCAAAAATGCGTTTTTTTACTGTGTTTTTTGGTGCGTTTTTGCTGCAGTTTTGTATGCATTGTTTGCATGCATTTTTGTACAAAGCGAAGGCCTTTTTGAGCTAAATAAAGATATTTAAAAAAATTGTGATATAATTTCTTGGTTCAACACCACCTTTTTCATTCTGATGCAGTAGCATCAGGGTAATGGGATTAGGGCTTGGTGTCGGCAGCTGTCATTGACACCAAGCCCTAGGCTTAGTAATGAAAAGGTGCTATCCCGACACTCTCATTACTAAGTAGTTAAGTAAACACAAACATACGCACACGCATGCACGCACACACGCACATTGTATCCAAACTATGTAGGAGCATTAACAGAATGAACCTACATAGGCTGTAACCAAACGGCAACTGTTCATTTTTACAAAAAAATGTAAACAAAAAATTGCATGGGCTCCCGTGTAATTTTTATAACTAGCAGAGGGAAAGATGACGGCTGGGGGCTGATATTAATATTCTGAGAAGGAACCAATAGTCATAAAGATTCCCAGGCTATAAATATCAGCTCACAGCTGTTTGCTTAGCTTTTACTGGCTAGTTTACTGGGGGACCCCAGATAAAAATTGACATAGGGTCCCCCTATAAAATCTAACTAGCTGCGGGCTGATATTAATAGCCTAGGAAGGGCCCTCTCCCAGACTAAAAACATCAGCTCTCAGTCACCCCAGAAAAGGTACATCTGTAAAATGCACCAAATCTGGAGCTTAACCTCGCTCTTGCCACTAGCCATGTAGGCATATTTCCTTTCTTGTTGTATCCTTGGTGTTTTGTGCTTTATTAACATCATTAAATGAAATCAAAATGAAGATTTGCTGCATAACATAAAAAAGGGCAAAAATATAATCAAAACTTTTACATATGCAGAATGCAGATCAAATTTTTCATAAAGAACAGTGGTACTTGTTTTTCAAGAGAGCTGCTTTGTATCTATGTTCCAACTGCCCCAACTCCATATTTTATATTTATCACAAACATAGCTTAGGATATGGCTATAATACAACAAGTTAAAATAGATGATTAACCTTTAGTATGGTGACTCACCTTCAAATCTATCCTAAGTACTGATGGACGAACCCCTGGATGTTTCGGGTCTAGCGGGTTCGGCCGAACAGTTAAAAAAAATTTGGGTTCTGTTATCAGAACACGAACCCAGATCCAGACCCCATTCACTTGAATGGGGGGTCCGAACATCTAGTGTTTGCCATGTTGTCACATGATCATCTTATCGATGGTAAGATCATTACAGCCGGACATAGAGCCGCAGTTCCCATGCTGTCAAATGATAGTGTGAGCCCCCATTTGTGATCAGAGGTAAAAAGTTTACCTCCGTTCACTGGCGTCTGCTGATGGGTCAACTACTCCCATCAGCCTACACCTGCTGCTGCTAATAACAGCAAGAGCAGGTGGCAGGTGATGGAAATATTAATCTCCTGCTCTCTAAATAAATAATTTTTAAAAATGGCATGGTTTCCCCTGTATTTTTAATAAACAGCCAAGCTAAAGGAGACAGCTTGGGTCTTGTATTCTCAGCCTAGCAAGGAGCCATTGATATTGACCCCCCAGCCTAAAAATAGCAGCCCGCAACCACCCAGAAAAGGAGCATCTATTAGGTGCATGGATTATGGAGATTTGCCTAACTTTTCCCACTTGCCCTGTGGCGGTGGCAAATGGGGTTCTTATTTGTGGGGTCAATGCCACCTTTGTATTGTCTGGTGCCATCAAGCCCACAGGTTAGTAATGCAGAAGCATCTATAAGACGCCTATCCCTTACTAATCCTATAGTTATATTGTATACAAAACTCCCAAATACATTTTGTGAGCGCACGAGGTCTGGCAGTAAATATGCCAAAAGACCCCAACCTCACCAAATCAGCTCAAAACAAACCATGCCAAAAGGAGAAAAATTCAGAGCAATCATTTATAAAACAAAACTTTAATTGCCATAAATAGTACAAAAATATATATCAAAACATTACATTATTTAATGACTAGAGCACAGGGTGAATGTCCCAGGAATGCTGGAAAAGCGCCCATCCCCCCACTCCCCCAGATGTAAATACCCTTGTAATGGTATGCATAAGGAAAAGCACCTACACTATCCAACCAAGGTCACCCCAAAACAGTGGGATTCTATAATAATGTGCAAAAAGAAAAAAAAAAGAGCATGAACCGCACATCCCAAAATCATACGTTGATCTAAAGCCGCTAGGCAAAAATTTAAATACTGAACATGAGGTTTTCAGTTTAACATTCTGATCAGACTGTATGAAGCCCACTGCCCCTTCACGGCAAACCTCGTAGTGGGTCCTAACGCCCTAACGGAGCGGAGCCGTGCGGCGACCACCGCCGCAGCGGCCATGCACCAGCAGGGCGGACGGCCTGTTGCCCCACAGCACCCATGCTGCGAGACTGAGTCCCCAAGACTCCAGACCGCGCCGCCCCACCAGCACAAAGCCACAGCAACAATGGCCGCCACACAGCACCAGCACCAAAATGAAGGGAGCATTTAAACTCACCTTCCTCCAGCTCTTCAGTGAGAGCCAAAATGGGCTAGACCCCTTACTTTGCAGTCTCCTGCTAATTAAAATCACCTGAGCCAAATGGGAGGAGTGCTGGTCCAAAAAAAGAGACAAGTACATGCTATGTGCAAAAAGAAAAAAAAAGAGCATGAACCGCACATCCCAAAATCATACGTTGATCTAAAGCCGCTAGGCAAAAATTTAAATACTGAACATGAGGTTTTCAGTTTAACATTCTGATCAGACTGTATGAAGCCCACTGCCCCTTCACGGCAAACCTCGTAGTGGGTCCTAACGCCCTAACGGAGCGGAGCCGTGCGGCGACCACCGCCGCAGCGGCCATGCACCAGCAGGGCGGACGGCCTGTTGCCCCACAGCACCCATGCTGCGAGACTGAGTCCCCAAGACTCCAGACCGCGCCGCCCCACCAGCACAAAGCCACAGCAACAATGGCCGCCACACAGCACCAGCACCAAAATGAAGGGAGCATTTAAACTCACCTTCCTCCAGCTCTTCAGTGAGAGCCAAAATGGGCTAGACCCCTTACTTTGCAGTCTCCTGCTAATTAAAATCACCTGAGCCAAATGGGAGGAGTGCTGGTCCAAAAAAAGAGACAAGTACATGCTATGTGCAAAAAGAAAAAAAAAGAGCATGAACCGCACATCCCAAAATCATACGTTGATCTAAAGCCGCTAGGCAAAAATTTAAATACTGAACATGAGGTTTTCAGTTTAACATTCTGATCAGACTGTATGAAGCCCACTGCCCCTTCACGGCAAACCTCGTAGTGGGTCCTAACGCCCTAACGGAGCGGAGCCGTGCGGCGACCACCGCCGCAGCGGCCATGCACCAGCAGGGCGGACGGCCTGTTGCCCCACAGCACCCATGCTGCGAGACTGAGTCCCCAAGACTCCAGACCGCGCCGCCCCACCAGCACAAAGCCACAGCAACAATGGCCGCCACACAGCACCAGCACCAAAATGAAGGGAGCATTTAAACTCACCTTCCTCCAGCTCTTCAGTGAGAGCCAAAATGGGCTAGACCCCTTACTTTGCAGTCTCCTGCTAATTAAAATCACCTGAGCCAAATGGGAGGAGTGCTGGTCCAAAAAAAGAGACAAGTACATGCTATGTGCAAAAAGAAAAAAAAAAGAGCATGAACCGCACATCCCAAAATCATACGTTGATCTAAAGCCGCTAGGCAAAAATTTAAATACTGAACATGAGGTTTTCAGTTTAACCCCTTCCCGACATGTGACGTAATAGTACGTCACATGTCGGGACCCCCGCTTTGATGTGCGCTCCGGCGGTGAGCGCACATCAAAGTCGCGACATGTCAGCTGTTTTTTACAGCTGACATGTGCGCGCAATAGCGGCGGGTGAAATCGCGATCACCCGCCGCTATTAACTAGTTAAATGCCGCTGTCAAACTCAGACAGCGGCATTTAACTACCGCATCCGGCCGTGCGGCCGGATATGAGCGCATCGCCGACCCCTGTCACATGATCGGGGGTCGGCGATGCTTGTGCATTGTAACCATAGAGGTCCTGGAGACCTCTATGGTTACTGATTGCCGGTGGCTGTGAGCGCCCCCCTGTGGTCGGCGCTCACAGCACACCTGCATTTTAGCTACATAACAGCGATCTGATGATCGCTGTTATGTAGCAGAGCCGATCGGGCTGTGCCTGCTTCTAGCCTCCCATGGAGGCTATAGAAGCATGGTAAAAGTTAAAAAAAAAAGTAAAAAAAAATGTGAAAAAAATAAAAAAAATATAAAAGTTTAAATCACCCCCCTTTCGCCCCAATCAAAATAAATCAATAAAAAAAAAGCCCAACCTACACATATTTGGTATCGCCGTGTTCAGAATCGCCCGATCTATCAATAAAAAAAAAGCATTAACCTGATCGCTAAACGGCGTAATGAAAAAAAAAAATCGAAACGCCAGATTTACGTTTTTTTGGTCGCCACGACATTGCATTAAAATGCAATAACGGGCGATCAAAAGAACGTATCTGCACCGAAATGCTATCATTAAAAATGCCAGCTCGGCACGCAAAAAATAAGCCCTCACCCGACCCCAGATCACGAAAAATGGAGACGCTACGGGTATCGGAAAATGGCGCAATTTTATTTATTTATTTTTTTGCAAAGTTTGGAATTTTTTTTCACCACTTAGGTAAAAAAGAACCTAGTCATGTTTGGTGTCTATGAACTCGTACTGACCTGGAGAATCATAATGGCAGGTCAGTTTTAGCATTTAGTGAACCTAGCAAAATAGGCAAGCAAAAAACAAGTGTGGGATTGCACTTTTTTTGCAATTTCACTGCACTTGGAATTTTTTTCCCGTTTTCTAGTACACGACATGGTAAAACCAATGATGTCGTTCAAAAGTACAACTCGTCCCGCAAAAAATGAGCCCTCACATGGCCAAATTGACAGAAAAATAAAAAAGTTATGGCTCTGGGAAGGAGGGGAGCGAAAAACGAAAACGGAAAAACGGAAAAAGCTCCGGGGGTGAAGGGGTTAACATTCTGATCAGACTGTATGAAGCCCACTGCCCCTTCACGGCAAACCTCGTAGTGGGTCCTAACGCCCTAACGGAGCGGAGCCGTGCGGCGACCACCGCCGCAGCGGCCATGCACCAGCAGGGCGGACGGCCTGTTGCCCCACAGCACCCATGCTGCGAGACTGAGTCCCCAAGACTCCAGACCGCGCCGCCCCACCAGCACAAAGCCACAGCAACAATGGCCGCCACACAGCACCAGCACCAAAATGAAGGGAGCATTTAAACTCACCTTCCTCCAGCTCTTCAGTGAGAGCCAAAATGGGCTAGACCCCTAACTTTGCAGTCTCCTGCTAATTAAAATCACCTGAGCCAAATGGGAGGAGTGCTGGTCCAAAAAAAGAGACAAGTACATGCTATGTGCAAAAAGAAAAAAAAAAAAAGAGCATGAACCGCACATCCCAAAATCATACGTTGATCTAAAGCCGCTAGGCAAAAATTTAAATACTGAACATGAGGTTTTCAGTTTAACATTCTGATCAGACTGTATGAAGCCCACTGCCCCTTCACGGCAAACCTCGTAGTGGGTCCTAACGCCCTAACGGAGCGGAGCCGTGCGGCGACCACCGCCGCAGCGGCCATGCACCAGCAGGGCGGACGGCCTGTTGCCCCACAGCACCCATGCTGCGAGACTGAGTCCCCAAGACTCCAGACCGCGCCGCCCCACCAGCACAAAGCCACAGCAACAATGGCCGCCACACAGCACCAGCACCAAAATGAAGGGAGCATTTAAACTCACCTTCCTCCAGCTCTTCAGTGAGAGCCAAAATGGGCTAGACCCCTTGGCCCCGGTCACATGGTACACAGCAGCCAATCACAGTGGCACCATCGGCACATGCGCACTGTGTCCGGCAGGTCCCTGCAGTGAAACTCAGCGTCAGACCAGGTGCGCACGCCCAGGGCAAAAAAATGCCCGGAGCGCACACACCGAGCCAAGGGCTATTTTAAGGTCCTGTTAGGCAGTATATGGTTATCCCCCTGAGGAAGTGGCACTGGTGGCCACGAAACGTGCGTTGGGGACCATCGCCCGACCGCCCCCTCCTACCTCTGTGTAGTGGTAAGTGCTAGCACCTTTTTTCCACCACCATACTTAATGGTATTATTATAGAATCCCACTGTTTTGGGGTGACCTTGGTTGGATAGTGTAGGTGCTTTTCCTTATGCATACCATTACAAGGGTATTTACATCTGGGGGAGTGGGGGGATGGGCGCTTTTCCAGCATTCCTGGGACATTCATTTGTGCTCTAGTCATTAAATAATGTAATGTTTTGATATATATTTTTGTACTATTTATGGCAATTAAAGTTTTGTTTTATAAATCATTGCTCTGAATTTTTCTCCTTTTGGTATAGTTATATTGTGAATAAGCAATAAGCAAATACAAAGTCATTTATTTGTTATAAAAAAACACACTTTTACTTTTTTATTAAAAAATAACAGTTATATTCACCCAATGCCCATTCCATTGAAGCCATTGTCTACTGTAAAAAAATAAAAAAACAACCATATCCCTCACCTGGTCGTTGTCCTGTCTCACGCTGTAATCCATGTCTAGGATAAACAGTTTTAAATCTAGATGGTGTCAAGATGCGACCGTCAAGGCTGAAAACCACTGGGGATTGTGTTGCTGTGAGGGCAGCATCAGTGACTAGTGACGTCATCGAGAATTCTGCAGGTCACTGAGGCTGCATTTCCAGCTGGGCCAATGAACTACAGTGACTCACTGAGCTCAGCGTTGCACTACGAGACTTTTTTCACTGTGCTGGTAGTGAGCTTACTGAGGCCACCTTAAGTTCAGGGGCCCAGCTGGAAACATTACTGTTCAGGGTTCTTGCCCTCACGTCATTATCTCAGTAAATTAGAAGACTTTATAGCACCAGTTTGAAAAAATGATTTTAAAATCCGAAATGTTGGCCTACTGAAATGTATGTTCAGTAAATGCACTCAATACTTGGTAGGGGCTCCTTTTGCATCAATTACTGCATCAATGCAGTGTGGCATGGAGGCGATCAGCCTGTGGCACTGTTGAGGTGTTATAGAAGCCGAGGTTGCTTTGATTGCAGCCTTCAGCAAGTCTGCATTGTTGCGTCTGGTGTCTCTAACCTTCCTCTTGACAATATCCCATAGATTCTCTATGGGGTTATGGTCCGGTGACTTTGCTGGCCAATCAAGCACAGTGATACTGTTGTTTTTAAACCAGGTATTGGTGTTTTTGGTTGTGTGGACAGGTGCTAAGTCCTGCTGGGGAATGAAATTTCCATCTCCAAAAAGCTTGCGGGCAGAGGGAAGCATGAAGTGCTCCAAAAGTTCCTGGAAGACGGCTGTACTGACTTTGGTCTTGATAAAACACAGTGGACCCTACACCAGCAGATGACATCGCTCCCCAAACCATCACTGATTGTGGAAACTTCACACTAGACCTCAAGCAGCTTGGATTGTGTACCTTTCCACTCTTCCTCCAGACTCTGGGACCTTGACTTACAAATTAAATGCAAAATTTATTTTCATCTGAAAACAATACCTTGGTACAATAAGCAACAGTCCGGTTCTTTTTTTCCTTGGCTCAGGTAAGACGCTTCTGGCATTGTCTATTGGTCATGAGTGGCTTAACACAAGGAATGCGACACTTGTAGCCCATGTCCTGGATACATCTGTGTGTGGGTGGCTCTTGAAGCAATGACTCCACTTCTTGTGAATCTCCCCCAAATATTTGAATGGCCTTTTCTTAACAATCCTTTCAAGGCTGCGGTTATCCCGGTTGCTTGTGAACCATTTTCTACCACACTTTTTCCTTCCACTCAACTTTCCATTAATATGCTTGGATGCAGCACTCTGTGAACAGCCAGCTTCTTTAGCAATGACCTTTTGTGGCTTACCCACCTTGTGGAGTGTATCAAAGACTGCCTTCTGGACATCTGTCAAGTCAGCAGTCTTCCCCATGACTGTGGAGCCTACTGAAACAGACTAAGGGATATTTTTAAATGCATAGGAAGCCTTTGCAGGTGTTTTTTGTTAATTAACTATTCTAATTTAATGAGATTTTGGGTTTTCATTGGCTGTAAGCCATTATCATCAACATTAACAGAACTAAACACTTGAAATAGATCTGTTTGTAATATATATGTATATATAATATATGAGTTTCTCTTTTTATATTAAAGAACTGAAATAAATTAACTTTTTGCCAATATTCTACGTTTGTGAGCTGCACCTGTGCGTGTATACGATATATATATATATATATATATATATATATATATATATATATATATATATGTACAGTACAGACCAAAAGTTTGGACACACCTTCCCATTTAAAGATTTTTCTGCATCTTCATGACTATGAAAATTGTACTGAAGGCATCAAAACTATGAATTAACACATGTGGAATTATATACTTAACAAAAAAGTGTGAAACAACTGAAATTATGTCTTATATTCTAGGTTCTTCAAAGTAGCCACCTTTTGCTTTGATGACTGCTTTGCACACTCTTGGCATTCTCTTGATGAGCTTCAAGAGGTAGTCACCGGGAATGGTCTTCCAACAATCTTGAAGGAGTTTCCAGAGATGCTTAGCACTTGTTGGCCCTTTTGCCTTCACTCTGCGGTTCAGCTCACCCCAAACCATCTTGATTGGGTTCAGGTCTGGTGACTGTGGAGGCCAGGTCATCTGGCGTAGCACCCCATCACTCTCCTTCTTGGACAAATAGCCCTTACACAGCCTCGAGGTGTGTTTGGGGTCATTGTCCTGTTGAAAAATAAATGATAGTCCAACTAAAAGCAAACCGGACGGAATAAAATGCCGCTGCAAGATGCTGTGGTAGCCATGCTGGTTCAGTATGCCTTCAATTTTGAAGAAATCCCCAGCAGTGTCACCAGCAAAGCACCCCCACACCATCACACCTCCTCCTCCATGCTTCAAGGTTGAGAAAAAGGCATGTAGAGTCCATCCATTCACCTTTTCTGCGTCGCACAAAGACACGGTGGTTGGAACCAAAGATCTCAAATTTGTACTCATCAGACCAAAGCACAGATTTCCACTGGTCTAATGTCCATTCCTTGTTTTCTTTAGCCCAAACAAGTCTCTTCTGCTTGTTGCCTGTCCTTAGCAGTGGTTTCCTAGCAGCTATTTTACCATGAAGGCCTGCTGCACAAAGAACTCTGTGTGGCATTGACCTGGTCTCTAATCTGAGTGTGCTGTTAACCTGCGATTTCTGAGGCTGGTGACTAGGATAAACTTATCCTCAGAAGCAGAGGTGACTCTTGGTCTTTCTTTCCTGGGGCAGTCCTCATGTGAGCCAGTTTCTTTGTACCGCTTGATGATTTTTGCCACTGCACTTGGGGACACTTTCAAAGTTTGTCCAATTTTTCTGACTGACTGACCTTCATTTCTTAAAGTAATGATGGCCACTCGTTTTTCTTTACTTAGCTGCTTTTTTCTTGCCATAATACAAATTCTAACAGTCTATTCAGTAGGACTATCAGCAGTGTATCCACCAGACTTCTGCACAACACAACTGATGGTCCCAACCCTATTTATAAGGCAAGAAATCCCACTTATTAAACCTGACAGGGCACACCTGTGAATTGAAAACCATTCCCGGTGACTACCTCATGAAGCTCATCAAGAGAATGCCAAGAGTGTGCAAAGCAGTCATCAAAGCAAAAGTTGGCTACTTTGAAGAACCTAGAAAATAAGACATAATTCCAGTTGTTTCACACTTTTTTTGTTAAGTATATAATTCCACATGTGTTAATTCATAGTTTTGATGCCTTCAGTGTGAATGTACAATTTTTATAGTCACGAAAATACAGAAAAATCTTTAAATGAGAAGGTGTGTCCAAACTTTTGGTCTGTACTGTATATATACACTCACCGGCCACTTTATTAGGTACACCATGCTAGTAACGGGTTGGACCCCCTTTTGCCTTCAGAACTGCCTCAATTCTTCGTGGCATAGATTCAACAAGGTGCTGGAAGCATTCCTCAGAGATTTTGGTCCATATTGACATGATGGCATCACACAGTTGCCGCAGATTTGTCGGCTGCACATCCCAAAGATGCTCCATACAAGGCAGGATGGATCCATGCTTTCATGTTGTTTACGCCAAATTCTGACCCTACCATCCGAATGTCGCAGCAGAAATCGAGACTCATCAGACCAAGCAACGTTTTTCCAATCTTCTACTGTCCAATTTCGATGAGCTTGTACAAATTGTAGCCTCAGTTTCCTGTTCTTAGCTGAAAGGAGTGGTACCCGGTGTGGTCTTCTGCTGCTGTAGCCCATCTGCCTCAAAGTTCGACGCACTGTGCGTTCAGAGATGCTCTTAGGCCTACCTTGGTTGTAACGGGTGGCGATTTGAGTCACTGTTGCCTTTCTATCAGCTCGAACCAGTCTGCCCATTCTCCTCTGACCTCTGGCATCAACAAGGCATTTCCGCCCACAGAACTGCCGCTCACCGGATTTTTTTTCTTTTTCGGACCATTCTCTGTAAACCCTAGAGATGGTTGTGCGTGAAAATCCCAGTAGATCAGCAGTTTCTGAAATACTCAGATCAGCCCTTCTGGCACCAACAACCATGCCACGTTCAAAGGCACTCAAATTACCTTTCTTCCCCATACTGATGCTCGGTTTGAACTGCAGGAGATTGTCTTGACCATGTCTACATGCCTAAATGCACTGAGTTGCCGCCATGTGATTGGCTGATTAGAAATTAAGTGTTAACAAGAAGTTGGACAGGTGTACCTAATAAAGTGGCCGGTGAGTGTATATATATATATATATATATATACACTCACTGGCCACTTTATTAGGTACACCTGTCCAACTTCTTGTTAACACTTAATTTCTAATCAGCCAATCACATGGCGGCAACTCAGTGCATTTAGGCATGTAGACATGGTCAAGACAATCTCCTGCAGTTCAAACCGAGCATCAGTATGGGGAAGAAAGGTGATTTGAGTGCCTTTGAATGTGGCATGGTTGTTGGTGCCAGAAGGGCTGGTCTGAGTATTTCAGAAACTGCTGATCTACTGGGATTTTCACGCACAACCATCTCTAGGGTTTACAGAGAATGGTCCGAAAAAGAAAAAAAATCCAGTGAGCGGCAGTTCTGTGGGCGGAAATGCCTTGTTGATGCCAGAGGTCAGAGGAGAATGGGCAGACTGGTTCGAGCTGATAGAAAGGCAACAGTGACTCAAATCGCCACCCGTTACAACCAAGGTAGGCCTAAGAGCATCTCTGAATGCACAGTGCGTCGAACTTTGAGGCAGATGGGCTACAGCAGCAGAAGACCACACCGGGTACCACTCCTTTCAGCTAAGAACAGGAAACTGAGGCTACAATTTGTACAAGCTCATCGAAATTGGACAGTAGAAGATTGGAAAAACGTTGCTTGGTTTGATGAGTCTCGATTTCTGCTGCGACATTCGGATGGTAGGGTCAGAATTTGGCGTAAACAACATGAAAGCATGGATCCATCCTGCCTTGTATGGAGCATCTTTGGGATGTGCAGCCGACAAATCTGCGGCAACTGTGTGATGCCATCATGTCAATATGGACCAAAATCTCTGAGGAATGCTTCCAGCAGCTTGTTGAATCTATGCCACGAAGAATTGAGGAAGTTCTGAAGGCAAAAGGGGGTCCAACCCGTTACTAGCATGGTGTACCTAATAAAGTGGCCGGTGAGTGTATATATATATATATAGATAGATAGAGATAGAGAGAGAGAGAGAGAGAGAGAGAGAGAGTGTGTGTATACATATCTATATATATATCTATATATATATATATATATATATACATATATATATATATATATATATATATATATATATATATATATGTACATATATATATATATATATGTACATATATATATATAGCTTTGTCGCCATAAAAGGAAGGGGGCCAGACACATTTCTTGCACAGAGGCCCCAAGCTGCCATTGTCTGCCCCTGGCCCCTGATGTGCCTAAACAGTGGAAACCCCCACAGGTGACCCCATTTTGCACATTTTCTCCTGATACCCTGATACCCCATATGTAGAGAAGAACCAATGTTTGGGCGCATGGAAGGAGTGACAATTTGAAATGCAGACAATGATGGAATTGTCTGCATGCAACATGTCACATTAGGAGAGCCTCTGATGTGAATAAGCAGTGAAAACACAAGTGACCACATTTTGGAAACTACACCCTTCAAGGATTTTATTCAAGGGTATAGTGAGCATTTTGAACCCACAGGTACTACACAGAATTTGATAACATTAGATCGTCATATTGAAAATTTTCATTTTTTTCATGAAAATGTTGTTTTAGCCCCAAATCGTAATTTTCACAATGGATAATGGGAGAAAATGGACCCCATAATTTGTTGCGTTGCATAATTTGTGACAAAAAGAAGTGAAGGACAGCATCCAGTCCGGGTGAAAAATCATTGAATTCTTTATTTTGACAGTTCAATGATTTTACACCCATATTGGATGCTGTCCTTCACTTCTTTTTGGTATCTACTTTTCCATTGGGTCCAGTGGAACTGGGACTTGCATTCACATATCTGTAGTGCTGTCAGCTATTTTTTTATTTGTACACTCAATATGTGGTTAAAAATACTTCTGCTTGCGCATATAACAGGGCAAGGAAAGGAAAAAGCACTATTTGGCTGGGATAGATTATGAATTGCATGTCACATTTGAAGAGCTCCTGACATGTGAAAACAGAAGAAACCCCCCTTAAGTGACCGCATTTTGGAAACTAGACCCCACAAGGAATTCATCTAGAGGTGTAGTGCGTATTTTGAACCTATAGATGCCTTACAGATTTTTATAACATTCAGACGTGGAAATATGACATTTTAGTGGTAAAAATGTAGCTTTTAAATTTGCTGCAAATTTGTCAGATACACAAGGGTTAATAGGTGAAACTAGACTCCACAATTTATTGCACAATTTCTCCCTAACCCTGTGCTGCCCCATATGATGTCAGAAATTATTGTTTGGCCACACGTTAGTTCTGAGAGGAAAGGAGTACTTTTTGGCTTTTGGAGCACAGAATTTGCTAGAATAGTTTACGGGCGACATTGGCGGTATCAGAACAGCAGAAAAAAAAAGTGATCCCAATGTAGAAACTGCATCTCTCAGTGAATTCATCTACGGCTTCAATGACTATTTTGTGACACGCATGCCTGTTTTTTTTTTTCTGGAGAATTGCAGATATGCCAATTAAATGCCCACATATTGTGTCCCCATACAGTGTACAGCCCCCATATATTGTAGCGCCCCCATACATTGTGCCCAGCTTGTGCTTCTGGCGATACACACCCATAATTTAAGTGCCTTCTCTCCATTACAATAATGCCAAACATGTGGCCGCTTACTGTGATTTAGGCACAGTGAAGCTCAGAAGGAGGGGGGCATTTGGATTTTGGAGCACAAAATTCACTGGATTTTATATGAGAGGGCGGGAGCCATGTTGCTTTTCCACAGTCTTTGTTCTAGCAGTAATGTGGGAACCCCTATAGTTCCAGTGACAGATGACAGACCTAAGTGGGGGCTGGTTTTGTGCAGGATAAATTAGGGTTTGTATTGGTAACATTTTGGGATACATAATACACTGCTCAAAAAAAAAAAGGAAACACTAAAATCCCACTTCCTAGATATTACTGAATGAAATATTCCAGTTGTAAATCTTTATTCATTACATAGTGGAATGTGTTGAAAACAATAAAACCTAAAACTTATCAACATAAATCACAACTAATATCCCATGGAGGTCTGGAGTTGGGATGATGCTCAAAATCAAAGTGGAAAATGAAGTTACAGGTGATCAACTTCAGTGGAAATGCCTCAAGACAAGGAAATGATGCTCAGTAGTGTGTGTGGCCTCCACGTGCCTGTATGACCTCCCTACAATGCTTGGGCATGCTCCTGATGAGGTGGCAGATGGTCTCCTGAGGGATCTCCTCCCAGTCCTGGACTAAAGCAACCACCAACCCCTTGACAGTCTGTGGTGCAACGTGATGTTGGTGGATGGGGCGAGACATGATGTCCCAGATGTGTTCAATCAGATTCAGGTCTGGGGAATGGGTGGGCCAGTCCATAGCTTCAATGCCTTCATTTTGCAGGAACTGCTGACACACTCCAGCCACATAAGATCTGGCATTGTCCTGCATTAGGAGGAACCCAGGGCCAACCGCACCAGCATATGGTCTCACAAGGGGTCTGAGGATCTCATCTCGGTACCTAATGGCAGTCAGGCTACCTCTGGCGAGCACATGGAGGGCTGTGCGGCCCTTCAAAGAAATGCCAACCCACACCATTACTGACCCACTTCCAAACCGGTCATGCTGAAGGATGTTGCAGGCAGCAGATTGCTCTCTATGGCATCTCCAGACTCTGTCACGTCTGTCACATGTGCTCATTGTGAACCTGCTTTCATCTGAGAAGAGCACAGGGCGACAGTGGCGAATTTGCCAATCCTGGCGTTCTGTGGCAAATGCCAAGCATCCTGCATGGTTTTGGGCTGTGAGCACAACCCCCATCTGTGGATGTCAGGCACTCGAACCATCCTCATACAGTCAGTTTCTAATCGATTGTGCAGACACATGCACATTTGTGGCCTGCTGGAGGTCATTTTTCAGGGCTCTGGCAGTGCTCCTCCTGCTCCTTTTTGCACAAAGGCTGAGGTAGCGGTCTTGCTGCAGGGTTGTTGCCTTCTTATGGCCCCTTCATGTCTCCTGGTGTACTGGCCTGTCTCCTAGTAGCGCCTCCAGCCTCTGGACACTATGCTGACAGACACAGCAAACATTCTTGCCACAGCTCGCATTGATGTGCCATCCTGGATGAGCTGCACTACCTGAGCCACTTGTGGGGGTTGTAGAGTCCATCTCATGCTACCACGAGTGTGAAAGCACAACCAACATTCAAAAGTGACCAAAATGTCAGCCAGAAAGCATTGGTACTGAGATGTGGTCTGTGGTCCCCACCTGCAGAACCTCTACTTTATTGAGTGTGTCTTGATAATTGCCCATAATTTCCTTTTGTCGTCTACTCCATTTTCACAACAGCATGTGAAATTCACTGTCAAACAGTGTGGCTTCCTAAATGGACAGTTTGATTTCACAGAAGATTGATTTACTTGGAGCTATATTCTGTTGTTTAAGTGTTCCCTTTATTTTTTTGAGCAGTGTATTTTTCGATAGCTTCCAGAATAAGGCTGGATTACATTCTTGTGTTTTACGCTAAGCACTTATCTGGGGGTTTCCATGTAAATCCTGTAAAAAAGTGATTCAGACTAAACTCCCAACAGAACCACCCACTATGAGGCAGATGGAGACACTACATACTCCGTTTGGCGTCTGCTGCGGTGATATCTATTGTTTTAGGTGTTCACAGATCTGTGGTCGCCCACACTTATGCGTTAAAAAGAACCTAAAATGACGAGACACCATCAGAATACAGACCAGTCCAAAGTGATTCCAAAATCAGTGAGTGATTCCATTCAGGGTTTTGTCTGAATTGCGGTTTTGGGGAATTTACACGGAAACCCCGAACTTAATGCTCAACGGAGAGCGCAGGATAAATATGAGCTGAGCCTTGTTCCGATTTTTGAGAGGTAAAATAAACAAATAGACAGCAGTACAAGAATGAGGAGGATTTATTCTTTGGGATGATGCAATACCAGATTTACAGTATATGGTTTTTTTTCAGGTTTTGATAATATCACACAGTAAAAATGATTTTTAATAAAAAGTAGATTTTCTGTCACCATATTCTGAGAGCTGTAATTTTTTTTATTTTTTGGTGAACAGAGCTTTATGAGAGCTTATTTTTTGCAGGACAAGTTGCAGATTTTTTTGGTGCCATTTTGGGGTACATAATTTTTCTTGATCGCTGTTTTTTCAGAATTTTCAGACACAGAATTTCAAAACTGAGCAATTTAGTTATAGTTTTTATTTTATTTTTTTTGTGCCGTTCACAGTGCGGTAAAAATTATAAGATCGATTTGTTTGTCAAGTCAGTACAATTACAGCAGTACAAGATTTATATTTTTTAAGCTTTGCTATTTTTACACACTAAAAACAAAATTTCAGCAAAACTTGTTTTTGCACCATCATATTCTGAGAGTTGTAAGCTTTTAATATTTTTGCCAAATGGGCCATATTAGGGCTTGTTTTTTGCCGGACAGTTTGGCTTTTTCATTTAAACTATTTTACTTTACATATGTCTTTTTGATTGCTTTTTATTCACTGTTTTGTGAGTCACTTTGATGATTTTTGGCGTGTTTTTTATTATTATTTTTTATGGCGTTCGCCAAACTGAATAAATTATGTACCAGTTTTATAGAGCGGGTCATTCCGGACATTGCAATACTAAGTATGTGTACTTTTTTTCTTTATTTTTGTTTGATCACAAACGCTGCATTTTGAGTGGCGAAACAGATTTTTGGGATTTGTGTGATCTTTTTTGTGTGTTTTTTAACTTTTTTTTACATATTTTATTATATTTTACTTTTTTACAGTGCATGTATAATTTTTGTTTTGATCACTGGTCTAAAACACTGCTGTACTCGTGTACAGCAGTGCATGAGAGGAGTCAGCGTCTCACTGATATTCACTGAGCTTATTGCTGAATCTCACAGGCCACTGTACCCTGGGGTCATCACATGATTTCAGGGCACCATGGTAACCATCGCGGTTAATTCTCATCGTGGGGGTCCGATGGTTACTAAGGGGGTCTTATGACCCCCTTGTAGCAACTTAAATACCTCTGTCATGACTGACGGTATTTAAGGGCTTAATTGGCCCCAATCGGTCGCAGGGCAGATAACACAGGGGGTCAGTTATCACATACAGCTGACACTGGCGGGAATTGGAGGCATTATACCGTTTGAGGCCGGTTTCACACGTCAGTGGCTCCGGTACGTGAGGTGACAGTTTCCTCCCGTACCGGAGACACTGACACACGTAGACCCATAAAAATCAATGCATCTGTTCAGATGTCATTGATTTTGTGCGGACCGTGTGCGGACCGTGTCTCCGTGTGCCAAACACGGAGACATGTCAGTGTTCGTGGGAGCGCACGGATTACACGGACCCAATAGAGTCAATGGGTCCGTGTAAAACACGCACCTCACACGGACATTCTCCGTCTGGGGTCCGTGTGGCGTGCCGGAGACAGCGCTACAGTAAGCGCTGTCCCCCCCACATGGTGCTGAAGCCGGTATTCATATCTTCCCTGTAGCACCGTTTGCTACAGAGAAAATATGAATGATAGTGTTTAAACTAAAGATCCATGTGTCCGCCGCCCCCCCACCCCCTGTGCGCCCCCCCCGCTGGTCAGAAAATACTTATCCGGGTCCCCCGTCGGCTGTCGCTCCTTCCTGGTCTGGCCGCGCCTCCTACTGTATGCGGCCGATTACACTCATGAATATGTGGCTCCACCTCCAATAGGGGCGGAGCCGCCTATTCATGAGTGTAAATGAGCGGCCCCACGTGACCGCATACAGTAAGCCGCGGCCAGACCAGGAAGGAGCGACTGCCGACGGGGGATCCGGGTGAGTATTTTCTGACCAGCGGGGGGGGCGCACAGGGGGTGGGGGGGCGGCGGACACATGGATCTTTATTTTAAACACTATTCTTCATATTTTCCCTGCAGCAAACGTTGCTGCAGGGATGATATGAATCGCAGCTTCAGCACCATGCAGAGTGGGTACCACACGCTCCGTGTGGTACCCACTCGCCATACGGGCGGCACACGTGTGCCGCACGTATGGCCTCCGTGAGTTCCCAGGCACACGGACACGGATAACTCCGGTACCGATTTATTCCGGTACCGGAATTATCTGGACGTGTGGGACAGCCCTAAGGCCGGTTTCACACGTCAGTGGCTCCGGTACGTGAGGTGACAGTTTCCTCCCGTACCGGAGACACTGACACACGTAGACCCATAAAAATCAATGCATCTGTTCAGATGTCATTGATTTTGTGCGGACCGTGTGCGGACCGTGTCTCCGTGTGCCAAACACGGAGACATGTCAGTGTTCGTGGGAGCGCACGTTTTACACGGACCCAATAGAGTCAATGGGTCCGCGTAAAACACGGACCTCACACGGACATTCTCCGTCTGGGGTCCGTGTGCGTGCCGGAGACAGCGCTACAGTAAGCGCTGTCCCCCCCACATGGTGCTGAAGCCGGTATTCATATCTTCCCTGTAGCAGCGTTTGCTATAGAGAAAATATGAAGAATAGTGTTTAAAATAAAGATCCATGTGTCCGCCGCCCCCCCACCCCCTGTGCGCCCCCCCCGCTGGTCAGAAAATACTCACCCGGATCCCCCGTCGGCAGTCGCTCCTTCCTGGTCTGGCCGCGGCTTCTCTACTGTATGCGGCCGATTACACTCATGAATATGTGGCTCCACCTCCAATAGGGGCGGAGCCGCCTATTCATGAGTGTAAATGAGCGGCCCCACGTGACCGCATACAGTAAGCCGCGGCCAGACCAGGAAGGAGCGACTGCCGACGGGGGATCCGGGTGAGTATTTTCTGACCAGCGGGGGGGGCGCACAGGGGGTGGGGGGGCGGCGGACACATGGATCTTTATTTTAAACACTATTCTTCATATTTTCCCTGCAGCAAACGTTGCTGCAGGGATGATATGAATCGCAGCTTCAGCACCATGCAGAGTGGGTACCACACGCTCCGTGTGGTACCCACTCGCCATACGGGCGGCACACGTGTGCCGCACGTATGGCCTCCGTGAGTTCCCAGGCACACGGACACGGATAACTCCGGTACCGATTTATTCCGGTACCGGAATTATCTGGACGTGTGGGACAGCCCTAAAAGTGGCACTGAAGAATAAGTTTCTTATGACCACTGTTAAAAGGTGTATCAGGGGTCGTTAAAGGGTTAAAGTTTAAATGTGATAAGCTTGTTCTGAGTTACATACATTGTATGTATAGATATTACCACTATGATCTCTAACATACAGTATATTGCCATGAAAATGTAATATGCAGTCTGGGGAAGAGTAAACCGGTTATATCTCTCAGACTCGGTTAAGATTAAAGTACCTTGTCACCATATAGAACAGTGTCTGAACATGACAGCTGACATGACATGCCCCATTTGCTCTGTATCATTCCAGCAGCTCACATTGCATCTATTTGCAGATTAATAAGTCAAACATATATTTAGACAAATGTAATATGGTTACATTTATCTTGAAGGAAAAATGATTTGTGATTGTAAGTGGTTATTATTTGAAAATAGAAAGCATTTTATTATTGTCATATATTAATCTTGAACCACGAGAAACAAATCTAGGTGGAGGAAGAGTTGGATGTGGCGGTGTAGTTGGAAGAGCCAAGAGTGGAGTAATCCAAGATTGTTTTTGTTTTGCTTTTATTTTGTTTTGCTTTTTTTTCAATTTGTTTTTATGAAACTGACTTAAAACAACCTTTAAATTAACAAAACAAAACTAGCAATCTAAAATAAGGATGGGTAGGTCCAAGTGGAGAAAGAGGTTAACGTGGCAATATAGGTGAAAGAGGCAAGGGAGGAGTAATCCAAAACTGTTTTTTTATTGTTTTTTTTTTCTTTCTTTTTTCAGTGTTTTTTAATTTTTTTTAAGTTTTTTTTTATGGAACTGACTTAAAACAACCTAAAAGTTAGCAAAACTAAAACTAGCAATATAGAACCAGGAGGCCTAGGTGCAAGAGGAGGATTTGGCCTGGAGGTATAGGAAGAAGATGCAAGTGAGGAGTAAACCAACACCATTTGTTTGTTTGTTTGTATTTTGTTTGTTTTTTTCAGTATTTTTTAATGGAACTGACTTAATCCCTTACTGACATCGGGCGTAATAGTACGCCGATGTCGGTATCCCTCCCTTTGATGTGGGCTCACCGCCGGAGCACACATCTTTCCCAGGACATGTCAGCTGTTTTGAACAGCTGACAAGTGCCCGCAATAGCCGAGGTTGGAATCGCGATCCACCCGCGGCTCTTAACTAAAAAGTAAAAAGCTGACAGCGGCATTTAAATCGCACTTCCAGCAATCGAGCCGGAAATACGTGCACCAGTGACCTGGGTCCAGTGATCGCGAGTTACAGGTGTGTTGGCATGACAACCCGAGGTCTCCTGGAGACCTCTAAGGTTGTCAGTGCCGGATTGCTGTGAGCGCCACCCAGTAGTCGGCGCTCATAGCAAGTCAGCAATTCTACTACATAGAGGCAATCTGACATCATCTCTATGTAGCAGAGCCGATCAGGCTATGGCAGCTTCTAGTCTCCTATGGAGACTATTGAAGCATGCCAAAAGTAAAAAAAATGCTTTTAAAAATATAAAAAAACTTAAAAAATATAAAAGTTCTAATTACCCCCCTTTCACCCCATTCCAAATAAAACAATAAAAATAATATAAAACCTACACATATTTGGTATAGCCTCATTCAGAATAGCCCGATCTATCAATAAAAAAAGGATTAACTTGATAACTAAATGGCATAGCGAGAAAAAAGTCAAAATGCCAAAATTACGTTTTTTGGACGCCGCGACATTGTATTAAAATGCAATAATGGGCGGTCAAAAGATCGTATCTGTACCAAAATGGTATCATTAAAAACATCAGTTCGGCATGCAAAAAATAAGCCCTCATCTAACCCAAGATCACGAAACATAAAGAAACAAAGGGTGTCGGAAAATGGCGCATTTTTTTTTTAAAGATTGGAATTTTTTTTCACCACTTAGATAAATAAGAACCTAGACATGTTTGGTGTCTATGAACTCGTAATGATCTGGAGAATCACATTGGCAGGTTTTAACATTTAGTGAACCTAGTAAAAAAGCCAAATAAAAAACAAATGTGGGATTGCACTTTGTTTGCAATGTCATGGGACTTGGAATTTTTCTCCCATTTTCTAGTACACGATATGGTAAAACCAATGGTGTCTTTCAAAGATACAACTCGTCCCACAAAAAAGGAAACCTTCACATGGCCATATTGACGGAAAAATAAAAAAGTTATGGCTCTGGGAAAAAGGGGAGCGAAAAACAAAAAACTGAAAAAAACTCCGGGGATTAAGTGGTTAAAACTAGGGTTGAGCGAAACGGGTCGGCCATTTTCAGAAGTCGCCGACTTTTGGCAAAGTCGGGTTTCATGAAACCCGACCCGACCCCTGTGTGGGGTCGGCGATGAGGTCGGCGATCTTCTGAATCTGGTATCGGAATTCCGATACCGAGTTCCGATATGTTTGCGATATCGGGAATCGGTATCGGAATCCATATTTAAGTGTAAAATAAAGAATCAAAATAAAAAATATTGATATACTCACCCTCGGACGCGCCCTAGTACTAACCGGCAGGCTTCCTTCCTAAGAATGAGCGCGTGAATGACCTGCGGTGATGTCGCGGCTTGTGATTGGTCGCGAGTGGTCACATGGACAAGCCGCGACGTCATCTAAGGTCCTTCACGCGCTCATTCTTAGGAAGGAAGGCTGCCGGAAAGAAGAAGGGCGCGTCCGAGGGTGAGTATATACCTAATAGGAATATACTCACCCTCGGACGCGCCCTGCTTCTTTCCGGCAGCCTTCCTTCCTAAGAATGAGCGCGTGAAGGACCTTAGATGACGTCGCGGCTTGTCCATGTGACCGCTCGCGACCAATCACAAGCCGCGACGTCACCGCAGGTCATTCACGCGCTCATTCTTAGGAAGGAAGCCTGCCGATTAGTACCAGGGCGCGTCCGAGGGTGAATATATCAATATTTTTTATTTTGATTCTTTATTTTACACATTAATATGGATCCCAGGGCCTGAAGAAGAGTTTCCTCTCCTTCAGACCCTGGGAACCATAGTATCCCATTGCACTGCATTGGGTTTCGTGTTTCGGCCGACCCCGACCCCGACTTTTTTATAGGATCGGCCGATTTCACTCGGGTTTCGTGAAACCCGACCCGATCCTATAAAAATAAAAGTCGCTCAACCCTAGTTAAAACAACCTAGCATTAACAAAATTAAAACTAGCAATATATAACCAGGAGGTGTAGGTCCAAGTGGAGGAAGAGGTGGACGTGGCGATATAGGTGGAAGAGGTAAGGGAGGAGTAATCTAACACTGCTTCTTTTTTTTCCAATTTTTTTTCAATGGAGCAGACTTAAAACAATCTAGGAAGGAGTAATCGAACACTGTTTTTTTCTTTTGCATTTTAGTATTATTTTTTCTTTTTTTCAGTATTTTTTCTTTTTTATGGCGCTGACTTAAAACACCTGAATATTAACAAAACTAAAACTAGCAATCTAAAGCCAGGAGGCGTAGGTCCAAGTGCAGGAAGAAGTGGACGTGTCGGTATAGGTGGAAGAGACAAGAGAGGTGTAATCCAACACTGCTTTTTTGTGTTTTTTTAATTTTTGTAGATTTTTTTATGGAACTGATATAAAGCAACGTAAAATTCCAAAACTAAAACTAGCAATCGAGAACCAGGAGGAAGAGGAGGAAGAGGTGGAAGTGGCAGTATAGGTGGAAGGGAGGAATAATTCAACAGTTTTTTTTTTGGGGGGGTTGGTTTTTTTTTCATTTTTTTCTATTGAACTTACTTAAAACAACCTGAAATTAAAGGGATTGTCCGGTTCAAACCGATAAGTCTGCAGTCACTTTGTGCAGGCACTACAGCATGTATGGGCTCATGTGTGCCTGGCTGTACAGGGCCGGAATTAAGAGGTGGGTGGCCTGGGGCCCATTTTGGAGGGAGACCCCCTAAATCCGAGCCTGTGGCTGCCTAGAGGCAGCATCAAGCTGTCCTTATTGGAAGGTGTATCATCTGGATACTCCCCTCAATCATGCTCAAGTGATGCCCAAGTGCTAATCTGAGTGCCATCCTGCTGTGAACACAGTTGTTCCTCCTCCTTTCATCCTCCTCTTCATCCTCCAAAATTGTCCCCTCGCAGTACAGTTGGGTACCTTGCTGCTTCAGGGAGAGTAACCCACCCTCCAAGCTATGAGTTCACAACAGGCCTGATAGCGGTGTGAATTGGCCCTGCTCCTCCTGCTCTTCTTCCTCCTGTGCCACCACCTCCATCATCGCCTGAATTTGTTATTTCCAGCAAGCATATAAGTGGCATACTAATGCTGGTGTTGGCCATATTGGTAGAGTATTTAAAGTAGTGCAACTAGGCACACATGTCCTGTATGGAGGACCAAGCCTACAACCTGCAGCAATCCTCTGTCTGCTGAACCACAGCATGACCAACTCTACCCCCTGCTAGTGCATCCTCACCCATCCCCTGTAGATCGTGAGCCCTCGCGGGCAGGGTCCTCTCTCCTCCTGTACTTGTGTGTGCCTTGTTTTACTCATGTATAATGTACTTGTCTATATTTGCCCTGTTCACATGTAAAGCACCATGGAGTAAATGGCGCTATAAAAATGTATAATAATAATAATAACCACTAATTGGTGGTAAAGTGGTGTTCTGAAGAGCGACTCACCCGTGGGTGCTGCAGCTGAAACTCCACTATTGCCAATTGCTGATCGCACATCTCTCCAACGTATGGAAGGTGGAGTTTCACCTAGTTGGTATGTCGTATATCAGCGAGAGATATATATGAGAGTGCCAAAAGCATGCACACACTGCTCACACTTTCTGTAGCAGCTCTGACATATGTGGGTAGTTTTTCAGGAAGTTCTGCATCAGCAAGTTCAGCAAATGCACCAGGCAAGGGATGTGCTTCAAACTGGCTAGGCTAAGAGTTGCTACAAGATTTTGCTTGTTATCGCACACCACCAGACCGGGCTTGAGGTTCACCTGCACCAACCACTCATCTGTCCCCTGTTTGATCCCCATCAACAGCTCCTGCATGGTGTGGGATTTATCTCCCAAACAGAGGAGTTTAAGAACAGCCTGATGTTTCCCCCTGGCTGTGCTGAAGTTGGTGGTGCAGGTGTTACTGTAATTAGATGAGGAAGCAGGGGAGGAAGCGAAGTAGGAGGAGGCAACCTGGACAGAGAAATGTCCACCAATCCTCCGTGGTGGTAGGACATGGGCTAGAATGCCTTCTGACTCCTTCCCAGCCACCTTTACATTTACCCAGTGGGCAGTTAGGGAGACGTAACATCCTTGATGGTGCTTGCTTGTCTATGTATCAACGTTTATGAGGACCTTGCCACTGGTGGAATTGCGCAGTGCACACCTTATTTTGTCCCCAAAATGTGTGTGCTGGGCAGGGATGGCACACATTGAAAAGTAGCGGTGGCTGGGAAGAACATACCTTGGGACAGCCACTGCCATCAGTTTTTTTAAACTATCTGTCTCCACTAGCTGTAATGGTCGCATTTCAAAGGCAAGTAATTTGAAAATGCTATCATTCGGGACCATGGCCCATGCGTTGTAAAGTGGGTATCTCATTTTTCTCTCGAGGGTTTGGGGGATGATACGGTTAACACTTCCATAGGATGGTGTGGAGATGCTCAGTGACACTGGTGATGGTTGTGGTGCTCTCACATCATCTTTTTGCAGGGAGGCAGGTGGACATGTTTATCGTTAACGGGAGGAAGAGCGAGAGACCGATGACTGAGAGCAGATGAGGGAGCAGGAGGAGACTTGGATCTGTCAAGCTTTCTAAGGTGTGTACTCCACTGCCCCCATGCTTGGAATTCAGATGCCCTGTCATGCAGGTGGAGCTCAGGTGCCGAAGATGTATGCCCGCTTCAGGCTCTGACTACACAGCATGCAAACCACCCATTGCTTGTCGTCAGCACACTCCCTGAAGAAATGCCACACCAGGGAACTCTTTTGAGCTGACTTTGATGTGCTGATTTCAGCGGTGCGGTGGGTACTGGCCTACATACTGGATAGGGGCTGCTCACTGGACCTTTGCACCCTGCTCCCTCTTTTGCTGTGCTACTGGGGCAAGGTATCCACCTCCTTTTCCTCCGAACTGAGCACATCACTAGGATGGCCTCCGCTCCATGTGAGGTCTAGGACCTCATCATCCCCCACATCATCTTCCACCTGCTTCACACCCATGCCTTCCTTGCCAGTTTGCACACTGCAGAAAGTTGGAGTTGGCAACTGTGCTTCATTATACTCTGAGATGTGCTGTGGTGGTGCATTGACCATGTTCACTAGCCCTCCCCCATACTCAATCTGCCAAGGTAACAAGTGCATCAAAAAAAGACAAAGAAATACTGCCTAGAATTGTGGCGAAGCTTCAAAAACAGAAAATACATCAAAAAAAGAAAAGGACATAGAAGCAGATAGCCATAAAATTACAAAATTTTATTAGAACATTTTTTAAAAATGGGTTACCGCTACCACCCGCAGGTAATTACATAGTATGTTTCCCTTTTAATGCTATCCAAACTAACTCTTGTATGTGCATCGTCCCATGCTTAGGCTGTTAATTAATCATTTAGGTTATTACATATTAATTTGAACCACTGGGTCTCGCATATCTTATACAAAGGATTACCCCCTTTTTTTTCCTATATCATTATTTAAAAAGCCTCTTTATTGTATACACTTTTTTATTCACCATGGGCGCATTTTAATTAAGGGCATATGCATTTTTTGGTAAACATCTAAAATATTTTTCATGTATTTACTACTTTTTGGTTATTTATATTTCTTTGTCACTTTTTGACATCAATCATACAGTGCAATCAATAACCTGCGTGGTGGTTTGCGTTTTTTGCATAGTTTCATCCCCACTTTTTATTACTTACTGCATGTATTATTTTCAAGGTAACAGGTGGTTGGGCATCAGGGCGCTCAGGCTCTTCCACTTCTGGGGTAAGGGCAGGTGGATGGGTAAGAGAAAACACAGTAGTTTAACAATACATGGCTTCACCCAACCACTAACCATGAGTGGAGAAAAAGTTTTGGTGTTATCATTCATATTCTCTGAAAAAAGGCCAAGAAAGCAACAATTCTGCAGGGGCATGTATACTTTTGAGCATAACTGTATAGCATATGTGAATATTCTACTGATCTACAGATTTTAGAAAAACAGGAAGATACATTAAGGGAAGAGAAAAAATGAAAAGAACACGGAATTCATATAAACAGGGATATTACAGAGGCACAGCTACTTGAGGCCCCAATCTAATCAGCATTACACAGAAAATTGTTTCCAGAGACTCCATTTGATGTTTCCTGACTTCAAACTAGAAATAAGAAACAGTTGAAGACACTGGTATGACAGACATCAGAAAGTTCTTGGCTAAACAGAATGTTAATGCTGTCCAATCGAAAGAATAGTTTTCTATTTTTCTTATAATCTTGAGTTTGTATGTTTACCACAAGACAGAATACAGGAAGCAAGAAAAATGGAGTTAATAAAATGTATTATTAACATACCGTGAGATAAGTCTCGGTAATAAACTGAGTTTATTAGTTGCTTAGATATGAAAGTACATTTGACCAGATGCATAGTTAAAATTTTATTGGCTATGGTGGAAAATTTCACCCTGCCCCCACACTCATCTGGAACTCCCATCAAGTAGGTGCATGGCAAATCTTTAACGCTGCATCACTGGGGACTGTCACCCTGCTGGGCCTTCTATAGCTACATACTGTGTATGTCCTGACACTGATATCCAATATCTATATAACTAAATCAAAGGTCATAACTGTAGAATGTGCTTGTAAATGCTGGAAAAAGCTTAGCCTTAGTCATTTTTATTGTGGTAGTTCAACATAAGTTTTTTTTTCACCATTTTTTTTAACTGTTGAAAATAAAATTAACTTTTCTTATCTTTCCCTGCTATAGTGTTTCTTTTCCACCATTGACTCAGTCTTTGTTGAAGGGCTGTAATATTGACATCACATCTAGAGCACAGTTTACAATCACAGAAAATAACTGGGCACAGCAGCACAAGATGCTTAGCCCATTGTTTGAATGCAGAGGTCATGTAAGCTGTAAATTGCTGCAGCCTGTCAATGAACACTGGGGCAATGCTGGAGAGGCAGTAATAGAGTGGTAGGTGAGTATAGCTGAGTTTATTATTTTCAATAGCTGAACCCCATGAAAAAAAAAAATTCTTGGCAACCCATTTAAATTAAAAGCTTAACCTCTTCACCCCCCAACCTGTCTTCCATTCCCGACCAGGCCGGTATTTTTTACTTCTTACCAGTGTCACTTTCTGAGGCACTAACTCTGGAACACTTAAACGTAACCAGGGATTCTGAAATTGCTTTTCATGACATGAGATACTTCATATTAGTGTTAAACTTAGGTTGATATAGTTTGCGTTTATTTACGAAAATATCGAAAATTGTCTGGAATCGGAAGCGGATGCCATGTCGCATCTGCAGAGCTCCAGATGAGAGTGGTATAATATCTAAAAAAGCATTGGATGGGTTAATAGTTAAATATCCCATTGTACCAACCTTTTACCTTCTGCCCAAGGTCCACAAAGATCCAATCAGCCCCCCGGGGCGTCCCATTGTCTCTGGCATAGGAGGGCTTTGCGATCCAGTATGTAAATTTATCGAATATTATCTTCACCCTCATGTGGAGACGCTGCCCTCCTATGTCAGGGACACTACGGACGTCCTGCGGAGGCTTGATGGCCTGTCCCTTGATCCAGATACCCTCATTGTTGTTGCAGATGTAGAAGCACTCTACACAAGCATACGACATGAGGATGGTATGCAGGCAGTACAATTCTTCTTAGAGGCCAGTAATTTGGATGCTGATGTGAGGGAATTGGTGTTGGATTTGTTGCGATTCATTCTCACCCACAATTTCTTTACTTTTAAGGACCGCTTCTTTCTACAGAGGCGGGGCACTGCGATGGGAGCGGCTTGTGCGCCCTCCTATGCTAACCTCTTTCTCGGGTATTGGGAGAGGGGTTTGTTTTTGGACGGCGCACAGGCCGCTCCCCAGATCCTTGGATGGTATCGCTTCATAGACGATATTTTGTTTGTGTGGCAAGGTACATCTGGGGATTTGGACACGTTCATGGTGGGTCTGAATCGCAACAACTCCAACATCAGACTCACCTACAATTACAGCTCTAGGGTGGTATCATTCCTTGATGTGGAGCTGAGAGTGCAGGAGGATGGATCCATACACACGGACATGTTCCGCAAAGAAACATCTGTCAATTCCTTATTGCATGCATCCTCCGCACATCCTGGCTCCACTATCAGGGCTATCCCTATAGGCCAGTTCCTTCGGGCACGGAGAATTTGCGCCTCTGATGAACTTTTCGAGGGACAGGCGAGGGACCTTGGGCAGAGGTTTAGAGATCGTGGATATAGTAACAGAAATATTAAGCAAGGGTACTGGAGAGCTAAAAATGTAAAGAGAAGTGATTTATTGGCCCCTCAAAATCTAGTGAATAAAAATAAAAAAAAGGATATAGGGACACGTTTTATATCCACATACAATCAGCAGTGGAACACAATGAGAACGATACTCAAAAAACATTGGCCCATTCTGTTGACGGACCCTACGCTGAGTAAACATCTATCCTCTGATCCACAAATGACAGCACGGAGAGGACGTAATCTGCGTGACAATTTGGTGTCTAGTCACTATGTCCCGAGAGTGCCCGGTCTTTTTAATAGTCGTGGGAACAACAAAGGGTTCTTTCCCTGTGGAAAGTGTCTTGCCTGCAAAAATCATGTAAGATCTAAAACCTTTATGTCATCAGATGGCCGGAAAATATTTGACATCAGGCAATATATTACATGTACCACTACACATTGTGTTTATTACGCGGTGTGTAGTTGTGATCTAATTTATATTGGCCTTACATCTCGTGAATTACGAGTGAGAACTCGTGAACATGTCCGAGAAATCGAGGCAGCTCATGATGTTGAGGAAGTGGATACTTTAAAAACGTTACCTAGACACTTCCGTCTAAAACATGACTGCAACTCCAAAGAATTGAGGGTTTGGGGAATAGATTGCGTCCACATGGGCACTCGTGGTGGGGACTATCTGCGTAGTCTCACGCAGAAAGAGTGCAGATGGATTATTAATGTGGACACAATGTCTCCCCGGGGCCTTAATGAACAACTGAGTTTCTCTTCTTTCCTTTAGACCTTCATTGTCTCTGGACTTGGCATTATTTTTTAACGTGATTTTAACTGTCTTTGTCTTTCTCCTATTTATTCAGTGCTATGACTTTCAAATATTTATAAGGGACACTCTCATCCAGAAAATATACTGATGATACATCTGAGGACTCCATGTAATGACATATGGGCTGCCATGGACATGCAATCCTGGAACATCAATGTTGTTTTGTTTTTGTATGGTTATTTATTATATTTTTTATCATTATTTTTATTATTTTCTCACTTTCATATTTTCACTATTATGTTTCACATATTTATTTATTCACTAAAGCATATATATGCATTTGCTTATATGTATTTATGCCGCTCTATTAATTGTGATGAAATTGTATTATATTAATTGTGATGAAATTGTATTATATTATATATATTGGAAGTGCACTTAGGGTGTATGTATATCTTATGTAATTATATAATCATGAACATATTATTATTCACTTTATCACATTTGATTATATATTTATTATATTAATGCACATTGGATTTTGACACTAGGTTCCAGGGGAGGTGATCCATAGGTACTGCATTAAGGGAAGTATTTCATTTATGGGGTGGTTTTTTGTTTATCCTTAATAACCTCAGGATTTTTCTGAGTACCGGTACATAGGCTTTATATCTCCTCGTTTACCACAACAATAGGCCACAGGGATGTTGTACTGTCATATATTAGTGCAGTTACAGCTCCCAAACTAAAGATGGTGACCGCTATATTCTTTACCGCCTAGTGCGCATGATCGCGACCCAGGTCTCACCGCGCGTCGTATTCGGCGTCTTCTGGCAAGGATTGTGGGTATTTGACGTCACTGGGGATTTCCCCTTACCCCCGGTCCTGTGCCGACGCCGGATGTGACGTAGTAGCGGCACCTGGAGTGTTGTGCGCATGCGCCGCATCTGTTATTGGCGGTATGAGGACCTATAAAAACCGGGTAATGGGACAGTTCGATCGCGTCGCCCCCCGAGGAAGCCGTGGGCGAAACGCGCGTTGGGGCGCGGGTGCGTGCACGTGGATTCAAGTATGGGTAAGGATCTTTGATGGGTACACAGTTTTTTTGATGGGACATTGGTATATTCACCTTGCATTAAGGTAGCCTTATTCTCATTGGCACTTTATGCACTTAGCACTTTAGCAGTTTTACCTATGGCTCCTTGATACTTCCCATTTAGATGCCCATGCTGTTTCCAGGTGCAGCACATTTTAGTGGGTGCACCCATTTCTCCTCATTTTTTGTACTCTGGTTATGTTATAAATTATTGTTAGTCAACGTGTGACTTGGCACTGTTCTTGTATATTTTTAAATGAATTACAATAAAGGTATTGATTTTATCATTACTCAGTGTGGTCATGTGCTTCAAAGCTGTGTTCTAAAGAGCTCCAGATGTGCCTAAACTGTGGAAAACCCTCCAAAATGACCTAATTTAGGAAACTGCACCCCTCACGAAACTTATCCAGAGTTGTGGTGTGCACCTTGAACCCATAGGTGTTTCATAGAATTTTAAAACTCTGAGCCGTGAAAATAAAAAATATATATTTTTCCAGCAAAAATGTTGCTTCAGCCTCAAATTTTTCCTTTTCAAGGAGGTAACAGGAGAAAATGAACCATACAACTTGTTGCGCAATTTCTTCTGAGTACACTGATACCAGTATGTGGTAGAAAACTACTGTTTAGGCGCACAACAGGGCTTGGAAGAGACATAACACCATTTGACTTTTGGAGGGTAAAATTGGCTGGAAAAGAGAGGGGACTCCATGTCACAATTGCCAAGCCCCTAATGTGCCTAAACAGTGGAAACCCCACACGTGACCCCATTTTGGAAACTACACCCCTCACAGAACTTATTCAGAGTGTGGTGAGCAACTTGAACCCACAGGTGTTTCTTAGAATTTTATAACGTTGAGCAGTGAAAATAAAACAATACATTTTTCTCACAAAAATATTGCCTTGTCCCAAGGATAACAGGAAAAAATGGACCCCAAAATATGTTTTGTAATTTCTCTTGAGTACACCAATATCCTATATTTTGTGAGAAACTACTGCTTGCATACACGGTAGAGCTTGAAAGTGAAGGAGCATCAATTACATTCTGGTGCATAATTTCATCTGGAATAGATTGCGGATGGCATGAAACATTTGAAGAGCCCCTGACATGCCAAAACAGCAGAAACCCCACAAGTGACTCCATTTTGGAAACTATACTTCTTCAGGTATTCATCTAGGGGTGAAGTGAGCGTTTTTATCCCTCAGGTGTTTCACAGGAATGTATAATATTGGACTGAGTCATTGAAAAATTACATTTTTTTCCACTAAAATGTTGTTTAGCCCCAAGTTATTAATTTTCAAAAGGGATAATAGAAAAAATTGGACATACAATTTGTTATGCAGTGTCTTCTGAGCACTCTGATATCCCATGTGTGGGTGAAAACTATTTTTGAGGCACAGTGGAAGGCTCATAAGGGAAGGAGCG
The DNA here is from genome assembly GCF_051348905.1 of Ranitomeya variabilis. NCBI lineage: Eukaryota > Metazoa > Chordata > Amphibia > Anura > Dendrobatidae > Ranitomeya > Ranitomeya variabilis. The sequence continues at coordinate 301,065,121 of NC_135236.1, read as the reverse complement.
CAATATTGGAGTTCAGATTTTACTGGAATGGTTTGAGGTTGCTATGTCACATTGGCAGAGACCCTAAGGTGCCAAACAGCAGAACCCCCCATAAGTGAATCCATTTCAATGAATTTATCTAGGGGTGCAGTGATTATGTTGACACCAAGGGTGTGTCATGGAATTTTATATCATTTCCATTTGGCAATGAAGAAAAAAATATTTATATTTTTACCACAAAAATGTTGTTTTATCCCCTTATTTTAATTTTTAGAAGGAATCGTGAGAAAAATTGGACCTCATATTTTGTTGTGCAACTTTTCCTGAATGTGCCAATACCCTACATGTAATTGAAAATTACTTTTCAGGCACAGTGGAAAGCTCAGAAGGAAAGGAGTGCCATATTGTAATGCAGGTTTAGCTGTTATAGTTTACGGGTGCCATGAACCACTGGTAGAGCTCTTGAGATGCCACAACAGCAGAATCTCCCCATAAGTCATCCCATTTTAGAAACTAGACATCTCAATGAATTCATCAAGGGTGCAGTGATTATGTTAAATGATTACATTTTTACAACAAAAATTTAGCTTTATCACCACATTTTACATTTTCACATGAGGAAATTAATAAAACTGGACAAAATATTTGTCACACAATTTCTGCTGAATGTAGCTGTATGTACCTATATGTAGCTGTGTATTACTGCATAGCTACACGACCACCCTCAGGAGGGAAGGAGTGCTATTTGACTCTGGGGGAACAAATTTTCGTACAATATTTTGTGGACTCCATATACAGAGCCCCTATGTGCCAGAGGAGAAGAATCCCCCCTCAAAATGCACCATTTTTAAATTACAATTCTTTGGGTGACCCGAGCAGTAAAGTTCGGGGTCCATACCGAACAACTAGTGTCCATGCATGATCCACGAAAACGTACTTCTCAAGGAAGTCTTTGTTAATGTTCGTGTTTGGCACCACAAGCATCTGGTGTTTCCCATACTGTCATCTGTATGACAGCATGAGAAACACCGGCGCCTCAGATCAGCGGTAAGTTAGTTATAACCTCACCTCAATGACGTCACCACTAGCATGAGAAGTTTCCCATGCCCTAGCAGTGATGACAGTGAGGTGAATGGAGTTCATCAGCTAAGAACTAAACTCACCTTATTCACAACACCGCAAGACACTGATGCTGCGCTATGACACACAGCTCATTGTCTCTGCTGGCTGGCAGGCTGAACGCTCTCATCATACCAGCATTCAGCCTGGCAACTAGATGCAGCAGAGCTAGACTCGTCAGGGAACAAATGGATTTTCTTCTTGTCGGATAGGTGAGGAATATGGTTGTTTATTTTTTTACTATTTTACAGGGGATTATCTTCATGTTGGCTTCAGTGGATTAGGTGTGAAGGTGAATAAAACTTTGCTTTTTTAATCTTAATTAAAAAAAGGTGTCAGTGTCTTTATTTCAATTAAAGATCTGTATTCAGGGTGTTTTTATTTGCAATATTACTATGGAGTTAGTGATTGGGGCGTCTTATAGATGCCTCTCCATTACTAACCCCTGGCAGGTGAGTGATGTGACTGCTCTCCAAATCATTTGGATCTTCATGGAACAGATATGAATTATCTTCTCGCTGGGCAGGTGAGGCATATGGTTATTTTTTTTTTTACTCTAGACATGGGCATCGGAGGATTATCTTGATGTCGGACAGGTGAGAAATATGGTGGTTTATTATTTTCTGTCTTTTACAGGGGAGATGGGTTTCAGTGGATTAGGTGTAAAGGTGAGTATAACTTGTCTTTTTTATTTTAATTTCAAATAGAGGTGTCAGTGTCTTTATTTCAAATAAATAACTTTGTTTCTGGCTGTGTTTTTTTTTAACAATCAAACTATGGGGTTAGTAATGGGGGCGTTTTATAGACACCTCTTCATCACTAACCCCTGGGCTTGTTGTCAGCGGCCATAAAACTGCTGACATCAACCCCAAACCTACTGACCCACTTGCTACCTTATGAGGGTGAGTGGGAAGTTGGGTAGAACGTCAGAATTAGATGCGCCTTTTCTTTGGCTGCTGTGAGTTGCTATTTTTAGGCTGGGGGGCACAATATCCATGGCCTCTTACCAGTCTGAGAATACCTGCCCGCAGCTGTCTGCTTTAGCTTGGCTGGTTGTCAAAAATGGGAAGGACCCCATGCCGTTTTATTTTTATTATTTACTTAATTTCTTGATAACCAGAAATGATAAAGTTAACAGCTGAGGGTTGCAGCCCACAGCTGTCGGTTTTGCATGCGCTGGTTATCAAAAATAGAAGAGACCCCTTGTAATTTTTTTTTAAATAATGTATTTATAGTGCATGCGCCAGCTGATGAATACTCTTATCAGCCTCACCTGCTCTCGCTGTTATCAGTGACAGCAAGTGTATGCTGATCAGAGTACTATTCTTATCAGCCGACACCTGTGACCGGTGGTATCCTTTTTACCACTGGGCACAGCTGCTGGCTCACACGCTGTCATCTGCATGACAGCGTGGGAACCCCAGTGCTCTGGCCGGCGGTAAAGATCTTACTGCCAATCAGAGCCCATGTTTGCCGCACTGTCACGTAAATGACAGTTGCCAATGAAGTAGAGTCTTTACCTCCAACCCAATTTATGTAAGCTTTTTGATACATTTTGTCATTTTACTTTCTATTTCTGGTAATACAATGGGGATTCTTCTATGGTCTTACACTATAGCATTCCTAGAAACACAAAGCTGGAATACTAATTTCTACCTTTCAGCTTATCTTACTAAAGGTGGTAATGGAAATCACCATGACCCCCATAAAGTGACAAATGAACCTTTAGGTTCTGTACATAATGGGGCGTGTAGACAAAAATGCTAACAAGATAACATTAGTGTGAAAGATTTATGAAAACACATATGCGCATACAACAAATATATTAAAAGATAATGATATATTTCCTCTTTGCTGGATTTTTGTATTGTGTAAAGATGATTGATTATCAGAATGAAGAAAGAAGAAAGCTGAAATTTCTTTCCAGCATATTTCAGATAATGCAATAAAAAGTAAATTTACAGGAACAGGGAAAGTATCTCGTAATTTAGCATAAGCATCTTACGTTTTTTTTGTAGCCCATTCCAGCTTTGTGTAGGTCTATGATCTTGTCCCTGACATCCTTAGAAAGCTCTTTGGTCTTGCCCATGATGTAGAGGTTAGAATCTGACTGATTTGAGTCTGTGGACAGGAGTCTTTTATAAAGGGTGAATATGTAAGACAGCTGTCTTTAATGAATGTAATGAGTTGATTAGGAGCGTCTAACTGGTCTGTAGGAGCCAGAACTCTTAATAGTTGGCAGGGGATCAAATACTTATTCCTCACCGCAAAATACAAATTAATTTATATAATTTAAACAATGTGATTTTCAGGATTTTATTTTTGATATTCTAACTCTCAATGTTAAAATTAACTTACCCTTAACTGTTCATGTCTTTGTCAGTGGGCAAACTTACAAAATCAGCAAGGGATCAAATGCTTATTTCCCCCACTGTATATTTATAAAAAAAATTACCCAAGCACTATATGTAAGGCAGGATTACAATTCTTTCCATTTTTGGTATAGTTTAGTCCTAAATTTAAGAATTTATTTCTAAACTTCAATATTTTGCTATAATTCCTGATATTTATACACTCCTCAACAATAAAATTGCAACATCAAGAAGAATAAGTCATGGAATTATGCAAATTACAGGATCGATAGACATGCTAATGATATGCAAATAATGACAAAAAAGAAAACAATTTTCAAACATCTCAATTTATTCAAAATTGTGTATGAGCACCATGAGCAGAAATACACAAAGTTATATTCTTTGGCTCACATGTCAGTGAGGTTTTTAATGGTTGTCTGAAGAATGTTCTGCCACATTGAAGACACTTGAGCACACAAATGATCAAGATTCTTTGCTGCCAGCTTCTATTGTAATTGCTGACTAATGTTGCCCTAGATATGCCCTATGGGAGACAAGTTCAAAGATGCTGCAGGCCATGGTAGAACGCTTACTCCATGAAAGTTGCTTACAGTAGTATGAACAACATGTGACCTGACATTGTATTGTTATAAAACAGCTCCTGAGACACTTTGGAGAAGTGGATGTACCACTGGTTCCACCTCCAAATCAATTTAATGCTGAGCTGTTAGTGTACCTGGAATGATGACTAAAGTGGTCCAACTACCATTAAATATGCCACCGTACAACATAACCTTGAGAATAGGACAAGTGTGAAGTTGTCTTGCGAAGGCCTCTTCCTGGTATAGCCCACTTGTTTTCTAGACAAGACTAATATCTCGTGCAAGACAAAAGCTGGACTTGCAGCGCCCCAGGGTCCTGGTCGTTGCAGTAATGTTGATCTCCTCTAGGGGGGGAGTGATGTTACATCTGAAGGCAGTGAAGGAGATCTCTTTATCAGGTAACACAATGCATGCAACATGTTCACACTCCAGACCAGAAGGGGGAGCTCTAAGCCTGTTTTTAGGTGAACTCCCCTATAAAAACATCCTGATCTGGAGGGAAAGGGAGATCAGAGTTCAGTTTCTGTCAGGAAGACAGGGGAAAGGAAGGAGTGGAGTCCAGGAGCCTGAAGTGCTGCAGCTCCTGGAAGAAGACACTAAAGTGAACATATGGCAGAGAGTGTGCAGGAAAGCAGAGCACAGGAGAGGAATATCAGAAGGGAATCAGCCAGGAGCAGGCTGCCTCCTTCTGAGGCGCAGAAATCCGGTAGCTGGCACACCGAGGGAGCAACGATCCTTTATGCCTTGCTCCAGAGACCGGCAGTACAGCTAATTGCAAGTTACTGATCCGCCCTACACCTAGGAGGCACAGTGGCAACTAGTGGAGGCTGGGGCGTGCTAGAGTCCCTGTAAAAAGCCTCAGGCCACCAGTCATATGGGTTTGTCCTATCCTAACCATCAGGGGGACAGAGAGAAAGAGACATAACATCTAGAACATCTACAACAGTTGTGAGGACCTTATGAGAGGCTCAGCAATAAGGTACTACAACACCCAGGTGCTAGAGGAAGGCTACTGATTTCCACCTGGATAAGGGGACTCTGGATTTGCCTTCAGACCTGCCGGACTCTGCCTGCCCTGTGATCTGGTGCTCTGGACTGTGGATGCTGAAGCCTTCAGTAAAAAGGTAAAGAGACTGCAACCTTGTGTCCTCGTTGTTCACTGCGCCTTTCACCATCCACCATCTACACACTGGGAAGCCCTGGAGAAACACTTCACCTGTGGGAAGGTATACCATCTAGCTGCCATAACATCACCCCAGCAGACCCCTTACAGCAGCGTCGGTCACCCTGACCAAATACCACAGGTGGCGTCACGAATAGGGTTGAGCGACTTTCATTTTTTTAAGATCGAGTAGGGTTTTGGGAAACCCGATTTTGTCCAGAGTCGAGTCGAGTGCAGTCGGCCGATTATCGCTAAAAGTCGGGGATCGACCGAAACACGAAACCCAATGCAAGTCAATGGGGAAGCATAGTCGGCAGTGAGTGGAGGCCAGGAAAACACCTACAGTGCCCATTTTAATGCCAAAAACATCCATTCTTGTTTCTGAAGCTTGCCAATCTTAATTAACTGTATAATAATAGTTGGGCATAGGGAATTGGGGGAAAGTTGTGGGGGGAGTAGGGCTGGCTCAAGTTTTTCGTGGGCCCAGGAAATGCGGACTACGTCACGGCGGTGTTGCAGGGAAAGGTAAGTATTTAAAAGTTGCAAGTGCTGTGATCCTGAGCAAGCAGGGGGGGGCCCACTCGTTCGCATTGCCACTGGCACAGGGCCCCTCAAAGTACGGCGGTGTGTTTGCATGGCGGGGGCGCCTCCCACCTGCAGCGACACTTTTGCGTACTCTGAGGGGCCCTGTGCCAGTGACGTCGCCAACGAGTATGCCCCCCCACCTGATGAAGGAACCTGCACTTTCATCTGCACCTTCCTCTTTGTCCCTGTGTAAGGTGGTATAACATGCGGGAAGGGGAACCTTACTTTCAGCAGGGTCAGATTCTGGCTGTGTAGAGTACAAGGGGAATGTAGTGGTCTAGGTCAATGTACCAGCAGACTCATTTAGCAGTGGCTGGGCAATGGGCAGGATGAGGAGGAAACAGATATAGGGCCAAAGAATAAAGTAGGCTAAATGCAGTTCAAAATTGGTAACAGGACTAAACAGGCGGCATTGCTTTGTTCAGTGGAGTAGCAAACCCAAGAGCAGCAGACACTGTTTCAAGGGCATAACCACACTAGTAGGCCAAATGCAGTTTAATATCTGATAGTATAGGGCGAAAGCCAGAATGTGGAAGCTCAGCTTTGTTCAGTTGAGGACAACACCAGGGAGGGGCAGACACCTTTAGTAGGCCGGAAAAGCCTATTGCATTTTTTAAAATGGTAATTTGGAGCAGAAGGTTGAAGCTCAGCTTTATTTAGTTGAGGGCAACACCAGGGAGGGGCAGAAGCCGTTAGTAGGCCCTAACCACCATTTTTTTTTTTTAAAACCACTTAATGAGAGCCGGAAGGTTGAAGCTCAGCTTTATTTAGTTGAGGACAACACCAGGCAGGGGCACACAGACAGACACCTTTAGTAGGCCGGAAAAGCCTATTGCATTTTTTAAAATGGTAATTTGGAGCAGAAGGTTGAAGCTCAGCTTTATTTAGTTGAGGGCAACACCAGGGAGGGGCAGAAGCCGTTAGTAGGCCCTAACCAAAGTTGAAGGCCAAATGCAGTTTAATTTCTGATACTATAGGCCGAAAGCCAGAAGGTGGAAGCTCCGATTTAGACAGTGGAGGACAATTTGAATTAGGGACTGCAGACAGACTCAGTAGGCTGTCCCCTGTGGACCATGCATCCACCACATTAACCCATTGCGCCGTAATGGACACGTAATCTTCCGTGGCCATGCCTACAGGTCCATGCGTCTGTTGTCAGGTGCACCTTTGTACTCACAGATTGCCAGAGTGCATGGACAATGCGGTCTTCTACATGCTGGTGGAGGGTTGGGATGGCTTTTCTCACAAAAGAAGTGTCGACTGGTTAGCTTGTAGCGTGGTACAGCGTAGTCCATCATGGCCTTATTAATAGTAAATAAAATATATAACTAGGCTCTATGAACTTTTAAATAGGTTCCAGGGGTACACGGGCAGCATTGGTGTGGTCAGTGGAGGAGTATTGCAAGTAGGGGCTGCAGACAGGCTATCAAAGGCCTAAAATAACAAACAGTAGGCAGTCATGGCAGTTTTACATCGGTTACATGGATACACAGGCAGGCACTCCAGGCAGCATTGTGGTCAGTGGAGGAGTATTGCAAGTAGGGGCCGCAGACAGGCTATCAAAGGCCTAAAATAACAAACAATAGGCTCATTGCAGTTTTACAGCGGTTACATGGATAGACGGGCAGGCAGCTTGGTGGTGAGTGGAGGAGTATTTAAAGTAGGGACCGCAGACAGGCTATCAAAGGCCTAACATAACAAACAATAGGCTCATGGCAGTTTTACAGCGGTTACATGGATACACGGGCAGGCAGCTTGGTGGTCAGTGGAGGAGTATTTAAAGTAGGGACCGCAGACAGGCTTCAAAGGCCTAACATAAGAAAATGGGCTGGCTGTAGGCACTTTATAATTGGTTCCAGGGGTACACGGGCAGCAGTGGTCTGGCCAGTGGAGGACTAGTGGAAGGAGGGACCGCAGACAGGCTTCAAAGGCCTAACATAAAAAAATGGGCTGGCTGTAGGCACTTTATAATTGGTTCCAGGGGTACACGGGCAGCAGTGGTCTGGTCAGTGGAAGATTAGTGGAAGGAGGGACCGCAGACAGGCTTCAAAGGCCTAAAATAACAAACAATAGGCTCATGGCAGTTTTACAGCGGTTACATGGATACACGGGCAGGCAGCTTGGTGGTCAGTGGAGGAGTATTTAAAGTAGGGACCGCAGACAGGCTTCAAAGGCCTAACATAAGAAAATGGGCTGGCTGTAGGCACTTTATAATTGGTTCCAGGGGTACACGGGCAGCAGTGGTCTGGCCAGTGGAGGACTAGTGGAAGGAGGGACCGCAGACAGGCTTCAAAGGCCTAACATAAAAAAAATGGGCTGGCTGTAGGCACTTTATAATTGGTTCCAGGGGTACACGGGCAGCAGTGGTCTGGTCAGTGGAGGACTAGTGGAAGGAGGGACCGCAGACAGGCTTCAAAGGCCTAAAATAACAAACAATAGGCTCATGGCAGTTTTACAGCGGTTACATGGATACACGGGCAGGCAGCTTGGTGGTCAGTGGAGGAGTATTTAAAGTAGGGACCGCAGACAGGCTTCAAAGGCCTAACATAAGAAAATGGGCTGGCTGTAGGCACTTTATAATTGGTTCCAGGGGTACACGGGCAGCAGTGGTCTGGTCAGTGGAGGACTAGTGGAAGGAGGGACCGCAGACAGGCTTCAAAGGCCTAAAATAACAAACAATAGGCTCATGGCAGTTTTACAGCGGTTACATGGATACACGGGCAGGCAGCTTGGTGGTCAGTGGAGGAGTATTTAAAGTAGGGACCGCAGACAGGCTTCAAAGGCCTAACATAAGAAAATGGGCTGGCTGTAGGCACTTTATAATTGGTTCCAGGGGTACACGGGCAGCAGTGGTCTGGCCAGTGGAGGACTAGTGGAAGGAGGGACCGCAGACAGGCTTCAAAGGCCTAACATAAAAAAAATGGGCTGGCTGTAGGCACTTTATAATTGGTTCCAGGGGTACACGGGCAGCAGTGGTCTGGTCAGTGGAGGACTAGTGGAAGGAGGGACCGCAGACAGGCTTCAAAGGCCTAAAATAACAAACAATAGGCTCATGGCAGTTTTACAGCGGTTACATGGATACACGGGCAGGCAGCTTGGTGGTCAGTGGAGGAGTATTTAAAGTAGGGACCGCAGACAGGCTTCAAAGGCCTAACATAAGAAAATGGGCTGGCTGTAGGCACTTTATAATTGGTTCCAGGGGTACACGGGCAGCAGTGGTCTGGCCAGTGGAGGACTAGTGGAAGGAGGGACCGCAGACAGGCTTCAAAGGCCTAACATAAAAAAAATGGGCTGGCTGTAGGCACTTTATAATTGGTTCCAGGGGTACACGGGCAGCAGTGGTCTGGTCAGTGGAGGACTAGTGGAAGGAGGGACCGCAGACAGGCTTCAAAGGCCTAAAATAACAAACAATAGGCTCATGGCAGTTTTACAGCGGTTACATGGATACACGGGCAGGCAGCTTGGTGGTCAGTGGAGGAGTATTTAAAGTAGGGACCGCAGACAGGCTTCAAAGGCCTAACATAAGAAAATGGGCTGGCTGTAGGCACTTTATAATTGGTTCCAGGGGTACACGGGCAGCAGTGGTCTGGTCAGTGGAGGACTAGTGGAAGGAGGGACCGCAGACAGGCTTCAAAGGCCTAAAATAACAAACAATAGGCTCATGGCAGTTTTACAGCGGTTACATGGATACACGGGCAGGCAGCTTGGTGGTCAGTGGAGGAGTATTTAAAGTAGGGACCGCAGACAGGCTTCAAAGGCCTAACATAAGAAAATGGGCTGGCTGTAGGCACTTTATAATTGGTTCCAGGGGTACACGGGCAGCAGTGGTCTGGCCAGTGGAGGACTAGTGGAAGGAGGGACCGCAGACAGGCTTCAAAGGCCTAACATAAAAAAATGGGCTGGCTGTAGGCACTTTATAATTGGTTCCAGGGGTACACGGGCAGCAGTGGTCTGGTCAGTGGAGGACTAGTGGAAGGAGGGACCGCAGACAGGCTTCAAAGGCCTAAAATAACAAACAATAGGCTCATGGCAGTTTTACAGCGGTTACATGGATACACGGGCAGGCAGCTTGGTGGTCAGTGGAGGAGTATTTAAAGTAGGGACCGCAGACAGGCTTCAAAGGCCTAACATAAGAAAATGGGCTGGCTGTAGGCACTTTATAATTGGTTCCAGGGGTACACGGGCAGCAGTGGTCTGGCCAGTGGAGGACTAGTGGAAGGAGGGACCGCAGACAGGCTTCAAAGGCCTAACATAAAAAAAATGGGCTGGCTGTAGGCACTTTATAATTGGTTCCAGGGGTACACGGGCAGCAGTGGTCTGGTCAGTGGAGGACTAGTGGAAGGAGGGACCGCAGACAGGCTTCAAAGGCCTAAAATAACAAACAATAGGCTCATGGCAGTTTTACAGCGGTTACATGGATACACGGGCAGGCAGCTTGGTGGTCAGTGGAGGAGTATTTAAAGTAGGGACCGCAGACAGGCTTCAAAGGCCTAACATAAGAAAATGGGCTGGCTGTAGGCACTTTATAATTGGTTCCAGGGGTACACGGGCAGCAGTGGTCTGGCCAGTGGAGGACTAGTGGAAGGAGGGACCGCAGACAGGCTTCAAAGGCCTAACATAAAAAAAATGGGCTGGCTGTAGGCACTTTATAATTGGTTCCAGGGGTACACGGGCAGCAGTGGTCTGGTCAGTGGAGGACTAGTGGAAGGAGGGACCGCAGACAGGCTTCAAAGGCCTAAAATAACAAACAATAGGCTCATGGCAGTTTTACAGCGGTTACATGGATACACGGGCAGGCAGCTTGGTGGTCAGTGGAGGAGTATTTAAAGTAGGGACCGCAGACAGGCTTCAAAGGCCTAACATAAGAAAATGGGCTGGCTGTAGGCACTTTATAATTGGTTCCAGGGGTACACGGGCAGCAGTGGTCTGGTCAGTGGAGGACTAGTGGAAGGAGGGACCGCAGACAGGCTTCAAAGGCCTAAAATAACAAACAATAGGCTCATGGCAGTTTTACAGCGGTTACATGGATACACGGGCAGGCAGCTTGGTGGTCAGTGGAGGAGTATTTAAAGTAGGGACCGCAGACAGGCTTCAAAGGCCTAACATAAGAAAATGGGCTGGCTGTAGGCACTTTATAATTGGTTCCAGGGGTACACGGGCAGCAGTGGTCTGGCCAGTGGAGGACTAGTGGAAGGAGGGACCGCAGACAGGCTTCAAAGGCCTAACATAAAAAAATGGGCTGGCTGTAGGCACTTTATAATTGGTTCCAGGGGTACACGGGCAGCAGTGGTCTGGTCAGTGGAGGACTAGTGGAAGGAGGGACCGCAGACAGGCTTCAAAGGCCTAAAATAACAAACAATAGGCTCATGGCAGTTTTACAGCGGTTACATGGATACACGGGCAGCTTGGTGGTGAGTGGAGGAGTAGTGCAAGGAGTGTCTGTCCCAGTACTCCCAAAATATAAATAGATGTTAATGTCTCGCAAAACAACCAAAACAAAAAAAAAGGTGGCATACTTAGGTACAGGGGTGGGCTCATCTGCTGAGTTTCTGACATAGTAATTTGGCAGTAACTATTTAATGGTGCCAATATAGGACACAGACACAGACTACTTTAAGTTGCATCGTAGATGTCTACAAATTTGTATTGTCAGTGCCAGACATTGAATGATGTCAGCGAATAGACTAAAGATTGGTGGAGCTGTGCGACATAATTTTGCATGTGGTAGAGCACATTTTGAGCTGGCGTAGGGGGGAACTCTCTAGAGGCCGGCGGGACCGCCCCAGGGCCCCTCATGTTACAACGGTGTGTCTGACGTTGGGTGCGCACCACCACCGCCAGAGACACTACATTGTACTATGAGGGACCCAGTAGCAATGCCGTCAACCAAAAGCGTCCATGTAGCCTCCATGGAAACTCCAGTGGTTAGGGCTGAGGGATTTCTCCTTGGAATCAATGGAGTGGATGGCTGTCACGGTCACGTGCCAGGAGCCTGTGGAAATATGTGATACAGGAGATGTAGTATGAGATCCAAGACCACAATGATTTTCTAGATGGTCCGCTAGATGCAGTGCCTGTCCAAGGAATGGCCTGTTAGTATATAGCTGTCATCGTCGTAACAGGAATAGGAGCAAAAGCTTCCATGTGTGATGCAGCCCTCTGTGTTGCGCCTGGTATCTGAGCCCAAATGTAGAGGTCCTGACACAACCGTGTCTAGGTAGGTGCAGGCGTAAGGGTTCCCAGGTGGGTCCGGTGTCAACACCGGACCCACCTGGGAACCCTTACGCCTGCACCTACCTAGACACGGTTGTGTCAGGACCTCTACATTTGGGCTCAGATACCAGGCGCAACACAGAGGGCTGCATCACACATGGAAGCTTTTGCTCCTATTCCTGTTACGACGATGACAGCTATATACTAACAGGCCATTCCTTGGACGGGCACTGCATCTAGCGGACCATCTAGAAAATCATTGTGGTCTTGGATCTCATACTACATCTCCTGTATCACATATTTCCACAGGCTCCTGGCACGTGACCGTGACAGCCATCCACTCCATTGATTCCAAGGAGAAATCCCTCAGCCCTAACCACTGGAGTTTCCATGGAGGCTACATGGACATAATTTGTCATCAGCACCTTACCTGCTGAACTTTGAATGGAAACTGAATTCTGCAGATTAGCGACGTTGTGACCAAGGCTATGTATTGGCCGAAACGTCAAAATTTACCAGTCGCTTGATCGCACAACCACTATAAATAAACTTCCACTTGCAAGCATACTCTTCTCTTGTACGTGTGCAGTGATCTTCATATCCAGTGACTTTGGAACGATTAGTTCCCTTCACTAGCACCGTCACCTCCACTTCAGTTGAGTGCTAGCCATTATAACTATTGGTCAACCAAAAGCGAGCACACCCACCTCTTCAGACAAACAGCAGTCTCACGGGTGCTTGCGCCAAGTCGCGATACCACGGCCCCGTGTGGGGAGTTTGGCCATTTAGGGAGGTGTAAACATGTCGTATGCTGTACAATCAGCTGCAGCAAATTAGACATTAGAAAAGTAATTCACAGGCAAGAGCCTTTCATAGGAAAGCTAGGTGTCGGCCGGGCAAGGTGGGGCAAAAGATTTCGAAATCCAGTTGTGGTTCATTTTAATGAATGTTAGATCGTCAACATTTTGGGTAGCCAGACGAGTCCTTTTTTCGGTTAATATTGAACCTGCAGCACTGAATACTCTTTCTGATAGGACACTTGCTGCCGGGCAAGCAAGCTCCTGCAATGCATATTCTGCCAATTCTGGCCAGGTGTCTAATTTGGAGGCCCAGTAATCAAATGGGAATGACGGTTGAGGGAGAACATCGATAAGGGATGAAAAATAGTTAGTAACCATACTGGACAAATGTTGTCTCCTGTCACTTTCAATTGATGCAGCAGTACCTGTCCTGTCTGCGGTCATAGCAAAATCACTCCACAACCTGGTCAGAAAACCCCTCTGTCCAACGCCACTTCTGATGTGTGCACCCCTAACACTCCTAGTCTGCTGCCCCCTGGAGCTCGTGTGAGAACGATCACGTGCGCTGTGTGCTGGGAATGCCTGAAGCAAACGGTCAACAAGAGTTGACTGTTTGGTTGCTAATATTAGTTCCAAGTTCTCATGTGGCATAATATTTTGCAATTTGCCTTTATAGCGTGGATCAAGGAGGCAGGCCAACCAGTAATCGTCATCGTTCATCATTTTCGTAATGCGTGTGTCCCTTTTTAGGATACGTAAGGCATAATCCGCCATGTGGGCCAAAGTTCCAGTTGTCAAATCTCCGGTTGTGATTGGTTGAGGGGCAGTTGCAGGCAAATCTACGTCACTTGTGTCCCTCAAAAAACCAGAACCCGGCCGTGACACGCAACCAATTTCCTGTGCCCCCGGGAAAGGTTCGGCATTAAAAATATACTCATCCCCATCATCCTCCTCGTCCTCCACCTCCTCTTCGCCCGCTACCTCGTCCTGTACACTGCCCTGACCAGACAATGGCTGACTGTCATCAAGGCTTTCCTCTTCCTCTGGTGCAGACGCCTGCTCCTTTATGTGCGTCAAACTTTGCATCAGCAGACGCATTAGGGGGATGCTCATGCTTATTACGGCGTTGTCTGCACTAACCAGCCGTGTGCATTCCTCAAAACACTGAAGGACTTGACACATGTCTTGTATCTTAGACCACTGCACACCTGACAACTCCATGTCTGCCATCCTACTGCCTGCCCGTGTATCCTCCCACAAATAAATAACAGCACGCCTCTGTTCGCACAGTCTCTGAAGCATGTGCAGTGTTGAGTTCCACCTTGTTGCAACGTCTATGATTAGGCGATGCTGGGGAAGGTTCAAAGACCGCTGATAGGTCTGCATACGGCTGGCGTGTACAGGCGAACGTCGGATATGTGAGCAAAGTGCACGCACTTTGAGGAGCAGGTCGGAGAACCCAGGATAAGTTTTCAATAAGCACTGCACCACCAGGTTTAAGGTGTGAGCCAGGCAAGGAATGTGTTTCAGTTGGGAAAGGGAGATGGCAGCCATGAAATTCCTTCCGTTATCACTCACTACCTTGCCTGCCTCAAGATCTACTGTGCCCAGCCACGACTGCGTTTCTTGTTGCAAGAACTCGGACAGAACTTCCGCGGTGTGTCTGTTGTCGCCCAAGCACTTCATAGCCAATACAGCCTGCTGACGCTTGGCAGTAGCTGGCCCATAATGGGACAACTGGTGTGCAACAGTGTCATCTGCCGATGGAGTGGTTGGCAGACTGCGTTCTGTGGAAGAGCTGTAGCTTCTGCAGGAGGACGAGGAGGAGGAGGGGGTGCGAACGCCTACAGCCAACTGTTTCCTAGACCGTGGGCTAGGCACAACTGTCCCTAAATTGATGTCGCCTGTGGACCCTGCATCCACCACATTCACCCAGTGTGCCGTGATGGACACATAACGTCCCTGGCCATGCCTACTGGTCCATGCATCTGTAGTCAGGTGCACCTTTGTACTCACAGATTGCCTGAGTGCATGGACGATGCGCTGTTTAACATGCTGGTGCAGGGCTGGGATGGCTTTTCTGGAAAAAAAGTGTCGACTGGGTAGCTCGTATCGTGGTTCAGCGTACTCCATCAGGGCTTTGAAAGCTTCGCTTTCAACTAACCGGTAGGGCATCATCTCTAACGAGATTAGTCTAGCTATGTGGGCGTTAAAACACTGTGTACGCGGATGCGAGGATAAGTACTTCCTTTTTCTAACCAGAGTCTCATGTAGGGTGAGCTGGACTGGAGAGCTGGAGATCGTGGAACTTTCGGGTGTGCCGGTGTACATGGCAGACTGAGAGACGGTTGGAGACGGTATTGTTTCCGCCGGTGCCCTAGATGCAATATTTCCTCCTACAAAACTGGTGATTCCCTGACCCTGACTGCTTTTGGCTGGCAAAGAAACCTGCACAGATACTGCCGGTGGTGCGGAAAATGGTGGCCTTACAGTGACGGAAGGGATGTTGCGTTGCTGACTAGCTTCATTGGCCGAGGGTGCTACAACCTTGAGGGACGTTTGGTAGTTAGTCCAGGCTTGAAAATGCATGGTGGTTAAGTGTCTATGCATGCAACTAGTATTTAGACTTTTCAGATTCTGACCTCTGCTTAAGCTAGTTGAACATTTTTGACAGATGACTTTGCGCTGATCAGTTGGATGTTGTTTAAAAAAATGCCAGACTGCACTCTTCCTAGACTCGGATCCCTTTTCAGGGATTGCAGACTGAGCTTTAACCGGATGGCAACGCTGTGCTCCAACAGGTTTTGGCTTTGACACGCGTTTTGGGCCAGATACGGGCCCGGCAGATGGAACCTGTTGCGATGTTGATGCCTGCTGCGGCCCCTCCTCCACCTCCGCTTCTGAACTACTGCCGCCTGCACCCTGTTCCCCCAATGGCTGCCAATCGGGGTCAATAACTGGGTCATCTATTACCTCCTCTTCGAGCTCGTGTGCAACTTCGTCTGTGTCACTGTGTCGGTCGGTGGTATAGCGTTCGTGGCGGGGCAACATAGTCTCATCAGGGTCTGATTGTGGATCTGTACCCTGAGAGGGCAATGTGGTGGTCTGAGTCAAAGGAGCAGCATAGTACTCTGGCTGTGGCTGTGCATCAGTGCACTCCATGTCAGAATATACTTGTAATGGGCATGGCCTGTTAAATGTTTCACTTTCTAAGCCAGGGACGGTATGTGTAAAGAGCTCCATGGAGTGACCCGTTGTGTCGCCTGCTGCATCCTTCTCTCTTGTTGTAGTTTTTGCTGAGGAGGACAAGGAAGCGACTTGTCCCTGACCGTGAACATCCACAAGCGACGCGCTGCTTTTACATTTACCAGTTTCGGAAGAGGAGGCAAAAGAGCTAGAGGCTGAGTCTGCAATGTAAGCCAAAACTTGCTGTTGCTGCTCCGCCTTTAAAAGCGGTTTTCCTACTCCCAGAAAAGAGAGCGTTCGAGGCCTTGTGTAGCCTGACGACGAAACTGGCTCCACAGCTCCAGACTTAGGTGGAATATTTTTATCCCCACGACCACCTGATGCTCCACTACCACTACCATCATTACCAGCTGACAATGAACGCCCACGACGACCTCTTGCACCAGACTTCCTCATTGTTTTAAAATCTTAACCAAAGTAACTTTATTTGTTGCTGTCAAACAACTTACACGGTGAGCTATAACTTCAGTATGATTTCAATATCCCTTAACAGGTTGGTGAGACCACAAGGAAAATCAGGCACAATGTTAGGCTACGTTCACATTTGCGTTGTGCGCCGCAGCGTCGGCGCCGCAGCGCACAACGCAAACAAAAACGCAGCAAAACGCATGCACAACGCTGCGTTTTGCGCCGCATGCGTCGCTTTTTTCATTGAATTTGGACGCAGCAAAAATGCAACTTGCTGCGTCCCCTGCGCCTGGACGCGGGCGCCGCAGCGACGCATGCGGCGCAAAACGCAAGTGCGTCGCATGTCCATGCGCCCCCATGTTAAATATAGGGGCGCATGACGCATGCGGCGCCGCTGCGGCGCCCGACGCTGCGGCGCTGGCCGCAAATGTGAACGTAGCCTTACACACTCTGTTTTCTGTGGCACAAAATCACAGAGATGACACACACGCAGGACTGTCACTCAAGCACTAATGTCAATATTAATCTCCCACCTAATTTATTTTTTTTTTTCTCAGGGAGACTTTAGAAACCAAATAATATTAAAAAAAAAAAAAAAAAAAAGGCTTTCTATGGCCCACAATTAGAGAGAGAGAGGTGGCACACCCAGGAGTCAAGACTGGCGCACAAGCTGAAAGGGCAATATTACTCTCCCACTGTTTTTTTAAGTTTTTTTTTTATTTCAGGGAGACTTTAGAAACCAAATAATATTAAAAAAAAAAAAAAAAAAAATAGCCTTTCTATGGCCCACTGAATGAGAGAGAGAGGTGGCACACCCAGGAGTCAAGACTGGCACACAAGCTGAAAGGGCAATATTACTCTCCCACTGTTTTTTTATGTATTTTTTGTTTTTTAAGGGAGACTTTAGAAACCCAATAATATTAAAAAAAAAATAAATAAATAGGCTTTCTATGGCCCACTGAATGAAAGGGAGAGAGGTGGCACACCCAGGAGTCAAGCCTGGCACACAAGCTGAAAGGGCAATATTACTCTCCCACTGTTTTTTTATGTATTTTTTGTTTTTTAAGGGAGACTTTAGAAACCCAATAATATTTAAAAAAATAAATAAATAGGCTTTCTATGGCCCACTGAATGAGAGGGAGAGAGGTGGCACACCCAGGAGTCAAGACTGGCACACAAGCTGAAAGGGCAATATTACTCTCCCACTGTTTTTTTATGTATTTTTTGTTTTTTAAGGGAGACTTTAGAAACCCAATAATATTTAAAAAAAAAAATAAATAGGCTTTCTATGGCCCACTGAATGAGAGGGAGAGAGGTGGCACACCCAGGAGTCAAGACTGGCACACAAGCTGAAAGGGCAATATTACTCTCCCACTGTTTTTTTATGTATTTTTTGTTTTTTAAGGGAGACTATAGAAACCCAATAATATTTAAAAAAAATAAATAAATAGGCTTTTTATGGCCCACTGAATGAAAGGGAGAGAGGTGGCACACCCAGGAGTCAAGACTGGCACACAAGCTGAAAGGGCAATATTTCTCTCCCACTGTTTTTTTATGTTTTTTTTTTTTTCAGGGAGACTTTAGAAACCAAATAATATTAAAAAAACCAAAAAAAAAATAGCCTTTCTATGGCCCACTGAATGAGAGAGAGAGGTGGCACACCCAGGAGTCAAGACTGGCACACAAGCTGAAAGGGCAATATTACTCTCCCACTGTTTTTTTATGTATTTTTTGTTTTTTAAGGGAGACTTTAGAAACCCAATAATATTTAAAAAAAAAAATAAATAGGCTTTCTATGGCCCACTGAATGAGAGGGAGAGAGGTGGCACACCCAGGAGTCAAGACTGGCACACAAGCTGAAAGGGCAATATTACTCTCCCACTGTTTTTTTATGTATTTTTTGTTTTTTAAGGGAGACTTTAGAAACCCAATAATATTTAAAAAAATAAATAAATAGGCTTTCTATGGCCCACTGAATGAGAGGGAGAGAGGTGGCACACCCAGGAGTCAAGACTGGCACACAAGCTGAAAGGGCAATATTACTCTCCCACTGTTTTTTTATGTATTTTTTGTTTTTTAAGGGAGACTTTAGAAACCCAATAATATTTAAAAAAAAAAATAAATAGGCTTTCTATGGCCCACTGAATGAGAGGGAGAGAGGTGGCACACCCAGGAGTCAAGACTGGCACACAAGCTGAAAGGGCAATATTACTCTCCCACTGTTTTTTTATGTATTTTTTGTTTTTTAAGGGAGACTATAGAAACCCAATAATATTTAAAAAAAAAAAATAAATAGGCTTTTTATGGCCCACTGAATGAAAGGGAGAGAGGTGGCACACCCAGGAGTCAAGACTGGCACACAAGCTGAAAGGGCAATATTACTCTCCCACTGTTTTTTTATGTTTTTTTTTTTTTTTTCAGGGAGACTTTAGAAACCAAATAATATTAAAAAAACCAAAAAAAAAATAGCCTTTCTATGGCCCACTGAATGAGAGAGAGAGGTGGCACACCCAGGAGTCAAGACTGGCACACAAGCTAAAAGGGCAATATTACTCTCCCACTGTTTTTTTATGTATTTTTTGTTTTTTAAGGGAGACTTTAGAAACCCAATAATATTTTTTTAAAAAAATAAATAGGCTTTCTATGGCCCACTGAATGAGAGGGAGAGAGGTGGCACACCCAGGAGTCAAGACTGGCACACAAGCTGAAAGGGCAATATTACTCTCCCACTGTTTTTTTATGTATTTTTTGTTTTTTAAGGGAGACTATAGAAACCCAATAATATTTTAAAAAAAAAATAAATAGGCTTTTTATGGCCCACTGAATGAAAGGGAGAGAGGTGGCACACCCAGGAGTCAAGACTGGCACACAAGCTGAAAGGGCAATATTACTCTCCCACTGTTTTTTTATGTTTTTTTTTTTTTTTTCAGGGAGACTTTAGAAACCAAATAATATTAAAAAAACCAAAAAAAAAATAGCCTTTCTATGGCCAACTGAATGAGAGAGAGAGGTGGCACACCCAGGAGTCAAGACTGGCACACAAGCTGAAAGGGCAATATTACTCTCCCACTGTTTTTTTATGTATTTTTTGTTTTTTAAGGGAGACTTTAGAAACCCAATAATATTTAAAAAAATAAATAAATAGGCTTT
This sequence comes from Ranitomeya variabilis, assembly GCF_051348905.1. Taxonomy (NCBI): domain Eukaryota; kingdom Metazoa; phylum Chordata; class Amphibia; order Anura; family Dendrobatidae; genus Ranitomeya; species Ranitomeya variabilis. The sequence goes on along the minus strand of NC_135236.1, from coordinate 301,045,503 downwards.
CTATGGCCCACTGAATGAGAGGGAGAGAGGTGGCACACCCAGGAGTCAAGACTGGCACACAAGCTGAAAGGGCAATATTACTCTCCCACTGTTTTTTTATGTTTTTTTTTTTTTTTTCAGGGAGACTTTAGAAACCAAATAATAAGAAAAAAATAAATAAATAGGCTTTCTATGGCCCACTGAATGAGAGGGAGAGAGGTGGCACACCCAGGAGTCAAGACTGGCACACAAGCTGAAAGGGCAATATTACTCTCCCACTGTTTTTTTATGTATTTTTTGTTTTTTAAGGGAGACTATAGAAACCCAATAATATTTTAAAAAAAAAATAAATAGGCTTTTTATGGCCCACTGAATGAAAGGGAGAGAGGTGGCACACCCAGGAGTCAAGACTGGCACACAAGCTGAAAGGGCAATATTACTCTCCCACTGTTTTTTTATGTTTTTTTTTTTTTTTTCAGGGAGACTTTAGAAACCAAATAATAAGAAAAAAAATAAATAAATAAATAGGCTTTCTATAGCCCACTGAATGAGAGATAGCACACACAGCAGTGGCACGCAAGCCCTGACTGAGGCCAATATTTTTCTCCCACTGATTGATGTAGTGTTTTTGTGTTGAGGTAGATTTTAGAACACAAATCAAGGAAAAAAAAAAAATGCTTTCTATGGCCCACTGAATGAGAGAGAGGTGGCACACCCAGGAGTCAAGACTGGCGCACAAGCTGAAAGGGCAATATTACTCTCCCACTGTTTTTTTAAGTTTTTTTTTTATTTCAGGGAGACTTTAGAAACCAAATAATATTAAAAAAAACAAAAAAAAAAATAGCCTTTCTATGGCCCACTGAATGAGAGAGAGAGGTGGCACACCCAGGAGTCAAGACTGGCACACAAGCTGAAAGGGCAATATTACTCTCCCACTGTTTTTTTATGTATTTTTTGTTTTTTAAGGGAGACTTTAGAAACCCAATAATATTTAAAAAAAAAAATAAATAGGCTTTCTATGGCCCACTGAATGAGAGAGAGGTGGCACACCCAGGAGTCAAGACTGGCGCACAAGCTGAAAGGGCAATATTACTCTCCCACTGTTTTTTTAAGTTTTTTTTTTATTTCAGGGAGACTTTAGAAACCAAATAATATTAAAAAAAACAAAAAAAAAAATAGCCTTTCTATGGCCCACTGAATGAGAGAGAGAGGTGGCACACCCAGGAGTCAAGACTGGCACACAAGCTGAAAGGGCAATATTACTCTCCCACTGTTTTTTTATGTATTTTTTGTTTTTTAAGGGAGACTTTAGAAACCCAATAATATTTAAAAAAAAAAATAAATAGGCTTTCTATGGCCCACTGAATGAGAGGGAGAGAGGTGGCACACCCAGGAGTCAAGACTGGCACACAAGCTGAAAGGGCAATATTACTCTCCCACTGTTTTTTTAGGTATTTTTTTTTTTTCAGGGAGACTTTAGAAACCAAATAATATTAAAAAAAAAAAAAATAGGCTTGCTATAGCCCACTGAATGAGAGATAGCACACACAGCAGTGGCACACAAGCCCTGACTGAGGCCAATATTTTTCTCCCACTGATTGATGTAGTGTTTTTGTGTTGAGGTAGAATTTAGAACACAAATCACGGAAAAAATAAATAGGCTTTCTATGGCCCACTCAGTGAGAGATGGCACACACAGGGATGGCACTGTAGCAGAAATGCCAATCTTAATCTCCCACAAAAAAAACAAAAAAAAAAAAAACAGGGACTGTCCTACAATTACTATCTCCCTGCAGTAATGTAAGCCAGGTATGGCAGGCAGCAATAGGAGTGGACTGATGCACAAATTAAATAAAAAGTGTGGACAAACAAAAAAGATAGCTGTGCAGAAAGGAAGGAACAAGAGGATATGTGCTTTGAAAAAAGCAGTTGGTTTCCACAGTGGCGTACACACAGCAATACAGCTATCACGGAGCCTTCTAGGGCAGCCCAATGAGCTACAGCGCTGAGGGGAAAAAAAAAAAAAAATAGCTTCCACAGTCCCTGCACACCGAAGGTGGTGTTGGACAGTGGAAATCGCTGCAGCACAAGCGGTTTGGTGGTTAGTGGACCCTGCCTAACGCTCTCCCTGCTTCTGACGAAGCGGCAGCAACCTGTCCCTAAGCTCAGATCAGCAGCAGTAAGATGGCGGTCGGCGGGAACGCCCCTTTATAGCCCCTGTGACGCCGCAGACAGCAAGCCAATCACTGCAATGCCCTTCTCTAAGATGGTGGGGACCAGGATCTATGTCATCACGCTGCCCACACGCTGCGTTCACCTTCATTGGCTGAGAAATGGCGCTTTTCGCGTCATTGAAACGCGACTTTGGCGCGAAAGTCGCGTACCGCATGGCCGACAAGCACAGGGGTCGGATCGGGTTTCATGAGACGCCGACTTAGCCAAAAGTCGGCGACTTTTGAAAATGATCGACCCGTTTCGCTCAACCCTAGTCACGAACACTTTCCCTTTAAAGACCTTTCCCCCATTTTACATGGACGTCCCTAGGGCCACGAACCAGGTCAGCCACCGTGACATTCCCCTTGAGAACCGAAGGACCCGGTACCGAGTAACCCCTAGCCCTTGGGGGCGCTCTGGACTGATCGCTGAAGAGGATAAACCTCCACTCCAACCTTTGCTATTTAATTCCAGCCTCTCATGGAGACCATAGGGTCCTACTAGAGAGATTATGGTGTGTAGGGTAGCTTGACCTCTCGAGTGTGCATACCAGCTTTTCATTACATTGATATGGTGGTGGAACCAATGGCAGAGACATTTCTCCAAAGTGTCCTATGAGTCATTTTTCTACACAAAAATGCTAAGCGAACTTCCAGCAGTGGATCTTGAGGATTGGTCTTTTCATGTGCATTTAATTTTACAGAACTTTCCTCACCTCACTGATAGCATGCCAAGGTATGTAATTGCTCCTGCTGTCCAGTTTGACAGCCCTAATGGTAATGCCCAGACCGATACCCATTAAAGTGGTATTCTTGAGTTGTCTCTTGAGTAGCTCAGAGCTATGCAGTCTCCTTACTTCCTGGTTTCTATCAGGGCAGGCTCTCCTCCTTGAGTGACATTTCTGGTGAAAAGTAGAACTGTGTAGTAGAACTATAAAGCTCAGCAATGATACATTGAGCTATCAGTAGTTTCTTCTGGAGTGTTCACTTTGGCATTTGAACATGCAGCTGAGAGCAGAGATCCATAATTAAGCAGACCTGTTCTAAATGCTGTGGGCTGGTATCTTACAACTGCATCTTTTTAGAAGATGAGAAAGAGAGGAGGGAGGGGCAGGGAGGTGAGAAGCTAACAGCTGTATAGAAAACATTGAACTGGAGAGAGCAGACTGGGATGTTAAGAGTTAACCTTCAATGTAGCTACTGTGCACTCTCAGCCAGGATCTAGAGGCCAAGCTCCATAGAAACGAACTTGTACACTAAAAAAGATAAAAAGCAGTTACGGCAAGAGAATGGCAGAAGATATAGAAAGCAAGTCAATTGCAAAGCAAACCTTTTTATTTTCATGCTGTCTAAATTATTAAAGCAATTTAAGAACTTGAGAATACCCCTTTTAATAATTTTGACATTGAGCAGTGACTAGGGGAACATATGGGTATATGGTTTTGATTCAGGAGACAAGTTTCAGCAATACTATGACATCCCTATTGTATGATTGTATCGGCAACTGCCAGCTGTGGGAGCCCCATGTGGGAGACTTGAACGACACATGTGACTAAAAAGCCACCAGTTGGGGAATTCTGACTATACCTGAAGCAAAGGCTTAAATAAGAATTGTCAGGTTAAGCTATAGCATTCTTTAAAGAACAAAAGTGATTCTTACCTGCTGTGCTCTGGGCCTATAAAAGTGTGTTATGGTAGACAACATGATAGATCTAAACCAAGAACATATCCCTGCAGAGGAGGTCTAGTGGTAGACAAAGCATGATTGTTTTCCATTCTCAGAGGAAATTCGTAGATGTACACCTAGCCACTTAAAATGAACTGTCGTCTTATAAATAATTTGCTGCATAGTTTGGTTGCAGAAGAAACTTGTGAGAGTAGATTATATGGGGTAATTCAACTTTTATCTACACAGAACATGAGGTGCATGCATCAGCTTCTTAATATAGCATGACAGGAAGTCTGATGGACCTTTTACCAGTGAGAAAGTGAAACCAAAGTACAACAAGTATATGCATTACATTCAACTAAGCATATAAGTAACAACATTGGCATCTACTGTCAGAAAAGTGTAAACACCTACTGCACACAAATAAGTGTATCTGTTGCATATCTGCCAAAATAATTTGGATTCAAAGTAACAGAAAAAGGTGTAAATTATTATGTTGAGATGCATGGAAAAAAATAAGAAACAGTGCATACATTTTGGCAATTTAAAATACGATAACAGCAGAATGATAAAAATCTATAATGATTAGATTTGACATTAATATACAATAAATGTTACTAAAGCAACATTTAGGGTATGTGCACACGCTGCGGATTTTGCTGCGGATCTGCAGCGTTTCCACAGCTGCGGATCCGCAGCGGTTTCCCATGCATTTACAGTACCATGTAAAGCTATGGGAAATGAAATCCGCAGTGCACATGCTGCGGAAAAAAAACACGCGGAAACGCAGCGGTTTATTTTCTGCAGAATGTCAATTCTTTGTGCGGATTCCACTGCGGGTTTACACCTGCTCCAATAGAAATCTGCAGGTGAAAACCCGCAGAGGAAACCGCAATAGAAACCGCGATAAATCCGCAGCAAAAACCGCAGCGGTTTTGCACTGCGGATTTATCAAATCCGCTGCGGAAAATTCCACAATGGAATCCGCAGCGTGTGCACAAGCCCTAAGCAACCGCCATAGAAAAAAATAATATATATATATATATACCACCTTAGCAACTGCAACCACGCATTGATTATCACAAGTTGGAGCAAGCTCAGGAGCTGAGCACGCTCCGTACATCGTGGGTGCCAGCTGCGTTACACAGATGGAAAAAGCAAGTTGCAAATTTCAGAACATGGCAACAAAAAGCACTTTTTTTTTTCAGAAGTTCAAAATGTTTAGTTTTTTAGCCACTAAAATATAAACAGAACCTTATAAGTTTGACATTCCTGTAATCATACAGATGTACAACCTCCCACCTCTGCTTGCTGTCTGCTGTCTGTCATCTGCCGCTTTACCATCTAGCAACATATTTTAATGTGCCTGCTTAATGATTGGTATAATTCATTTGTTGGGCAGCACGGTGGCGCAGTGGTTAGCACAGCATCCTTGCAGCGCTGGAGTCCTGGGTTCTAATCCCACCTTGGACAACATCTGCAAAGAGTTTGTATGTTCTCTCCGTGTTTGCGTGGGTTTCCTCCGGGCACTCCGGTTTCCTCCCACATTCCAAAGACATACTGATAGGGAATTTAGATTGTGAGCCCCATCGGGGACAGCGATGATAATGTGTACAAACTGTAAAGCGCTGCATAATATGTTAGCGCTATATAAAAATAAAGATTATTTATTATTATTTGTTGCATTATACGTTTTACTCACTGTTTGATGTATATCCATGACTGTGGTCACTCTAGATATTATCTGGTGGAAGGTGTTATAGCATATAGATGTTGCCAGCCCCAATGTCTTTGATCATCTAACCACCCCCTGGTGTGCTGGCCCCAGCTGAGAAATTATCCCTAATCAGTTCCCACAATCCATCTCTTCTGACCCAGAATTCTGGACTATAAGTTTAGAAACATCCTTAGGGGTGCACACATGTGGGGGTGCACGTGAGAATCCCCAAAGCAAAGAATCCCGAAGATAAGCATCGAGATACAGCAGTTACTTCATGGCAGTTAGTCAGGGCAGGAGTCAGGTAACCCACACTCTGCTCTCCCTTCAATCCATGTGCTTTATTCCTATCCTCCTATGTTCCCTTGCCATCCACGTTCACCGCACCATCCCCCTCCATCATGACTCATATTCATCAGCCCCTCTCTCCTTCCCTCTCCCATGTACAGCTCCCATGCACTTCTCACCTTCCTGAAAAACCTCAGCCCATCTTGCCCAAACACACTGCATAAAAAAACTTCATACAATTCCAATACCTGATTTCAGGCGACATCTCCCCCAACCCTGGTCCACCATCCCCCAACCTCAACCCCAATCCTACCTCATATCATAACCACACTTATCTTATTAATATTATTTGCACTCCTTCATATACTTCTTTTAATTGTGCCCTTTGGAATCCACGGTCTGTATGTAACAAACTTCCTTTTCTGCACAATTACTTTCTGAACAACTCTCTGAATCTGTTGGCCCTCACTGAAACCTGGATTCAGGATTCTGACACTGTCTCCCCTGCTGCCATTTCCCATGGTGGCCTACAATTCTCCCATTCCCCGAGACCCACAAACAGACATGGTGGCGGAGTCAGCATACTCCTGTCCCCACAATGCACCTTCCAGGTCATCCCCCCAGTTCCATCACTCTCATTCCCTTCTTTGGAGGTCCACACCATCAGGCTCTTTTATCCCCTCTCCTTCAGAGTAGCGGTCATATACCGGCCCCCAGGCTCGCCCACCCACTTCCTGGACCATTTCTCTGCCTGGCTGCTGCACTTCATGTCCTCAGAACTCCCAACCCTAATCCTGGGAGACTTCAACATCCCCATAAACAGCCCCACTTCCACATCTGCATCCCAGCTTCTATCACTTACCACTTCTCTCGGCTTCTCACAGCTCTCAACCTCTGAAACACACAAAGGTGGTAACACTCTTGACCTGGTCTTCGCCTGGCTCTGCTCAATCTCCTACCTAGGTAACTCACCGCTTCCCCTCTCTGACCACAACATTCTCTCCTCCACACTCACAATTCCTCGCCCACCCCAGCACACTCCTGCCTACCACACATTCAGAAATCTACAAGCCATTAACCCTCATACACTTTCAGACTCCTTACACTCATCACTGTCCCCAATCTCCTCTTTTTCCTGTCTTGATCTGGCTGTACATCACTACAATGACACACTTAGAAGCACCCATTACCAAGTAGCGCCCCTCACCCTCAGAACTTTCAAACACAGAGTAAAACAGCCCTGGCACACATCGCAAACTCGGATTCCCCAGCGATGCTCTAGAAGTGCTGAATGCTTATGGAGGAAAACTCGCACACCAGAAGACTTCAAACACTTCAAATTTATGCTAAGAACCTATAATTCTGCCCTTCACCTCGCCAAACAGACCTACTTCACCAACCTGATCTCCTCACTATCCAACAACCCCAAGAAACTTTTTGACACCTTTCACTCCCTCCTCAGGCCAAAAGCACAAGCCCCTATCACAGACGTGTGCTGATGACCCAGCCTCCCACTTTATAGAGAAAATGGATAATATCCGTCAGGAAATCTGCTCCCAGCCACCAAGTGCAGTGACTCCCATCCCTCCCTGCATTTCCTCTGGCTTAATCTCCACATTTGATCCCATCACAGAAGAAGAAGTCTCCAGGCTCCTCTCTTCTTGTCATCCGACTACATGCACTACTGACCCCATTCCCTCACACCTCCTCCAGTCGCTCTCTCCAGTCGTTACAACTCACCTAACTACCATCTTTAATCTCTCCCTCTCCTCTGGCATTTTCCCCTCCTCCTTCAAACACTGTATTATTACTCCATTAGTAAAGAAACCCTCTCTCGATCCATCCTGCACAAATAACTACAGACCAGTCTTCAATCTCCCCTTCATCCCTAAACTCTTGGAGTGCCTGGTCTACTCCTGTCTTACCAGTTATCTCTCCACTCACTCCCTCCTAGACCCTTCACAGTATGGCTTTCGCCCCCTACATTCAACAGAAACTGCACTCATCAAAGTGACCAATGACCTTCTGACAGCAAAGTGTAACGGTGACCACTCTCTGCTCATTCTTCTCGACCTTTCTGCAGCTTTCGACCCTGTTGAACACCATCTCCTACTGTCTAGGCTCCAGTCAATAGGCATTAAGGACACTGCCTTCTCCTGGTTCTCTTCCTATCTTTCTGACCGCTCCTTCAGTGTATCCTTGGTTGGCTCCACTTTGTCCCCTCTTCCTCTCACTGTCGGGGTACCTCAGGGCTCAGTCCTTGGCCCCCTTCTCTTCTCCCTCTATATGGACCCAATTGGACAGACCATCAGCAGATTTGGCTTTCAGTACCATCTTTGTGCTGATGACACACAACTATACATGTCATCCCCTGACCTTACTCCCCCTGTACTACAGAACGCCAGTGACTGTCTGTCCGCAGTCTCCAACATCATGTCCGCTCTCTATCTGAAACTCAACCTCTCCAAAACTGAATTTATTTTGCTCCCAGCATCTACTAACCTCCCTAATCCTGATGTTTCCCTCTCCGTGGGTGGTACCATAATAACACCCCGCCAGCAGGCAAACAGTCTGGGTGTTATGTTTGACTCCGATCTCTCCTTCACACCTCATATATATTCTTTTGCCCACTCTTGCTGCTTACACCTAAAGAACATCTCCAGAATCCGCCCTTTTCTCCCCATGGAAATAATAAAGACCCTCACTGTCGCCTTGATCCACTCCCACCTGGATTACTGTAACGCTCTATTAATTGGCCTCCCCCTCACTTGACTTTCCCCTCCTCCAGTCTGTCCTTAATGCAGCAGCCAGGGTCATCTACTTGGCTAATCGGTATTCAGACGTGTCCGCTCTTCGCCAGTTGTTACACTGGCTACCCATTCATTATAGGATCCAATTCAAAGCACTTGTTCTCACCCACAAAACTCTTCACAGTGCAGCACCCCCTTACATCTCCTCCCTTATTTCTGTCTGCGGTCTGCAAATGACTTTCGACTAACCTCTGCACTAATCCGTACCTCCCACTCCTGTCTCCAAGACTTCTCCCGCACTGCGCCAATCCTCTGGAATGCTCTACCCCAAGAAATTAGGACCATTCACAATGTGCATAGTTTTAGGCGCGCCCTCAAAACATATTTGCTCAGTGCGGCCTATCATACTCTCTAATAAAAGTCATTTTATATGTAAGAGCGCGTGCGTAGCCCAATTCACTATCTCCATCTATCCCTCACTCCTTGAAGATGGCTGGACCATCATTGTAAATACATAATTGTAAATAAGATACTGTACTTTGTATCTCCCCCTCCTCATTGTAGGTTGTAAGCTCTCACGAGCAGGGTCATCTTATTGCTCTTTAATTATTGTATTGTTAATATTGTTACTTATGACTTGTGTTCGAAACTGTTAAATATATGCAAATATGTTGGCGCTATATAAATAAAGATTATTATTATTATTATTAGATGTGAATAATCACATTCCAGGTAATTTTTACTGCACAGTGAATGCCATAAAAACAAAACCCCAAAAAACATGATTCAATATTTTAGTACATTACAGTGAATGATGGCATTCAAAACTACAACTCAACCCACCAAAAACAAGCTCTCAAACATTTATGTAGTTAGAAAAATCAAATAGTTATCGCTGTTGGAAGAAGGCATAGAAAAAAAGAAAGCTTAAAAATGAAAAATTGCCCTATCTCTATGGGGTTCAATGGGTTTCTCACAACTTTAAGTTTCCTAGGGAGTAACAGAAAAACACTCCAGCATATGGTCAAAAGTGTGTCATTTAAAGACCATATTTATTCAAATTTCTTCTTAAACATCATCAACAAGATAGGCATGTTGATCTCAGGGCCGCCATCAGGGCATTACTGCCCTTACTGGCATATGGGGCCCGATGAGCAGAGGGGGCAAGCAGCAGGTCCCCCCTGTTCTGCTCACCGGGCCCATAGCGGCAGTAACAGATTGTGCATCGGACGACGCGCAATCAGTTAAAATCTGTCACTGTGCAGGAGATTCCTCCCGCATGGCAACAGCTAACAGCCGCCAGCCAATCACAGGCCGGCAGCTAATGTCAGCGCGCACATCGCCGACGTATAACGTCACTGTCATATGTCGGAACAACGCTGCGCGCCTCAGCCAAATCATAGGTGAGGACATCGCTGGAGCTCGGCCAGGTAAGGAAAAACTTATTTTTTTTTGCAAAGCCGCGGTATGGGGCATATTATACTGGTATGAGGTACATTATACTTCTATGGAGGGGGGAAGGGAAAGGGGATGCATTATACTATGGGGTGCATTATACTCCTATGGGTGCATTAAACTACTATGGGGCTTCTGCATTTTACTATGGGTGCATTATACTGCTATGGCTCTGCTGCATTATAGTATGTGGCTGCTGCATTATACTGCTATGGGGCAGCTGCATTATACTGCTATGGGGCTGCTGCATTATACTGCTATGGGGCTGCTGCATTATTCTATGGGGTGCATTATACTGCTATGGACCAGCAACATTATACTATGGGGTGCATAATACTACTATGAGCCTGCTGCATTTTACTATGGAGGGCATTATACTGCTATGGGGCTACTGCATTATACTATGGGTGCATTATACTGCTATGGGGCTGCTGCATTATGCTATGGGGCTGCTGCATTATACTGTTGTGGGGCTGCTGCATTATACTGCTATGGGGCTGCTTCATTATATTATAGGACTGCTGCATTATACTGCTATGGCTTTGCTTCATTATGTGTTGGGGCTGCTGCATTACACTGCTATGGGGCTGCTGCATTGTACTGCTATGGGGCTGCTGCATTATACTCCATTTGGGCTGCTGCATTATACTCCTATGGGGCTGCTGCATTATACTTCTATGGGGCTGCTGCATTTTACTATGGGGCTGCTGCATTATACTGCTATGGGGCTGCTGCATTATGTTATGGAGCTGCTGCATTATACTGTTATGGAACTGTTGCAATATACTGCTATGGGGCTGCTGCATTGTACTCCTCTGGGGCTGCTGCATTATACTCCTATGGGGCTGCATTATAGTACTATAGGGTGCATTATACTACTATGTGGGTGCATTATACTATATATGACTATGGGGTACATTATACTACTATGGGGGTGCATTATACTGCTACATATGAATACGGAGTATAATATACTCTTATGGATGTCTATGGTGACAATATGGAGCAATATGGGGGAAATATGGAGACATGAGGCAGAATGGGAGGATACATGGGGTCCAGAATGTGGGATATTATTACTGTAGGGGCTAATTAAAGGATATTATTTTTGAGGATACTGTTTTCAGTGTGGGGGAGGAGATGTTCTGTTTCTGTGCAGGGCAACAAGGTCACTTTTTTTCTTCATCTGGTGTAGTGTAGAGGTTGGGGAAAAATTGGGGAATGTGCCCTATATAACTGTGTTATTTTCTGCAGAGACAAGTCCTGGCTGGAAGAAGTGAAGTCGGTGTGCACTGGATAAAAATGAAAAGCAAAGATGAAGAACTACAAATAGTGATCTCACCAGTTTTAGTGTGTTAGGCTACGTTCACATTTGTGTTGTTGGGCGCAGAGTCGGCGACGCAACCAACAACGCATGTACACAACGCAGCGTCTTGCGACGCATGCGTTGTCATAAGATAGTAAGGATCAGGACTTTCGGCGCAGGGAAAACTCTACAAGTAGCGTCCTCTGCGCCCTGTCTTGTGCATCAAACACATTACAACGCATACCGGTGCATGTCCATGCGCCCCCCATGTTAAAGATAGGGGCGCATGATGCATGCGTCGGTATCCATTGATGACGCTGCGCCCAACAACGCAAATGTGAACGTTACCTGTTATGATCCGGTGACCTTGGAGCCGCATGAAACTTTCTCTGGAGTAGGTGGAAACTGTACTGACCGCAGATCCTGAACTAACACCGCAACTAGAAGTAGCCGTGGGGTGTGCCTAACAAACCCTAGACACCTCGACACAGCCGGAGGACTAAATACCCCTATAGATGGAAATAGGAATACTACCTTGCCTCAGAGCAGAACCCCAAAGGATAGGCAGCCCCCACGAATATTGACTGTGAGTAGGAGAAGAAAAGACACACGCAGGCAGAAAACAAGATTCAGCAAAAGAGGCCACTCTAGCTAAACAGGAAAGGATAGGACAGAATACTAGGCGGTCAGTATTAAAACCCTTCAAAAAATATCCACAGCAGATAATACAAAAAATTCCACAGTCTAACTAAAGACGTGGAATAAATATCTGCAACCCCAGAGAATCCAACAAGACTGAGAAAATACTGACACAATCTAAGCTGGACAAGAAAACACAAAAGAATAGCACTGAATCATGAAGCACACAGCATGTGTGCCACAGAAAAAAAAACAGACACTTATCTTTACTGATTTGGCAGAAAGGCAGGAGGAACCAGGAAGAGGTCCAACACCTCCCAACAACAATTGACAACTGGCAAGGACTAATGAATCCTGCACACCTAAATACCACAGTCAGAACTGCAATCAGCAGAAACACCTGACCAGGACTGCAACTTAGGGACAACTGCATTACCACCTACCACCACCGGAGGGAACCCAAAAGCAGAATTCACAACAGTACCCCCCCCTTGAGGAGGGGTCACCGAACCTTCACCAGCGCCCCCAGGCCAATCAGGACGAGCCAGATGAAAGGCACGGACCAAATCAGCAGCATGGACATCAGAAGCAAAAACCCAAGAATTATCCTCCTGGCCATAACCCTTCCATTTGACAAGGTACTGAAGCCTCCGCCTCGAAAAACGAGAATCCAAAATCTTCTCAACCACATACTCCAACTCCCCATCAACCAACACAGGGGCCGGAGGATCAACAGAGGGAACAACGGGCACCACATATTTCCGCAATAAAGATCTATGGAAGACATTATGGATAGCAAAAGAGGCCGGAAGCGCAAATCTAAAAGACACCGGATTAATAATCCCAGAAATCCTATAAGGACCAATAAACCGAGGCTTAAACTTAGGGGAAGAAACTTTCATAAGAACATGACGGGAAGACAACCAAACCAGATCCCCAACCCGAAGCCGGGAACCAACACACCGACAACGGTTAGCAAAACGTTGAGCCTCCTCCTGAGACAACACCAAATTGTCCACCACATGAGCCCAAATCTGCTGCAACCTGTCAACCACAGAATCCACACCAGGACAGTCAGAAGGCTCAACCTGCCCAGAAGAAAAACGAGGATGAAAACCAAAATTACAAAAGAAAGGCGAAACCAAAGTAGCTGAACTAGCCCGATTATTAAGGGCAAACTCGGCCAATGGCAAAAAGGCCACCCAATCATCCTGATCAGCAGACACAAAGCATCTCAAATAGGTCTCCAAGGTCTGATTAGTTCGCTCGGTCTGGCCATTTGTCTGAGGATGAAATGCAGAAGAAAAAGACAAATCAATGCCCAGCCTAGCACAAAAGGCCCGCCAAAACCTAGAAACAAACTGGGAGGGAACCTCTGTCGGACACAATATTCTCTGGAATACCATGCAAACGAACCACATGCTGAAAAAACAACGGAACCAACTCTGAAGAGGAAGGCAATTTAGGCAAAGGCACCAAATGAACCATCTTAGAAAACCGGTCACAAACAACCCAAATAACCGACATCCTCTGGGAAACCGGAAGGTCAGAAATAAAATCCATAGAAATATGCATCCAGGGCCTCTCAGGGTCCGGCAATGGCAAAAGTAACCCACTAGCACGGGAACAACAAGGCTTGGCCCGCGCACAAGACCCACAGGACTGCACAAAAGAACGCACATCACGTGACAACGAAGGCCACCAAAAGGACCTACCAACCAAATCTCTGGTACCAAAAATACCAGGATGACCAGCCAACACAGAACAGTGAACCTCAGAAATCACTCTACTAGTCCATCTGTCAGGAACAAACAATGTCCCCACAGGACAGCGGTCAGGTCTATCAGCCTGAAATTCCTGAAGAACCCGCCGTAAATCAGGGGAAATGGCAGAAAGGACCACCCCTTCTTTCAGAATGCCGACCGGTTCAAGGACCTCAGGGGAATCAGGCAAAAAACTCCTAGAAAGGGCATCAGCCTTAATATTCTTAGAACCCGGAAGATACGAAACCACGAAATCAAAACGGGAAAAAAACAAGGACCACCGAGCCTGTCTAGGACTCAGCCATTTGGCAGACTCGAGGTAAATCAAATTCTTATGATCGGTCAGGACCACAATACGGTGCTTAGCTCCCTCAAGCCAATGTCGCCACTCCTCAAACGCCCACTTCATAGCCAACAACTCCCGATTGCCAACATCATAATTGCGTTCAGCAGGCGAAAACTTGCGGGAGAAGAAGGCACACGGTTTCATCAAGGAACCCACAGAATCCCTCTGAGACAAAACGGCCCCTGCCCCAATCTCAGAGGCGTCAATCTCAACCTGAAACGGAAGGGAAACATCCGGTTGGCGCAACACCGGAGCAGAAGTAAATCGGCGTTTAAGCTCCTGAAAGGCAGAGACAGCCCCAGAGGACCAATTCGCCACATCAGCACCTTTCTTCGTCAAATCGGTCAAGGGTTTAACCACGCTGGAGAAATTAGCAATGAAACGGCGATAAAAATTTGCAAAACCCCAAAATTTCGGAAGGCTCTTCACGGATGTGGGTTGAATCCAATCATAAATGGCCTGAACCTTAACCGGATCCATCTCCATAGATGAGGGAGAAAAAATGAAGCCCAAAAAATAAACCTTCTGCACCCCAAAGAGGCACTTAGACCCCTTCACAAACAAAGCATTGTCACGAAGGATCTGAAATACCATCCTGACCTGTTCCACATGAGACTCCCAATCATCGGAAAAAATCAAAATATCGTCCAAATATACAATCAAGAATTTAACTATATAAGTCCGGAAGATATCATGCGTGAAGGATTGAAAAACGGATGGAGCATTAGTAAGCCCAAATGGCATCACAAGGTATTCAAAATGGCCTTCGGGCGTATTAAACGCAGTTTTCCATTCATTACCCTGTTTAATACGAACAAGATTATATGCCCCCCGAAGGTCAATCTTAGTAAACCAACTAGCCCCCTTAATCCTAGCAAACAAATCAGAAAGCAAAGGTAAAGGGTATTGAAACTTGACCGTGATCTTATTCAAGAGGCGATAATCAATACAAGGTCTCAAGGAGCCATCCTTCTTAGCAACAAAAAAAATCCCGCTCCCAACGGTGAAGAAGATGGCCTAATATGCCCTTTCTCCAAAGACTCCTTAACATAACTCCGCATGGCGGTATGTTCAGGCACAGACAGGTTGAAAAGTCGGCCCTTAGGAAACTTACTGCCTGGAATCAAGTCAATCGCACAATCACAGTCCCTGTGCGGTGGAATGGAACTGGACTTGGGCTCATCGAATACATCCTGAAAATCAGACAAAAACTCTGGAATTTCAGAAGAGGAAGAAGAGGAGATTGACATCAAAGGAACATCATTATGAACCCTCTGACAACCCCAACTAGTCACAGACATAGAATTCCAATCCAACACAAGATTATGTACCTGCAACCACGGAAAACCCAGCACTATAACATCATGCAAATTATGCAACACCAGAAATCGACAATCTTCCTGATGGGCTGGCCTCATGTGCATGGTCACCTGTGTCCAAAACTGAGGCTTATTTTTAGCCAAAGGTGTAGCATCAATCCCCCTTAAAGGAATAGGGTTCTGCAAAGGCTGCAAGGGAAAACCACAACGCCTGGCAAACTCAAAATCCATTAAGTTCAAGGCGGCGCCTGAATCCACAAACGCCATGACAGAAAATGATGACAATGAGCAGATCAAGGACACCGATAACAGAAATTTAGGTTGTACAGTACTGATGGTAAATGAACTAGCGATCCTTTTTGTCAGCTTAGGGCAGACTGAAATGACATGAGAAGCGTCGCCACAATAATAACACAACCTATTCTGACGTCTGAATCCTTGTCGTTCCGTTCTAGACAAAATCCTATCACACTGCATTGGCTCAGGAATTGGCTCTGAGGACGACGCCACAGCGCGCATAGTTCTACGCTCCCGCAAGCGCCGATCAATCTGAATGGCCAGGGACATAGAATCACTAAGAGCGGAAGGCGTGGGAAACCCCACCATAACATCTTTAACGGATTCAGAAAGACCCTTTCTTAAAATTGCCGCCAAAGCATCATCATTCCATTTAGTCAACACAGACCATTTTCTAAATTTCTGACAATACCATTCTGCCGCCTCTTGACCCTGAGACAGGGCCAACAAGGTTTTCTCCGCTTGATCCACAGAATTCGGTTCATCTTATAATAATCCTAAAGCCTGAAAAAAGGAGTCTACATTAAGCAAAGCAGGATTCCCAGATTCCATGGAAAATGCCCAATCCTGTGGATCACCACGCAGCAGGGAGATGACGATTTTAACCTGCTGAATGGAATCACCGGAGGATCGAGGTCTCAAAGCAAAAAACAGTTTACAATTGTTTTTAAAACTCAAAAATTTGGCCCTGTCACCAAAAAACAAATCAGGAGTAGGAATCTTCGGTTCTAAAACAGGAGTCTGAACAATATAATCAGAAATACTATGTACCCTAGCAGCAAGCTGGTCTACACGAGAAGCTAATTCCTGAACATCCATGCTAGCACAAGACTCCTCAGCCACCCATAGATAAAGAGGGAAGAAAAGACAAAACAGACTGCAGAAAAAAATGGCTCAACACCTTTCTTCCCTTCTTCTGAGATGCATTTAGCTCATTATTGGCCAGTTGTACTGTTATGATCCAGTGACCTTGGAGCCGCATGAAACTTTCTCTGGAGTAGGTGGAAACTGTACTGACTGCAGATCCTGAACTAACTCCGCAACTAGAAGTAGCCGTGGGGTGTGCCTAACAAACCCTAGACACCTCGACACAGCCGGAGGACTAAATACTCCTATAGATGGAAATAGGAATACTACCTTGCCTCAGAGCAGAAACCCAAAGGATAGGCAGCCCCCACGAATATTGACTGTGAGTAGGCGAAGAAAAGACACACGCAAGCAGAAAACAAGATTCAGCAAAAGAGGCCACTCTAGCTAAACAGGAAAGGATAGGACAGAATACTAGGCGGTCAGTATTAAAACCCTTCAAAAAATATCCACAGCAGATAATACAAAAAATTCCACAATCTAACTAAAGACGTGGAATGAATATCTGCAACCCCAGAGAATCCAACAAGACTGAGAAAATACTGACACAATCTAAGCTGGACAAGAAAACACAAAAGAATAGCACTGAATCATGAAGCACACAGCATGTGTGCCACAGAAAAAAAACCAGACACTTATCTTTGCTGATTTGGCAGAAAGGCAGGAGGAACCAGGCAGAGGTCCAACACCTCCCAACAACAATTGACAACTGGCAAGGACTAATGAATCCTGCACACCTAAATACCCCAGTCAGAACTGCAATCAGCAGAAACACCTGACCAGGACTGCAACTCAGGGACAACTGCATTACCACCTACCACCACCGGAGGGAACCCAAAAGCAGAATTCACAACAGTTACCTTACATGTACACTGACACTATACACTGTATACTATATACAGATCTCCTATGTATGATGTCGCTGGTGATCACTGTATTATCTGTACACTGACTCTATATACAGAGCTCCTGTGTATAATGTAATTGATGATCACTGTACTACCTGTACACGGACCCTGTATATGGAGCACAGATCTCCTGTGTATAACGGCACTTATGGTGACATTAGTATTGTGTTTTTTTAATTAATGATCAGTATTGTAGTATTCGGTCACTATGTTGTGGTAATATGTGATCTGGTCATGGTGCGGCGGTCTTTGCTCCTTGTATGTAGTATTTTTCGGTCACCATGTGGTGGCAATATGTGGTCTGGTCATAGTGTGGCGGTTTTTGTCACTTGTATGTGGTATTATTTGATAACTATATGGTGGTAATATGTGGTCTGGTCATGCTGTGGCGGTATTTGTTCCTTGTTTGTTATATTATTGGTAATTTTAAAAATTAAAAGATAAATAAAAATATACCTAAATTGTATTGGATATTTTAACAAATGTTTAGTAAGTTACAGTAGAGTAGAGCACAGCCAAAAGAGTATACCTTGTCATAGTGGCAGATTAAAAAATCTTTTGGCCAAAACAAAAGCTGCTGGTTATGCATGTGGTGATGGGAACTGTAAATGTGTGATTGGTCAGGACATGGGGCAGAAATGGAGTTTTTCCAAGAGAGGGCGGTTTGACTCTGGACAGTTTGGGGGGTGGAGGTGGGGCTGGGGTGAAGCCTGGGTGGACTCTCAAGGGGGCCATGAAAATTTTGCCAGTATGGGGCCCCCAAAATTCCTAGTGGCAGCCCTGACTAGGGTTGAGCAAAACGGGTCGGCCATTTTCAGAAGTCGCCGACTTTTGGCAAAGTCGGGTTTCATGAAACCCGACCCGACCCCTGTGTGGGGTCGGCCATGAGGTCGGCGATCTTCTGAATCTGGTATCGGAATTCCGATACCGAGTTCCGATATGTTTGCGATATCGTAAATCGGTATCGGAATCCACATTTAAGTGTAAAATAAAGAATTAAAATAAAAAATATTGATATACTCACCTCTCCGGAGGCCCCTGGACATTGCCGCTGGTAACCGGCAGCCTTCTTTGCTTAAAATGAGCGCGTTCAGGGCCTTCCATGACGTCACGGCTTCTGATTGGTCGCGGCCGCCCATGTGACCGCCACGCGACCAATCACAAGCCGTGACGTAATTCTCAGGTCCTAAATTCCTAATTCTAGGAATTTAGGACCTGAGAATTACGTCACGGCTTGTGATTGGTCGTGTGGCGGTCACATGGGCGGCCGCGACCAATCACAAGCCGTGACGTCATCTAAGGCCCTGAACGCGCTCATTCTTAAGAAGGAAGGCTGCCGGAAAGAAGCAGGGCGCGTCCGAGGGTGAGTATATACCTAATAAGAATATACTCACCCTCGGCTTCTTTCCGGCAGCCTTCCTTCCTAAGAATGAGCGCGTTCAGGGCCTTAGATGACGTCACGGCTTGTGATTGGTCACGGCCGCCCATGTGACCGCCACGCGACCAATCACAAGCCGTGACGTAATTCTCAGGTCCTAAATTCCTAGAATTAGGAATTTAGGACCTGAGAATTACGTCACGGCTTGTGATTGGTCGCGTGGCGGTCACATGGGCGGCCGCGACCAATCAGAAGCCGTGACGTCATGGTAGGCCCTGAACGCGCTCATTTTAAGCAAAGAAGGCTGCCGGTTACAAGCGGCGATGTCCAGGGGCCTCCGGAGAGGTGAGTATATCAATATTTTTTATTTTAATTCTTTATTTTACACATTAATATGGATCCCAGGGCCTGAAGGAGAGTTTCCTCTCCTTCAGACCCTGGGAACCATAGTATCCCATTGCACTGCATTGGGTTTCGTGTTTCGGCCGACCCCGACCCCGACTTTTTTATAGGATCGGCCGATTTCACTCGACCCGACTTTTGAGAAAGTCGAGTTTCGTGAAACCCGACCCGATCCTATAAAAATAAAAGTCGCTCAACCCTAGCCCTGACTAATCTTGATTCAAATAGCAGAGAAATTTTAGATTAAGAGCTATCATTCATAGCTATCTCACCAGTGTTGGACACAGATAGAAGAGGGCCCAATTCTACCTTCTTTGGAGGAAAAAGTGGGCCCCCTAATGTCTTAGCTCCTTGTGTAGCCATACAGGTTGCACTAATGGCATCTCACAGGTGAGTGCTGTGTCTCCATTCTCCAGTAGCCGGCTTTGTTTGGTCATGCAACAACTTGATGCACTTCTGTGATATAATCACTTCTGGCAATTTTACACGTTCCATCTGTGTAATGTAGTTGGAGTTCCTGCAGCTTTGCCAATCCTCTGCTACAATTCTGCTGTTCCAGCTCTGTACTATCACTGCAAACATGCCTTTTCTGAATTAGTTCCACTTTACTGACCAAGCTCGGTTACACAGGGGTGGGATTCAAATTTTTAACAACAGGTTCTGTGTTTGTGTGTAGGGAAACCACACCCATATTTAAGCCACACCCATTTACACACAGATTTTGTTCAAACATATACAAGTAGGGGCGCAGTCATACCATACCTCCCAACTTCTGAAGAAGGGTAAGAGGGATAAAGTTTGTGGCACGTGCGTCGCAGCAAATTTTAGGCCATGCCTCTGACCACACCCATTTCACAACTAGTCACACCCATATCCACATCCCAACCACACCCATTTAGCACTGCGGATCACACTGTTTCATAAACAATAATTATGAACAAAAAAATATGGCCACGCATGATGCTCAATACTGTTTAATGGCCACTCATGATGCTCAATACTGTATAATGGCCCCACATGATGCTCAATACCGTATAATGGCCACACGTGATGCTCAATACTGTATAATGGTCACACATGATGCTCCGTACTGTATAATGGCCCCACATGATGCTCAATACTGTATAATGGCAACACATGATGCTCCATACTGTATAATGGCCACACATGATGCTCAGTACTGTATAATGGCCACACATGATGCTCAATACTGTATAATGGCCACACATGATATTGCGTACAGTATAATGACCACACATAGTTACTCCTACACACGCGGCTCTGCTCCGTACACCTCATACCCTAGCAGCTCCGCTCCATACACCTTGCATACATGGCTCTGCTCTGTACACCTTGTACACACGCGGCTTCACTTTGTGCACCTCGTACACAAGCGGCTCCACTCCGTACACCTCGTACACACATGGCTCCACTCCGTACACCTCGTAAACACCCGGCTCTGCTCTGTGCACCTCATACACACCCGGCTCCGCTCCATAAACCTCGTACACACACGGCTCCGCTCCGTGCACCTCGTACACGCACAGCTCCACTCCGTACAACTCATACACACACGGCTCTGCTACATCCACACTGTAAACCCTGTTATGACCCCAATGGCAGGGGGTCTCAAAGACAAATAGCGAAGTCTGCAAACATAAAACCCAGCTCATAGGGCAGTGGTAACTGAGCTGACCATATACCTGAACCTAGCACACAAATAACAGCAGCCGGGGAACGTACCTACGTTGATTCTAGACGTCTCGCGCCAGCCGGAGAACTAACTAACCCTAGCAGGGAAAAGAAAGACCTTTCTTGCCTCCAGAGGAAATACCCCAAAAAGTTGGATACAAGCCCCCAACAAATAATAACGGTGAGGTAAGAAGAAAAGACAAACGCAAGAAATGAACTAGGTTTTTAGCAAAGAGAGGCCCACTAACTAATAGCAGAATATAGGAAGATGACTTATATGGTCAGCAAAAACCCTCACAAAAACTCCACGCGGAATATTCAAGAACCCCCAAACCGTCTAACGGCACGGGGGGAGAACATCCGCCCCCTAGAGCTTCCAGCAGTATCAGGAATCACATTTAGTACAAGCTGGACAAAAATAAGAGCACAGTAAATAACCAAAAACAAGAAAGCAGGACTTAGCTTAATTTTGCAAAGAACCAGGACCAGCAGAAAGGAGCAAACAGAAGGATCTGATTACAACGATGCCAGGCACCAGACTGAAAATCCAGGAAGTTCAAATAGCGACACCCCTGGACTAACGAGGCCAGGTGGGTACCAAGCAAGGGAAGGAATATCAAAGTGTCATATCACTAGTGACCACAAGAGGGAGCCAAAAAGTCTAATTCACAACAGTACCCCCCCCCTTAAGGAGGGGTCACCGAACCCTCACCAAGACCACCAGGGCGATCAGGATGAGCAGCGTGAAAGGCATGAACCAAATCGGCCGCATGCACATCAGAGGCGACCACCCAGGAATTATCCTCCTGACCATAGCCCTTCCACTTGACCAGATACTGAAGCCTCCGCCTGGAGAGACGAGAATCCAAGATCTTTTCCACCACGTACTCCAACTCGCCCCCAACCAACACCGGAGCAGGAGGCTCAACAGAAGGAACCACAGGCACAACGTACCGCCGCAACAAAGACCTATGGAACACGTTGTGAATGGCAAACGACACAGGAAGTTCCAAGCGAAAGGACACTGGATTAAGAATTTCCAAAATCTTATAAGGACCGATGAAGCGAGGCTTAAATTTAGGAGAGGAGACCTTCATAGGAACAAACCGAGAAGACAGCCACACCAAATCCCCAACACGAAGTCGGGGACCCACACCGCGGCGGCGGTTGGCAAAACGCTGAGCCTTCTCCTGTGACAACTTCAAGTTGTCCACCACATGATCCCAAATCCGCTGCAACCTATCCACCACAGAATCCACCCCAGGACAGTCAGACGGCTCCACATGTCCCGAGGAAAAACGAGGATGGAAACCAGAGTTGCAGAAAAATGGCGAAACCAAGGTAGCGGAACTAGCCCGATTATTAAGGGCAAACTCAGCCAATGGCAAGAAGGTCACCCAATCATCCTGATCTGCAGAAACAAAACATCTCAAATAAGCCTCTAGAGTCTGATTTGTTCGCTCAGTTTGGCCATTAGTCTGAGGATGAAAGGCAGATGAAAACGACAAATCAAAGCCCATCTTAGCACAAAAGGATCGCCAGAACCTGGAAACAAACTGGGATCCTCTGTCAGACACGATATTCTCAGGAATGCCGTGCAAACGAACCACATTCTGAAAGAATAACGGAACCAGATCAGAAGAGGAAGGCAGCTTAGGCAAGGGCACCAAATGGACCATCTTGGAAAAGCGATCACATACCACCCAGATGACAGACATGCCCCGAGACACTGGAAGATCCGAAATGAAATCCATGGAAATGTGTGTCCAAGGCCTCTTCGGGACAGGCAAGGGCAAAAGCAACCCGCTGGCACGAGAACAGCAAGGCTTAGCCCGAGCACAAGTCCCACAGGACTGCACAAATGACCGCACATCCCGTGACAAGGAAGGCCACCAAAAGGACCTAGCCACCAAATCTCTGGTGCCAAAAATTCCCGGATGCCCTGACAACACCGAGGAGTGAACCTCGGAAATGACTCTACTGGTCCATTTATCAGGAACAAACAGTCTGTCAGGTGGACAAGAGTCAGGTCTACCAGCCTGAAATCTCTGCAACACACGTCGCAAATCCGGAGAAATGGCCGACAAGATTACTCCCTCTTTAAGAATACCAACTGGCTCTGAGGCTCCAGGAGAGTCAGGCACAAAGCTCCTAGAAAGAGCATCAGCCTTAACATTCTTTGAACCAGTCAGGTACGAGACCACGAAGTCAAAACGGGAGAAAAACAATGACCAACGGGCCTGTCTAGGATTCAGGCGTTTAGCAGACTCGAGATACATCAGATTTTTGTGATCAGTCAAAACCACCACACGATGCTTAGCACCCTCGAGCCAATGACGCCACTCCTCAAATGCCCACTTCATGGCCAACAACTCCCGATTGCCAACATCATAATTCCGCTCAGCAGGCGAAAATTTCCTAGAAAAAAAAGCACATGGTCTCATTACTGAGCAACCAGAGCTTCTCTGCGACAAAACGGCCCCTGCACCGATCTCAGAAGCATCCACTTCAACCTGAAAGGGAAGCGAGACATCAGGCTGACACAAAACAGGCGCTGAAGTAAACCGGCGCTTCAGCTCCTGAAAAGCCTCCACGGCTGCAGGAGCCCAGTTAGCAACATCAGAACCTTTCTTGGTCATATCCGTCAAAGGTTTAACAATGCTAGAAAAATTAGCGATAAAACGACGGTAGAAGTTAGCAAAACCCAAGAACTTCTGAAGACTCTTAACCGACGTGGGCTGAGTCCAATCATGAATAGCTCGGACCTTGACTGGGTCCATCTCCACAGCAGAAGGGGAGAAGATAAAACCCAAAAAGGGAACCTTCTGCACACCAAAGAGACACTTTGAGCCCTTAATAAACAAAGCATTCTCACGCAAAACCTGAAACACCATCCTGACCTGCCTTACATGGGAGTCCCAATCATCAGAAAAAAACAGAATATCATCCAGATAAACAATCATAAATTTATCCAGATACTTCCGGAAGATGTCATGCATAAAGGACTGAAACACTGAAGGAGCATTAGAGAGCCCAAAAGGCATCACCAAGTACTCAAAATGACCTTCGGGCGTATTAAATGCAGTTTTCCATTCATCTCCCTGCTTAATGCGCACAAGGTTGTACGCACCACGAAGGTCTATCTTGGTGAACCACTTGGCACCCTTAATCCGGGCAAACAAGTCCGACAACAGAGGCAAAGGATACTGAAATTTAACAGTGATTTTATTCAGAAGTCGATAGTCTATACAAGGTCTCAAAGATCCGTCCTTCTTGGCCACAAAGAAAAATCCCGCACCAAGAGGGGAAGAGGATGGACGAATATGTCCCTTCTCCAGAGACTCCTTAATATACGAACGCATTGCGGTATGCTCAGGTACAGACAGATTAAATAATCTTCCCTTAGGAAACTTACTACCTGGAATCAAATCTATAGCGCAGTCACAGTCCCTATGAGGAGGAAGAGCACTGGACCTGGACTCGCTGAATACATCCTGATAATCAGACAAATACTCAGGAACATCCGAAGGAGTAGAGGAAGCAATAGACACCGGCGGGGAATCGCAATGAATTCCCTGACAGCCCCAACTTGACACAGACATAGCCTTCCAATCCAAAACTGGATTGTGAGTTTGTAACCATGGCAGACCCAAAACGACCAAATCATGCATTTTATGCAAAACAAGAAAACGAATCACCTCTCGATGTTCAGGAGACATGCACATGGTCACCTGTGTCCAAAACTGCGGCTTATTTTCCGCCAGTGGCGTAGCATCAATACCTCTCAGAGGAATAGGATTAACCAAAGGCTCCAGAACAAAACCACAGCGCTTGGCAAACGACAGATCCATAAGACTCAGGGCAGCACCTGAATCTACAAACGCCATAACAGGATAGGAAGACAATGAGCAAATTAAAGTCACAGACAAAATAAATTTAGGTTGCAAATTACCAATGGCGACCGGACTAACCAACTTTGTTAAGCGTTTAGAGCATGCTGATATAACATGTGTAGAATCACCACAGTAGAAAAACAACCCATTCTGACGTCTATGATTTTTCCGTTCAATTCTAGTCTGAACTCTATCACATTGCATTAACTCAGGTGTCTGTTCAGACAACACCACCAGAGGATTAGCGACTTTGCGCTCCCGTAAACGCCAGTCAATTTGAATAGCCAACGCCATGGAATCATTCAGACTTGTAGGAACGGAGAAACCCACCATCACATTCTTAATGGCTTCAGAAAGGCCATTTCTGAAATTTGCGGCCAGAGCACACTCATTCCACTGAGTAAGCACGGACCATTTCCGAAATTTTTGGCAATAAACTTCAGCTTCATCCTGGCCCTGAGAGATAGCCAGCAAGGCCTTTTCTGCCTGAATTTCAAGATTGGGCTCCTCGTATAGCAACCCAAGCGCCAGAAAAAACGCATCAACATCTGCCAAAGCCGGATCGCCTGACGCTAACGAGAAGGCCCAATCCTGAGGGTCGCCCCGTAAGAAAGAGATAACAATTTTTACTTGCTGAGCTGAGTCTCCAGACGAACGAGGTCTCAGAGATAGAAACAATTTACAATTGTTCCTGAAATTTCTAAATTTAAATCAGTCTCCAGAGAACAATTCCGGAATAGGTATTTTAGGTTCTGACATAGGACTGCTAGTAACAAAATCATGAATACTCTGCACACGAGCAGCAAGCTGATCCACACTAGTAATCAAGGTCTGGACATTCATGTCTGCAGCAAGGCTCCAGCCACTCTGAGATAAAGGGGAGGAAAGAAAGAAAAAAAAAAAAACTCAGAATTTCCTTTCTTATAATCCCACTTCTGCAATGCATTAAATATTCACTTAAGGCCTGGCATACTGTTATGACCCCAATGGCAGGGGGTCTCAAAGACAAATAGCGAAGTCTGCAAACATAAAACCCAGCTCATAGGGCAGTGGTAACTGAGCTGACCATATACCTGAACCTAGCACACAAATAACAGCAGCCGGGGAACGTACCTACGTTGATTCTAGACGTCTCGCGCCAGCCGGAGAACTAACTAACCCTAGCAGGGAAAAGAAAGACCTTTCTTGCCTCCAGAGGAAATACCCCAAAAAGTTGGATACAAGCCCCCAACAAATAATAACGGTGAGGTAAGAAGAAAAGACAAACGCAAGAAATGAACTAGGTTTTTAGCAAAGAGAGGCCCACTAACTAATAGCAGAATATAGGAAGATGACTTATATGGTCAGCAAAAACCCTCACAAAAACTCCACGCGGAATATTCAAGAACCCCCGAACCGTCTAACGGCACGGGGGGAGAACATCCGCCCCCTAGAGCTTCCAGCAGTATCAGGAATCACATTTAGTACAAGCTGGACAAAAATAAGAGCACAGTAAATAACCAAAAACAAGAAAGCAGGACTTAGCTTAATTTTGCAAAGAACCAGGACCAGCAGAAAGGAGCAAACAGAAGGATCTGATTACAACGATGCCAGGCACCAGACTGAAAATCCAGGAAGTTCAAATAGCGACACCCCTGGACTAACGAGGCCAGGTGGGTACCAAGCAAGGGAAGGAATATCAAAGTGTCATATCACTAGTGACCACAAGAGGGAGCCAAAAAGTCTAATTCACAACAAAACCCCTCCTGCCCCACACATAAGCTTACCGTCATCCAGGACCATGACAGCATGGCAGAGTCCTGCAATACATGGAGGCCCTTGATCATGTGACTCCTGACTCCTCCCCTCCTGTGACCTCATCACAGGTCCTGTGCGCACAGAGCAGCAGCCATATATGTGGTGTGCTTCTCTCTGCAGGTGGAGGGATGCAGCTCTGCAGTGTAGGACCACAGGACACTCTCAAAATCGGGACTGCCCCTCGGGATACGGACAGTTGGGAGGTGTGGTACTGGATCGCGGCTCTGAATCTCCTCGGTTCGGGGAACCGGCTGCTTTTTTAACAAGCGGTTCCATCGAACCGGGGAGAACTGGCCGAATCCCACCCCTGACTGTAACACCACTTTTTACACAATAATGTCCAACTATGATATTTATGCAACCTCACAACACCATATTATACCAAAACTCACTTTGAAATGTCACAAAGGGGAAAAAGAGGCATGTGCAAACATGAGTAAAGTATAATTTTGTATTGAATAATAAATAAAAACATTATAAGAAATTAAAGCAAAGGGATATTCTGAAAGGTGGTTGGGTGTGGGGCTGTTAATGAAAAGTTCAATGCAGCAGCATTTTTAGTTTTGAAAAAATTCACAATCAATGCATATGTGAAGGATGTATTCCTTTTAAATAATAAAAGTGCAAAGTGCCTAGTTTTAACAAGGAAAATAACCTTTGTGATGACAGTGCTACCTGAGTGGGTTGGGGGACACTCGCTTGGCACTCGGGCCGATTTCTCCACATAAACAGTCTATTCTGGTTTATTAACTGTCATAAATCGCATCACAAATAGTTAATTACAGTTCATTATATAGATCAACGGAACACATTAACCACCGACAGTCTGTTCCAATGGCAGATGCGTCTCACTCTCTGCCCATAACCCCCTGTTATCTGGAGTTACTTTACAGGAGTTCCGGCTCCACACACTGACTCCTGTCAGTGCTGGTTCCCAGGGGAAAGTGGCCTGACTGGGTTCACCATCCTTGTGACCAGGGCACCTCAGATAGTCCAGACCCACAGTAGGAACTGTAGCTTCCCCAACACAGTAGCCGTCACAGGCTCTGTAGATGTGGCCCCTCCGTGCGCTTTTCAGGAAGTCCAGTCTCAGGCACTTCCAACACACAGGCCATCAGTCCATGGTCTCACCAGGTGCTTCCAGGACTCCAGTCCTCTCCAAGACAATCCAACACACTGACCATTCCAGGACTCACACTCTCAGCAGGTGCTTTCAGGAATCCAGTCCATTCCAGGACATTCCAACACACAGGCTATTCCAGGACTCACACTCTGAACCTTCCAGGTCCATTCACTCTCAACCATGTGACCCACACCCTGGTCACATTATGTAGCTGTAATCACTCCCATAGGTGGGAGGTGTGTGTGTGTGTGGCTAGTTTGACCCGCCCAGCTCTTCAAACTACCCTTATACTGTAAGCCCTCCCTTATAAATAAACACAACAAACACTTGTGGAACTATAAGTCCCAGCACAACCATATGATTTTGGGCTTACAGCGCAGAGCACCTCTGCGACACATACCGGCCATTTACAACAATGCCAGTCCCTAATTCACGTCATAATTATGCCTCCAAGCACATCTTGAAGCTCACACACAGCGCCCTCTGGCGGCAACATGGAACACTGCATCACACCTTCAAAAGTAATTTATCGGCAAAATAAGTGAATTAAAAAAAAAAAAATTTAAAGTGATTGAATGCATGTAAAATATCTGCCATTTGAATCAAAATATGGAGTGAACTTACATCAATGTTAGTTCCAGCAACTGACCCACCACAGCTACAACCCCGTATTTAAGTCACATGCTGCCCATTTCTTTGTGATCCTCCCTGAGGTGGTTTTACTCCTTCACTAGAGTCCAGCTGTGTTTAATTAAACTGATAGGACTTGATTTGGAAAGGCACCCACCTATCTATATAACACCTCACAGCTCACAGTGCATGTCAGACCAAATGAGAATCATGAGGTCTAAGGAACTGTCCAACGAGCTCAGAAACAGAATTGTTGCAAGGCACAGATCTGGCCAAGGTTACAAAAGAATTTCTGCAGTACACATGGTTCCTAAGGGCACAGTGGCCTCCATAATCCTTAAATGGAAGAAGTTTGGGACCGCCAGAAGTTTCCCTAGACATGGCTGTCCAGCCAAACTGAGCAATCATGGGAGAAGAACCTTGGTGAGAGAGGTAAAGAAGAACCCCAAGATCACTGTGGCTGAGCTCCAGAGATGCAGTAGGGAGATGGGAGAAAGTTCCACAAAGTCAACTATCACTGCAGCCCTGCACCAGTTGGGCTTTAATGGCAGAGTGGCCCAATGGAAGCCTCTCCTCATTGCAAGACATCTGAAAGATGGCATAGAGTTTGCTAATAAACACAGGAAGGACTCCCAGACTATGAGAAATAAGATTCTCTGGTCTGATGAGACAAAGATAGACCTTTTTGGTAAGAATTCTAAGCAATATGTGTGGAGAAAATCAGGCACTGCTCATCACCTGCCCAATACAATCCCAATAGTGAAACATGGTGGTGGTAGCAACATGCTATAGGGGTGTTTTTCAGCAAACATGAGGCCATCCAGCACAATCCGGCGCTAATACAAGTCTATGAGAAAAAAATGGATCTGGCGGCTACTTTTGCTGGATCTGGTTTTTTTCGAAATTCGCCGGATTGTGCCTGACAGCAAAAACCTGATGTGTGAAAGGGGCCTTACAGAAGTTTTGTGGATGCACCTCCCCAAGTAAAACATGACATTCACATAGTAAAGGCTAAATGCATTTTTTGCCACATGGTAGCAATGGTAGCCCCTAAGTCCTGGTTGACTAACCCGTGGATGCTGAAATGTTTTCTAATCTTCCTATGATTGCCCAAGAACTTGCTTAATTTTTACAGCATGTACCCTAGAAAAAAGTTTTCCCTGCTAGCAAATGCTTTTCTTGCATGGCGAGCTGACGCATGTTTTCTTTATGTTTTTTTATATTCAAAGTTATCACCTGGAGTATCTGAAGAAAATCCAAGCAAACACAGGCAGAACATGCAAATATATATAATGCTCATGGTCATTCAAACCCAGGATCCCAAAGTCTACAAGATATAAAATAATTTGTAGCACATATATAGTAATTCATTGCAAAGATTTTGTGCATTATGTATTGTTCATAAAAACCCTAGAGGTAAATCGTGACTGATGAAATAAGAACTACTAAAGATAAAGGAAGCAATGAAAAAGGTAAAATTTACATATAAAGTGGAAGAAGAGCAGAAAAAATAATAAACAATAAACTACGCTAGACATTCACTTATAAAACTCCGTAGAGTTTGGTTGGTTATCTTCTTTACCTTTTTCAAACAGTTGTTAGGGTTTGTTTAACAAAAGCAGATATATTGCCCATAATCAGCATTAATCGATGATACAGGGAGTCAAAGTCTAGGTTAGGTTTTGTGTGAACATTAAAAGGAACCTGTCAGGTCTGATAACACTATTAACCTTCAGATATATGGTTAATCTGTTATTATGAAAAGGAACCTTCAGCCATGCAGGCATGCCTAGAGCAATTACAGTCACCGTTCATAGAGTGGCAGCTGTAAGCACAGCTTGGCGCTGACTGTCAGCCAGCTCTGCAGTGCATCAGTGCTCCATGAGCTTACAGTCAGTGCTGGGGTGTGTTGAAATCTGTCGCACTCAGTGCTGTGAGCAATGACTGTAATTGTTTTAGAAATAATGTTCATTTTCTCCAGCGTGCTACACTTTCAGTACTGCGGCCTGGCACCTTCATAACACTTTTAAGCTGCAGATTAACCCTATTTCTGCAGGTTAATAGCATTATTCGACCTGACATGATCCATTTAATGTGATCATTTGTACAATACACTTTACTTTATTGTTGGCAGCACATTCCCTGTTTACGTGAATGAATGTACAGAACTAGTCAACAATATGACTAGCAATAACCAAGTAAAATATTTCAAATCGCTTATTAACTTGTTTTCAAAGGACAATAATTGGAAAAAATGTGCCTACAAACAGTGATGTAACTAGAGTCCAATTGGACTTGGTGCAAAATTTGGACCTGGGTCCTCACTTACATGTTGGTCAGATGTATGAGCCCTTGTAGCATTCTAGATTCTATAAAGAGATGAGTGTTCATCCCTCATGTAACAAAATCCCTGTCCTGACTGTGTCCTGTAATAATCTCTCCCATTGTGGTCCCCATCCTGTAATAATGTCTCTCATCATATGCTCCTTACTGGTATAATGTCCTCCATCCAATGCTCCTTCCTGTTATAACATCCCATGTTCTGATCCTCTTCCTGTTATAATGTCCCTAATCCTGGACCATTTCCTGGTATAATATCCCCCTTCCTGAAGTACTTTCCCCCATCATTGGACCCTTCCTGGTATAATGTTGCCCATCCTGAATCCTTTGTGGTGTCATGTTCTCCATCCTGGCCCACGTCCTTATATAATGTCCCTCAGCGTCATCTTGGCTGGCTATAAAAAATAGAGGGATAGCCACTCAGTTATTTTTAATTATTTACACAGAGTAAAGTCCTTTATTTGAAATAAAAACTCCCCAACCCTCTTTTGCCCATTCATTATTTTCCAAATAAAAATGAAAAAAACACACAGTATTCCTTACCTGTCCACCGATAATTCATATGTTCCAAGATGAGGTTGAGGAAGGTTGAGGACTTTGCTGGCTAGTAAATATAGAGGGGTCCCCACATCATTTATTTAGGGGAAGACCCCTAAAAAATGACATGGGGTCCCCTCTATATTTACCAGCCAGCAAAGTCTATGCAGGGAGCTGCAGGCTGATATTAATAGCCTAGGAAGGGGCCATGGATATTGCCCCCCCAGACTAAGAGCATCAGCCCTGAGCAGCCTCAAAGAAATGGCACATCACTGATGTGACCGCTCTCCACGATAGCCATCTCATTCTGAGCAGATCGTGAGTACCTCTGCCTGTGGTCACATGGCAGTGACATCGTTTTGGTTACCACCGGTCACAGGCAGAGATTCTCAAACTCTGCTCAGTGTGTTCCAGCAGGCATGGAGAGCGGTCGCATCATTGATGTGACTGCTCTCCAAACCATCCAGATCCTCATGGGACATGTCCATTAATGGATTATCAGTGGAAAAGTAAATATAACTTTGCTATTTTATTTAAACTTTTGGTGTTCAGTACACTATTACTTTTAGCCTGTTTGATCATGGCAAAAAATTGGATTTCTAAATAAATTAATCGATCCAGGCATGGGCAAATTAGGTGGTAGAAGCAACAAAGCTCTATGAGAAAATCTATTGTAAAGTCTGAAAATAGAAGTGTAGATGGGATGACTGGCAAAAGTAAATTGTTACGTGGTAGGCCTATTTTTCCTTTTTTTCCTCCCTCTTTATCTATCTTTTCCATTTCCCAATGGCAAGGAGTTCTATGGGTTAGTGGGTAGGAGCAAACGGTGGAGGAATGGAGGTGGATAATTGGAAAAACTGGAATAGTTTGTATTTTTCTTTAATCTCTAACATATAACTTCAATTCAAAATAAATCTTTTTTTTTAACGAGGTGATGATTTTGGTATTTATATGGTTAATACAATTCTGTAAGCACATGATATGCACAGTATATATCAGGATATTTACTGACATGTATACAAATTTAGTTTTCAGGGACATTTTTACAATTCATAGATAATTCTTTAGATGATAGCACCATATAACAACGAACCCACATAGTGGGCATAATTATAGATAACAGAAATTTACTAACTTGTTATTCCTTACAAGTTACTACAAGAACCTAAATGCGCCCATTAACCTCTGGGCACCATAGTGATTGTTATGGCTGCTACAACTACAGTTATGTCTACATCCTATAATAATGTTCGGTAAACTGGTCCATGTATTGTAATAATGTCCCTTGTCCTGTCCCCCAACCTATTATAATGTCCCCCATCCTGGACCCTTTCCAGTTATAATATACCCCAACCTGTAATAATTGGTCACCAAGATTTGAGACCCTTTTAGCTGTTAGTACTGGGTGGCCACCTACCATGTGACTGGTTTTAGAGTCAATCTTAAGAGTTTCCAGTGGTCATTCAAAGTGCCCCTCACCTAAAGCCATTGCTTGTTATAGTTTTTTATGAACCACAATGGTTGATCCCTCGTTATGGCTTCTAGGCTTTAAGAATGAGCTTTGGGACTGCTCTTTGGCTCACTGGTAAACATTTTAGAAATGATCTTCTTAGGATAATTAAATTTTTGAAGCATCTAGTAAAACTGTGTACCTGGTCTGACAAATAATGTTGGTTGGTACAATTTCATCTTATCCTTAAGAATTGTCCTGTAGATATGACTCTAGATGAAAAGGATGAAAACTTGAAAAGTGAGACTGTTGGTAGCAGTTGGCTTAGAATATAGGTTGATAAGAAAATGGTTATTCTGGATGGAAAGCTCCAAATGCAGTAATAAAGCTGTTGTGAGAGAAATGGAATGTGCAAGAAAGATGTTCAACAAATGTTGGTTAATATAAGTGAAGAACTCAAGATATTCCTCCAGAGTCACCCGCCACAGTAAAAACACATCAAAAAATCAAAGCTATTTAAGGACATGATATTGATAGATAAAGGACAAATGATGATCTTTCCCCACCAACCTAAAAACTCTGGATACGTGGTAATAGAATCTTCTGTCAAAGACAAAGTAGTATTGCTGTAATATGAAATCCAACAGATCAATCAAGAATGAGTTGTGCATTCTGTCTGGTCTATCTTGAAGATCCAGAAAATGAATCACAGCTTTCATGCCATCTGTACGAGAGATGTTTGAGTATAACCTTTTCACATCACAACTTGCTAAAATGAAATCGGCTGGCAATACCACATCCTGTATGCTTCATTGTGTCTTTGATAAATGATGGTAGATTCTTGATCAAGGGTTTTAAAAAGTAGTCCACATATGAAAGTGCTTTCTCACATGCTTGAGATTATGCAATGACAAGGTGGTCTTAATATGCCCTTTGGGCATCATAAGGAACATGGGCACAAATGGTTTAGCCACCCATAGAAGCTTTTTGTCTTTGGATGAAATAATACCATATCTTGAAGCAGACTCAAAAAGCCCTGAATATTTTTTAGAAAAGACCGACGTAGGATCAGAGGGCAGTTTTTGATAGAAATGTGTATTGTGAAGTTGTTTGTAAGCTTTCTCAAAATACATAGAAGTTGTCCACAAAACCACAATAACCACCTTGTCAGCCTTCTTAATTAAAGATAAGCTGTTGTGTTTGAGTAGCAAAAGGGTCCTTCTTTCACACGGATTAAAGCACATCATTCTATTGTTTACCAAAAATGGAATGAGGCCTACAAAGAAAAGAACACAGTACCTACAGTCAAATATGGTTGAGGTTCAAAGATGTTTTGGGATTGTTTTGCAGCCTTTGGCACTGGGATCTTTGCCTGTGTTCAAGGCATCATGTAATCTGAAGATTACCAAAGGAATGGGTTAGGGGTTTTCCACCAGGCCAATGACCCCAAACATACTACAAGAAGCACTAAGTCAGTGTTCCCCAACTCCGGTCCTCAAGAGCCACCAACAGGTCATGTTTTGTGGATTTCCTTAGTATTGCACAGGTCATTGAATGCTTGCCTGTCCAGGTGATGCAATTATCACCTGTGCAATACTAAGGAAATCCTCAAAACATGACCTGTTGGTGGCTCTTGAGGACCAGAGTTGGGGAACACTGCACTAAGTAATGGATGGAATCAAAGCACTCTACAGTTCTGAAGTGGCCAGCAATGAGTCCGGATCTAAACCCTATTGAACACTTATAGAGAGAAATTGCTGTTGGGAGAAGGCACCCTTCAAATATAAGAGATCTGGAGCACTTTGCAAAAAAAACAGAATGGTCCAAAAGTCCAGTTCAGAGGTTTATGAAGCTTGTTGATGGTTATAGGAAGCGAATGATTGCTGTTATTTATTCCCAAAGTTGTGCAAACAAATATTAACCTGCAATAGTATACACCTAAGTGTATGCAGGTACGCGCTGGACAAATAGCACAGAAAGATGAAAAATACGAGTGTGCTTTTAGGCTGAATGGCCACTTATATATGTCCCGTTAGGTTGCAGTCTGGTAACTAAATAGTTACAGGTATATCCTCGATGTACTAACTTCCTATAACCAAGGAGTTAGTATAGTAGAATAGTAGACTAGTAGAAGTCTTCCTACCTCCACTGAT
The DNA here is from genome assembly GCF_051348905.1 of Ranitomeya variabilis. NCBI lineage: Eukaryota > Metazoa > Chordata > Amphibia > Anura > Dendrobatidae > Ranitomeya > Ranitomeya variabilis. The sequence goes on along the minus strand of NC_135236.1, from coordinate 301,010,592 downwards.
GAATAGAAGACTGTAGCATTACTCTTGTATTTCCAAACCTTCTCAGATAGAAAAGATATAGTGAGCAGGTGGCTGCCCCGGTCGGCGGCAAGCCACCACTAACTGACCTCCGGGTGAAGACGAGATCCTGCAGAGCCGACGCCGCGTGTGTTCTCAGCGGTGAGTGCGGGCGGTGCGCAGGACCTGTGTGACGTAGTAAGTCACGTGACCGTTATCCCCGGGCAGTGAGTACGATGTGCAGCTAGGACCTAACAACCAACGCATTTCAGAGACTCCTGTCTTCCTTCTTCTTCAATCACAGGCCGCGACGTCATCTAAGGACTTTCAAGCGCTCATTCTTATGAACGGAGGCTGGCGGTTACAACCAGGGCGCGTCTGAGGGTGAGTACCATATATACTCGAGTATAAGCCGAGATTTTCAGCCCAAATTTTTGGGCTAAAAGTGCCCCTCTCGGCTTATACTCGAGTCATGATCGGTGGTGGGTTCGGCGGGTGAGGACTGTCATATACTCACCTAGTTCCGGCGTTCCTGTCGCTCCCCGTGCCCGTCCCATGGTCTTCGGTGCCGCAGCCTCTTCCCCTGAGCGGTCACGTGGGACCGCTCATTAGAGAAATTAATAGGCTGCTCCACCTCCCATAGGGGCGGAGCCGCCTATTCATTTCTCTAATGAAGCGGTGCCGGTGACCGCTGATAGAGGAAGAGGCTGCGGCACCGAAGAACAGCTGTCCGGGGGAAGGAGCGGGACGCCGGGAGCAGGTAAATATTACATATTCACCTGTCCTCGTTCCACACGCCGGGCGCCGCTCCATCTTCCCGGCGTCTCTCCGCACTGACTGTGCAGGTCAGAGGGCGCGATGATGCATATAGTGTGCGCGCCGCCCTCTGCCTGATCAGTCAGTGTGGAGAGACGCCGGGACGGGACGCCGAGGAGCTGCAAGCAAGAGAGGTGAGTATGTCGTTTTTTTTTTTTTATTGCAGCAGCAGCAATGGAACAGATTTATGTGGAGTATCTATGGGGCAACGGTGCAGAGCACTATATGGCACAGCTATGGGGCAATGGTGCAGAGCACTATATGGCACAGCTATGGGGCAACGGTGCAGAGCACTATATGGCACAGCTATGGGGCAACGGTGCAGAGCACTATATGGCACAGCTATGGGGCAACGGTGCAGAGCACTATATGGCACAGCTATGGGGCAACGGTGCAGAGCACTATATGGCACAGCTATGGGGCAACGGTGCAGAGCACTATATGGCACAGCTATGGGGCAACGGTGCAGAGCATTATATATATATGGCACAGCTATGGGGCAACGGTGCAGAGCACTATATGGCACAGCTATGGGGCAACGGTGCAGAGCATTATATATATGGCACAGCTATCTATGGGGCAACGGTGCAGAGCATTGTATATATGGCACAGCTTTATGTGGATTATCTATGGGGCAACGGTGCAGAGCATTGTATATATGGCACAGCTTTATGTGGAGCATCTATGGGGCCATAATGAACGGTGCAGAGCATTATATGTGGCACAGCTTTATGTGGAGCATCTATGGGGCCATAATGAACGGTGCAGAGCATTATATGTGGCACAGCTTTATGTGGAGCATCTATGGGGCCATAATGAACGGTGCAGAGCATTATATGTGGCACAGCTTTATGTGGAGCATCTATGGGGCCATAATGAACGGTGCAGAGCATTATATGTGGCACAGCTTTATGTGGAGCATCTATGGGGCCATAATGAACGGTGCAGAGCATTATATGTGGCACAGCTTTATATGGAGCATCTATGGAGCCATAATGAACGGTGCAGAGCATTATATGTGGCACAGCTTTATGTGGAGCATCTATGGGGCCATAATGAACAGTGCAGAGCATTATATGTGGCACAGCTTTATATGGAGCATCTATGGGGCCATAATGAACGGTATGGAGTATCTATTTTTAATTTTGAAATTCACCGGTACCTGCTGCATTTTCCACCCTAGGCTTATACTCGAGTCAATAAGTTTTCCCAGTTTTTTGTGGCAAAATTAGGGGGGTCGGCTTATACTCGGGTCGGCTTATACTCGAGTATATACGGTATATCAATATTTTTTATTTTTATTCTTTATTTTACACATTAATATCGATCCCGATACCGATTCCCGATACCACAAAAGTATCGGATCTCGGTATCGGAATTCTGATACAGCAAATATCGGCCGATACCCGATACTTGCGGTATCGGAATGCTCAACACTAGATATTAGTTGTAATTTACATTGATAATTTTTAGGTTTTAATGTTCTCAACACATTCCACTATGTAATGAATAAAAATTTTGCTCTGGCAAACATTAAGAGACCACTGCAAAATTTTCAGTTTGTCTGATTTTTCTCTTGATAGGTATATTTTTGAGAAAAATTTAAATTGTTCTTTTATTCTATAAACTACTGACAAGACAACATGTCTCAGAGGTTCCAAACTATAAATTTTTTATTTATTTTCTGAAAATGAGAAATGGTCAAAATAACAAAAAAATGCATTGCTTGTGGATCGCCCCCACATTAAGGGCAATGGGGTACTCGGTACCGGGTCTCTCTCTCGGTTCTGGGGATGTCACAGTGGCCCGACCCGGTCCGTGGCCCTTTGAGGAACGTCCAGTAAAAGAGTTTATATATAAGGGAATTGTTCGTGACGCCACCTGTGGTATTCGGTCAGGGTGACCGACGCTGCTTAGGAATCCGCTGGGGAGATGGAATGGCAGCTAGATGGTGTTTCTTCCCACAGGTGAAGTGTATCCCCAGGGCCTCCCAGGAGTGTAGATGGTGATGGTGGACGATGTAAGGCACAGTGAATAACGAGGACACAAAGGGTGCAGTCTCTTTACCTTTACTGAAGACTTCCGCATCCACAGTCCAGAGTACCGTTCACGGGGCAGACAGAGTCCGGCCGGTCCGAAGGCACATCCAGAGTTCCGTTATCCAGGTGGAAATCAGTAGCCTTCCTACTAGTGCCTGTGTGTTGTAGTACCTCCCTGCTGAGCACCACGGGATAGTCCTCACAATCTTTGTAAATGTTCTTGATGTTATTTCTTCCTCACTGTCCCCCAGATGGTATGGATAGGACAACTCGTATGACTGGGATAGCCTGGGGCTTGTTTGTAGGGACCCTAGAGACGCCCCAACCCCCACAATTTGCCACCGTGTCTTCTTAGGTATTAAGGTCGGGCAGCCAACTTGGAATTGACTGTCCTGCCAGTCTCTGAAGTAATGCGTAGAGTCAATTACTCCCTCGGTGTTCCGGCCACTGGCTGCGCGCCTCAGAAGGAGGCTGCCGATCTCGGGGCAGAACTCCTCCCGATATTATCTCCTTGTGCTGTGACTTCGTTTCTCACTCTCCACAATACAATTCCTTTCTTGTCCTTTCTTAGGATGCTGCCGCATGTGGGGGCCTGCCCACAGCTGCGTGTCTTTCTGTCACGCTAGGCCTCTGTCAGGATCCCACCCCTGACAGGGACCCTCTGTCTGCAGCTCAGATGTTCCTCCTTTTCCCCCTGTCTGCCTGACAGGTGCTCACTGGGTCAAACCCAGGCAGCATCTGACTAACTTCCTATCCAACCCACCAGTTTTACCCTAATGTGAGGAGTGCCCTAACAGATAGGAGCAAGGCTCCCCCTGGTGGACTGGAGTGTGAAGTGTAGTGTGTGACTTGTGATACCTGGCAAGGTTAACTCCTTTAGTACCATCAGACGTAATATCACTCACCCTGGTGGAAGTGCGACATTACTGCAATGACCAGGACTCTGGGGCGCTGCACTCCCCCCCGTTAAATTCAGTACTCCGGGACTGGGAAAAGAATAAACAATTATAGGTTATCAAAAGACATACAACATTTTTGAAATGCTATAAAACAAATTAATTTAACAGTGCTTCCCTTTATGGGAGGTGAGGACACTTGAACGTTACAAACAAGAACATATTTACATTGTGCAAAAGGCAGATTGAAAACAGTTGTTATCTATCTATAGAACCAATTACCCATACAGGTATTCTACCTACTAAGTGCTATCTTATAACAATAATTTAACATTTTCCTTAAGTGCAAAGTCTATTAACCATCTATCTATGGCTCTCTAGAGGACTCACTAACCCCTACAGGTTCACTTTATTGAAATGCAGAACAGGCTTCACCCCCACTACAGGCTAGACCATATCTTTCTTCCAATTCCCTTCCGTCCTCAATTTTATTCAAAGTACATCATTAAACATTCTACTCCCAACATTTTCAAACATTTCTTATCACTAGTTTTCTAACTACATACTATTATTATGTATAAACATTATTACTATCTAACTTCTTAAGGCAAAATTATCATGTTTTGACTAAGTTCAACAAGTGAACATTCCCTTTAAGAGGGAATCCAAGTCCTTTCTGAGGTAAGGCAAATAATCACATCACTAATTTTTCAAGTTTTGTTTAAAGCGGTATGACGTGATCTGAGGGACCCGTTACGAACCCCCAAATGTAGGTCTTGGGTTGGCTACAAGATGTGTAATCCTGACCAGGAATTCTGCCGTACCAACGGGTTTTTCTTCAGGTCTGTGAAGCAAAGCAGTTATTTTTACAGCATAATTTAACAGCAGTTTCTGTTAAGAGGCAGTCTCTGTAAAAGCCTCCTATGTAAAACCAGTAGAAAGCACCTTTAAGAAGGTGCAAACTATTTACAGAAGCAGTTTGTGAATCATTCACCGTCCATGATTCCAATGTTCTATGGTAAACAGTGATGAACTTTTGTGCAAAACTGGAACAATAGGGATCCTGGGTAAACAAAGGGATCCCTTTAAGAGTTAACCCTAGACGGGTTTTAAAGCAGCAAAGTGAAAACAAATAGTTAACTATTTACATTTTCAGGTTTCCAAGGTTTATTCTCATAACAGGTTGCAAGGCATCAGATGGTAGCGAACACCTCCTGGCCTAGGAAGATTCGAGTTTGCGTTCTCCTCCGTTGCGGTGTCAATGTCACTAATTGGTTTTTCAGGTATGGTCAAGTCATTAGACATCTGGATTCGGTTGTCAGTCTTGGTCGTAGGTTCGGTAGTGGAAATGATACACACCGTAGTAGTAATGTTAGGACTCGTCAGTTCAGAGGTAGTTTCAGTCAGGGCAGCAGGTGGTGCTACAGAGTGTCCACATCGCTTAATGTTCCGAGCGCACCAACCTTGTTCACTCCGCTGGTGGGTGTAGGTCACCTGGTCCCCTCTGCGTAAGATTTGGTTCCGATAACCGTAGCGGAATTGGACCTCCACGTCATAGCTGGTAACAAAGACTTCAGTCAGTAGTCCCGGCTCCTGTATAAAGCCCCAACCCCTTTTCGGGTGAAAGGCTAATACGGTTCCTTGTTTCACCAAGTTCTTATTACCGCGTTCGGTCTTTGGTTTTTGTACTTTCGGTGGGTCATTTTGTTCTGTCTCTTTTCTGTTTTTCCAATGTGAAATTAAAGGGAACCTGTCACCCCCAAAATGGCTGGTGAGGTAAGCTCACCGGCATCAGGGGCTTATCTACAGCATTCTGTAATGCTGTAGATAAGCCCCCGATGTTACCTGAAAGAGGAGAAAAAGACGTTAGATTATACTCACCCAGGGGTGGTCCCGCTGCGGTCTGGTCAAATGGGTGTCTCCGGTCCGCTCCGGCGCCTCCCATCTTCATTCCATGACGTCCTCTTCGGGTCTTTACGCCGCGGCTCCGGCGCAGGTGTACTTTGTCTGCCCTGTTCAGGGCAGAGCAAAGTACTGCAGTGCGCAGGCGCCGGGCCTCTCTGACATTTCCGGCGCCTGCGCACTGCAGTACTTTGATCAGGAGGCTGCTGATCTCAGGGCAGAACTCCTCCCGTTATTATCTCCTTGTGCGGTGACTTCGTTTCTCACTCTCCACGATACAATTCCTTTCTTGTCCTTTCTTAGGATGCTGCCGCATGTGGGGCAGGCGCAGCTCCGTGTCTTTCTGTCTCGCTAGGCCTCTGTCAGGATCCCACCCCTGACAGGGACCCTCTGTCTGCAGCTCAGATGTTCCTCCTTTTCCCCCTGTCTGCCTGACAGGTGCTCACTGGGTCAAACCCAGGCAGCGTCTGACTAACTTCCTATCCAACCCACCAGTTTTACCCTAATGTGAGGAGTGCCCTAATAGATAGGAGCAAGGATCCCCCTGGTGGACTGGAGTGTGAGGTGTAGTGTTTGACTTGTGATACCTGGCAAGGTGAACTCCTTTAGTACCGTCAGACATAATATCACTCCCCCTGGTGGAAGAGCAACATTATTGCCACGACCAGGACTCTGGGGCGCTGCACTTGCAGACCTCAAATAATGAAAAGAAAACAAGTTCATAATCATTTAGAAACAGCAATACTAATGTTTTAATTCAGTAATAGTTCAGAAATCAATATTTTGTGGAATAGCCATGATTTTTAATCACAGCTTTCATGCGTCTTGGCATGCTTTCTACCAGTCTTTCACACTGCTTTTGGGTGACCTTATGCAGTTCTTCTTTGCTTGATGGCTTGTGACTATCCATCTTCCTCTTGATTACATCCCAGTGGTTTTCAATGGGGTTCAGGTCTGGAGATTGGGCTGGCCATGACAAGGATTTGATGTGGTGGTCCTTCACCCACACTTTGATCGACCTAGCTGTGTGGTATGGCGCATTGTCTTGTTGGAAAAACCAGTCCTCAGAGTTGGGGAACATTGCCTGAGCAGAAGGAATCAACTGTTTTTCCAGGATAACCTTGTATGCGGCTTGATTTATATTTCCTTTGCAAAGAACCTGCCCAATTCCAGCCTTGCTGAAGCATCCCCAGACCATCAACGATCCTACACCAAATTTCACAGTGGGTGCAAGACACTGTGGCTTGTATGCCTCTCCAGGTCTCCGACTAATCATTAGACAACCAGGTGTTGGGCAAAGCTGAAAATTAGACTCATCAAATAAGATTACCTTACTCCAGTCCCCTATGGTCCAATCCTTAAGGTCTTTGGCAAACTTCAGCCTTGCTCTCCTTTGCTTCTCATAGATGAAAGGCTTTTTCTAGCTTTACATGACTTGAGTCCTGCCTCTAGGAGCCTGTTACAAACTGTTCTTGCCGTGCACTTCACCCCAGCTGCCATTTGCCATTCCTTTTGTAGGCCATTTGATGTCATCCTGAGGTTGCTGAGTGACATTCGAATAAGATGACGGTCATCCTGGTCAGTGGAGAGTCGTTTTTGCCCTCTGCTGGTTTGTAGCTTTGTTGGCCCCAATGTCTGCTGTTTGACCTTGTTGTAATGGACAGCCGTCTTAGAAATTTTAAGGATGCAGGCCACAAGATGCTCACTGTGTCCCTCTGCTAGTAAAGCCAGAATTGAGCCCTTCTTTTCCTCACTCAAGACTTTTCTTTTCAACTCCTTTGGCATGGTTAGAAGTTGTTTTTTCATTCCTATTACTTTTGGGATATTACTAGCACTTCTTTTGCCATCCAGCTTGTCCTATTGCAAGAGGATTGTGAACACCACAGTAGTGTTGTTCTTAATACTTTCCTTCATTAAATAAGATTTGGTTCAGGTGATGATCAGTGATCACCTATTCAGAAGCACATTAAGTAGAATGAGGTGTACTCTGGTTGGTATTCAACTGACGCTGGAATGGAATGGCTGTCAGACATGTAGAGAAGCTGATTTTTGTAAAACTGTGCAGTGGTCTCTTCATTTTTGCCAGAACTGAATATATACAGTTTGTCTTGGAGAGTTCTTGTATCATGTTAAATATCAGTACATGAATTATATTGGAAAGCTACTAACAGTTTTAACATTTATTGGAAGGCAATGGAAAATTTCCTGGAAATTATACTTCTTAAATCATTTTTATCAATGTCTATTAGAAGTTTTACAAGAAAAATTTGCTTTTCACTGACCCCAAAGTGCCACTGCCAACAAAATGAAGTATAATAGAAACTGGCAGTGGTTTATTATCTCAGGGATAATAGAGCATATTAAGGTGAAACAACTTAATGGATAGAGGTCATTTCACTTTTGGAACAGAACAGATTTAACAGATTTGCAAAGTGGCAGTTAAACAGACAATTTTATTTAATCTGTAGAAAAGTGTAACCAGAGAAACGTTCTTTTCTAATGTTGCATATGTCTATGATTATTTGGGTTCCAGTTTTGAGAGAAATGTTACAAATTGAAAAAAAATGCATGCAGTAGCTATTGCTTTCTTTTTTTCACTTGAAATCCCATTCATGAACTACATAGGTTAATTTTAGTCTAACAGCTAACTACGCAGTTTTACTATATATTAAAGTTTCTAATAGAACATTGAAAAAAAAGGAAAAGCAACAGCACTGCAAGGACTCTATCCAACCATCACCAACAAAGGAGAGTTAGGCAGTATATCCAGTGAAATGAACTTTTTATTAACCCATGAGATGTTTCAGGTCCTATGAGCTTGAGAAAATAAATTTTACATTTTTCTTTTTCAACTCTTTCTCTTCTTTCTTCTTCTGCTATTTTGGCCTAAGTGAAATGGAAAGAAAAAACAAAGGACACTTTCAGAAGGCCTCTTCCTTTATATACTGAGCACCCTCCCCTTCATTTCTTCGTCTCTACCTTTCCCTCTTTTCATTTTTCTTTCTTCTATTTTTCCTTCCCTTCTATCTTCTTTCTTTCACTCCCTCTTCCTTTTTCTTCCTTATCATCTTCTATGTTTGTCCTCTCCATCCATTCCTGTATTCCATCTCTGCCTCACTCAGAAAAAAGTGGTAAACAAATTTAAAAATGTATGCGGTCACCTGCATGAATAATACATGATTGGGCAGAGTTTTTCAAACTGTCAAATCTTTAGACAGTATTAGCCTAAATATAATAAAACCCTCAAATTTATCATAGTGCCTAATGCTGTTTGATAAGTTAGGTATATATTTAGACTTTCTAATCTAAGTTTGCACCACTTAGGATAGGTCATCAACATCTGACATGTGGGGGTGCGCACCTGGCACCTTTACCGATCAGCTTTTTCCACCACTTGCCAGTGATGTCCAGATGTTTTCAGTTGCGGAGTGGAACTACACAGCTCCATCAACTGCATAGTGGCTGAGGCCAGGAACTGCATGGATCAATTCAAATCAATAGGGGGCAGTTGTGCAGTACCCAGCTATGGCCACTATATATTTAACGGAGCTGTGCTGTACAATTCTCCTACTATGCACATCTGGCCATATCCAGCATTGAGAACAGCTAATCGGTGGGGATGCCAGGTGATCAGATATTGGTGACCTATTCTAAAGATAAGTCTCCGACAACCCTTCAACTTATTTTACGTTAATAATATGTAACAAACTTTGATACAATGTCATATTTTAAGCCATCTTTCTTCTGAACCATACCACCTTGTCCAACAAATTAGAAGAAGCATTTAAATGGCATGAAGATCAGATGTGAGTGGGCAACATGCTTTAAAGTACAGGGATCTATAAAAGTGTGATTTTCATAACACATTTGTTGTAGTATTTCATGGGACAAATAAAAGAGATTTCTCAGCAAGACACCGATCCAAATCACAAGTAATAAAATTACTTTTTTCTATGCATGCCCTGAAGCCTCCATCTTGCTTTTGAATCGCTTGGCTTCCATGTTCCACATAACTTTATATTTTAAAGTTGTTGTTTTTTGATTTTGGGGTTGTGAACTATTTAAAAAGGAAGTAACATCATAAAGAAAGTTTGCTTGCCAACCTAAAGAAAGTGATTTAAGTGAATTACAGGAAAGAAAACTTAAGAACAGTGGCATCCTTCATAGACATTTCAAAAATAATATGTGAAAGCAGTCAGACTTTCACAATAAAGTAACAAGTAGGATGAGATGAAAATAAAAATGTGAAATGTTACTGTTTTAGACCAAGCTGCTGGAATGAGATTATACTGAAATTCTGAATAGTTTATAGAATGCGAATAAATTATTTTACTGAGAAATAGAAAGTAAGAACAACTGAAGGCTCAAGAAAAAAGATTATAGAAGGCATCCATGTGAGACTGCTAAAGTATAATATGGGATAGAATGCGAGCCCAAAGGTAGTGATGCCATGGTCTCCTAAATTACCAGGGAGATACAGATCAATCTTCTCAATTTTTCTCAAGGCAACGTCATTCCATCATGACACTTAATACCCAATGACCCCACTATAAATGTGAGTTAAACAGCTGTTGTAGTTACAGATTGTGGTATCTTGGGCTCTCAGAAAGAGAAGTTTTGTTTGAGGGGATCTCATCAGCCCGCAAATCCTCATACAACTCCATAGAAGGGTAAGTTACAATTTTTTCCTAAAAACAAAAGTCCTCTTTATCTGTTTATTAGAGTTCAGATGTTTTTCCAAAACAATCTCTACTAGAAAAGATAAATGGAGTTCCCTGGCACCATGATGTTTTTGGCAGAATCTAAATTAGTCATGACCACCCAAACACAACACAAGCAAGGTGAACAAGCAAACACAAAAAGTGAGAAAGAACAAAGTCATACACAACAATGTTAGTAAGGATTACTCCTCTTTATGTAGTATAGAAACCTCGATCATTAAAAATATGTATATACCCATAGCCTTATAATTGTTTTGATTTCAGACCTATTACACTGGTCTAAAAAAAAAAAAATTCTGGCATGGACTTTAAGAACAGTTTTAGACTAATTTGAGGGTGCTGAATTCAAATCTGATCTTATAATTTCTCTATCACATCACGTTTTTGCGCTATAGGTATTTAGCCCATTTTCATGAATTCCATGATAAATATAAGTAGTATATGAAAAGTGCTGGTTTATACGGTTCACTAAGGTAAATTTAGTTTTCATTTAGTCTCCCAATAAATGTGAGAATATCTTTGTTTTCTTTGAACATGCATAATTCCCCTTTGTTATGATAACACCCTTGTTTTCTGTGCTACTGGGACAGTACAGCTACAGCAGAGCATTGGGTGAAAACTAAATGGCCTCAGAGATAGAGTTTGGCATCTGGCGATGAGAATGTCATCCATGATCCTCTAGGGGATCGGAAGGACATTGTCTTTCCTCCCTTACACATAAAACTTGGATTGATGAAGCAGTTCGTCAAAGCTCTCAATCACAGTGGAGAATGCTTTAACTATATATGTTCAACTTTTCCTGGTCTTAGTGAAGAGAAGAAAAAGGCTGGAATATTTGATGCACCTCAAATAAGAACACTTATGAGAGACCCAAATTTTATCACATCAATGAATGAGACAGAAGAAAGAGCTTGGAATGCATTTTGTAATGTGGTGCAGAATTTTCTAGGGAATAAGAAAGCAGACAACTATGAAGAGATTGTGGAAGAGCTACTAATGAGTCTGCGAAATCTTGGATGTAGAATGAGTATCAAGATTCACTATTTACACAGCCATTTGGACTTTTTACCAGAGAACCTTGGGAATGTGAGCGAGGAACAAGGGGAGCGTTTTTATAAGGACATTAACCCCTTTCTGCCATTGGACGTACTATTCCATCCATGTGGGGTGGGCCTTACTTCCCAAGGACGGAATAGTATGTCCAGTGTGATCGGCCGCGCTCACGGGGGGAGCGCGGCCGATCGCGGCCGGGTGTCAGCTGCCTATCGCAGCTGACATCCGGCACTATGTGCCAGGAGTGGTCACGGACCGCCCCTGGCACATTAACCCCCGGCACACCGCGATCAAACATGATCGCGGTGTGCCGGCGGTACAGGGAAGCATCGCGCAGGGAGTGGGCTCCCTGCGGGCTTCCCTGAGACCCCCGGAGCAACGCGATGTGATCGCATTGCTGCGAGGGTCTCTTACCTTTCCTCCCTGCAGCAGGCCCGGATCCAAAATGGCCGCGGCATCCGGGTCCTGCAGGGAGGGAGGTGGCTTACCAAGTGCCTGCTCAGAGCAGGCGCTTGGTAAGCCTGCAGCGCTGGAACTCAGATCGGTGATCTGACAGAGTGCTGTGCAAACTGTCAGATCAGCGATCTGTGATGTCCACCCCTGGGACAAAGTAAAAAAGTAAAAAAAAAAAATTTCTACATGTGTAAAAAAAAATAAAAAAAAAATTCCTAAATAAAGAAAAAAAATATATATATTATTCCCATAAATACATTTCTTTATCTAAATAAAAAAAATCAAACAATAAAAGTACACATATTTAGTATTGCCGCGTCCGTAACGACCCCACCTATAAAACTATATCACTAGTTAACCCCTTCAGTGAACACCATAAGAAAAAAAAACGAGGCAAAAAACAACGCTTTATTCTCATACCGCCAAACAAAAAGTGGAATAACACGCGATCAAAAAGACGGAAATAAATAACCATGGTACCGCTGAAAACGTCATCTTGTCCCGCAAAAAACGAGCCACCATACAGCATAATCAGCAAAAAATAAAAAAGTTATAGTTATAATAAAGCGATGCCAAAATAATTATTTTTTCTATAAAATAGTTTTTATCGTATAAAAGCGCCAAAACATAAAAAAATGATATAAATGAGGTATCGCTGTAATCGTACTGACCCAAAGAATAAAACTGCTATGTCAATTTTACCAAACGTGGAACGGTATAAACGCCTCCCCCAAAAGAAATTCATGAATAGCTGGTTTTTGGTCATTCTGCCTCACAAAAATTGGAATAAAAAGCGATCAAAAAATCTCCCATACCCAAACATGTTACCAATAAAAACGTCAACTCGTCCCGCAAAAAACAAGACCTCACATGACTCTGTGGACTCAAATATGGAAAATTATAGCTCTCAAAATGTGGTAACGCAAAAAATATTTTTTGCAATAAAAAGCGTCTTTCAGTGTGTGACGGCTGCCATTCATAAAGATCCGCTAAAAAACCCGCTATAAAAGTAAATCAAACCCCCCTTCATCACCCGCTTTGATAGGGAAAAATTAAAAAATTTTAAAAATGTATTTATTTCCATTTTCCCGTTAGGGTTAGGGTTAGGGCTAGGGTTAGGGCTAGGGTTAGGGCTAGGGCTAGGGCTAGGGTTAGGGTTAGGGCTAGGGTTAGTGCTAGGGTTAGGGTTAGGGCTAGGGTTAGGGCTAGGGTTAGGGTTAGGGTTAGGGCTAGGTTTAGGGCTAGGGTTAGGGCTAGGGGGGCTAGGGTTAGGGCTAGGGTTAAGGCTAGGGCCAGGGTTAGGGTTAGGGCTAGGATTAGGGCTAGGGTTAGGGCTAGGGCTAGGGTTAGGGCTAGGGTTAGGGTTAGTGCTAGGGTTAGGGCTAGGGTTAGGGCTAGGGTTAGGGTTAGGGTTGGGGCTAGGGTAAAGGCTACAGTTAGGGTTGGGGCTAAAGTTATGGTTAGGGTTGGGGCTAAAGTTAGGGTTTGGATTACGGTTTAGGGGTGTGTCTGGGTTAGAGGTGTGGTTAGGGTTACCCTTGGGATTAGGGTTAGGGGTGTGTTTGGATTAGGGTTTCAGTTATAATTGGGGGGTTTCCACTGTTTAGGCACATCAGGGGCTCTCCAAACGTGACATGGTGTCCGATCTCAATTCCAGCCAATTCTGCGTTGAAAAAGTAAAACAGTGCTCCTTCCCTTCCGAGCTCTCCCGTGCGCCCAAAAAGGGGTTTACCCCAACATATGGGGTATCAGCGTTCTTGGGACAAATTGGGCAACAACTTTTGGGGTCCAAGGTTTCTTGTTACCCTTGGGAAAATACAAAACTGGGGGCTAAAAAATAATTTTTGTGGAAAAAAAATTATTTTTTATTTACATGGCTCTGCGTTATAAACTGTAGTGAAACACTTGGGGGTTCAAAGCTCTCACAACACATCTAGATGAGTTCATTAGGGGGTCTACTTTCCAAAATTGTGTCACTTGTGGGGGGTTTCTACTGTTTAGGTACATTAGGGGCTCTGCAAACGCAATGTGATGCCTGCAGACCATTCCATCTAAGTCTGCATTCCAAATGGCGCTACATCCCTTCCGAGCCTTCCCATGCGCCCAAACGGTGGTTCCCCCCACATATGGGGTATCAGCGTACTCAGGACAAATTGGACAACAAGGTTTGGGGTCCAATTTCTCCTGTTACCCTCGGGAAAATACAAAACTGGGGGATAAAAAATAATTTTTGTGGGAAAAAATTTTTGTTTTGTTTTTACGGCTCTGCATTATAAACTTCTGTGAAGCACTTGGTGGGTCAAAGTGCTCACCACACCTCTAGATAAGTTCCTTAGGGGGTCTACTTTCCAAAATGGTGTCACTTGTGGGGGGTTTCAATGTTTAGGCACATCAGGGGCTCTCCAAACGCAACATGGCGTCCCATCTCAATTCCAGTCAACTTTGCATTGAAAAGTCAAATGGCGCTCCTTCGCTTCTGAGCTCTGTCATGCACCCAAACAGTGGCTTACCCCCACATATGGGGTATTGGCATACTCAGGACAAATTGTACAATATCTTTTTTGGGTCCATTTTCTCCTGTTACCATTGGTAAAATAAAACAAATTGGAGCTGAAGTAAATTTTTTGTGAAAAAAGTTAAATGTTCATTTTTATTTAAACATTCCAAAAATTCCTGTGAAACACCTGAAGGGTTAATAAACTTCTTGAATGTGGTTTTGAGCACCTTGAGGGGTGCAGTTTTTAGAATGGTGTCACACTTGGGTATTTTCTATCATATAGACCCCTCAAAATGACTTCAAATGAGATGTGGTCCCTAAAAAAAAATGGTGTTGTAAAAATGAGAAATTGCTGGTCAACTTTTAACCCTTATAACTCCCTAACAAAAAAAAATGTTGGTTCCAAAATTGTGCTGATGTAAATTAGACATGTGGGAATTGTTACTTATTAAGTATTTTGTGTGACATATCACTGTGATTTAATTGCATAAAAATTCAAAGTTGGAAAATTGCGGAATTTTCAAAATTTTCGCCAAATTTCCATTTTTTTTCACAAATAAACGCAGGTAATATCAAAGAAATTTTACCACTATCATGAAGTACAATATGTCTCGAGAAAACAATGTCAGAATCACCAGGATCCGTTGAAGCGTTCCAGAGTTATAACCTCATAAAAGGACAGTGGTCAGAATTGTAAAAATTGGCCTGGTCATTAACGTGCAAACCACCCTTGGGGGTGAAGGGGTTAAAACAATGGAAGAACGGTATCAAGGCCGGTGGGACTCACATATGATGGCTGACTATGGCTGGAGCTTGATGAGAGACAACCCAGAAGCTGTACATCACAGATCAGCCAAGAAAAGAAAGTTCAAATAACTGCCATTTGTCATTCATCTGTGTGCCATATATTTGTGTTTTTATATTTTGTAGTTTAATTCTGTAAGTATATTTGATTTGCTGTACATAGTCTTTGTAATCTTTGTTATTCCTTGAATAAAAATATACAAAATGTAGTACCGAAAATCATGTGTTTTTATCATAAAACATTAGGAGTAATTTTCATCAAAAATTGAAAATATCTCGAAATCCTTATGTGATAGCCAAAAACGGAGTTCATATTCGTAATCAGCAGCCAAAATTGACTTAAAATATGTTTAAAAACCTTTTGCCAGAAAAATTCCGTTGACCAGTGTTATCAAGCACTATTCCACAAGACACAGATCCATATGGGCTTAAACATTATTATGCTAACCCATGGGCCAGCCTATGTAGGGTAAAACACAATATGGACATTGAGATGTGTTTCTACTATCAATTTCTAAATAAATGATTTTTTTCAAATGAAATGGAATAATTTTTAACTTTCAACTTCTGATCTGTGCTCTCTGTTCCGTTGGGAGAAAAAATAGAGCTATAAGAGATTTCCAAATCATTGCATGTTTGTTTCTGATTACATTTACACAGTTTCCCAACTTTTTTTGGAATTGGAGTTATACTTCTCCAGTCCATTATCACAGTGTTTCAACGTTTCACATCCAGTTGGCAGCAAAAAAGAACAAAATAAAGACCTGCTATGCTTTTTCGAGAATTTGTGACACAGTCTCTAAAAATAGTGTTGATTCCCAGAAAATAAATTACAGAACTTGCATAGTAAGGTGCAGAAGTCTTTGTTTAAGAGAAAAATCACAGTTTTGTCTGTCAGCATTGCTTGGCAAGCTCGATTTTCAAAGTGAATTTGAAAAAAAAAGTGCTATTCCACAATAGTTTTATGCTTTACTTTTTTGCTATGTTCACTAAATGCTAAAACTGACCTGCCAATATGATTCTCCCGGTGATTATGAATTTGTAGATACCAAACATGTCTAGGTCCTTTTGTTATTTAAGTGGTGAAAAAAATTCCAATATTTCTAACAAAAAAGGCGCCATTTTCCAAAACCCGTAGCGTCTCCATTTTTCATCATCTTGGGGCTGGGCAAGGGCTTATTTTTTGCATACCCAGATGACATTTTTATTGATACCATTTTAGTGTAGATACAATCTTTTGATAACCCGTTATTGCATTTTAAAGCAATGTTACAGCAAACAAAAAAACGGAATTCTGGAATTTAATTTTTTTTTCTCGTTATGCCGTTTACCGACTGGATTAATTCTTTTTATATATTGACAGATTGGGCAATTCTGCACTCGACGATACCAAACGTGTATTTCTTTAATTGTTTTATTTTGAATGGAGCGAATGGGGGGTGATTTAAACTTTTAAAGTTTTTTAATTTTTTTAAAAATATGACATCAGCTGACATGTGCTGGAAAAGTTGCTGACTCATCGCCGAAGCAGCAAACAAGGGGAGGCCACCTTAGACGTAACTATACGTCTAGGCAGAAACAGACTGCTGTTTTTATCGTGCAAGAATCGCATCGTAAACCTTGTACTGACTGTCGGCTCTGCTGACCTGAGCTTGACAGCTGCATATTAATCCATTATGCTGTCTTGCTCAGGTCAGGAAAGGTGCTAGGCCAGCCCGTGCAGTGCGATTCTCACATGAGAAATACAGCAGTCTGACTCTGCACTAAAGTTGGAAATGGGTTAATCTTGCGTTTTTGCTTTTTTTGAAGTTCAACCTCTATGTCGTTCTTCTTGATAACTCATGAATAGTGTTGAGCGATACCTTCCGATATCGGAAAGTATCGGTATCGGAAAGTATCAGCCGATACCGTCAAAGTATCGGATCTCGCCGATTCCGATACCCGATCCCAATGCAAGTCAATGGGACGAAAATATCGGAATTAAAATAAACCCTTTCTTTCCTTGTAGGTTCATTCTACATGAAGGAAAACAACTAAGAATAATGTAGGATGTATTGGGGGAGGTGGCGGAGACATTAAAGGCATAGAGGTTTAGCCCAATCAAATAGAATAGCATGAATTTTAATTTTTTTTCAAGAAGTTCAGAGTTACAAAGATATTGACTATGTTAAGATTTTTTTTATTTTGTCAGATATTGATGTTTCACTACTTCCACGCCCTTCACCCTCTTTTTTACTTCTCCCACACTTTCTTCTTCATCATCATCAGCATCTTTGACATCAACTTCTTCTTCACCTTATTCATCTTCTTCATCTTCTACCTATAATTTTTTTTTTACATTGTTCATATTCTTTTTATTTAACTATTGTTCTTCTTCATATTCAACTTCTTCATCATATTCTTATTTGTGACAGGCATTCCCGTAGTTGTTATCTATAAAAGTTTGAAGATTACACCTTCCGTTCTGCCTGTCACAAAAGAGTTACATTTGTCCGCGTTCAGTTTGGCCTGCAGCATCAGGCTTTATCCAGGGGCACCACGAGGAGGAACGGACTCACCCCCATACACTGCTTAGTCTTCTTCTGCTTATAATTTAGATAATATCTTTTGCTCTGATATTTGGTGTTATGCTTAATGTTCTTCTGCTCTTTGTTCTGCAGCCTCTTGTTCTTCTGCTTCTCGGTCTCCCATGTCGTCGTCGTCTCCAGGGTCGTCGTCTCCGGGGTCGTCGTCATCTTAGGGGTGGTCTTCCGGGTCGTCGTCTTTAGGGTCTTGAACTTGGAAATGTAGCAGAAGGTACAAGAAGGCTGAGAAAATGCCGAGAAACAGCTGATGGAACTGGAACTCGGATGGCTACCCGAAGGTCCAAGAGCCAATGGAACTACCGAGGACCAGCTGACGTTACTGGAACCCGGTTACTAAGCAGGAGGTACCCGTGCCTGAAAGCACTACCAAGGACCACCTGACGTTGGTGGAACTCGGATACCCAGAGGGAGGCACCTAAGCCAAAGGCTCTGCCCGGAACCAGCTGACGGTACTGGAACCAGGATGGGGAGCAGAAGGTACAAGAGCAAAAGACACTGCCGAGAACCAGCTGACGGTACTGGAACCCGGATGGGTAGCCGAAGGTCCAAGAGCCAATGGAACTACCGAGGACCAGCTGACGTTACTGGAACCCGGTTACTAAGCAGGAGGTACCCGTGCCTGAAAGCACTACCAAGGACCACCTGACATTGGTGGAACTCGGATACCCAGAAGGAGGCACCTAAGCCAAAGGCTCTGCCCGGAACCAGCTGACGGTGCTGGAACCAGGATGGGGACATATTCAAGCTTGTCTTCCTAGAGCCCCAACTAGCGGTGTTGGAGCAAAGGGTCAGCAGGGGGAGCAGAGTGTAGGCCGAAGCCTGCACTGGAGGCATTTGTAGGTCTGTTGTGTCTGCGTGGCTGTTGCAGGACACGTTGCCGGCTACACAGCAGGGGAACAGCTGGCGGTGCTGAACCCCACTGACACATTGGCGGGTGTTTTTCTCTGTGCAGCCAGCACTTCGGGGCACCAACTGGCGGTGTTAGAGCCCAGGCTCTGCAGGGGGAGCAGAGTGTAGGCCGAAGCCTAATTGAACCAATTTTAAAGGTAACCTTTAACCCCCCCCTCAGGTGTTACAAACTAGAAGAGCCACGCCTTATGCAGCAGTAGTGCTGCACAAGTCAAAGGTTGCTCTTTTAATTTTGTTCCTTGCACAAGCTGAATGAAACACGTACAACATTTTGGCCCTTATACAGTCAATCTGTCTTGGAGGCGGGAGTTCTCTTCGTAATGAGACGCAGCACAGCTGGCAAAAATACCACCTTGGTGCTTGGCGCGGCCTCCTGAGCATCGCATTTTGATGTACAGGAGTCTGCGTTGTTGCGTTATCCCTTGGCCATGCGCTGCCCGTCTTCTGACATCATTTCATGTCGGCTGGTGCGGTTCGCGATGCCCATGAATCCCAGCCCCGCAGTGTCTTTACAGTGTTTCACACTGCAGGGCTGGGATTCATGGCCTGGCGCAGTACATATGTTCGCCTCTCGCTCGGGTCCTTACACCTGCTACAGACTGTGCGGCGTCAGCTGATCCCTTATCGCATGCCACGGCCATGAAGCCGCACAGTCTGAAGAAGGCGGAAGGAGCTGAGTGACAGCCTGGCGAAGATATGCACTGCTCATGCCCGTCAATCACACCCTCGCAGTCAAAATAAATAAGACACCGAGGGGCGTTGTGTCGGGCAGGGCGGCCGCAGAGGCGCATCCAGCCAAACAATGATGTC
Source organism: Ranitomeya variabilis (assembly GCF_051348905.1). Lineage (NCBI taxonomy): Eukaryota > Metazoa > Chordata > Amphibia > Anura > Dendrobatidae > Ranitomeya > Ranitomeya variabilis. The sequence continues at coordinate 300,991,110 of NC_135236.1, read as the reverse complement.
AGAAGGGCTGTGCTACCAAGGGGGTTGTTGCGTGTCATTACAAAGGAAAATCACACCTCAGGGACGTTTTAATGGTCTCAGGGGACACATTGTAGACGTGTTCCGTTCCACGTGTGCAAGGAGAATAAGTTTATGAGCCACCTTGCACACATGCAGCATTACTGCTGTACAAGGTGGCTGTAAAACATACAAACACCTGGGGGAGGGGCGACAGGTTCCCTTCAATTTCAGTTCTTGTGTCTGCGTGGCTTTTGCAGGACACGATGCCGGCTACACAGCAGGGGAACAGCTGGCGGTGCTGAACCCCACTGACACATTGGCGAGGTGTTTGGCTCTGTGCAGCTAGCAGTACCGGACACCAACAGGCGGTGTTAGAGCCCAGGGTCAGCAGGAGGAGAGGGAGCAGAGTGCAGGCCGAAGCCTGCACTGGCGGCAGCTTTGTTTCTGCGTGGCTGTTGCAGGACACGTTGCCGGCTACACAGCAGGGGAACAGCTGGCGGTGCTGAACCCCACTGACACATTGGCGGGTGTTTTTCTCTGTGCAGCCAGCATTTCGGGGCACCAACTGGCGGTGTTAGAGCCCAGGCTCTGCAGGGGGAGCAGAGTGTAGGCCGAAGCCTAGTTGAACCAATTTTAAAGGTAACCTTTAACCCCCCCTCAGGGGTCACAAACTAGAAGAGCCACACCTTGGCCAGCAGTAATGCTGCACAAGTCAAAGGTTGCTCTTTTAAATTTTGTTCCTTGCACACGCTGAATGAAACCCGTATGACATTTAGCCCCTTATACAGTCAAAACTGTCTTGGAGGCGGGAGTTTCCTTCGTAATGCGGCGCAGCACATTTGTCAATAATCCCACCTTGGTGCTGGGCGCGGCCTCCTGAGCGTCGGTATTTGCTGCACAAGAGTCTGCACTGTCGTGTTATCCCTTGGCCTTGCGCTGTTAACGCTGCCCGTCTTCTGACTTCATTTAATGTCGGCCGTTGCGGTTCGCGATGCCCATGAATACCAGCCCCGCAGTGTCTTCTCATTTATTC